>NC_140666.1:1877500-2502500 GCF_054131305.1 Coturnix japonica | reverse complement strand
TTTTCCTCCACTCTAACCCCGCTTTTCTTGGTTTTCCTCCGCTCTAACCCCGCTTTTCTTGGTTTCCCTCCGCTCTAATCCTGCTTTTCTTGGTTTTCCTCCGCTCTAACCCCGCTTTTCTTGGATTTCCTCCACTCTAACTTCGCTTTTCTTGGATTTCCTTTGCTCTAACCCTGCTTTTCTTGGATTTCCTTTGCTCTAACCCCGCTTTTCTTGGTTTTCCACCGCTCTAACCCCGCTTTTCTTGGTTTTCCTCCGCACTAATTCCGCTTTTCTTGGTTTTCCTCCTCTCTCACTTCGCTTTTCTTGGTTTTCCTCTGCTCTAACCCCGCTCTTCTTGGTTTTCCTCCGCTCTAACCCCCTTTTCTTGGTTTTCCTCAGCTCTAACCCCGATTTTCTTTGTTTTCCTACGCTCCAACCCCGCTTTTCTTGGATTTCCTCCGCTCACACTTCGCTTTTCTTCGTTTTCCTTTGCTCTAACCCTGCTTTTCTTGGACTTCCTCCGCTCACACTTTGCTTTTCTTCGTTTTCCTTTGCTCTAACCCTGCTTTTCTTGGTTTTCCTCCGCTCTAACCCCGGTTTTCTTGGTTTTCCTCCTTTCTAACCCCGCTTTTCATGCTTTTCCTCCGCTCTAACCCCGCTTTTCTTGGCTCTCCTCCACACTAACCCCGCTTTTCTTGGTTTTCCTCCTTTCTAGCTTCACTTTTCTTTCTTTTCCTCCGCTCTAACCCCGCTTTTCTTGGTTTTCCTCCGCTCTAACCCAAATTTTCATGCTTTTCCTCCGCTCTAACCCCGATTTTCTTGGTTTTCCTCCGCTCTATCCCCGCTTTTCTTGGTTTTCCTCCGCTCTAACCCCGCTTTTTTTGGTTTTCCTCCGCTCTAATTCCGCTTTTCTTGGTTTTCCTCCCTTCTATCCCTGCTTTTCTTGGTTTTCTCCACTCTAACCCCGTTTCTCTTGGTTTTCCTCCGCTCTAACACCGCTTTTCTTGGATTTCCTTTGCTCTAATCTTGCTTTTCTTGGTTTTCCTCAGCTCTAACCTTACTTTTCATGCTTTTCCTCCACTCTAGCTTCGCTTTTCTTGGTTTTCCTCCGCTCTAACCCTGCTTTTCTTGGTTTTCCTCAGCGCTAACCCAGCTTTTCTTGGTTTTCCTCCGCTTTAACACTGCTTTTCTTGGTTTTTCTCCTCTCTAACCCTGCTTTTCCTTGTTTTCCTCCCTTCTATCCCCGCATTTCTTGGTTTTGCTCCGCTCTAACCCTGCTTTTCTTGGTTTTCCTCCGCACTTATTATGCTTTTCTTGGTTTTCCTCCTTTCTAACCTTGCTTTTCTTGGTTTTCCTCCGCTCTAATCCCGCTTCTCTTGGTTTTTCTCCACTCTAACCATGCTTTTCTTGGATTTCTGCTGCTCTAACCACGATTTTCTTTGTTTTCCTCCTCTCTAACTTATTAAATTGCTTTTCCTCCGCTCTAACCCCGATTATCTTGGTTTTCCTGCTCTCTAACCCCGCCTTTCCTGGTTTTCTTCCGTTCTAACTCCGCTTTTCTTGGATTTCCTCCGCTCAAAGCCCGCATTTTTTGGTTTTCATCCGCATGAACAACGTTTTTCTTAGTTTTCCTCCACTCTAACTTCGCATTTCCTAGGTTTCCTCCAATCTAACCCCACATATCTTGGTTTTCCTCCGCTCTAACTACACTTTTCTTTCTTTTCCTCCGCTCTAACTTTACTTTTCTAGGTTTTCCTCCTTTCTAACCCCGCTTTTCTTGGTTTTCCTCAGCTCTAACCCCACGTTTCATGCTTTTCCTCCGCTCTAACACCGATTTTCGTGGTTTTCCTCTGCACTTATTCAGCTTTTCTTGGTTTTCCTCAGCTCTAACCCCACTTTTCTTTCTTTTCCTCCGCTCTAACTTTACTTTTCTTGGTTTTCCTCCTTTCTAACCCCGCTTTTCTTGGATTTCCTCCGCTCTAACACCGCTTTTCTTGGTTTTTCTCCTCTCTAACCCCGCTTTTCTTGGTTTTCCTCCGCTCTAACCCCGCTTTTCTTGGTTTTTCTCCCCTCTAACCCCGTTTCTCTTCGTTTTCCTCCGCTCTATCACCGCTTTTCTTGGTTTTCCTGCGCTCTAACCTCACTTTTCTTGGTTTTCCTTTGCTCTAACCCTGCTTTTCTTGGTTTTCCTCCGCACTAACCCCGCTTTTCTTGGTTTTTCGCCACTCTAACCCAGCTTTTCATGGTCTTTCTCCACTCTAACCATGCTTTTCTCGGATTTCTGCTGCTCTAACCGTGCTTTTCTTCGTTTTATCCTCTCTAAGTTATTTTTCTTTGTTTTCCTCGGCTCTAACCCCGCTTTTCTTGGTTTTCCTTTGCACTTATTCCGCTTTTCTTGGTTTTCCTCCGCTCTAACCTCACTTTTCTTGGTTTTCCTCCGCTCTAACCCCGCTTTTCTTGGTTTTCCTCCGCTCTAACCCCGCTTTTCTTGGTTTTCCTCCGCTCTAATCCTGCTTTTCTTGGTTTTCCTCCGCTCTAACCCCGCTTTTCTTGGATTTCCTCCACTCTAACTTCGCTTTTCTTGGATTTCATTTGCTCTAACCCTGCTTTTCTTGGTTTTCCTCCGCTCTAACCCCGCTTTTCTTGGTTTTCCACCGCTCTAACCCCGCTTTTCTTGGTTTTCCTCCGCACTAATTCCGCTTTTCTTGGTTTTCCTCCTCTCTCACTTCGCTTTTCTTGGTTTTCCTCTGCTCTAACCCCGCTCTTCTTGGTTTTCCTCCGCTCTAACCCCCTTTTCTTGGTTTTCCTCAGCTCTAACCCCGATTTTCTTTGTTTTCCTACGCTCCAACCCCGCTTTTCTTGGATTTCCTCCGCTCACACTTTGCTTTTCTTCGTTTTCCTTTGCTCTAACCCTGCTTTTCTTGGTTTTCCTCCGCTCTTTCCCCGCTTTTCTTGGTTTTCCTCAGCTCTAACCCCTCTTTTCTTGGTTTTCCTCCGCTCTAACTTCACTTTTCTTCGTTTTCATCCGCTCTATCACCGCTTTTCTTGGTTTTCCTGCGCTCTAATACCACTTTTCTTTGTTTTCCTTTGTTCTAACCCCGCTTTTCTTGATTTTCCTTTGCGCTCACTTGGCTTTTCTTGGTTTTCCTCCGCTCTAACCCCGCTTTTCTTGGTTTTCCTCCGCTCTAACCCCGCTTTTCTTGGTTTTTCTCCGCTCTAACCCCGTTTCTCTTCATTTTCCTCTGCTCTATCACCGCTTTTCTTGGTTTTCCTGCGCTCTAACCCCACTTTTCTTGGTTTTCCTCCGCACTTCCCTCGCTTTTCTTGGTTTTCCTCCGCTCTAATCCCGCTTCTCTTGGTTTTTCTCCACTCTAACCCAGCTTTTCTTAGTTTTTCTCCACTGTAACCATGCTTTTCTTGGATTTCTGCTTCTCTAACCGCGCTTTACTTTGTTTTCCTCCTCTCTAGCTTCTTTTTATTGGTTTTGCTCCGCTCTAACCCCTATTATCTTGGCTTGCCTCCGCTCTAACCCGCTTTTCCTGGTTTTCTTCCGTTCTAACTCTGCTTTTCTTGGTTTTCCTCCGCTCTAACCCCGCATTTCTTGGTTATCATCCGCACTAACCCCGCTTTTCTTGGTTTTTCTCCACTCTAACCCAGCTTTTCATGGTTTTTCTCCACTCTAACCATGCTTTTCTCGGATTTCTGCTGCTCTAACTTCGCTTTTCTTCGTTTTCTTCCTCTCTAACTTCTTTTTCTTGGTTTTTCTCCGCACTAACCCCGCTTTTCTTGGTTTTCCTCCGCACTTATTCCGCTTTTCTTGGTTTTCCTCCTTTCCAACCCCTCTATTCTTGGTTTTCCTCCACTCTAATCCCGCTTCTCTTGGTTTTTCTCCACTCTGAACCAGCTTTTCTTGGTTTTTCTCCACTCTAACCATGCTTTTCTTGGATTTCTGCTGCTCTAACCACGCTTTACTTTGGTTTCCTCCGCTCTAACCCCGCTTTTCTTGGTTTTCCTTCGCTCTAACCCCGATTATCTTGGTTTTCCTGCTCTCTAACCCCTCTTTTCTACGTTTTCGTCCGTTCTAACTATGCTTTTCTTGGATTTCCTCCGCTCTAACCCCGCATTTCTTTGTTTTCATCCGCATGAACAACGTTTTTCTTGGTTTTCCTTCGCTCTAACTTCGCATTTCCTAGTTTTCCTCCGCTCTAACCACACATTTGTTGGTTTTCCTCTGCTCTAACCCCACTTTTCATTCTTTTCCTCCGCTCTAACCCCGCTTTTCTTGGTTTTCCTACACTCTAACCCCGCTTTCCTTGGTTCTCCTCCACACTAACCCCGCTTTTCTTGGATTTCCTCCACTCCAACTTCACTTTTCTTTCTTTTCCTCCGCACTAACTTTACTTTTCTTGGTTTTCCTCCTTTCTAACCCCGCTTTTCTTGGTTTTCCTCAGCTCTAACCCCACGTTTCATGCTTTTCCTCCGCTCTAACACCGCTTTTCTTGGTTTTCCTCAGCTCTAACCCCACTTTTCTTTCTTTTCCTCTGCTCTAACTTTGCTTTTCTTGGCTTTCCTCCTTTCTAACCCCGCTTTTCTTGGTTTTCCTCCGCTCTAACTTCGCTTTTCTTGGATTTCCTCCGCT
Organism: Coturnix japonica; assembly: GCF_054131305.1. Taxonomy (NCBI): domain Eukaryota; kingdom Metazoa; phylum Chordata; class Aves; order Galliformes; family Phasianidae; genus Coturnix; species Coturnix japonica. The sequence continues at coordinate 2,497,879 of NC_140666.1, read as the reverse complement.
CTAAAACCGCTTTTCTTGGTTTTTCTTCTCTCTAACCCCGCTTTTCTTGGTTTTCCTCCACTCTAACCCCGCTTTTCTTGGTTTTTCTCCGCTCTAACCCCGTTTCTCTTCGTTTTCCTCCGCTCTATCACCGCTTTTCTTGGTTTTCCTGCGCTCTAACCCCACTTTTCTTGGTTTTCCTTTGCTCTAACCTTGCTTTTCTTGGTTTTCCTCCGCACTAACCCCGCTTTTCTTGCTTTTTCTCCACTTTAACCCAGCTTTTCATGGTCTTTCTCCACTCTAACCATGCTTTTCTCGGATTTCTGCTGCTCTAACCGTGCTTTTCTTCGTTTTATCCTCTCTAAGTTCTTTTTCTTTGTTTTCCTCGGCTCTAACCCCGCTTTTCTTGGTTTTCCTCCGCACTTATTCCGCTTTTCTTGGTTTTCCTCCGCTCTAACCTCACTTTTCTTGGTTTTCCTCCGCTCTAACCCCGCTTTTCTTGGTTTTCCTCCGCTCTAACCCCGCTTTTCTTGGTTTTCCTCCGCTCTAACCCTGCTTTTCTTGGTTTTCCTCCGCTCTAACCCCGCTTTTCTTGGATTTCCTCCACTCTAACTTCGCTTTTCTTGGATTTCATTTGCTCTAACCCTGCTTTTCTTGGTTTTCCTCCGCTCTAACCGCGCTTTTCTTGGTTTTTCTCCGCTCTAACCCCGCTTTTCTTAGTTTTCCTCCGCACTTATTCCGCTTTTCTTGGTTTTCCTCCCCTCTCACTTCGCTTTTCTTGGTTTTCCTCTGCTCTAACCCCGCTCTTCTTGGTTTTCCTCCGCTCTAACCCCGCTTTTCTTGGTTTTCCTCAGCTCCAACCCCGATTTTCTTTGTTTTCCTACGCTCTAACCCAGCTTTTTTTTGGATTTCCTCCGCTCACACTTCGCTTTTCTTCATTTTCCTTTGCTCTAACCCTGCTTTTCTTGGATTTCCTCCGCTCACACTTCGCTTTTCTTCATTTTCCTTTGCTCTAACCCTGCTTTTCTTGGTTTTCCTCCGCTCTAACTTCACTTTTCTTGGTTTTGCTCCGCTCTATCACCGCTTTTCTTGGTTTTCCTGCGCTCTAATACCACTTTTCTTGGTTTTCCTTTGTTCTAACCCCCTTTTATTGGTTTTCCTTTGCGCTCACTTGGCTTTTCTTGGTTTTCCTCCACTGTAACCCCGCTTTTCTTGGTTTTCCTCCGCTCTAACCCCGCTTTTCTTGGTTTTTCTCCGCTCTAACCCCGTTTCTCTTCATTTTCCTCCGCTCTATCACCGCTTTTCCTGGTTTTCCTGCGCTCTAACCCCACTTTTCTTGGTTTTCATCCGCACTTCCCCCGCTTTTCTTGGTTTTCCTCCGCTCTAAGCCCGCTTCTCTTGGTTTTTCTCCACTCTAACCCAGCTTTTCTTGGTTTTTCTCCACTCTAACCATGCTTTTCTTGGATTTCTGCTTCTCTAACCGCGCTTTACTTTGTTTTCCTCCTCTCTAACTTCTTTTTATTGGTTTTCCTCCGCTCTAACCCCTATTATCTTGGCTTTCTTCCGCTCTAACCCGCTTTTCCTGGTTTTCTTCCGTTCTAACTCTGCTTTTCTTGGTTTTCCTCCGCTCTAACCCCGCATTTCTTGGTTATCATCCGCACTAACCCCGCTTTTCTTGGTTTTTCTCCACTCTAACCCAGCTTTTCATGGTTTTTCTCCACTCTAACCATGCTTTTCTCGGATTTCTGCTGCTCTAACCGCGCTTTTCTTCGTTTTCTTCCTCTCTAACTACTTTTTCTTGGTTTTTCTCCGCTCTAACCCCGCTTTTCTTGGTTTTCCTCCGCTCTAACTTCACTTTGCTTGGTTTTCCTCCTTTCCAACCCCTCTATTCTTGGTTTTCCTCCACTCTAATCCCGCTTCTCTTGGTTTTTCTCCACTCTGAACCAGCTTTTCTTGGTTTTTCTCCACTCTAACCATGCTTTTCTTGGATTTCTGCTGCTCTAACCGCGCTTTACTTTGGTTTCCTCCGCTCTAACCCCGCTTTTCTTGGTTTTCCTTCACTCTAACCCCGATTATCTTGGTTTTCCTGCTCTCTAACCCCTCTTTTCTACGTTTTCGTCCGTTCTAACTATGCTTTTCTTGGATTTCCTCCGCTCTAACCCCGCATTTCTTTGTTTTCATCCGCATGAACAACGTTTTTCTTGGTTTTCCTTCGCTCTAACTTCGCATTTTCTAGTTTTCCTCCGCTCTAACCACACATTTGTTGGTTTTCCTCTGCTCTAACCCCGCTTTTCATTCTTTTCCTCCGCTCTAACCCCGCTTTTCTTGGTTTTCCTCCGCTCTAACCCCGCTTTCCTTGGTTCTCCTCCACACTAACCCCGCTTTGCTTGGATTTCCTCCACTCCAACTTCACTTTTCTTTCTTTTCCTCCGCACTAACTTTACTTTTCTTGGTTTTCCTCCTTTCTAACCTTGCTTTTCTTGGTTTTCCTCAGCTCTAACCCCACGTTTCATGCTTTTCCTCCGCTCTAACACCGATTTTCTTGGTTTTCCTCCGCACTTATTCCGCTTTTCTTGGTTTTCCTCAGCTCTAACCCCACTTTTCTTTCTTTTCCTCTGCTCTAACTTTGCTTTTCTTGGTTTTCCTCCTTTCTAACCCCGCTTTTCTTGGTTTTCCTCCGCTCTAACTTCGCTTTTCTTGGATTTCCTCCGCTCTAAAACCGCTTTTCTTGGTTTTTCTCCTCTCTAACCCCGCTTTTCTTGGTTTTCCTCCGCTCTAACCTCGCTTTTCTTGGTTTTTCTCCGCTCTAACACCGTTTCTCTTCGTTTTCCTCCGCTCTATCACCGCTTTTATTGGTTTTCCTGCGCTCTAACCCCACTTTTCTTGGTTTTCCTTTGCTCTAACCTTGCTTTTCTTGGTTTTCCTCCGCACTAACCCCGCTTTTCTTGGTTTTTCTCCACTCTAACCCAGCTTTTCATGGTCTTTCTCCACTCTAACCATGCTTTTCTCGGATTTCTGCTGCTCTAACCGTGCTTTTCTTCGTTTTATCCTCTCGAAGTTCTTTTTCTTTGTTTTCCTCGGTTTTAACCCCGCTTTTCTTGGTTTTCCTCCGCACTTATTCCGCTTTTCTTGGTTTTCCTCCGCTCTAACCTCACTTTTCTTGGTTTTCCTTTGCTCTAACCCCGCTTTTCTTGGTTTTCCTCCGCTCTAACCCCGCTTTTCTTGGTTTTCCTCCGCTCTAATCCTGCTTTTCTTGGTTTTCCTCCGCTCTAACCCCGCTTTTCTTGGATTTCCTCCACTCTAACTTCGCTTTTCTTGGATTTCCTTTGCTCTAACCCTGCTTTTCTTGGTTTTCCTCCGCTCTAACCCCGCTTTTCTTGGTTTTTCTTTGCTCTAACCCCGCTTTTCTTGGTTTTCCTCCGCACTTATTCCACTTTTCTTGGTTTTCCTCCCCTCTCACTTCGCTTTTCTTGGTTTTCCTCTGCTCTAACCCCGCTCTTCTTGGTTTTCCTCCGCTCTAACCCCGCTTTTCTTGGTTTTCCTCAGCTCCAACCCCGATTTTCTTTGTTTTCCTACGCTCTAACCCAGCTTTTTTTGGATTTCCTCCGCTCACACTTCGCTTTTCTTCGTTTTCCTTTGCTCTAACCCTGCTTTTCTTGGATTTCCTCCGCTCACACTTCGCTTTTCTTCATTTTCCTTTGCTCTAACCCTGCTTTTCTTGGTTTTCCTCCGCTCTAACCCCGCTTTTCTTGGTTTTCCTCAGCTCTAACCCCTCTTTTCTTGGTTTTCCTCCGCTCAAACTTCACTTTTCTTGGTTTTCCTCCGCTCTATCACCGCTTTTCTTGGTTTTCCTGCGCTCTAAAACCACTTTTCTTGGTTTTCATTTGCTCTAACCCTGCTTTTTTTGGTTTTCCTCCGCTCTAACTTCACTTTTCTTGGTTTTCCTCCGCTCTATCACCGCTTTTCTTGGTTTTCCTGCGCTCTAATACAACTTTTCTTGGTTTTCCTTTGTTCTAACCCCCTTTTCTTGGTTTTCCTTTGCGCTCACTTGGCTTTTCTTGGTTTTCCTCCACTCTAACCCCGCTTTTCTTGGTTTTCCTCCGCTCTAACCCCGCTTTTCTTGGTTTTTCACCGCTCTAACCCCGTTTCTCTTCATTTTCCTCCGCTCTATCACCGCTTTTCCTGGTTTTCCTGCGCTCTAACCCCACTTTTCTTGGTTTTCATCCGCACTTCCCCCGCTTTTCTTGGTTTTCCTCCGCTCTAAGCCCGCTTCTCTTGGTTTTTCTCCACTCTAACCCAGCTTTTCTTAGTTTTTCTCCACTCTAACCATGCTTTTCTTGGATTTCTGCTTCTCTAACCGCGCTTTACTTTGTTTTCCTCCTCTCTAACTTCTTTTTATTGGTTTTCCTCCGCTCTAACCCCTATTATCTTGGCTTTCCTCCGCTCTAACCCGCTTTTCCTGGTTTTCTTCCGTTCTAACTCTGCTTTTCTTGGTTTTCCTCCGCTCTAACCCCGCATTTCTTGGTTATCATCCGCACTAACCCCGCTTTTCTTGGTTTTTCTCCACTCTAAACCATCTTTTCATGGTTTTTCTCCACTCTAACCATGCTTTTCTCGGATTTCTGCTGCTCTAACCGCGCTTTTCTTCGTTTTCTTCCTCTCTAACTTCTTTTTCTTGGTTTTTCTCTGCTCTAACCCCGCTTTTCTTGGTTTTCCTCCGCACTTATTCCGCTTTTCTTGGTTTTCCTCCTTTCCAACCCCTCTATTCTTGGTTTTCCTCCACTCTAATCCCGCTTCTCTTGGTTTTTCTCCACTCTGAACCAGCTTTTCTTGGTTTTTCTCCACTCTAACCATGCTTTTCTTGGATTTCTGCTGCTCTAACCGCGCTTTACTTTGGTTTCCTCCGCTCTAACCCCGCTTTTCTTGGTTTTCCTTCGCTCTAACCCCGATTATCTTGGTTTTCCTGCTCTCTAACCCCTCTTTTCTACGTTTTCGTCCGTTCTAACTATGCTTTTCTTGGATTTCCTCCGCTCTAACCCCGCATTTCTTTGTTTTCATCCGCATGAACAACGTTTTTCTTGGTTTTCCTCCGCTCTAACTTCGCATTTCCTAGTTTTCCTCCGCTCTAACCACACATTTGTAGGTTTTCCTCTGCTCTAACCCCGCTTTTCATGCTTTTCCTTTGCTCTAACCCCGCTTTTCTTGGTTTTCCTCCGGTCTAACCCCGCTTTCCTTGGTTCTCCTCCACACTAACCCCGCTTTTCTTGGATTTCCTCCACTCCAACTTCACTTTTCTTTCTTTTCCTCCGCACTAACTTTACTTTTCTTGGTATTCCTCCTTTCTAACCCCGCTTTTCTTGGTTTTCCTCCGCTCTAACCCCACGTTTCATGCTTTTCCTCCACTCTAACACTGATTTTCTTCGTTTTCCTCCGCACTTATTCCGCTTTTCTTGGTTTTCCTCAGCTCTAACCCCACTTTTCTTTCTTTTCCTCCGCTCTAACTTTACTTTTCTTGGTTTTCCTCCTTTCTAACCCCGCTTTTCTTCGTTTTCCTCTGCTCTAACATCGCTTTTCTTGGTTTTCCTCCGCTCTAACACCGCTTTTCTTGGTTTTTCTCCTCTCTAACCCCGCTTTTTTTGGATTTCCTCCGCTCTAACCCCGCTTTTCTTGGTTTTTCTCCGCTCTAACCCCGTTTCTCTTCGTTTTCCTCCGCTCTATCACCGCTTTTCTTGGTTTTCCTGCGCTCTAACCCCACTTTTCTTGGTTTTCCTTTGCACTAACCCTGCTTTTCTTGGATTTCCTCCGCACTAACCCCGCTTTTCTTGGTTTATCTCCACTCTAACCCAGCTTTTCATGGTCTTTCTCCACTCTAACCATGCTTTTCTCGGATTTCTGCTGCTCTAACCGTCCTTTTCTTCGTTTTATCCTCTCTAAGTTCTTTTTCTTTGTTTTCCTCATCTCTAACCACGCTTTTCTTGGTTTTCCTCCGCACTTATTCCGCTTTTCTTGGTTTTCCTCCGCTCTAACCTCACTTTTCTTGGTTTTCCTCCGCTCTAACCCCGCTTTTCTTGGTTTTCCTCCGCTCTAACCCCGCTTTTTTTGGTTTTCCTCCGCTCTAATCCTGCTTTTCTTGGTTTTCCTCCGCTCTAACCCCGCTTTTCTTGGATTTCCTCCACTCTAACTTCGCTTTTCTTGGATTTCCTTTGCTCTAACCCTGCTTTTCTTGGTTTTCCTCCGCTCTAAGCGCGTATTTCTTGGTTTTTCTCCGCTCTAACCCCGCTTTTCTTGGTTTTCCTCCGCACTTATTCCGCTTTTCTTGGTTTTCCTCCCCTCTCACTTCGCTTTTCTTGGTTTTCCTCTGCTCTAACCCCGCTCTTCTTGGTTTTCCTCCGCTCTAACCCCGCTTTTCTTGGTTTTCCTCAGCTCCAACCCCGATTTTCTTTGTTTTCCTACGCTCTAACCCAGCTTTTTTTGGATTTCCTCCGCTCACACTTCGCTTTTCTTCGTTTTCCTTTGCTCTAACCCTGCTTTTCTTGGATTTCCTCCGCTCACACTTCGCTTTTCTTCATTTTCCTTTGCTCTAACCCTGCTTTTCTTGGTTTTCCTCCGCTCTAACCCCGCTTTTCTTGGTTTTCCTCAGCTCTAACCCCTCTTTTCTTGGTTTTCCTCCGCTCAAACTTCACTTTTCTTGGTTTTCCTCCGCTCTATCACCGCTTTTCTTGGTTTTCCTGCGCTCTAAAACCACTTTTCTTGGTTTTCATTTGCTCTAACCCTGCTTTTCTTGGTTTTCCTCCGATCTAACTTCACTTTTCTTGGTTTTCCTCCGCTCTATCACCGCTTTTCTTGGTTTTCCTGCGCTCTAATACCACTTTTCTTGGTTTTCCTTTGTTCTAACCCCCTTTTCTTGGTTTTCCTTTGCGCTCACTTGGCTTTTCTTGGTTTTCCTCCGCTGTAACCCCGCTTTTCTTGGTTTTCCTCCGCTCTAACCCCGCTTTTCTTGGTTTTTCTCCGCTCTAACCCCGTTTCTCTTCATTTTCCTCCGCTCTATCACCGCTTTTCCTGGTTTTCCTGCGCTCTAACCCCACTTTTCTTGGTTTTCCTCCGCACTTCCCCCGCCTTTTCTTGGTTTTCCTCCGCTCTAAGCCCGCTTCTCTTGGTTTTTCTCCACTCTAACCCAGCTTTTCTTGGTTTTTCTCCACTCTAACCATGCTTTTCTTGGATTTCTGCTTCTCTAACCGCGCTTTACTTTGTTTTCCTCCCCTCTAAATTCTTTTTATTGGTTTTCCTCCGCTCTAACCCCTATTATCTTGGCTTTCCTCCGCTCTAACCCGCTTTTCCTGGTTTTCTTCCGTTCTAACTCTGCTTTTCTTGGTTTTCCTCCGCTCTAACCCCGCATTTCTTGGTTATCATCCGCACTAACCCCGCTTTTCTTGGTTTTTCTCCACTCTAAACCATCTTTTCATGGTTTTTCTCCACTCTAACCATGCTTTTCTCGGATTTCTGCTGCTCTAACCGCGCTTTTCTTCGTTTTCTTCCTCTCTAACTTCTTTTTCTTGGTTTTTCTCCGCTCTAACCCCGCTTTTCTTGGTTTTCCTCCGCACTTATTCCGCTTTTCTTGGTTTTCCTCCTTTCCAACCCCTCTATTCTTGGTTTTCCTCCACTCTAATCCCGCTTCTCTTGGTTTTTCTCCACTCTGAACCAGCTTTTCTTGGTTTTTCTCCACTCTAACCATGCTTTTCTTGGATTTCTGCTGCTCTAACCGCGCTTTACTTCGGTTTCCTCCGCTCTAACCCCGCTTTTCTTGGTTTTCCTTCGCTCTAACCCCGATTATCTTGGTTTTCCTGCTCTCTAACCCCTCTTTTCTACGTTTTCGTCCGTTCTAACTATGCTTTTCTTGGATTTCCTCCGCTCTAACCCCGCATTTCATTGTTTTCATCCGCATGAACAACGTTTTTCTTGGTTTTCCTCCGCTCTAACTTCGCATTTCCTAGTTTTCCTCCGCTCAAACCACACATTTGTAGGTTTTCCTCTGCTCTAACTCCGCTTTTCATGCTTTTCCTTTGCTCTAACCCCGCTTTTCTTGGTTTTCCTCCGCTCTAACCCCGCTTTCCTTGGTTCTCCTCCACACTAACCCCGCTTTTCTTGGATTTCCTCCACTCCAACTTCACTTTTCTTTCTTTTCCTCCGCACTAACTTTACTTTTCTTGGTATTCCTCCTTTCTAACCCCGCTTTTCTTGGTTTTCCTCCGCTCTAACCCCACGTTTCATGCTTTTCCTCCGCTCTAACACCGATTTTCTTGGTTTTCCTCCGCACTTATTCCGCTTTTCTTGGTTTTCCTCTGCTCTAACCCCACTTTTCTTTCTTTTCCTCCGCTCTAACTTTACTTTTCTTGGTTTTCCTCCTTTCTAACCCCGCTTTTCTTGGTTTTCCTCCGCTCTAACACCGCTTTTCTTGGTTTTTCTCCTCTCTAACCCCGCTTTTCGTGGATTTCCTCCGCTCTAACCCCGCTTTTCTTGGTTTTTCTCTGCTCTAACCCCGTTTCTCTTCGTTTTCCTCCGCTCTATCACCGCTTTTCTTGGTTTTCCTGCGCTCTAACCCCACTTTTCTTGGTTTTCCTTTGCACTAACCCTGCTTTTCTTGGATTTCCTCTGCACTAACCCCGCTTTTCTTGGTTTTTCTCCACTCTAACCCAGCTTTTCATGGTCTTTCTCCACTCTAACCATGCTTTTCTCGGATTTCTGCTGCTCTAACCGTCCTTTTCTTCGTTTTATCCTCTCTAAGTTATTTTTCTTTGTTTTCCTCGGCTCTAACCCCGCTTTTCTTGGTTTTCCTCCGCACTTATTCCGCTTTTCTTGGTTTACCTCCGCTCTAACCTCACTTTTCTTGGTTTTCCTCCGCTCTAACCCCGCTTTTCTTGGTTTTCCTCCGCTCTAACCCCGCTTTTCTTGGTTTTCCTCCGCTCTAATCCTGCTTTTCTTGGTTTTCCTGCGCTCTAACCCCGCTTTTCTTGGATTTCCTCCACTCTAACTTCGCTTTTCTTGGATTTCCTTTGCTCTAACCCTGCTTTTCTTGGTTTTCCTCCTCTCTAACCCCGCTTTTCTTGGTTTTCCTCCGCTCTAACCTCGCTTTTCTTGGTTCTCCTCAGCGCTAACCCAGCTTTTCTTGGTTTTCCTCCGCTTTAACACTGCTTTTCTTGGTTTTCCTCCGCTCTAACTTCGCTTTTCTTGGTTTTCCTCCGCTCTATCACTGCTTTTCTTTGTTTTCCTGCGCTCTAGCACCACTTTTCTTGGTTTTCCTCCGCTCTAACCCTGCTTTTCTTGGTTTTCCTCCGCTCTAACTTCACTTTGCTTGGTTTTCCTCTTTTCTAACCCCGCTTTTCTTGGTTTTCCTCCGCTCTAATCCCGCTTCTCTTGGTTTTTCTCCACTCTAACCCAGCTTTTCTTGGTTTTTCTCCACTCTAACCATGCTTTTCTTAGATTTCTGCTTCTCTAACCGCGTTTTACTTTCTTTTCCTCCTCTCTAACTTCTTTTTATTGGTTTTCCTCCGCTCTAACCCCGATTATCTTGGTTTTCCTCCGCTCTAACCCCGCTTTTCTTGGTTTTCCTCCGCTCTAACAATGCTTTTATTGGTTTTCCACCGCTCTAACCCCGCATTTCTTGGTTTTCATCCGCATGAACAACGTTTTTCTTGGCTTTCCTCTGCTCTAACTTCGCATTTCCTAGTTTTCCTCCGCTCTAACCCCGCATTTCTTGGTTTTCCTCCTTTCTAACCCCGCTTTTCATGCTTTTCCTCCGGTCTAACCCCGCTTTTCTTGGTTTTCCTCCGCTCTAACTTCGCTTTTCTTGGTTTTCCTCCGCTCTAACCCCGTTTCTCTTGGTTTTCCTATTCTCTAACACCGCTTTTCTTGGTTTTCCTTTGCTCTAACCCCGCTTTTCTTGGTTTTCCTCCGCACTAACCCCTCTTTTCTTGGTTTTCCTCCGCACTAACGCCGCTTTTCTTGGTTGTTCTCCACTCTAACCCAGCTTTTCATGGTTTTTCTCCACTCTAACCATGCTTTTCTCGGATTTTTGCTGCTCTAACCACGCTTTCCTTCGTTTTCTTCTTCTCTAACTTCTTTTTCTCGGTTTCCCTCCTCTCTAACCCCGCTTTTCTTGGTTTTCCTCCGCACTTATTCCGCTTTTATTGGTTTTCCTCCGCTCTAACTTCGCTTTTCTTGGTTTTCCTCCGCTCTACACCCGCTTTTCTTGGTTTTCCTCCGATCTAACCCCGCTTTTCTTTGTTTTCCTCAGCTCTAACCCCGCTTTTCTTTGATTTCCTACGCTCTAACTTCGCTTTTCTTGGTTTTCCTTTGCTCTAACCCCGATTATCTTGGTTTTCCTCCGCTCTAACCCCGCTTTTCTTGGTTTTCTTCCGTTCTAACTCTGCTTTTCTAGGTTTTCCTCCGCTCTAACCCTCATTTCTTGGTTTTCATCCGCATGAACGTTTTTCTTGGTTTTCGTCCGCTCTAACTTCGCAATTCCTAGTTTTCCTCCGCTCTAACCCCGCATTTCTTGGTTTTCCTCCGATCTAACCCCGCTTTTCTTTGTTTTCCTCAGCTCTAACCCCGCTTTTCTTTGATTTCCTACGCTCTAACTTCGCTTTTCTTGGTTTTCCTTTGCTCTAACCCCGATTATCTTGGTTTTCCTCCGCTCTAACCCCGCTTTTCTTGGTTTTCTTCCGTTCTAACTCTGCTTATCTAGGTTTTCCTCCGCTCTAACCCTCATTTCTTGGTTTTCATCCGCATGAACGTTTTTCTTGGTTTTCCTCCGCTCTAACTTCGCAATTCCTAGTTTTCCTCCGCTCTAACCCCGCATTTCTTGGTTTTCCTCCTTTCTAACCCCGCTTTTCATGCTTTTCCTCCGCTCTAACCTTGCTTCTCTTGGCTCTCCTCCACACTAACCCCGCTTTTCTTGGTTTTCCTCACCTCTAACTTCGCTTTTCTTTCTTTTCCTCCGCTCTAACTTTACTTTTCTTGGTTTTCCTCCTTTCTAACCTCGATTTTCTTGGGTTTCCTCCGCTCTAACTTCGATTTTCTTGGATTTCCTCCGCTCTAACCCCGCTTTTCTTGGTTTTCCTCTGCTCTAACCCAGCTTTTCTTGGTTTTCCTCCCTTCTATCCCTGCTTTTCTTGGTTTTTCTCCGCTCTAACCCCGCTTTTCTTGCTTTTCCTCCCATCTATCCCCGCTTTTCTTGGTTTTTCTCCGCTCTAACCCCGTTTCTCTTGGTTTTCCTCCGCTCTAACACGGCTTTTCTTGGCTTTCCTTTGCTCTAATCTTGCTTTTCTTGGTTTTCCTCAGCTCTAACCCCACTTTTCATGCTTTTCCTCCACTCTAACTTCGCTTTTCTTGGTTTTCCTTCGCTCTAACCTTGCTTTTCTTGGTTTTCCTCAGCGCTAACCCAGCTTTTCTTGGTTTTCCTCCGCTTTAACACTGCTTTTCTTGGTTTTCCTCCGCTCTATACTTCACCTTTCTTGGTTTTCCTCCGCTCTATCACTGCTTTTCTTTGTTTTCCTGCGCTCTAACACCACTTTTCTTGGTTTTCCTCTGCTCTAACCCTGCTTTTCTTGGTTTTCCTATGCTCTAACTTCACTTTGCTTGGTTTTCCTCCTTTCTAACCCCGCTTTTCTTGGTTTTCCTCCGCTCTAATCCCGCTTCTCTTGGTTTTTCTCCACTCTAACCCAGCTTTTCTTGGTTTTTCTCCACTCTAACCATGCTTTTCTTAGATTTCTGCTTCTCTAACCGCGTTTTACTTTGTTTTCCTCCTCTCTAACTTCTTTTTATTGGTTTTCCTCCGCTCTAACCCCGATTATCTTGGTTTTCCTCCGCTCTAACCCCGCTTTTCTTGGTTTTCCTCCGCTCTAACAATGCTTTTATTGGTTTTCCACCGCTCTAACCCCGCATTTCTTGGTTTTCATCCGCATGAACAACGTTTTTCTTGGTTTTCCTCTGCTCTAACTTCGCATTTCCTAGTTTTCCTCCGCTCTAACCCCGCATTTCTTGGTTTTCCTCCGCTCTAACCCCGCTTTTCATGCTTTTCCTCCGCTCTAACCCCGCTTTTCTTGGTTTTCTTCCGCTCTAACTTCGCTTTTCTTGGTTTTCCTCCGCTCTAACCCCGTTTCTCTTGATTTTCCTATTCTCTAACACCGCTTTTCTTGGTTTTCCTTTGCTCTAACCCCGCTTTTCTTGGTTTTCCTCTGCACTAACCCCTCTTTTCTTGGTTTTCCTCCGCACTAACACCGCTTTTCTTGGTTGTTCTCCACTCTAACCCAGCTTTTCATGGTTTTTCTCCACTCTAACCATGCTTTTCTCGGATTGTTGCTGCTCTAACCGCGCTTTCCTTCGTTTTCTTCTTCTCTAACTTCTTTTTCTCGGTTTTCCTTTGCTCTAACCCCGCTTTTCTTGGTTTTCCTCCGCACTTATTCCGCTTTTATTGGTTTTCCTCCGCTCTAACTTCGCTTTTCCTGGTTTTCCTCCGCTCTAACCCCGCTTTTCTTGGTTTTCCTCCGATCTAACCCCGCTTTTCTTTGTTTTCCTCAGCTCTAACCCCGCTTTTCTTGGTTTTCCTCCGCTCTAACCCCGCTTTTCTTGGATTTCCTACGCTCTAACTTCGCTTTTCTTGGTTTTCCTTTGCTCTAACCCCGATTATCTTGGTTTTCCTCCGCTCTAACCCCGCTTTTCTTGGTTTTCTTCCGTTCTAACTCTGCTTTTCTTGGTTTTCCTCCGCTCTAACCCTCATTTCTTGGTTTTCATCCGCATGAACGTTTTTCTTGGTTTTCCTCCGCTCTAACTTCGCAATTCTTGGTTTTCCTCCGCTCTAACCCCGCATTTCTTGGTTTTCCTCCTTTCTAACCCCGCTTTTCATGCTTTTCCTCCGCTCTAACCCCGCTTTTCTTGGCTCTCCTCCACACTAACCCCGCTTTTCTTGGTTTTCCTCACGTCTAACTTCGCTTTTCTTTCTTTTCCTTCGCTCTAACTTTACTTTTCTTGGTTTTCCTCCTTTCTAACCCCGCTTTTCTTGGGTTTCCTCTGCTCTAACTTCGATTTTCTTGGTTTTCCTCCGCTCTAAACCCGCTTTTCTTGGTTTTCCTCCGCTCTAACCCAGCTTTTCTTGGTTTTCCTCCCTTCTATCCCTGCTTTTCTTGGTTTTTCTCCGCTCTAACCCCGCTTTTCTTGCTTTTCCTCCCATCTATCCCCGCTTGTCTTGGTTTTTCTCCGCTCTAACCCCGTTTCTCTTGGTTTTCCTCCGCTCTAACACCGCTTTTCTTGGCTTTCCTTTGCTCTAATCTTGCTTTTCTTGGATTTCCTCAGCTCTAACCCCACTTTTCATGCTTTTCCTCCACTCTAACTTCGCTTTTCTTGGTTTTCCTCCGCTCTAACCTCGCTTTTCTTGGTTTTCCTAAGTGCTAACCCAGCTTTTCTTGGTTTTCCTCCACTTTAACACTGCTTTTCTTGGTTTTTCTCCTCTCTAACCCCGCTTTTCCTTGTTTTCCTCCCTTCTATCCTCGCATTTCTTGGTTTTTCTCCACTCTAACCCCGTTTCTCTTGGTTTTCCTCCGCTCTAACACCGCTTTTCTTGGTTTTCCTTTGTTCTAAACCCTCTTTTCTTGGTTTTCCTTTGTGCTAACTTGGCTTTTCTTGGTTTTCCTCCGCTATAACCCCGCTATTCTTGCTTTTCCTCCCATCTATCCCCGCTTTTCTTGGTTTTTCTCCGCTCTAACCCCGTTTCTCTTGGTTTTCCTCCGCTCTAACACGGCTTTTCTTGGCTTTCCTTTGCTCTAATCTTGCTTTTCTTGGTTTTCCTCAGCTCTAACCCCACTTTTCATGCTTTTCCTCCACTCTAACTTCGCTTTTCTTGGTTTTCCTCCGCTCTAACCTTGCTTTTCTTGGTTTTCCTCAGCGCTAACCCAGCTTTTCTTGGTTTTCCTCCGCTTTAACACTGCTTTTCTTGGTTTTCCTTCGCTCTAACTTCACCTTTCTTGGTTTTCCTCCGCTCTATCACTGCTTTTCTTTGTTTTCCTGCGCTCTAACACCACTTTTCTTGGTTTTCCTCTGCTCTAACCCTGCTTTTCTTGGTTTTCCTATGCTCTAACTTCACTTTGCTTGGTTTTCCTCCTTTCTAACCCCGCTTTTCTTGGTTTTCCTCCGCTCTAATCCCGCTTCTCTTGGTTTTTCTCCACTCTAACCCAGCTTTTCTTGGTTTTTCTCCACTCTAACCATGCTTTTCTTAGATTTCTGCTTCTCTAACCGCGTTTTACTTTGTTTTCCTCCTCTCTAACTTCTTTTTATTGGTTTTCCTCCGCTCTAACCCTGATTATCTTGGTTTTCCTCCGCTCTAACCCCGCTTTTCTTGGTTTTCCTCCGCTCTAACAATGCTTTTATTGGTTTTCCACCGCTCTAACCCCGCATTTCTTGGTTTTCATCCGCATGAACAACGTTTTTCTTGGTTTTCCTCTGCTCTAACTTCGCATTTCCTAGTTTTCCTCCGCTCTAACCCCGCATTTCTTGGTTTTCCTCCGCTCTAACCCCGCTTTTCATGCTTTTCCTCCGCTCTAACCCCGCTTTTCTTGGTTTTCTTCCGCTCTAACTTCGCTTTTCTTGGTTTTCCTCCGCTCTAACCCCGTTTCTCTTGATTTTCCTATTCTCTAACACCGCTTTTCTTGGTTTTCCTTTGCTCTAACCCCGCTTTTCTTGGTTTTCCTCTGCACTAACCCCTCTTTTCTTGGTTTTCCTCCGCACTAACACCGCTTTTCTTGGTTGTTCTCCACTCTAACCCAGCTTTTCATGGTTTTTCTCCACTCTAACCATGCTTTTCTCGGATTGTTGCTGCTCTAACCGCGCTTTCCTTCGTTTTCTTCTTCTCTAACTTCTTTTTCTCGGTTTTCCTTTGCTCTAACCCCGCTTTTCTTGGTTTTCCTCCGCACTTATTCCGCTTTTATTGGTTTTCCTCCGCTCTAACTTCGCTTTTCCTGGTTTTCCTCCGCTCTAACCCCGCTTTTCTTGGTTTTCCTCCGATCTAACCCCGCTTTTCTTTGTTTTCCTCAGCTCTAACCCCGCTTTTCTTGGTTTTCCTCCGCTCTAACCCCGCTTTTCTTGGATTTCCTACGCTCTAACTTCGCTTTTCTTGGTTTTCCTTTGCTCTAACCCCGATTATCTTGGTTTTCCTCCGCTCTAACCCCGCTTTTCTTGGTTTTCTTCCGTTCTAACTCTGCTTTTCTTGGTTTTCCTCCGCTCTAACCCTCATTTCTTGGTTTTCATCCGCATGAACGTTTTTCTTGGTTTTCCTCCGCTCTAACTTCGCAATTCTTGGTTTTCCTCCACTCTAACCCCGCATTTCTTGGTTTTCCTCCTTTCTAACCCCGCTTTTCATGCTTTTCCTCCGCTCTAACCCCGCTTTTCTTGGCTCTCCTCCACACTAACCCCGCTTTTCTTGGTTTTCCTCACGTCTAACTTCGCTTTTCTTTCTTTTCCTTCGCTCTAACTTTACTTTTCTTGGTTTTCCTCCTTTCTAACCCCGCTTTTCTTGGGTTCCCTCTGCTCTAACTTCGATTTTCTTGGTTTTCCTCCGCTCTAAACCCGCTTTTCTTGGTTTTCCTCCGCTCTAACCCAGCTTTTCTTGGTTTTCCTCCCTTCTATCCCTGCTTTTCTTGGTTTTTCTCCGCTCTAACCCCGCTTTTCTTGCTTTTCCTCCCATCTATCCCCGCTTGTCTTGGTTTTTCTCCGCTCTAACCCCGTTTCTCTTGGTTTTCCTCCGCTCTAACACGGCTTTTCTTGGCTTTCCTTTGCTCTAATCTTGCTTTTCTTGGTTTTCCTCAGCTCTAACCCCACTTTTCATGCTTTTCCTCCACTCTAACTTCGCTTTTCTTGGTTTTCCTCCGCTCTAACCTTGCTTTTCTTGGTTTTCCTCAGCGCTAACCCAGCTTTTCTTGGTTTTCCTCCGCTTTAACACTGCTTTTCTTGGTTTTCCTTCGCTCTAACTTCACCTTTCTTGGTTTTCCTCCGCTCTATCACTGCTTTTCTTTGTTTTCCTGCGCTCTAACACCACTTTTCTTGGTTTTCCTCTGCTCTAACCCTGCTTTTCTTGGTTTTCCTATGCTCTAACTTCACTTTGCTTGGTTTTCCTCCTTTCTAACCCCGCTTTTCTTGGTTTTCCTCCGCTCTAATCCCGCTTCTCTTGGTTTTTCTCCACTCTAACCCAGCTTTTCTTGGTTTTTCTCCACTCTAACCATGCTTTTCTTAGATTTCTGCTTCTCTAACCGCGTTTTACTTTGTTTTCCTCCTCTCTAACTTCTTTTTATTGGTTTTCCTCCGCTCTAACCCTGATTATCTTGGTTTTCCTCCGCTCTAACCCCGCTTTTCTTGGTTTTCCTCCGCTCTAACAATGCTTTTATTGGTTTTCCACCGCTCTAACCCCGCATTTCTTGGTTTTCATCCGCATGAACAACGTTTTTCTTGGTTTTCCTCTGCTCTAACTTCGCATTTCCTAGTTTTCCTCCGCTCTAACCCCGCATTTCTTGGTTTTCCTCCGCTCTAACCCCGCTTTTCATGCTTTTCCTCCGCTCTAACCCCGCTTTTCTTGGTTTTCTTCCGCTCTAACTTCGCTTTTCTTGGTTTTCCTCCGCTCTAACCCCGTTTCTCTTGATTTTCCTATTCTCTAACACCGCTTTTCTTGGTTTTCCTTTGCTCTAACCCCGCTTTTCTTGGTTTTCCTCTGCACTAACCCCTCTTTTCTTGGTTTTCCTCCGCACTAACACCGCTTTTCTTGGTTGTTCTCCACTCTAACCCAGCTTTTCATGGTTTTTCTCCACTCTAACCATGCTTTTCTCGGATTGTTGCTGCTCTAACCGCGCTTTCCTTCGTTTTCTTCTTCTCTAACTTCTTTTTCTCGGTTTTCCTTTGCTCTAACCCCGCTTTTCTTGGTTTTCCTCCGCACTTATTCCGCTTTTATTGGTTTTCCTCCGCTCTAACTTCGCTTTTCCTGGTTTTCCTCCGCTCTAACCCCGCTTTTCTTGGTTTTCCTCCGATCTAACCCCGCTTTTCTTTGTTTTCCTCAGCTCTAACCCCGCTTTTCTTGGTTTTCCTCCGCTCTAACCCCGCTTTTCTTGGATTTCCTACGCTCTAACTTCGCTTTTCTTGGTTTTCCTTTGCTCTAACCCCGATTATCTTGGTTTTCCTCCGCTCTAACCCCGCTTTTCTTGGTTTTCTTCCGTTCTAACTCTGCTTTTCTTGGTTTTCCTCCGCTCTAACCCTCATTTCTTGGTTTTCATCCGCATGAACGTTTTTCTTGGTTTTCCTCCGCTCTAACTTCGCAATTCTTGGTTTTCCTCCACTCTAACCCCGCATTTCTTGGTTTTCCTCCTTTCTAACCCCGCTTTTCATGCTTTTCCTCCGCTCTAACCCCGCTTTTCTTGGCTCTCCTCCACACTAACCCCGCTTTTCTTGGTTTTCCTCACGTCTAACTTCGCTTTTCTTTCTTTTCCTTCGCTCTAACTTTACTTTTCTTGGTTTTCCTCCTTTCTAACCCCGCTTTTCTTGGGTTCCCTCTGCTCTAACTTCGATTTTCTTGGTTTTCCTCCGCTCTAAACCCGCTTTTCTTGGTTTTCCTCCGCTCTAACCCAGCTTTTCTTGGTTTTCCTCCCTTCTATCCCTGCTTTTCTTGGTTTTTCTCCGCTCTAACCCCGCTTTTCTTGCTTTTCCTCCCATCTATCCCCGCTTGTCTTGGTTTTTCTCCGCTCTAACCCCGTTTCTCTTGGTTTTCCTCCGCTCTAACACCGCTTTTCTTGGCTTTCCTTTGCTCTAATCTTGCTTTTCTTGGATTTCCTCAGCTCTAACCCCACTTTTCATGCTTTTCCTCCACTCTAACTTCGCTTTTCTTGGTTTTCCTCCGCTCTAACCTCGCTTTTCTTGGTTTTCCTAAGCGCTAACCCAGCTTTTCTTGGTTTTCCTCCACTTTAACACTGCTTTTCTTGGTTTTTCTCCTCTCTAACCCCGCTTTTCCTTGTTTTCCTCCCTTCTATCCTCGCATTTCTTGGTTTTTCTCCACTCTAACCCCGTTTCTCTTGGTTTTCCTCCGCTCTAACACCGCTTTTCTTGGTTTTCCTTTGTTCTAAACCCTCTTTTCTTGGTTTTCCTTTGTGCTAACTTGGCTTTTCTTGGTTTTCCTCCGCTCTAACCCCGCTATTCTTGCTTTTCCTCCCATCTATCCCCGCTTTTCTTGGTTTTTCTCCGCTCTAACCCCGTTTCTCTTGGTTTTCCTCCGCTCTAACACGGCTTTTCTTGGCTTTCCTTTGCTCTAATCTTGCTTTTCTTGGTTTTCCTCAGCTCTAACCCCACTTTTCATGCTTTTCCTCCACTCTAACTTCGCTTTTCTTGGTTTTCCTCCGCTCTAACCTTGCTTTTCTTGGTTTTCCTCAGCGCTAACCCAGCTTTTCTTGGTTTTCCTCCGCTTTAACACTGCTTTTCTTGGTTTTCCTCCGCTCTAACTTCACCTTTCTTGGTTTTCCTCCGCTCTATCACTGCTTTTCTTTGTTTTCCTGCGCTCTAACACCACTTTTCTTGGTTTTCCTCTGCTCTAACCCTGCTTTTCTTGGTTTTCCTATGCTCTAACTTCACTTTGCTTGGTTTTCCTCCTTTCTAACCCCGCTTTTCTTGGTTTTCCTCCGCTCTAATCCCGCTTCTCTTGGTTTTTCTCCACTCTAACCCAGCTTTTCTTGGTTTTTCTCCACTCTAACCATGCTTTTCTTAGATTTCTGCTTCTCTAACCGCGTTTTACTTTGTTTTCCTCCTCTCTAACTTCTTTTTATTGGTTTTCCTCCGCTCTAACCCCGATTATCTTGGTTTTCCTCCGCTCTAACCCCGCTTTTCTTGGTTTTCCTCCGCTCTAACAATGCTTTTATTGGTTTTCCACCGCTCTAACCCCGCATTTCTTGGTTTTCATCCGCATGAACAACGTTTTTCTTGGTTTTCCTCTGCTCTAACTTCGCATTTCCTAGTTTTCCTCCGCTCTAACCCCGCATTTCTTGGTTTTCCTCCGCTCTAACCCCGCTTTTCATGCTTTTCCTCCGCTCTAACCCCGCTTTTCTTGGTTTTCTTCCGCTCTAACTTCGCTTTTCTTGGTTTTCCTCCGCTCTAACCCCGTTTCTCTTGATTTTCCTATTCTCTAACACCGCTTTTCTTGGTTTTCCTTTGCTCTAACCCCGCTTTTCTTGGTTTTCCTCTGCACTAACCCCTCTTTTCTTGGTTTTCCTCCGCACTAACACCGCTTTTCTTGGTTGTTCTCCACTCTAACCCAGCTTTTCATGGTTTTTCTCCACTCTAACCATGCTTTTCTCGGATTGTTGCTGCTCTAACCGCGCTTTCCTTCGTTTTCTTCTTCTCTAACTTCTTTTTCTCGGTTTTCCTTTGCTCTAACCCCGCTTTTCTTGGTTTTCCTCCGCACTTATTCCGCTTTTATTGGTTTTCCTCCGCTCTAACTTCGCTTTTCCTGGATTTCCTCCGCTCTAACCCCGCTTTTCTTGGTTTTCCTCCGATCTAACCCCGCTTTTCTTTGTTTTCCTCAGCTCTAACCCCGCTTTTCTTGGTTTTCCTCCGCTCTAACCCCGCTTTTCTTGGATTTCCTACGCTCTAACTTCGCTTTTCTTGGTTTTCCTTTGCTCTAACCCCGATTATCTTGGTTTTCCTCCGCTCTAACCCCGCTTTTCTTGGTTTTCTTCCGTTCTAACTCTGCTTTTCTTGGTTTTCCTCCGCTCTAACCCTCATTTCTTGGTTTTCATCCGCATGAACGTTTTTCTTGGTTTTCCTCCGCTCTAACTTCGCAATTCTTGGTTTTCCTCCGCTCTAACCCCGCATTTCTTGGTTTTCCTCCTTTCTAACCCCGCTTTTCATGCTTTTCCTCCGCTCTAACCCCGCTTTTCTTGGCTCTCCTCCACACTAACCCCGCTTTTCTTGGTTTTCCTCACGTCTAACTTCGCTTTTCTTTCTTTTCCTTCGCTCTAACTTTACTTTTCTTGGTTTTCCTCCTTTCTAACCCCGCTTTTCTTGGGTTTCCTCCGCTCTAACTTCGATTTTCTTGGTTTTCCTCCGCTCTAAACCCGCTTTTCTTGGTTTTCCTCCGCTCTAACCCAGCTTTTCTTGGTTTTCCTCCCTTCTATCCCTGCTTTTCTTGGTTTTTCTCCGCTCTAACCCCGCTTTTCTTGCTTTTCCTCCCATCTATCCCCGCTTGTCTTGGTTTTTCTCCGCTCTAACCCCGTTTCTCTTGGTTTTCCTCCGCTCTAACACCGCTTTTCTTGGCTTTCCTTTGCTCTAATCTTGCTTTTCTTGGATTTCCTCAGCTCTAACCCCACTTTTCATGCTTTTCCTCCACTCTAGCTTCGCTTTTCTTGGTTTTCCTCCGCTCTAACCTCGCTTTTCTTGGTTTTCCTAAGCGCTAACCCAGCTTTTCTTGGTTTTCCTCCACTTTAACACTGCTTTTCTTGGTTTTTCTCCTCTCTAACCCCGCTTTTCCTTGTTTTCCTCCCTTCTATCCTCGCATTTCTTGGTTTTTCTCCACTCTAACCCCGTTTCTCTTGGTTTTCCTCCGCTCTAACACCGCTTTTCTTGGTTTTCCTTTGTTCTAAACCCTCTTTTCTTGGTTTTCCTTTGTGCTAACTTGGCTTTTCTTGGTTTTCCTCCGCTCTAACCCCGCTATTCTTGCTTTTCCTCCCATCTATCCCCGCTTTTCTTGGTTTTTCTCCGCTCTAACCCCGTTTCTCTTGGTTTTCCTCCGCTCTAACACGGCTTTTCTTGGCTTTCCTTTGCTCTAATCTTGCTTTTCTTGGTTTTCCTCAGCTCTAACCCCACTTTTCATGCTTTTCCTCCACTCTAACTTCGCTTTTCTTGGTTTTCCTCCGCTCTAACCTTGATTTTCTTGGTTTTCCTCAGCGCTAACCCAGCTTTTCTTGGTTTTCCTCCGCTTTAACACTGCTTTTCTTGGTTTTCCTCCGCTCTAACTTCGCTTTTCTTGGTTTTCCTCCGCTCTATCACTGCTTTTCTTTGTTTTCCTGCGCTCTAACACCACTTTTCTTGGTTTTCCTCCGCTCTAACCCTGCTTTTCTTGGTTTTCCACTGCTCTAACTTCACTTTGCTTGGTTTTCCTCCTTTCTAACCCCGCTTTTCTTGGTTTTCCTCCGCTCTAATCCCGCTTCTCTTGGTTTTTCTCCACTCTAACCCCAGCTTTTCTTGGTTTTTCTCCACTCTAACCATGCTTTTCTTAGATTTCTGCTTCTCTAACCGCGTTTTACTTTGTTTTCCTCCTCTCTAACTTCTTTTTATTGGTTTTCCTCCGCTCTAACCCCGATTATCTTGGTTTTCCTCCGCTCTAACCCCGCTTTTCTTGGTTTTCCTCCGCTCTAACAATGCTTTTATTGGTTTTCCACCGCTCTAACCCCGCATTTCTTGGTTTTCATCCGCATGAACAACGTTTTTCTTGGCTTTCCTCTGCTCTAACTTCGCATTTCTTGGTTTTCCTCCTTTCTAACCCCGCTTTTCATGCTTTTCCTCCGGTCTAACCCCGCTTTTCTTGGTTTTCCTCCGCTCTAACTTCGCTTTTCTTGGTTTTCCTCCGCTCTAACCCCGTTTCTCTTGGTTTTCCTATTCTCTAACACCGCTTTTCTTGGTTTTCCTTTGCTCTAACCCCGCTTTTCTTGGTATTCCTCCGCACTAACCCCTCTTTTCTTGGTTTTCCTCCGCACTAACGCCGCTTTTCTTGGTTGTTCTCCACTCTAACCCAGCTTTTCATGGTTTTTCTCCACTCTAACCATGCTTTTCTCGGATTTTTGCTGCTCTAACCGCGCTTTCCTTCGTTTTCTTCTTCTCTAACTTCTTTTTCTCGGTTTCCCTCCTCTCTAACCCCGCTTTTCTTGGTTTTCCTCCGCACTTATTCCGCTTTTATTGGTTTTCCTCCGCTCTAACTTCGCTTTTCTTGGTTTTCCTCCGCTCTACACCCGCTTTTCTTGGTTTTCCTCCTTTCTAACCCCGCTTTTCATGCTTTTCCTCCGCTCTAACCTTGCTTCTCTTGGCTCTCCTCCACACTAACCCCGCTTTTCTTGGTTTTCCTCACCTCTAACTTCGCTTTTCTTTCTTTTCCTCCGCTCTAACTTTACTTTTCTTGGTTTTCCTCCTTTCTAACCCCGCTTTTCTTGGTTTTCCTCCGCTCTAACTTCGATTTTTCTGGATTTCCTCCGCTCTAACCCCGCATTTCTTGGTTTTCCTCCGCTCTAACCCAAATTTTCATGCTTTTCCTCCACTCTAACCCTGATTTTCTTGGTTTTCCTCCGCTCTAACCCCGCTTTTCATGCTTTTCCTCCGCTCTAACCCCGCTTATCTTGGTTTTCCTCTGCTCTAACCCTGCTTTTCTTGGTTCTCCTTCACACTAACCCCGCTTTTCTTGGTTTTCCTCCGCTCTAACCCCGCTTTTCTTGATTTTCCTCAGCTCTAACCCCGCTTTTCTTGGTTTTCCTCCGCCCTAACCCTGCTTTTCTTGGTTTTCCTCTGCTCTAACTTCACTTTGCTTGGTTTTCCTCCGCTCTAACCCCGATTATCTTGGTTTTCCTCCGCTCTAACCCCGCTTTTCTTGGTTTTCCTCCGCTCTAACAATGCTTTTATTGGTTTTCCACCGCTCTAACCCCGCATTTCTTGGTTTTCATCCGCATGAACAACGTTTTTCTTGGCTTTCCTCTGCGCTAACTTCGCATTTCCTAGTTTTCCTCCGCTCTAACCCCGCATTTCTTGGTTTTCCTCCGCTCTAACCCCGCTTTTCATGCTTTTCCTCCGGTCTAACCCCGCTTTTCTTGGTTTTCCTCCGCTCTAACTTCGCTTTTCTTGGTTTTCCTCCGCTCTAACCCCGTTTCTCTTGGTTTTCCTATTCTCTAACACCGCTTTTCTTGGTTTTCCTTTGCTCTAACCCCGCTTTTCTTGGTATTCCTCCGCACTAACCCCTCTTTTCTTGGTTTTCCTCCGCACTAACGCCGCTTTTCTTGGTTGTTCTCCACTCTAACCCAGCTTTTCATGGCTTTTCTCCACTCTAACCATGCTTTTCTCGGATTTTTGCTGCTCTAACCGCGCTTTCCTTCGTTTTCTTCTTCTCTAACTTCTTTTTCTCGGTTTCCCTCCTCTCTAACCCCGCTTTTCTTGGTTTTCCTCCGCACTTATTCCGCTTTTATTGGTTTTCCTCCGCTCTAACTTCGCTTTTCTTGGTTTTCCTCCGCTCTACACCCGCTTTTCTTGGTTTTCCTCCTTTCTAACCCCTCTTTTCATGCTTTTCCTCCGCTCTAACCTTGCTTCTCTTGGCTCTCCTCCACACTAACCCCGCTTTTCTTGGTTTTCCTCACCTCTAACTTCGCTTTTCTTTCTTTTCCTCCGCTCTAACTTTACTTTTCTTGGTTTTCCTCCTTTCTAACCCCGCTTTTCTTGGTTTTCCTCCGCTCTAACTTCGATTTTTCTGGATTTCCTCCGCTCTAACCCCGCATTTCTTGGTTTTCCTCCGCTCTAACCCAAATTTTCATACTTTTCCTCCACTCTAACCCCGATTTTCTTGGTTTTCCTCCGCTCTAACCCCGCTTTTCATGCTTTTCCTCCGCTCTAACCCCGCTTATCTTGGTTTTCCTCTGCTCTAACCCTGCTTTTCTTGGTTCTCCTCCACACTAACCCCGCTTTTCTTGGTTTTCCTCCGCTCTAACCCCGCTTTTCTTGATTTTCCTCAGCTCTAACCCCGCTTTTCTTGGTTTTCCTACGCTCTAACCCTGCTTTTCTTGGTTTTCCTCTGCTCTAACTTCACTTTGCTTGGTTTTCCTCCTTTCTAACCCCGCTTTTCTTGGTTTTCCTCCGCTCTAATCCCGCTTCTCTTGGTTTTTCTCCACTCTAACCCCAGCTTTTCTTGGTTTTTCTCCACTCTAACCATGCTTTTCTTAGATTTCTGCTTCTCTAACCGCGTTTTACTTTGTTTTCCTCCTCTGTAACTTCTTTTTATTGGTTTTCCTCCGCTCTAACCCCGATTATCTTGGTTTTCCTCCGCTCTAACCCCGCTTTTCTTGGTTTTCCTCCGCTCTAACAATGCTTTTATTGGTTTTCCACCGCTCTAACCCCGCATTTCTTGGTTTTCATCCGCATGAACAACGTTTTTCTTGGCTTTCCTCTGCTCTAACTTCGCATTTCCTAGTTTTCCTCCGCTCTAACCCCGCATTTCTTAGTTTTCCTCCGCTCTAACCCCGCTTTTCATGCTTTTCCTCCGCTCTAACCCCGCTTTTCTTGGTATTCCTTCGCACTAACCCCTCTTTTCTTGGTTTTCCTCCGCACTAACGCCGCTTTTCTTGGTTGTTCTCCACTCTAACCCACCTTTTCATGGTTTTTCTCCACTCTAAGCATGCTTTTCTCGGATTTTTGCTGCTCTAACCGCGCTTTCCTTCGTTTTCTTCTTCTCTAACTTCTTTTTCTCGGTTTCCCTCCTCTCTAACCCCGCTTTTCTTGGTTTTCCTCCGCACTTATTCCGCTTTTATTGGTTTTCCTCCGCTCTAACTTCGCTTTTCTTGGTTTTCCTCCGCTCTACACCCGCTTTTCTTGGTTTTCCTCCTTTCTAACCCCGCTTTTCATGCTTTTCCTCCGCTCTAACCTTGCTTCTCTTGGCTCTCCTCCACACTAACCCCGCTTTTCTTGGTTTTCCTCACCTCTAACTTCGCTTTTCTTTCTTTTCCTCCGCTCTAACTTTACTTTTCTTGGTTTTCCTCCTTTCTAACCTCGATTTTCTTGGGTTTCCTCCGCTCTAACTTCGATTTTCTTGGATTTCCTCCGCTCTAACCCCGCTTTTCTTGGTTTTCCTCCGATCTAACCCAGCTTTTCTTGGTTTTCCTCCCTTCTATCCCTGCTTTTCTTGGTTTTTCTCCGCTCTAACCCCGCTTTTCTTGCTTTTCCTCCCATCTATCCCCGCTTTTCTTGGTTTTTCTCCGCTCTAACCCCGTTTCTCTTGGTTTTCCTCCGCTCTAACACGGCTTTTCTTGGCTTTCCTTTGCTCTAATCTTGCTTTTCTTGGTTTTCCTCAGCTCTAACCCCACTTTTCATGCTTTTCCTCCACTCTAACTTCGCTTTTCTTGGTTTTCCTCCGCTCTAACCTCGCTTTTCTTGGTTTTCCTCAGCGCTAACCCAGCTTTTCTTGGTTTTCCTCCGCTTTAACACTGCTTTTCTTGGTTTTCCTCCGCTCTAACTTCGCTTTTCTTGGTTTTCCTCCGCTCTATCACTGCTTTTCTTTGTTTTCCTGCGCTCTAGCACCACTTTTCTTGGTTTTCCTCCGCTCTAACCCTGCTTTTCTTGGTTTTCCTCCTTTCTAACCCCGCTTTTCTTGGTTTTCCTCCGCTCTAACTTCGATTTTTCTGGATTTCCTCCGCTCTAACCCCGCATTTCTTGGTTTTCCTCCGCTCTAACCCAAATTTTCATGCTTTTCCTCCACTCTAACCCCGATTTTCTTGCTTTTCCTCCGCTCTAACCCCGCTTTTCATGCTTTTCCTCCGCTCTAACCCCGCTTATCTTGGTTTTCCTTCGCTCTAACCTTGCTTTTCTTGGTTTTCCTCAGCGCTAACCCAGCTTTTCTTGGTTTTCCTCCGCTCTAACCCCGCTTTTCTTGATTTTCCTCAGCTCTAACCCCGCTTTTCTTGGTTTTCCTCCGCTCTAACCCTGCTTTTCTTGGTTTTCCTCTGCTCTAACTTCACTTTGCTTGGTTTTCCTCCTTTCTAACCCCGCTTTTCTTGGTTTTCCTCCGCTCTAATCCCGCTTCTCTTGGTTTTTCTCCACTCTAACCCCAGCTTTTCTTGGTTTTTCTCCACTCTAACCATGCTTTTCTTAGATTTCTGCTTCTCTAACCGCGTTTTACTTTGTTTTCCTCCTCTCTAACTTCTTTTTATTGGTTTTCCTCCGCTCTAACCCCGATTATCTTGGTTTTCCTCCGCTCTAACCCCGCTTTTCTTGGTTTTCCTCCGCTCTAACAATGCTTTTATTGGTTTTCCACCGCTCTAACCCCGCATTTCTTGGTTTTCATCCGCATGAACAACGTTTTTCTTGGCTTTCCTCTGCTCTAACTTCGCATTTCCTAGTTTTCCTCCGCTCTAACCCCGCATTTCTTAGTTTTCCTCCGCTCTAACCCCGCTTTTCATGCTTTTCCTCCGCTCTAACCCCGCTTTTCTTGGTTTTCCTCCGCTCTAACTTCGCTTTTCTTGGTTTTCCTCCGCTCTAACCCCGTTTCTCTTGGTTTTCCTATTCTCTAACACCGCTTTTCTTGGTTTTCCTTTGCTCTAACCCCGCTTTTCTTGGTATTCCTCCGCACTAACCCCTCTTTTCTTGGTTTTCCTCCGCACTAACGCCGCTTTTCTTGGTTGTTCTCCACTCTAACCCACCTTTTCATGGTTTTTCTCCACTCTAACCATGCTTTTCTCGGATTTTTGCTGCTCTAACCGCGCTTTCCTTCCTTTTCTTCTTCTCTAACTTCTTTTTCTCAGTTTCCCTCCTCTCTAACCCCGCTTTTCTTGGTTTTCCTCCGCACTTATTCCGCTTTTATTGGTTTTCCTCCGCTCTAACTTCGCTTTTCTTGGTTTTCCTCTGCTCTACACCCGCTTTTCTTGGTTTTCCTCCTTTCTAACCCCGCTTTTCATGCTTTTCCTCCGCTCTAACCTTGCTTCTCTTGGCTCTCCTCCACACTAACCCCGCTTTTCTTGGTTTTCCTCACCTCTAACTTCGCTTTTCTTTCTTTTCCTTCGCTCTAACTTTACTTTTCTTGGTTTTCCTCCTTTCTAACCTCGATTTTCTTGGGTTTCCTCCGCTCTAACTTCGATTTTCTTGGTTTTCCTCCGCTCTAACCCCGCTTTTCTTGGTTTTCCTCTGCTCTAACCCAGCTTTTCTTGGTTTTCCTCCCTTCTATCCCTGCTTTTCTTGGTTTTTCTCCGCTCTAACCCCGCTTTTCTTGCTTTTCCTCCCATCTATCCCCGCTTATCTTGGTTTTTCTCCGCTCTAACCCCGCTTTTCTTGCTTTTCCTCCCATCTATCCCCGCTTTTCTTGGTTTTTCTCCGCTCTAACCCCGTTTCTCTTGGTTTTCCTCCGCTCTAACACGGCTTTTCTTGGCTTTCCTTTGCTCTAATCTTGCTTTTCTTGGTTTTCCTCAGCTCTAACCCCACTTTTCATGCTTTTCCTCCACTCTAACTTCGCTTTTCTTGGTTTTCCTCCGCTCTAACCTTGCTTTTCTTGGTTTTCCTCAGCGCTAACCCAGCTTTTCTTGGTTTTCCTCCGCTTTAACACTGCTTTTCTTGGTTTTCCTCCGCTCTAACTTCACCTTTCTTGGTTTTCCTCCGTTCTATCACTGCTTTTCTTTGATTTCCTGCGCTCTAACACCACTTTTCTAGTTTTTCCTCCGCTCTAACCCTGCTTTTCTTGGTTTTCCTATGCTCTAACTTCACTTTGCTTGGTTTTCCTCCTTTCTAACCCTGCTTTTCTTGGTTTTCCTCCGCTCTAATCCCGCTTCTCTTGGTTTTTCTCCACTCTAACCCAGCTTTTCTTGGTTTTTCTCCACTCTAACCATGCTTTTCTTAGATTTCTGATTCTCTAACCGCGTTTTACTTTGTTTTCCTCCTCTCTAACTTCTTTTTATTGGTTTTCCTCCGCTCTAACCCCGATTATCTTGGTTTTCCTCCGCTCTAACCCGGCTTTTCTTGGTTTTCCTCCGCTCTAACAATGCTTTTATTGGTTTTCCACCGCTCTAACCCCGCATTTCTTGGTTTTCATCCGCATGAACAACGTTTTTCTTGGTTTTCCTCTGCTCTAACTTCGCATTTCCTAGTTTTCCTCCGCTCTAACCCCGCATTTCTTGGTTTTCCTCCGCTCTAACTTCGCTTTTCTTGGTTTTCCTCCGCTGTAACCCCGTTTCTCTTGGTTTTCCTATTCTCTAACACCGCTTTTCTTGGTTTTCCTTTGCTCTAACCACGCTTTTCTTGGTTTTCCTCCGCACTAACCCCTCTTTTCTTGGTTTTCCTCTGCACTAACACCGCTTTTCTTGGTTGTTCTCCACTGTAACCCAGCTTTTCATTGTTTTTCTCCACTCTAACCATGCTTTTCTCGGATTTTTGCTGCTCTAACCGCGCTTTCCTTCGTTTTCTTCTTCTCTAACTTCTTTTTCTCGGTTTTCCTTTGCTCTAACCCCGCTTTTCTTGGTTTTCCTCCGCACTTATTCCGCTTTTATTGCTTTTCCTCCGCTCTAACTTCGCTTTTCCTGGTTTTCCTCCGCTCTAACCCCGCTTTTCTTGGTTTTCCTCCGATCTAACCCCGCTTTTCTTTGTTTTCCTCAGCTCTAACCCCGCTTTTCTTGGTTTTCCTCCACTCTAACCCCGCTTTTCTTGGATTTCCTACGCTCTAACTTCGCTTTTCTTGGTTTTCCTCCGCTCTAACCCCGCTTTTCTTGGTTTTCTTCTGTTCTAACTCTGCTTTTCTTGGTTTTCCTCCGCTCTAACCCTCATTTCTTGGTTTTCATCCGCATGAACGTTTTTCTTGGTTTTCCTCCGCTCTAACTTCGCAATTATTGGTTTTCCTCCGCTCTAACCCCGCATTTCTTGGTTTTCCTCCTTTCTAACCCCGCTTTTCATGCTTTTCCTCCGCTCTAACCCCGCTTTTCTTGGCTCTCCTCCACACTAACCCCGCTTTTCTTGGTTTTCCTCACGTCTAAATTCGCTTTTCTTTCTTTTCCTTCGCTCTAACTTTACTTTTCTTGGTTTTCCTCCTTTCTAACCCCGCTTTTCTTGGGTTTCCTCCGCTCTAACTTCGATTTTCTTGGTTTTCCTCCGCTCTAACCCCGCTTTTCTTGGTTTTCCTCCGCTCTAACCCAGCTTTTCTTGGTTTTCCTCCCTTCTACCCCTGCTTTTCTTGGTTTTTCTCCGCTCTAACCCCGCTTTTCTTGCTTTTCCTCCCATCTATCCCCGCTTGTCTTGGTTTTTCTCCGCTCTAACCCCGTTTCTCTTGGTTTTCCTCCGCTCTAACACCGCTTTTCTTGGCTTTCCTTTGCTCTAATCTTGCTTTTCTTGGTTTTCCTCAGCTCTAACCCCACTTTTCATGCTTTTCCTCCACTCTAGCTTCGCTTTTCTTGGTTTTCCTCCGCTCTAACCTCGCTTTTCTTGGTTTTCCTAAGCGCTAACCCAGCTTTTCTTGGTTTTCCTCCACTTTAACACTGCTTTTCTTGGTTTTTCTCCTCTCTAACCCCGCTTTTCCTTGTTTTCCTCCCTTCTATCCTCGCATTTCTTGGTTTTTCTCCACTCTAACCCCGTTTCTCTTGGTTTTCCTCCGCTCTAACACCGCTTTTCTTGGTTTTCCTTTGTTCTAAACCCTCTTTTCTTGGTTTTCGTTTGTGCTAACTTGGCTTTTCTTGGTTTTCCTCCGCTCTAACCCCGCTATTCTTGCTTTTCCTCCCATCTATCCCCGCTTTTCTTGGTTTTTCTCCGCTCTAACCCCGTTTCTCTTGGTTTTCCTCCGTTCTAACACAGCTTTTCTTGGCTTTCCTTTGCTCTAATCTTGCTTTTCTTGGTTTTCCTCAGCTCTAACCCCACTTTTCATGCTTTTCCTCCACTCTAACTTCGCTTTTCTTGGTTTTCCTCCGCTCTAACCTTGCTTTTCTTGGTTTTCCTCAGCGCTAACCCCGCTTTTCTTAGATTTCCTCCGCTTTAACACTGCTTTTCTTGGTTTTCCTCCGCTCTAACTTCACCTTTCTTGGTTTTCCTCCGCTCTATCACTGCTTTTCTTTGTTTTCCTGCGCTCTAACACCACTTTTCTTGGTTTTCCTCCGCTCTAACCCTGCTTTTCTTGGTTTTCCTATGCTCTAACTTCACTTTGCTTGGTTTTCCTCCTTTCTAACCCCGCTTTTCTTGGTTTTCCTCCGCTCTAATCCCGCTTCTCTTGGTTTTTCTCCACTCTAACCCAGCTTTTCTTGGTTTTTCTCCACTCTAACCATGCTTTTCTTAGATTTCTGCTTCTCTAACCGCGTTTTACTTTGTTTTCCTCCTCTCTAACTTCTTTTTATTGGTTTTCCTCCGCTCTAACCCCGATTATCTTGGTTTTCCTCCGCTCTAACCCCGCTTTTCTTGGTTTTCCTCCGCTCTAACAATGCTTTTATTGGTTTTCCACCGCTCTAACCCCGCATTTCTTGGTTTTCATCCGCATGAACAACGTTTTTCTTGGTTTTCCTCTGCTCTAACTTCGCATTTCCTAGTTTTCCTCCGCTCTAACCCCGCATTTCTTGGTTTTCCTCCGCTCTAACCCCGCTTTTCATGCTTTTCCTCCGCTCTAACCCCGCTTTTCTTGGTTTTCTTCCGCTCTAACTTCGCTTTTCTTGGTTTTCCTCCGCTCTAACCCCGTTTCTCTTGGTTTTCCTATTCTCTAACACCGCTTTTCTTGGTTTTCCTTTGCTCTAACCCCGCTTTTCTTGGTTTTCCTCCGCACTAACACCGCTTTTCTTGGTTGTTCTCCACTCTAACCCAGGTTTTCATGGTTTTTCTCCACTCTAACCATGCTTTTCTCGGATTTTTGCTGCTCTAACCGCGCTTTCCTTCCTTTTCTTCTTCTCTAACTTCTTTTTCTCGGTTTTCCTTTGCTCTATCCCTGCTTTTCTTGGTTTTCCTCCGCACTTATTCCGCTTTTATTGGTTTTCCTCTGCTCTAACTTCGCTTTTCCTGGATTTCCTCCGCTCTAAACCCGCTTTTCTTGGTTTTCCTCCGATCTAACTACGCTTTTCTTTGTTTTCCTCAGCTCTAACCCCGCTTTTCTTGGTTTTCCTCCGCTCTAACCCCGCTTTTCTTGGATTTCCTACGCTCTAACTTCGCTTTTCTTGGTTTTCCTTTGCTCTAACCCCGATTATCTTGGTTTTCCTCCGCTCTAACCCCGCTTTTCTTGGTTTTCTTCCGTTCTATCTCTGCTTTTCTTGGTTTTCCTCCGCTCTAACCCTCATTTCTTGGTTTTCATCCGCATGAACGTTTTTCTTGGTTTTCCTCCGCTCTAACTTCGCAATTCTTGGTTTTCCTCCGCTCTAACCCCGCATTTCTTGGTTTTCCTCCTTTCTAACCCCGCTTTTCATGCTTTTCCTCCGCTCTAACCCCGCTTTTCTTGGCTCTCCTCCACACTAACCCCGCTTTTCTTGGTTTTCCTCACGTCTAACTTCGCTTTTCTTTCTTTTCCTTCGCTCTAACTTTATTTTTCTTGGTTTTCCTCCTTTCTAACCCCGCTTTTCTTGGGTTTCCTCCGCTCTAACTTCGATTTTCTTGGTTTTCCTCCGCTCTAACCCCGCTTTTCTTGGTTTTCCTCCGCTCTAACCCAGCTTTTCTTGGTTTTGCTCCCTTCTATCCCTGCTTTTCTTGGTTTTTCTCCGCTCTAACCCCGCTTTTCTTGGTTTTCCTCCCATCTATCCCCGCTTGTCTTGGTTTTTCTCCGCTCTAACCCCGTTTTTCTTGGTTTTCCTCCGCTCTAACACCGCTTTTCTTGGGTTTCCATTGCTCTAATCTTGCTTTTCTTGGATTTCCTCAGCTCTAACCCCACGTTTCATGCTTTTCCTCCACTCTAGCTTCGCTTTTCTTGGTTTTCCTCCGCTCTAACTTCGCTTTTCTTGGGTTTCCTAAGCGCTAACCCAGCTTTTCTTGGTTTTCCTCCACTTTAACACTGCTTTTCTTGGTTTTTCTCCTCTCTAACCCCGCTTTTCCTTGTTTTCCTCCCTTCTATCCTCGCATTTCTTGGTTTTTCTCCACTCTAACCCCGTTTCTCTTGGTTTTCCTCCGCTCTAACACCGCTTTTCTTGGTTTTCCTTTGTTCTAAACCCTCTTTTCTTGGTTTTCCTTTGTGCTAACTTGGCTTTTCTTGGTTTTCCTCCGCTCTAACCCCGCTTTTCTTGGATTTCCTACGCTCTGACTTCGCTTTTCTTGGTTTTCCTTTGCTCTGACCCCGATTATCTTGGTTTTCCTCCGCTCTAACCCCGCTTTTCTTGGTTTTCTTCCGTTCTAACTCTGCTTTTCTTGGTTTTCCTCCGCTCTAACCCTCATTTCTTGGTTTTCATCCGCATGAACGTTTTTCTTGGTTTTCCTCCGCTCTAACTTCGCAATTCTTGGTTTTCCTCCGCTCTAACCCCGCATTTCTTGGTTTTCCTCCTTTCTAACCCCGCTTTTCATGCTTTTCCTCCGCTCTAACCCCGCTTTTCTTAGCTCTCCTCCACACTAACCCCGCTTTTCTTGGTTTTCCTCACGTCTAACTTCGCTTTTCTTTCTTTTCCTTCGCTCTAACTTTATTTTTCTTGGTTTTCCTCCTTTCTAACCCCGCTTTTCTTGGGTTTCCTCCGCTCTAACTTCGATTTTCTTGGTTTTCCTCCGCTCTAACCCCGCATTTCTTGGTTTTCCTCCGCTCTAACCCAGCTTTTCTTGGTTTTGCTCCCTTCTATCCCTGCTTTTCTTGGTTTTTCTCCGCTCTAAACCCGCTTTTCTTGGTTTTCCTCCCATCTATCCCCGCTTGTCTTGGTTTTCCTCCGCTCTAACCCCGTTTTTCTTGGTTTTCCTCCGCTCTAACACCGCTTTTCTTGGCTTTCCTTTGCTCTAATCTTGCTTTTCTTGGATTTCCTCAGCTCTAACCCCACGTTTCATGCTTTTCCTCCACTCTAGCTTCGCTTTTCTTGGTTTTCCTCCGCTCTAACTTCGCTTTTCTTGGTTTTCCTAAGCGCTAACCCAGCTTTTCTTGGTTTTCCTCCACTTTAACACTGCTTTTCTTGGTTTTTCTCCTCTCTAACCCCGCTTTTCCTTGTTTTCCTCCCTTCTATCCTCGCATTTCTTGGTTTTTCTCCACTCTAACCCCGTTTCTCTTGGTTTTCCTCCGCTCTAACACCGCTTTTCTTGGTTTTCCTTTGTTCTAAACCCTCTTTTCTTGGTTTTCGTTTGTGCTAACTTGGCTTTTCTTGGTTTTCCTCCGCTCTAACCCCGCTATTCTTGGTTTTCCTCCGCACTAACACCACTTTTCTTGGTTGTTCTCCACTCTAACCCAGCTTTTCATGGTTTTTCTCCACTCTAACCATGCTTTTCTCGGATTTCTGCTGCTCTAACCGCGCTTTCCTTCGTTTTCTTCTTCTCTAACTTCTTTTTCTTGGTTTTCCTTTGCTCTAACCCCGCTTTTCTTGGTTTTCCTCTGCACTTATTCTGCTTTTATTGGTTTTCCTCCGCTCTTACTTCGCTTTTCTTGGTTTTCCTCCGCTCTAAACCCGCTTTTCATGCTTTTCCTCCGCTCTAACCCCGCTTTTCTTTGTTCTCCTCAGCTCTAATCCCGCTTTTCTTGGTTTTCCTACGCTCTAACCCCGCTTTTCTTGGATTTCCTCCGCTCTAACTTCGCTTTTCATGGTTTTCCTTTGTTCTAACCCCACTTTTCTTGGTTTTCCTCCGCTCTAACCCCACTTTTCTTGGTTCTCCTCCGCACTAACCCCGCTTTTCTTGTTTTTTCTCCACTCTAACCCAGCTTTTCATGGTTTTTCTCCACTCTAACCATGCTTTTCTCGGATTTCTGCTGCACTAACCGCCCTTTTCTTCGTTTTCTTCCTCTCTAACTTCTTTTTCTCGGTTTTCCTTTGCTCTAACCCTGCTTTTCTTGGTTTTCCTCTGCACTTATAACGCTTTTCTTGGTTTTCCTCCGCTCTAACTTCGCTTTTCTTGGTTTTCCTCTGCTCTAACCCCGCTCTTCTTGGCTTTCCTCCGCTCTAACCCCGCTTTTCTTGGTTTTCCTCAGCTCTAACCCCGCTTTTCTTGGTTTTCCTCCGCTCTAACCCCGCTTTTCTTGGATTTCCTCAGCTCTAACTTCGCTTTTCTTGGTTTTCCTTTGCTCTAAACCTGCTTTTCTTGGTTTTCCTCCGCTCTAACCCCGCTTTTCTTGGTTTTCCTCCACTCTAACCCCGCTTTTCTTGGTTTTCCTCCGCTCTAACTTCGCTTTTCTTGGTTTTCCTCCGCACTAACCCCTCTTTTCTTGGTTTTCCTCCGCACTAACCCCGCTTTTCTTGGTTGTTCTCAACTCTAACCCAGCTTTTCATGGTTTTTCTCCAGTTTAACCATGCTTTTCACGGATTTCTGCTGCTCTAACCGCGCTTTCCTTCGTTTTCTTCTTCTCTAACTTCTTTTCTCAGTTTTCCTTTGCTCTAACCCCGCTTTTCTTGGTTTTCCTTTGCACTTATTCCGCTTTTCTTGGTTTTCCTCCGCTCTAACCCCGCTTTTCTTGGTTTTCCTCAGCTCTAACCCCGCTTTTCTTGGTTTTCCTCCGCTCTAACTTCGATTTTCTTGGTTTTCCTTTGCTCTAACCCTGCTTTTCTTGGTTTTCCTCTGCTCTAACCCCACTTTTCTTGGTTTTCCTCCGCTCTAACTTCGATTTTCTTGGTTTTCCTCCGCTCTATCACCGCTTTTCTTGGTTTTCCTCCGCTCTAACCCTTCATTTCTTGGTTTTCCTCCGCTCTAACTTCACTTTGCTTGGTTTTCCTCCGCTCTAATCCCGCTTCTCTTGGTTTTTCTCCACTATAACCCAGCTTTTCTTGGTTTTTCTCCACTCTAACCATGCTTTTCTTGGATTTCTGCTTCTCTAACCGCGCTTTACTTTGTTTTCCTCCTCTCTAATTTCTTTTTCTTGGTTTTCCTCCTTTCTAACCCCGATTATCTTGGTTTTCCTCCGCTCTAACCCCGCTTTTCTTGGTTTTCTTCCGTTCTAACTCTGCTTTTCTAGGTTTTCCTCCGCTCTAACCCTCATTTCTTGGTTTTCATCCGCATGAACGTTTTTCTTGGTTTTCCTCCGCTTTAACTTCGCAATTCCTAGTTTTCCTCCGCTCTAACCCCGCCTTTCTCGGATTTCCTCCTTTCTAACCCCGCTTTTCATGCTTTTCCTCCGCTCTAACCCCGCTTTTCTTGGCTCTCCTCCACACTAACCCCGCTTTTCTTGGTTTTCCTCACCTCTAACTTCGCTTTTCTTTCTTTTCCTCCGCTCTATCTTTACTTGTCTTGGTTTTCCTCCTTTCTAACCCCGCTTTTCTTGGGTTTCCTCCGCTCTAACT
This sequence comes from Coturnix japonica, assembly GCF_054131305.1. NCBI lineage: Eukaryota > Metazoa > Chordata > Aves > Galliformes > Phasianidae > Coturnix > Coturnix japonica. The sequence goes on along the minus strand of NC_140666.1, from coordinate 2,462,768 downwards.
TCGATTTTCTTGGTTTTCCTCCGCTCTAACCCCGCTTTTCTTGGTTTTCCTCCGCTCTAACCCACCTTTTCTTGATTTTCCTCCCTTCTATCCCTGCTTTTCTTGGTTTTTCTCCGCTCTAACCCCGCTTTTCTTGGTTTTCCTCCCATCTATCCCCGCTTGTCTTGGTTTTTCTCCTCTCTAACCCCGTTTCTCTTGGTTTTGCTCCGCTCTAACACCGCTTTTCTAGGCTTTCCTTTGCACTAATCTTGCTTTTCTTGGTTTTCCTCAGCTCTAACCCCACTTTTCATGCTTTTCCTCCACTCTAACTTCGCTTTTCTTGGTTTTCCTCCGCTCTAACCTCGCTTTTCTTGGTTTTTCTCCTCTCTAACCCCGCTTTTCCTTGTTTTCCTCCCTTCTATCCCCGTATTTCTTGGTTTTTCTCCGCTCTAACCTTGTTTCTCTTGGTTTTCCTCCGCTCTAACCCCGCATTTCTTGGTTTTCCTCCGCTCTAACCCAGCTTTTCTTGGTTTTGCTCCCTTCTATCCCTGCTTTTCTTGGTTTTTCTCCGCTCTAAACCCGCTTTTCTTGGTTTTCCTCCCATCTATCCCCGCTTGTCTTGGTTTTCCTCCGCTCTAACCCCGTTTTTCTTGGTTTTCCTCCGCTCTAACACCGCTTTTCTTGGCTTTCCTTTGCTCTAATCTTGCTTTTCTTGGATTTCCTCAGCTCTAACCCCACGTTTCATGCTTTTCCTCCACTCTAGCTTCGCTTTTCTTGGTTTTCCTCCGCTCTAACTTCGCTTTTCTTGGTTTTCCTAAGCGCTAACCCAGCTTTTCTTGGTTTTCCTCCACTTTAACACTGCTTTTCTTGGTTTTTCTCCTCTCTAACCCCGCTTTTCCTTGTTTTCCTCCCTTCTATCCTCGCATTTCTTGGTTTTTCTCCACTCTAACCCCGTTTCTCTTGGTTTTCCTCCGCTCTAACACCGCTTTTCTTGGTTTTCCTTTGTTCTAAACCCTCTTTTCTTGGTTTTCGTTTGTGCTAACTTGGCTTTTCTTGGTTTTCCTCCGCTCTAACCCCGCTATTCTTGGTTTTCCTCCGCACTAACACCACTTTTCTTGGTTGTTCTCCACTCTAACCCAGCTTTTCATGGTTTTTCTCCACTCTAACCATGCTTTTCTCGGATTTCTGCTGCTCTAACCGCGCTTTCCTTCGTTTTCTTCTTCTCTAACTTCTTTTTCTTGGTTTTCCTTTGCTCTAACCCCGCTTTTCTTGGTTTTCCTCTGCACTTATTCTGCTTTTATTGGTTTTCCTCCGCTCTTACTTCGCTTTTCTTGGTTTTCCTCCGCTCTAAACCCGCTTTTCATGCTTTTCCTCCGCTCTAACCCCGCTTTTCTTTGTTCTCCTCAGCTCTAATCCCGCTTTTCTTGGTTTTCCTACGCTCTAACCCCGCTTTTCTTGGATTTCCTCCGCTCTAACTTCGCTTTTCATGGTTTTCCTTTGTTCTAACCCCACTTTTCTTGGTTTTCCTCCGCTCTAACCCCACTTTTCTTGGTTCTCCTCCGCACTAACCCCGCTTTTCTTGTTTTTTCTCCACTCTAACCCAGCTTTTCATGGTTTTTCTCCACTCTAACCATGCTTTTCTCGGATTTCTGCTGCACTAACCGCCCTTTTCTTCGTTTTCTTCCTCTCTAACTTCTTTTTCTCGGTTTTCCTTTGCTCTAACCCTGCTTTTCTTGGTTTTCCTCTGCACTTATAACGCTTTTCTTGGTTTTCCTCCGCTCTAACTTCGCTTTTCTTGGTTTTCCTCTGCTCTAACCCCGCTCTTCTTGGCTTTCCTCCGCTCTAACCCCGCTTTTCTTGGTTTTCCTCAGCTCTAACCCCGCTTTTCTTGGTTTTCCTCCGCTCTAACCCCGCTTTTCTTGGATTTCCTCAGCTCTAACTTCGCTTTTCTTGGTTTTCCTTTGCTCTAAACCTGCTTTTCTTGGTTTTCCTCCGCTCTAACCCCGCTTTTCTTGGTTTTCCTCCACTCTAACCCCGCTTTTCTTGGTTTTCCTCCGCTCTAACTTCGCTTTTCTTGGTTTTCCTCCGCACTAACCCCTCTTTTCTTGGTTTTCCTCCGCACTAACCCCGCTTTTCTTGGTTGTTCTCAACTCTAACCCAGCTTTTCATGGTTTTTCTCCAGTTTAACCATGCTTTTCACGGATTTCTGCTGCTCTAACCGCGCTTTCCTTCGTTTTCTTCTTCTCTAACTTCTTTTCTCAGTTTTCCTTTGCTCTAACCCCGCTTTTCTTGGTTTTCCTTTGCACTTATTCCGCTTTTCTTGGTTTTCCTCCGCTTTAACCCCGCTTTTCTTGGTTTTCCTCAGCTCTAACCCCGCTTTTCTTGGTTTTCCTCCGCTCTAACTTCGATTTTCTTGGTTTTCCTTTGCTCTAACCCTGCTTTTCTTGGTTTTCCTCTGCTCTAACCCCACTTTTCTTGGTTTTCCTCCGCTCTAACTTCGATTTTCTTGGTTTTCCTCCGCTCTATCACCGCTTTTCTTGGTTTTCCTCCGCTCTAACCCTTCATTTCTTGGTTTTCCTCCGCTCTAACTTCACTTTGCTTGGTTTTCCTCCGCTCTAATCCCGCTTCTCTTGGTTTTTCTCCACTATAACCCAGCTTTTCTTGGTTTTTCTCCACTCTAACCATGCTTTTCTTGGATTTCTGCTTCTCTAACCGCGCTTTACTTTGTTTTCCTCCTCTCTAATTTCTTTTTCTTGGTTTTCCTCCTTTCTAACCCCGATTATCTTGGTTTTCCTCCGCTCTAACCCCGCTTTTCTTGGTTTTCTTCCGTTCTAACTCTGCTTTTCTAGGTTTTCCTCCGCTCTAACCCTCATTTCTTGGTTTTCATCCGCATGAACGTTTTTCTTGGTTTTCCTCCGCTTTAACTTCGCAATTCCTAGTTTTCCTCCGCTCTAACCCCGCCTTTCTCGGATTTCCTCCTTTCTAACCCCGCTTTTCATGCTTTTCCTCCGCTCTAACCCCGCTTTTCTTGGCTCTCCTCCACACTAACCCCGCTTTTCTTGGTTTTCCTCACCTCTAACTTCGCTTTTCTTTCTTTTCCTCCGCTCTATCTTTACTTGTCTTGGTTTTCCTCCTTTCTAACCCCGCTTTTCTTGGGTTTCCTCCGCTCTAACTTCGATTTTCTTGGTTTTCCTCCGCTCTAACCCCGCTTTTCTTGGTTTTCCTCCGCTCTAACCCACCTTTTCTTGATTTTCCTCCCTTCTATCCCTGCTTTTCTTGGTTTTTCTCCGCTCTAACCCCGCTTTTCTTGGTTTTCCTCCCATCTATCCCCGCTTGTCTTGGTTTTTCTCCTCTCTAACCCCGTTTCTCTTGGTTTTGCTCCGCTCTAACACCGCTTTTCTAGGCTTTCCTTTGCACTAATCTTGCTTTTCTTGGTTTTCCTCAGCTCTAACCCCACTTTTCATGCTTTTCCTCCACTCTAACTTCGCTTTTCTTGGTTTTCCTCCGCTCTAACCTCGCTTTTCTTGGTTTTTCTCCTCTCTAACCCCGCTTTTCCTTGTTTTCCTCCCTTCTATCCCCGTATTTCTTGGTTTTTCTCCGCTCTAACCTTGTTTCTCTTGGTTTTCATCCGCTCTAACCCCGCTTTTCTTGGTTTTCCTTTGTTCTAAACCCGCTTTTCTTGGTTTTCCTTTGTGCTAACTTGGCTTTTCTTGGTTTTCATTCGCTCTTACCCCGCTATTCTTGGTTTTCCTCCCATCTATCCCTGATTTCTTGGTTTTTCTCCGCTCTAACCCCGTTTCTTTTCTTTTTCCTCCGCTCTAACACCGCTTTTCTTGGTTTTCCTTTGCTCTAACCACGCTTTTCTTGGTTTTCCTCCGCACTAACCCCTCTTTTCTTGGTTTTCCTCCGCACTAACCCCTCTATTCTTGGTTTTCCTCCGCACTAACCCCGCTTTTCTTGTTTATTCTCCACTCTAACCCCGCATTTCATGGTTTTTCTCCACTCTAACCATGCTTTTCTCGGATTTCTGCTGCTCTAACCGACCTTTTCTTCGTTTTCTTCCTCTCTAACTTAATTTTCTCGGTTTTCCTCCTCTCTAACTTCGCTTTTCTTGGTTTTCCTCCGCTCTAACTTCGCTTTTCTTGGTTTTCCTTATGTTCTAACCCCGCTCTTCTTGGTTTTCCTCCGCTCTAACCCCGCTTTTCCTGGTTTTCCTCAGCTCTAACCCCGATTTTCTTGGTTTTCCTACGCTCTAACCCCGCTTTTCTTGGATTTCCTCAGCTCTAACTTCCCTTTTGTTGGTTTTCCTTTGCTCTAAGCCTGCTTTTCTTGGTTTTCCTCCGCTCTAACTCCGCTTTTCTTGATTTTCCTCCGCTCTAACCTTGCTTTTCATGGTTTTCTTCCGCTCTAACTTTGCTTTTCTTGGTTTTCCTCCGCTCTATCACTGCTTTTCTTTGTTTTCCTTTGCTCTAACCACGCTTTTCTTGGTTTTCCTCCGCACTAACCCCTCTTTTCTTGGTTTTCCTCCGCTCTAACCCCGCTTTTCTTGTTTATTCTCCACTCCAACCCCGCATTTCATGGTTTTTCTCCACTCTAACCATGCTTTTCTCGGATTTCTGCTGCTCTAACCAACCTTTTCTTCGTTTTCTTCCTCTCTAACTTATTTTTCTCGGTTTTCCTCCTCTCTAACTTCTTTTTATTGGTTTTCCTCCGCTATAACCCCAAATATCTTGGTTTTCCTCCGCTCTAACCCCGCTTTTCCTGGATTTCCTCCGCTCTATCAATGCTTTTATTGGTTTTCACCGCTCTAACCCCGCATTTCTTTGTTTTCATCCGCATGAACAACGTTTTTCTTGGTTTTCCTCTGCTCTAACTTCGCATTTCCTAGTTTTCCTCCGCTCTAACCCCGCATTTCTTGGTTTTCCTCCGCTCTAACCCCGCTTTTCATGCTTTTCCTCCGATCTAACCCCGTTTCTCTTGCTTTTCCTATTCTCTAACTTCGCTTTTCTTGGTTTTCCTCCGCTCTAAACCCGCTTTTCATGCTTTTCCTCCGCTCTAACCCTGCTTTTCTTTGTTCTCCTCAGCTCTAACCCCGCTTTTCTTGGTTTTCCTACGCTCTAACCCCGCTTTTCTTGGATTTCCTACGCTCTAACTTCGCTTTTCTTGGTTTTCCTTTGCTCTAACCCTGCTTTTCTTGGTTTTCCTCCGCTCTAACCCTGCTTATCTTGGTTCTCCTCCACACTAACCCCGCTTTTCTTGTTTTTTCTCCACTCTAACCCAGCTTTTCATGGTTTTTCTCCACTCTAACCATGCTTTTCTCGGATTTCTGCTGCTCTAACCGCCCTTTTCTTCGTTTTCTTCTTCTCTAAATTCTTTTTCTCGGTTTTCCTCCTCTCTAACCCCGCTTTTCTTGGTTTTCCTCCGCACTTATTACGCTTTTCTTGGTTTTCCTCCGCTCTAACTTCGCTTTTCTTGGTTTTCCTCCGCTCTAACCCCGCTCTTCTTGGTTTTCCTCCGCTCTAACCCCGCTTTTCTTGGTTTTCCTCAGCTCTAACCCAGCTTTTCTTGGTTTTCCTACGCTCTAACCCCGCTTTTCTTGGATTTCTGCTGCCCTAACTTCGATTTTCTTGGTTTTCCTTTGCTCTAACCCTGCTTTTCTTGGTTTTCCTCTGCTCTAACCCCGCTTTTCTTGGTTTTCCTCCACTCTAACCCCGCTTTTCTTGGTTTTCCTCCGCTCTAACTTCGCTTTTCTTGGTTTTCCTCCGCACTAACCCCTCTTTTCTTGGTTTTCCTCCGCACTAACCCCGCTTTTCTTGGTTTTTCTCCACTCTAACCCAGCTTTTCATGTTTTTTCTCCACTCTAACCATGCTTTTCTCGGATTTCTGCTGTTCTAACCTCGCTTTCCTTCGTTTTCTTCTTCTCTAACTTCTTTTCTCAGTTTTCCTTTGCTCTAACCCCGCTTTTCTTGGTTTTCCTTTGCACTTATTCCGCTTTTATTGGTTTTCCTCCGCTCTAACTTCGCTTTTCTTGGTTTTCCTCCACTCTAACCCCGCTTTTCTTGGTTTTCCTCCGCTCTAACCCAGCTTTTCTTGGTTTTCCTCAGCTCTAACCTCGCTTTTCTTGGTTTTCCTCCGCTCTAACCCCGCTTTTCTTGGTTTTCCTCCGCTCTAACTTCGATTTTCTTGGTTTTCCCTTGCTCTAACCCTGCTTTTCTTGGTTTTCCTCCGCTCTAACCCCACTTTTCTTGGTTTTCCTCCGCTCTAACTTCGATTTTCTTGGTTTTCCTACGCTCAAACACCACTTTTCTTGGTTTTCCTACGCTCTAACCTTTCTTTTTTGGTTTTCCTCCGCTCTAACTTCACTTTGCTTGGTTTTCCTCCGCTCTAATCCCGTTTCTCTTGGTTTTTCTCCACTCTAACCCAGCTTTTCTCAGTTTTTCTCCACTCTAACCATGCTTTTCTTGGATTTCTTCTTCTCTAACCGCGCTTTACTTTGTTTTCCTCCTCTCTAACTTCTTTTTCTTGGTTTTCCTCCGCTCTAACCCCGATTATCTTGGTTTTCCTCCGCTCTAACCCCGCTTTTCTTGGTTTTCTTCCGTTCTAACTCTGCTTTACTAGGTTTTCCTCCGCTCTAACCCTCATTTCTTGGTTTTCATCCGCATGAACTTTTTTCTTGGTTTTCCTCTGCTCTAACTTCGCAATTCCTAGTTTTCCTTCGCTCTAACCCCTCGTTTCTTGGTTTTCCTCCTTTCTAACCCCGCTTTTCTTGGCTCTCCTCAACACTAACACCCCTTTTCTTGGTTTTCCTCACCTCTAACTTCGCTTTTCTTTCTTTTCCTCCGCTCTAACTTTACTTTTCTTGGTTTTCCTCCCTTCTATCCCTGCATTTCTTGGTTTTTCTCCGCTCTAACTTCGATTTTCTTGGTTTTCCTACGCTCTAACCCTGCTATTCTTGGTTTTCCTCCGCTCTAACCCAGCTTTTCTTGGTTTTCCTCCCTACTATCACTGCTTTTCTTGGTTTTTCTCCGCACGTATTCTGCTTTTATTGGTTTTCCTCCGCTCTAACTTCGCTTTTCTTGGTTTTCCTCCTCTCTAACCCCGCTTTTCTTGGTTTTCCTCCGCACTTATTACGCTTTTCTTGGTTTTCCTCCGCTCTAACTTCGCATTTCTTGGTTTTCCTCCGCTCTAACCTTGCTCTTCTTGGTTTTCCTCCGCTCTAACCCCGCTTTTCTTGGTTTTCCTTTGCTCTAACCCCGCTTTTCTTGGTTTTCCTACGCTCTAACCCCGCTTTTCTTGGATTTCTGCTGCCCTAACTTCGATTTTCTTGGTTTTCCTTTGCTCTAACCCTGCTTTTCTTGGTTTTCCTCTGCTCTAACCCCGCTTTTCTTGGTTTTCCTCCACTCTAACCCCGCTTTTCTTGGTTTGCCTCCGCTCTAACTTCGCTTTTCTTGGTTTTCCTCCAAACGAACCCCTCTTTTCTTGGTTTTCCTCCGCACTAACCCCGCTTTTCTTGGTTGTTCTCCATTCTAACCCAGATTTTCATGTTTTTTCTCCACTCTAACCATGCTTTTCTCGGATTTCTGCTGCTCTAACCGAGCTTTCCTTCGTTTTCTTCTTCTCTAACTTCTTTTCTCAGTTTTCCTTTGCTCTAACCCCGCTTTTCTTGGTTTTCCTTTGCACTTATTCCGCTTTTATTGGTTTTCCTCCGCTCTAACTTCTCTTTTCTTGGTTTTCCTCCACTCTAACCCCGCTTTTCTTGGTTTTCCTCAGCTCTAACCCCGCTTTTCTTGGTTTTCCTCAGCTCTAACCCCGCTTTTCTTGGTTTTCCTCCGCTCTAACTTCGATTTTCTTGGTTTTCCCTTGCTCTAACCCTGCTTTTCTTGGTTTTCCTCCGCTCTAACCCCACTTTTCTTGGTTTTCCTCCGCTCTAACTTCGATTTTCTTGGTTTTCCTACGCTCAAACACCACTTTTCTTGGTTTTCCTACGCTCTAACCCTTCTTTTTTGGTTTTCCTCCGCTCTAACTTCACTTTGCTTGGTTTTCCTCCGCTCTAATCCCGTTTCTCTTGGTTTTTCTCCACTCTAACCCAGCTTTTCTCAGTTTTTCTCCACTCTAACCATGCTTTTCTTGGATTTCTGCTTCTCTAACCGCGCTTTACTTTGTTTTCCTCCTCTCTAACTTCTTTTTCTTGGTTTTCCTCCGCTCTAACCCCGATTATCTTGGTTTTCCTCCGCTCTAACCCCGCTTTTCTTGGTTTTCTTCCGTTCTAACTCTGCTTTTCTAGGTTTTCCTCCGCTCTAACCCTCATTTCTTGGTTTTCATCCGCATGAACTTTTTTCTTGGTTTTCCTCTGCTCTAACTTCGCAATTCCTAGTTTTCCTCCGCTCTAACCCCTCATTTCTTGGTTTTCCTCCTTTCTAACCCCGCTTTTCTTGGCTCTCCTCCACACTAACCCCGCTTTTCTTGGTTTTCCTCACCTCTAACTTCGCTTTTCTTTCTTTTCCTCCGCTCTAACTTTACTTTTCTTGGTTTTCCTCCCTTCTATCCCTGCATTTCTTGGTTTTTCTCCGCTCTAACTTCGATTTTCTTGGTTTTCCTCCGCTCTAACCCTGCTTTTCTTGGTTTTCCTCCGCTCTAACCCAGCTTTTCTTGGTTTTCCTCCCTACTATCACTGCTTTTCTTGGTTTTTCTCCGCACGTATTCCGCTTTTATTGGTTTTCCTCCGCTCTAACTTCGCTTTTCTTGGTTTTCCTCCGCTCTAAACCCGCTTTTCTTGGTTTTCCTCCGCTCTAACCCCGCTTTTCTTTGTTTTCCTCAGGTCTAACCCCGCTTTTCTTGGTTTTCCTACGCTCTAACCCCGCTTTTCTTGGATTTCCTACGCTCTAACTTCGCTTTTCTTGGTTTTCCTTTGCTCTAACCCTGCTTTTCTTGGTTTTCCTCCGCTCTAACCCCGCTTTTCTTGGTTCTCCTCCACACTAACACAGCTTTTCTTGTTTTTTCTCCACTCTAACCCAGCTTTTCATGGTTTTTCTCCACTCTAACCATGCTTTTCTCGGATTTCTGCAGCTCTAACTGCCCTTTTCTTCCTTTTCTTCTTTTCTAACTTCTTTTTCTCGGTTTTCCTCCTCTCTAACCCCGCTTTTCTTGGTTTTCCTCCGCACTTATTACGCTTTTCTTGGTTTTCCTCCGCTCTAACTTCGCTTTTCATGGTTTTCCTCCGCTCTAACCCCGCTCTTCTTGGTTTTCCTCCGCTCTAACCCCGCTTTTCTTGGTTTTCCTCAGCTCTAACCCCGCTTTTCTTGGTTTTCCTACGCTCTAACCCCGCTTTTCTTGGATTTCTGCTGCTCTAACTTCACTTTTCTTGGTTTTCCTTTGCTCTAACCCTGATTTTCTCAGTTTTCCTCTGCTCTAACCCCGCTTTTCTTGGTTTTCCTCCACTCTAACCCCGCTTTTCTTGGTTTTCCTCCGCACTAACCCCTCTTTTCTTGGTTTTCCTCCGCACTAACCCCGCTTTTCTTGGTTGTTCTCCACTCTAACCCAGCTTTTCATGTTCTTTCTCCACTCTAACCATGCTTTTCTCGGATTTCTGCTGCTCTAACCGCGCTTTCCTTCGTTTTCTTCTTCTCTAACTTCTTTTCTCAGTTTTCCTTTGCTCTAACCCCGCTTTTCTTGGTCTTCCTTTGCACTTATTCCGCTTTTATTGGTTTTCCTCCGCTCTAACTTCGCTTTTCTTGGTTTTCCTGCGCTCTAACCCCGCTTTTCTTGGTTTTCCTCCGCTCTAACCCCGCTTTTCTTGGTTTTTCTCCACTCTAACCCAGCTTTTCTCAGTTTTTCTCCACTCTAACCATGCTTTTCTTGGATTTCTGCTTCTCTAACCGCGCTTTACTTTGTTTTCCTCCTCTCTAACTTCTTTTTCTTGGTTTTCCTCCGCTCTAACCCCGATTATCTTGGTTTTCCTCTGCTCTAACCCCGCTTTTCTTGGTTTTCTTCCGTTCTAACTCTGCTTTTCTAGGTTTTCCTCCGCTCTAACCCTCATTTCTTGGTTTTCATCCGCATGAACTTTTTTCTTGGTTTTCCTCTGCTCTAACTTCGCAATTCCTAGTTTTCCTCCGCTCTAACCCCTCATTTCTTGGTTTTCCTCCTTTCTAACCCCGCTTTTCTTGGCTCTCCTCCACACTAACCCCGCTTTTCTTGGTTTTCCTCACCTCTAACTTCGCTTTTCTTTCTTTTCCTCCGCTCTAACTTTACTTTTCTTGGTTTTCCTCCCTTCTATCCCTGCATTTCTTGGTTTTTCTCCGCTCTAACTTCGATTTTCTTGGTTTTCCTCCGCTCTACCCTGCTTTTCTTGGTTTTCCTCCGCTCTAACCCAGCTTTTCTTGGTTTTCCTCCCTACTATCACTGCTTTTCTTGGTTTTTCTCCGCACGTATTCCGCTTTTATTGGTTTTCCTCCGCTCTAACTTCGCTTTTCTTGGTTTTCCTCCGCTCTAAACCCGCTTTTCTTGGTTTTCCTCCGATCTAACCCCGCTTTTCTTTGTTTTCCTCAGGTCTAACCCCGCTTTTCTTGGTTTTCCTACGCTCTAACCCCGCTTTTCTTGGATTTCCTACGCTCTAACTTCGCTTTTCTTGGTTTTCCTTTGCTCTAACCCTGCTTTTCTTGGTTTTCCTCCGCTCTAACCCCGCTTTTCTTGGTTCTCCTCCACACTAACCCCGCTTTTCTTGTTTTTTCTCCACTCTAACCCAGCTTTTCATGGTTTTTCTCCACTCTAACCATGCTTTTCTCTGATTTCTGCTGCTCTAACCGCCCTTTTCTTCCTTTTCTTCTTCTCTAACTTCTTTTTCTCGGTTTTCCTCCTCTCTAACCCAGCTTTTCTTGGTTTTCCTCCGCACTTATTACGCTTTTCTTGGTTTTCCTCCGCTCTAACTTCGCTTTTCATGGTTTTCCTCCGCTCTAACCCCGCTCTTCTTGGTTTTCCTCCGCTCTAACCCCGCTTTTCTTGGTTTTCCTCAGCTCTAACCCCGCTTTTCTTGGTTTTCCTACGCTCTAACCCCGCTTTTCTTGGATTTCTGCTGCTCTAACTTCACTTTTCTTGGTTTTCCTTTGCTCTAACCCTGATTTTCTCAGTTTTCCTCTGCTCTAACCCCGCTTTTCTTGGTTTTCCTCCACTCTAACCCCGCTTTTCTTGGTTTTCCTCCGCACTAACCCCTCTTTTCTTGGTTTTCCTCCGCACTAACCCCGCTTTTCTTGGTTGTTCTCCACTCTAACCCAGCTTTTCATGTTCTTTCTCCACTCTAACCATGCTTTTCTCGGATTTCTGCTGCTCTAACCGCGCTTTCCTTCGTTTTCTTCTTCTCTAACTTCTTTTCTCAGTTTTCCTTTGCTCTAACCCCGCTTTTCTTGGTCTTCCTTTGCACTTATTCCGCTTTTATTGGTTTTCCTCCGCTCTAACTTCGCTTTTCTTGGTTTTCCTGCGCTCTAACCCCGCTTTTCTTGGTTTTCCTCCGCTCTAACCCCGCTTTTCTTGGTTTTTCTCCACTCTAACCCAGCTTTTCTCAGTTTTTCTCCACTCTAACCATGCTTTTCTTGGATTTCTGCTTCTCTAACCGCGCTTTACTTTGTTTTCCTCCTCTCTAACTTCTTTTTCTTGGTTTTCCTCCGCTCTAACCCCGATTATCTTGGTTTTCCTCTGCTCTAACCCCGCTTTTCTTGGTTTTCTTCCGTTCTAACTCTGCTTTTCTAGGTTTTCCTCCGCTCTAACCCTCATTTCTTGGTTTTCATCCGCATGAACTTTTTTCTTGGTTTTCCTCTGCTCTAACTTCGCAATTCCTAGTTTTCCTCCGCTCTAACCCCTCATTTCTTGGTTTTCCTCCTTTCTAACCCCGCTTTTCTTGGCTCTCCTCCACACTAACCCCGCTTTTCTTGGTTTTCCTCACCTCTAACTTCGCTTTTCTTTCTTTTCCTCCGCTCTAACTTTACTTTTCTTGGTTTTCCTCCCTTCTATCCCTGCATTTCTTGGTTTTTCTCCGCTCTAACTTCGATTTTCTTGGTTTTCCTCCGCTCTACCCTGCTTTTCTTGGTTTTCCTCCGCTCTAACCCAGCTTTTCTTGGTTTTCCTCCCTACTATCACTGCTTTTCTTGGTTTTTCTCCGCACGTATTCCGCTTTTATTGGTTTTCCTCCGCTCTAACTTCGCTTTTCTTGGTTTTCCTCCGCTCTAAACCCGCTTTTCTTGGTTTTCCTCCGATCTAACCCCGCTTTTCTTTGTTTTCCTCAGGTCTAACCCCGCTTTTCTTGGTTTTCCTACGCTCTAACCCCGCTTTTCTTGGATTTCCTACGCTCTAACTTCGCTTTTCTTGGTTTTCCTTTGCTCTAACCCTGCTTTTCTTGGTTTTCCTCCGCTCTAACCCCGCTTTTCTTGGTTCTCCTCCACACTAACCCCGCTTTTCTTGTTTTTTCTCCACTCTAACCCAGCTTTTCATGGTTTTTCTCCACTCTAACCATGCTTTTCTCTGATTTCTGCTGCTCTAACCGCCCTTTTCTTCCTTTTCTTCTTCTCTAACTTCTTTTTCTCGGTTTTCCTCCTCTCTAACCCAGCTTTTCTTGGTTTTCCTCCGCACTTATTACGCTTTTCTTGGTTTTCCTCCGCTCTAACTTCGCTTTTCATGGTTTTCCTCCGCTCTAACCCCGCTCTTCTTGGTTTTCCTCCGCTCTAACCCCGCTTTTCTTGGTTTTCCTCAGCTCTAACCCCGCTTTTCTTGGTTTTCCTACGCTCTAACCCCGCTTTTCTTGATTTTCCTCCGCTCTAACCCCGCATTTCTTGGTTTTCCTCCTTTCTAACCCCGCTTTTCATGCTTTTCCTCTGCTCTAACCCCGCTTTTCTTGGCTCTCCTCCACACTAACCCCGCTTTTCTTGGTTTTCCTCTCCTCTAACTTCAATTTTCTTTCTTTTCCTACGCTCTAACTTTACTTTTCTTGGTTTTCCTCCTTTCTAACCCCGCTTTTCTTGGTTTTCCTCCGCCTTAATCCCGCTTCTCTTGGTTTTTCTCCACTCTAACCCAGCTTTTCTTAGTTTTTCTCCACTCTAACCATGCTTTTCTTGGGTTTCTGCTACTCTAACCGCGCTTTACTTTGTTTTCCTCCTCTCTAACTTCTTTTTCTTGGTTTTCCTCCGCTCTAACCCCGATTATCTTGGTTTTCCTCCGCTCTAACCCCGCTTTTCTTGGTTCTCTTTTGTTCTAACTCTGCTTTTCTAGGTTTTCCTCCGCTCTAACCCTCATTTCTTGGTTTTCATCCGCATGAACGTTTTTCTTGGTTTTCCTCTGCTCTAACTTCGCATTTCCTAGTTTTCCTCCGCTCTAACCCCGCATTTCTTGGTTTTCCTCCTTTCTAACCCCGCTTTTCATGCTTTTCCTCCGCTCTAACCTCGCTTTTCTTTTTTTTCCTGCGCACTAACCACGCTTTTCTTGGCTCTCCTCCACACTAACCCCGCTTTTCTTGGTTTTCCTCACCTCTACCTTCACTTTTCTTTCTTTTCCTCCGCTCTAACTTTACTTTTCTTGGTTTTCCTCCTTTCTAACCCCGCTTTTCTTGGTTTTCCTCGGCACTAACTTCGATTTTTCTGGATTTCCTCCGCTCTAACCCCGCATTTCTTGGTTTTCCTCCGCTCTAACCCAAATTTTCATACTTTTCCTCCACTCTAACCCCGATTTTCTTGGTTTTCCTCCGCTCTAACCCCGCTTTTCATGCTTTTCCTCCGCTCTAACCCCACTTATCTTGGTTTTCCTCTGCTCTAACCCTGCTTTTCTTGGTTCTCCTCCACACTAACCCCGCTTTTCTTGGTTTTCCTCCGCTCTAACCCCGCTTTTCTTGATTTTCCTCAGCTCTAACCCCGCTTTTCTTGGTTTTCCTACGCTCTAACCCCGCTTTTCTTGGATTTCCTCCGCTCTAACTTCGCTTTTCTTGGTTTTCCTTTGCTCTAACCCTGCTTTTCTTGGTTTTCCTCAGCTCTAACCCCGCTTTTCTTGGTCTTCCTTTGCACTTATTCCGCTTTTATTGGTTTTCCTCCGCTCTAACTTCGCTTTTCTTGGTTTTCCTGCGCTCTAACCCCGCTTTTCTTGGTTTTCCTCCACACTAACCCCGCTTTTCTTGTTTTTTCTCCACTCTAACCCAGCTTTTCATGGTTTTTCTCCACTCTAACCATGCTTTTCTCGGATTTCTGCTGCTCTAACTGCCCTTTTCTTCGTTTTCTTCCTCTCTAACTTATTTTTCTCGGTTTTCGTCTTCTCTAACCCCGCTTTTCTTGGTTTTCCTCCGCACTTATTCTGCTTTTCTTGGTTTTCCTCCGCTCTAACCCCGATTATCTTGGTTTTCCTCCGCTCTAACCCCGCTTTTCTTGGTTCTCTTCCGTTCTAACTCTGCTTTTCTAGGTTTTCCTCCGCTCTAACCCTCATTTCTTTGTTTTCATCCGCATGAACGTTTTTCTTGGATTTCCTCCGCTCTAACTTCGCATTTCCTAGTTTTCCTCCGCTCTAACCCCGCATTTCTTGGTTTTCCTCCTTTCTAACCCCACTTTTCATGCTTTTCTGTCATGGTTTAATAATTTTGTATTTTTTGCTATCAGTATTCCACATCATAACATCATATAAAGCATGAATAATTTTACTGAATCTGCAACTTACAGAAGAAGACTACATCTCCCAGGGAACAACACGATAGGTCACGGGACCTGGACTCTATATTAACTCTGTCACCGAACAGACTGACGTCTTTCGAGTTCTGGCGTTCAGGGGAGTGTGTGGGAGCCTTCAGCCGTTCGCCTAGATTCACAGTAGGCCTCTCGGTTACGGGACTCATTCTCTCTCCTATTTTGCTTGATTCGTTAGTTCAATTTTCAATTTTCAATTATATTGTATTATATTGTGTTATCCGGTATTTCGATATAGTATTTAGTAAATAAGTGTGCCTCCTTAGATCGTTGCCGCTGTTTTCTTTACCTAATTAACTTTTTCCTTTCGGCCTAGGGCCCCTCCGGGGCCTGCGGCCCCTGTCACGGACGCAGGTGGATTTTAGTTCAAACCGTGACAGATTTTGGTGGAGAATGCGGGCAAATTGAGTTGCTGTTTTTCTGTGTTTTCTTCTGTTGCTCTTTTAGCTTTTAACAGAGCTACGAGTTTTTTTCCCTGTTAAGGAGCTATCTCGTGTTTGCGATTCTGCACCTGCGAGCTTGACCTTGAAAGTCCAGGCGGACTGCCAATACTCCAGTATATTTTATAAACACTGCTGAGCTTTGTTTTCTTTTACTTTTTTCTCTCTATTGGAGGAAAAAAAAAAATGTTTTCTCTACTAAATTTGTTTTACCAGGGACTGTGTGCCATTGGTTCCTTTTTTGAGACGCTCCGAACATATTGGGCCATGTTTAAGCTAGCCACTTTTTCTTATGGAGCTATACAATTGTATAATGGATTGAAAGCATGGTTAGCAATGCTCACTTCGTATCTGTATACAGCTCCAGAGGGAGCAACTAATGCAACTAATTATACAGAAATGGTGATTTTTAAGCGTGCTCCTCTTTCTTTCTATGAATCCTTTATGCAGTTTTTGAATGATCAGTGGGCCACACTCTTAATCTCCCTGATCTTACTGTTGATTATTGTAATAATCTCACTCAGTATCTGGATTTATAACATCCGGAGGAAGTCTTCCCTAGAACCAGAGAATACTGAGTGGCAGGGAATTGAAGAGATTCTCAAAGGACAGACATCTTCAGTGTTATGGAGCTTCACTCCTGAACACTTGAAGAATCCTGAGAGTTTGATTGCATATTTGAGGCAGGAATGTTGTGGCTCAGGCAGATCTCAGGAGGCACAAATGATTTTGGGCCTAGCTAATGCTTATCGGGCCTTAGTCAATACCATTCCTGAGATGGAAGTTTTTGAATCTGAGAGAGAGATTCTCAGGGCCGAGAAGGAGAGTCTTAGAGCTGAGGCAGAAAAACTTTGGACTGAGAAGGTAGAGAGAGAAAAAGCTTTTGAAGCTGAGAGAAAAGATCTCCTGTACCAACGAGACTCAATCTGGTACGAGAAAGAGAGTCTTAGAGCCGACGCAGAAAAACTTTGGGATGAGAAGGTAGAGAGAGAAAAAGTTTTTGAAGCTGAGAGAAAAGATCTCCTGTACCAACAAGACTCAATCTGGTACGAGAAAGAGAATCTTAGAGCTGACGCAGAAAAACTTTGGGATGAGAAAAGCTCCCTGCAATCACAACTCAACACTCTCCAGTCCGAGCACAGTGCCCTCCGGTCCGAGCACGACACTCTCCAGTCCGAGCACGGCGCCCTCCAGTCCGAGCACGACACTCTCCAGTCCGAGCACGGCGCCCTCCAGTCCGAGCATGACACTCTCCAGACTGAGCGCGATGCCCTCCGGTCCGAGCACGACACTCTCCAGTCCGAGCACAGCGCCCTCCGGTCCGAGCACGACACTCTCCAGTCCGAGCACAGCGCCCTCCGGTCCGAGCACGACACTCTCCAGTCCGAGCACAGTGCCCTCTGGTCCGAGTACAACACTCTCCAGACTGAGCGCGATGCCCTCCGGACCGAGCACAATGCCCTCCAGACCGAGCACAACACTCTCCAGTCCAAGTATGACGCCGTCCAGTCTGAGTGCGGCACCCTTCAGGCCAAGCATGATGCCTTCCAATCCAACTGTGACACCCTCCAGTCCGAGCACAACACTCTTCAGTCTGTGCATAATGCCCTCCGGTCCGAGCATAACGCTCTTCAGACTGAGCACAATGCCCTTCGGACCGAGCACAACACTCTTCAGTCCGAGCATAACATTCTTCAGACCGAGCACAATGCCCTCCAGACCAAGCTCAACACTCTCCAGACTGAGCACACTGCCCTCCAGGCCGAGCATAACGTCCTCCGGTTCGGATACAACACTCTCCAGTCCAACTACAACAGCCTCCAGACTGAGCTTGGTGCTGTCCAGTTTGAGCGGAACGCTCTCCGAGACCAGCTATGTGCCCTCCAGGGTGAGTTGAATGTATTTAACCAACTACCAGGGGCACATGTAGTCCAATTTGGCCAGCCATTGGGGGCACATGTAGTCCAATCTGACCAGCCACCAGGGGCACAGGTAGTCCAATTGGACCAACCATCTGGGACACCAGATACAATGTTGGTTGCCCCTGTAAGAGGGCGAAAGACAAAACAAGTTTCAACTCAGTTAGAGAAAATGCAGAAGGAGTTAGAAGAGCGGAGGGAGTTAGGAGAGCAGGACTCAGGAGACTCAGGGGAGCAGGGGGAGTCAGAAGACCAGAAGAAGTTGGAGGAGCAGAGGATGTTAGAGGGGTATAAGAAGATGATAGAGGAGCAGAAGATGATAGAGGAGCAGAAGATGATAGAGGAGCAGAAGAAGTTAGAGGAGCAGAGAAAGTTAGGAGAGAGGAAAAAGAAGGAGGGTTACCTGGAGGAAATAACACAAGCATCAGGGTCAGGGTCAGAGTCAGAAGAGGAGCCAAAAGCTACTTTTTCTTTACGAGAATTTCTCAAGTCCAAACTTGTAGATGGGGCAGCCTCATCAACACAGTTGCCACCATCAACACCTGGGACTCTTGATAGAGCAAAAGGTGAGCAAAGTATTACAACCATTATTGATCGATCTTTTAAACTGAGTGAAATTCGAGATCTAAGAAAGGATTACACACGTCAGCCAAAAGAAAATATGGTCACTTGGTTACTTCGCTGCTGGGACAATGGTGCCAACAGTGCATGGCTCGATGGCAGTGAAGCTCGCCAACTGGGTAGCATTTCCAGGGACCCACGTGTGGACAGAGGTATTGGCACATGCCAAAATCGGTCCTACACCCTTTGGAAGCGGATGTTGATAGCAGTAAGAGATAGATTCCCCTTTAAACGGGACTTGGAGCCTGAGAGAAAAAAATGGACTGATATTGAGAAAGGTATCCAATTTTTGAGAGAAAATGCTCTGGTGGAAATGCTATACAGCCGCGAGTTCAATCGTAATGATCCAGACCAATTACATGATCCCGAAGCAGTCCGCGTTCCACGACAGATGTGGCGTGACTTTACAAAAGCAGCTCCAGAAAAGCATGCCAGTGCACTTGCATTAGTATATGGCAAAGGGGACAGGAAACCCTTTGTGAATGAACTAATTGGCAGACTTCAGGAACTTGAATTATTTATAAGCGCCACAGAAGTTAATCTGTATACTTCAGCCATTGTCAAAATTGTGGAAAGGTTAAGCGAAGTGGAGGGAACACAAAATGATATTGGCTAATGTGCCTGATGTAGATGAATCCACGGTGGTACAAGATGATGGAAACCAGGATTTCCACAATCGCCTATTGAGGAAGCTAAACAACATGAGTTCCTCTCCACCTGTATCATCGAAAATCTCAACCATTAAAAAGAGACGTCCTCGTATTCAAGCAAATGACGATGATAAGTCACCTCGAATCAACCATGAGACTACACGTCTTGCCTTGTTGCTTTTCCTCTGTAGTCATGGGGAGGACATGAAGAAGTGGTGTAATTCATCCACTTCTGCACTTCAGGCACGAGTGAAAGAATTACAAGGTGAAACAACTACCAAGGTGAACTTTTCCAAGAAGGGGAGAGTTCCAGTTGCTGCAAGTCAACGAGGTAAACAATAGAGGGGCCCTGCCCCCAGCCAGGGGGGGGAAAGGGACAACAGAGTATACTGGACTGTGTGGATTAAGTGGCCTGGCACATCTCAACCACAGAAATATAAAGCCTTGGTGGACACTGGTGCACAATGCACCCTAATGCCCTCAAGTCACCAAGGGACACAACCAATATATATCCATGGAGTGACTGGGGGTTCCCAAGAATTGACTATGTTGGAGGCCGAAATAAGCCTCACTGGTAAAAACTGGCGAAGGCACCCTATTGTGACTGGTCCAGAGGCTCCATGTATACTGGGAATCGATTACCTTAGGATGGGATATTTCAAGGATCCCAAGGGGTATCGATGGGCCTTTGGGATAGCTGCTGTAAACACAAATGGTGTTAAGCAGCTGTCAACTTTACCTGGTCTGTCAGATGATCCTTCTGCTGTGGGGTTGCTCCAGGTAAAAGACCAAGAGGTACCAATTGCCACCAAAGTGGTTCACAGACGGCAGTACCGCACCAATAGGGACTCATTGCTCCCCATTCAAAAGCTAATTCGCCAATTAGAAAATCAGGGAGTGATTAGCAAAACGCACTCGCCTTTTAACAGCCCCATATGGCCAGTGCGTAAAACCAGTGGGGAATGGAGGCTGACGGTAGATTACCGTGGCCTGAATGAAGTTACACCTCCATTAAGTGCTGCTGTACCAGACATGCTAGAACTCCAGTATGAACTGGAGTCAAAAGAAGCTAGGTGGTATGCCACCACTGATATTGCTAATGCCTTCTTTTCCATCCCATTGGCTGCAAAATGTAGGCCACAGTTTGCTTTTACCCGGAGAGGTATTCAGTACACCTGGAACCGTTTACCTCAGGGGTGGAAGCACAGCCCAACAATTTGCCATGGATTGATCCAAGCTGTTTTGGAACAGGGTAATGCTCCTGAGCACTTGCAGTATATTGATGATATTGTAGTGTGGGGCCATACAGCAGCAGAGGTTTCCAAGAAAGGGAAACAGATAATCCAAATTCTTTTGAAAGCTGGTTTTGCCATTAAGCGCAGCAAGGTGAAGGGGCCTGCCCAGGAAATCCAGTTCTTAGGCATAAAATGGCAAGATGGACGTCGTCACATCCCAGCAGATGTGATTGACAAAATCACTGCTATGTCTCCGCCCACCGACAAGACAGAGACCCAATCTTTTCTGGGAGTAGTGGGCTTTTGGAGAATGCATGTCCCAAACTACAGCCACATAGTGAGCCCTCTCTATCAGGTAACACGGAAGAAGAATAATTTCTCATGGGGTCCTGAGCAGCAGCAGGCTTTTGAGCAGATAAAACAAGAAATAGCCCGTGCCGTGGCCTTGGGGCCAGTACGGACGGGACAGGATGTGAAGAACATCCTCTACACTGCTGCTGGAGAGAAAGGTCCCACCTGGAGTTTGTGGCAAAGAGCCTCAGGAGAGACCCGAGGCCGACCCCTAGGATTTTGGAGTCGAGCATATAAAGGGTCTGAGGAGTGCTACACTCCGACTGAGAAGGAGATCTTAGCCGTGTATGAGGGGGTTCGGGCTGCTTCTGAAGTAGTTGGGACAGAGGTTCAGCTTCTTCTAGCACCTCGCTTGCCAGTAATAAACTGGATGTTTAAAGGACAGGTTCCCTCCACCCATCATGCTACTGATGCCACTTGGAGTAAGTGGATTTCATTAATTACTCAACGAGCTCGAATGGGAAAACTCAGCCGTCCTGGAATTCTAGAAGTGATCATGGACTGGCCTGAGAGTAAAAAAATTGAAATACCACCTACAGAAGAGGTATCACGTGCTAAAGAGGCACCACCATACAATGAGCTACCAGAAAACGAAAAGAAATTTGCCCTATTCACAGATGGATCATGTCGTATTGTAGGGAAGCATCTCAGATGGAAAGCTGCTGTATGGAGCCCCACACGACAAGTTGCAGAGGCCACTGAAGGTAAAGGAGAATCAAGTCAATTTGCAGAGGTGAAGGCTGTTCAGCTGGCTTTAGATGTGGCTGAACGGGAGAGGTGGCCAATGCTTCATCTTTATACTGATTCATGGATGGTGGCAAATGCCTTATGGGGGTGGTTGCAACAGTGGGAGGATGATAATTGGCAACGAAAGGGTAAACCTGTTTGGGCTGCTGAACTGTGGAAAGACATTGCTGCCCGAATAAGGAACATTGTTGTAAAGGTGCGCCATGTAGATGCTCATGTGCCTAAAAGTAAGGCTACTGAAGAACATAAAAATAACCATCAGGTTGATCGAGCTGCCAAAATTGAGGTGGCTCAAATAGACTTGGACTGGCAGAACAAGGGTGAATTATTCCTAGCTCGGTGGGCCCATGAGACTTCAGGTCATCAAGGAAGGGATGCAACATATAAGTGGGCCAGAGACCGAGGGGTGGACTTAACTATGGACGCTATTGCTCAAGTTATTCATGATTGTGAAACATGCGCCATAATTAAACAAGCCAAGAGGATGAAACCTTTTTGGGGGGAAGGGCGATGGCAAAAGTATAAATATGGAGAGGCATGGCAGGTTGATTATATCACCTTGCCACGATCTCGCAATGGTAAGCGTTATGTACTCACCATGGTGGAGGCAACCACTGGGTGGCTCGAAACATACGCAGTACCCCATGCTACCGCCCGAAACACCATATTAGGGTTGGAAAAGCAAATCCTGTGGCGGCATGGCACTCCAGAAAGAATTGAATCAGATAATGGGACCCATTTTAAAAATTCCCTTGTAACCACTTGGGCCAAAAATCATGGCATTGAGTGGATTTACCATATTCCCTATCATGCACCAGCTTCTGGTAAGATTGAACGATTCAATGGGTTGTTGAAAACTATGTTGAAAGCAATGGGTGGCGGAACGTATAAAAATTGGGAGAACCATTTAGCAGAAGCCACCTGGTTGGTCAACACTCGAGGATCTAGTAATCGCAATGGTCCTAACCAATCCAGCTCCCTACGTACCGTGGAGGGAGATAAGGTTCCTGTAGTACACATAAAGAGCGTGTTGGGAAAGACGGTTTGGGTCCTTCCAGCGTCTGGAAAGGGCAAACCTCTCCGGGGTACTGTCTTTGCCCAGGGACCTGGGTGCACATGGTGGGTGATGGACAAAAATGGGAATGTTCAATGTGTACCACAAGGGAATTTGATGTTGGGGGAGTGCAGCCAATGATTTTCCTGTAAATATATAGGTAGAATCTCAGAAAATATTTCAATTAGGTACAGAATAGTTCAATTAGGTATAGGACTTAAGATAGAGTGGATTAATGTTAAGGAAACACTTTTTCTCTATATACCTTAATTAGGCATTCTGTAAGCAAGTTTTCCATCTGGACTCTATATCCTGCACTGGCCATGCATTTGTAGAGCACACATGGAAAGAAGTATAAGTCAAAAGGAAATCTGCTGTGGTGGCTGGGAAAGGATGAGTGCACCTTGATGTGGGGGACGCCCTACTAGCGCTGCCTTTCCCCTCTACCGCTGACATGTTTTCCTTTTTCTGGCAGTTTTGCCATTTTTTCAAAATTAATAAATAGTAGGTTAGGTTATAGAGTTTTGTTCTCAACTTAGGGATTTTTATGGAATAAATATAAATTGTTGAGAAAAATAAGGTTGCTGATTATTCACAATTATACATATGAGTGTGTATGTATGTATAAACATAATGTAATGATGTAGAATAAGGGGTGGAATGTCATGGTTTAATAATTTTGTATTTTTTGCTATCAGTATTCCACATCATAACATCATATAAAGCATGAATAATTTTACTGAATCTGCAACTTACAGAAGAAGACTACATCTCCCAGGGAACAACACGATAGGTCACGGGACCTGGACTCTATATTAACTCTGTCGCAGAACAGACTGACGTCTTTCGAGTTCTGGCGTTCAGGGGAGTGTGTGGGAGCCTTCAGCCGTTCGCCTAGATTCACAGTAGGCCTCTCGGTTACGGGACTCATTCTCTCTCCTATTTTGCTTGATTCGTTAGTTCAATTTTCAATTTTCACTTATATTGTATTATATTGTGTTATCCGGTATTTCGATATAGTATTTAGTAAATAAGTGTGCCTCCTTAGATCGTTGCCGCTGTTTTCTTTTCCTAATTAACTTTTTCCTTTCGGCCTAGGGCCCCTCCGGGGCCCACGGCCCCCTGTCACGGACGCAGGTGGATTTTTAGTTCAAACCGTGACATTTTCCTTCGCTCTAACCTCGCTTTTCTTTTTTTTCCTGCGCACTAACCACGCTTTTCTTGGCTCTCCTCCACACTAACCCCGCTTTTCTTGGTTTTCCTCACCTCTACCTTCACTTTTCTTTCTTTTCCTCCGCTCTAACTTTACTTTTCTTGGTTTTCCTCCTTTCTAACCCCGCTTTTCTTGGTTTTCCTCCGCTCTAACTTCGATTTTTCTGGATTTCCTCCGCTCTAACCCCGCATTTCTTGGTTTTCCTCCGCTCTAACCCAAATTTTCATGCTTTTCCTCCGCTCTAACCCAAATTTTCATGCTTTTCCTCCGCTCTAACCCCGATTTTCTTGGTTTTCCTCCGCTCTAACCCCGCTTTTCTTGGTTTTCCTCCGCTCTAACCCAGCTTTTCTTTGTTTTCCTCCCTTCTATCCCTGCTTTTGTTGGTTTTTCTCCACACTAACCCCACTTTTCATGCTTTTCCTCCACTCTAACTTCGATTTTCGTGGTTTTCCTCCGCTCTAACCTCGCTTTTCTTGGTTTTCCTCAGCGCTAACCCAGCTTTTCTTGGTTTTCCTCCGCTTTAACACTGCTTTTCTTGGTTTTTCTCCTCTCTAACCCCGCTTTTCCTTGTTTTCCTCCCATCTATCCCCGCTTTTCTTGGTTTTTCTCCGCTCTAACCCCGTTTCTCTTGGTTTTCCTCCGCTCTAACACCGCTTTACTTGGTTTTCCTTTGCTCTAACCCCGCTTTTCTTGGTTTTCCTCCGCACTAACCCCTCTTTTCTTTGTTTTCCTCCGCACTAACCCCGCTTTTCTTGTTTATTCTCCACTCTAACCCAGCTTTTCATGGATTTTCTCCACTCTAACCATGCTTTTCTCAAATTTCTGCTGCTCTAACCGCCCTTTTCTTCGTTTTATTCCTCTCTAACTTCTTTTTCTCGGTTTCCCTCCTCTCTAACCCCGCTTTTCTTGGTTTTCCTCCGCTCTAACCCCGCTTTTCTTGATTTTCCTCCGCTCTAACCCCGCTTTTCTTGGTTTTCCTCCTTTCTAACCCCGCTTTTCATGCTTTTCCTCCGCTCTAACCCCGCTTTTCTTGGCTCTCCGCCACACTAACCCCACTTTTCTTGGTTTTCCTCTCCTCTAACATCAATTTTCTTTCTTTTCCTCCGCTCTAACTTTAATTTTCTTGGTTTTCCTCCTTTCTAACCCCGCTTTTCTTGGTTTTCCTCCGCCTTAATCCCGCTTCTCTTGGTTTTTCTCCACTCTAACCCAGCTTTTCTTAGTTTTTCTCCACTCTAACCATGCATTTCTTGGATTTCTGCTTCTCTAACCGCGCTTTACTTTGTTTTCCTCCTCTCTAACTTCTTTTTCTTGGTTTTCCTCGGCTCTAACCCCGATTATCTTGGTTTTCCTCCGCTCTAACCCCGCTTTTCTTGGTTCTCTTCCGTTCTAACTCTGCTTTTCTAGGTTTTCCTCCGCTCTAACCCTCATTTCTTTGTTTTCATCCGCATGAACGTTTTTCTTGGTTTTCCTCCGCTCTAACTTCGCATTTCCTAGTTTTCTTCCGCTCTAACCCCGCATTTCTTGGTTTTCCTCCTTTCTAACCCCGCTTTTCATGCTTTTCCTCCGCTCTAACCTCGCTTTTCTTTTTTTTCCTGCGCACTAACCACGATTTTCTTGGCTCTCCTCCACACTAACCCCGCTTTTCTTGGTTTTCCTCACCTCTACCTTCACTTTTCTTTCTTTTCCTCCGCTCTAACTTTACTTTTCTTGGTTTTCCTCCTTTCTAACCTCGCTTTTCTTGGTTTTCCTCCGCTCTAACTTCGATTTTTCTGGATTTCCTCCGCTCTAACCCCGCATTTCTTGGTTTTCTCTGCTCTAACCCAAATTTTCATGCTTTTCCTCCGCTCTATCCCCGATTTTTTTGGTTTTCCTCCGCTCTAACCCAAATTTTCATGCTTTTCCTCCGCTCTAACCCCGATTTTCTTGGTTTTCCTCCGCTCTAACCCCGCTTTTCATGCTTTTCCTCCGCTCTAACCCCGCTTTTCTTGGTTTTCCTCCGCTCTAACCCTGCTTTTCTTGGTTCTCCTCCACACTAACCCCGCTTTTCTTGGTTTTCCTCCGCTCTAACCCCGCTTTTCTTGGTTTTCCTCCGCTATAACTCCTCTTTTCTTGGTTTTCCTCCGCACTAACCCCGCCTTTCTTGGTTGTTCTCCACTCTAACCCAGCTTTTCATGGTTTTTCTCCACTCTAACCATACTTTTCTCGGATTTCTGCTGCTCTAACCGCGCTTTCCTTCGTTTTCTTCTTCTCTAACTTCTTTTCTCAGGTTTCCTTTGCTTAACCCCGCTTTTCTTGGTATTCCTTTGCACTTATTCCGCTTTTATTGGTTTTCCTCCGCTCTAACTTCGCTTTTCATGGTTTTCCTCCGCTCTAACCCCACTTTTCTTGGTTTTCCACCACTCTAACCCCGCTTTTCTTGGTTTTCCTCAGCTCTAAACCCGCTTTTCTTGGTTTTCCTACGCTCTAACCCCGCTTTTCTTGGATTTCCTCCGCTCTAACTTCGCTTTTCTTGGTTTTCCTTTGCTCTAACCCAGCTTTTCTTGGTTTTCCTTCGCTCTAACCCCACTTTTCTTGGTTTTCCTCTGCTCTACCTTCGATTTTCTTGGTTTTCCTTTATCACCGCTTTTCTTGGTTTTCCTCCGCTCTAACTTCACTTTGCTTGGTTTTCCTCCGCTCTAATCCCGCTTCTCTTAATTTTTCTCCAATCTAACCCAGCTTTTCTAGGTTTTCCTCCGCTCTAACCCTCATTTCTTGGTTTTCATCCGCATGAACGTTTTTCTTGGTTTTCCTCCGCTCTAACTTTGCATTTCCTAGTTTTCCTCCGCTCTAACCCCGCATTTCTTGGTTTTCCTCCGCTCTAACACTGCTTTTCTTGGTTTTCCTCACCTCTAACTTCACTTTGCTTGGTTTTCCTCCGCTCTAACTTTACTTTTCTTGGTTTTTCTCCTTTCTAACACCGCTTTTCTTGGTTTTCCTCCGCTCTAACTTCGATTTTTCTGGATTTCCTCCGCTCTAACCCCGCTTTTCATGCTTTTCCTCCGCTCTAACCGCGCTTTTCTTGGTTTTCCTCCGCTCTAACCCTGCTTTTCTTGGTTCTTCCCCACACTAACCCCGCTTTTCTTGGTTTTCCTCCGCTCTAACTTCGCTTTTCTTGGTTTTCCTCCGCTCTAACCTTGCTTTTCTTGGTTCTCCTCCACACTAACCCCGCATTTCTTGTTTTTTCTCCACTCTAACCCAGCTTTTCATGGTTTTTCTCCACTCTAACCATGCTTTTCTCGCATTTCTGCTGCTCTAACCGCCCTTTTCTTCGCTTTCTTCCTCTCTAACTTATTTTTCTCGGTTTTCGTCCTCTCTAACCCCGCTTTTCTTGGTTTTCCTCCGCTCTAACCCCGCTTTTCTTGGATTTCCTCCGCTCTAACTTCGCTTTGCTTGGTTTTCCTTTGCTCTAACCCTGCTTTTCTTGGTTTTCCTCCGCTCTAACCCCGCTTTTCTTGGTTTTCCTCCCCTCTAACCCCGCTTTTCTTGGTTTTCCTCCGCTCTAACTTCGCTTTTCTTGGTTTTCCTCCGCACTAACTCCTCTTTTCTTGGTTTTCCTCCGCACTAACCCCGCTTTTCTTGGTTGTTCTCCACTCTAACCCAGCTTTTCATGGTTTTTCTCCACTCTAACCATGCTTTTCTCGGATTTCTGCTGCTCTAACCGCGCTTTCCTTCGTTTTCTTCTTCTCTAACTTCTTTTCTCAGTTTTCCTTTGCACTAACCCCGCTTTTCTTGGTTTTCCTTTGCACTTATTCCGCTTTTATTGGTTTTCCTCCGCTCTAACTTCGCTTTTCTTGATTTTCCTCAGCTCTAACCCCGCTTTTCTTGGTTTTCCTCCGCTCTAATCCCGCTTTTCTTGGTTTTCCTCAGCTCTAACCCCGCTTTTCTTGGATTTCCTACGCTCTAACTTCGCTTTTCTTGGTTTTCCTTTGCTCTAACCCTGCTTTTCTTGGTTTTCCTCCGCTCTAACCCCAATTTTTTTGGTTTTCCTCCGCTCTAACCCAGCTTTTCTTGGTTTTCCTCCGCTCTAACTTCGATTTTCTTGGTTTTCCTCCGCTCTATCACCGCTTTTCTTGGTTTTCCTACGCTCTAACACCACTTTTCTTGGTTTTCCTCCGATCTAACTTCACTTTGCTTGGTTTTCCTCCGCTCTAATCCCGCTTCTCTTGGTTTTTCTCCACTCTAACCCGGCTTTTCTTAGTTTTTCTCCACTCTAACCATGCTTTTCTCGGATTTCTGCTGCTCTAACCGCCCTTTTCTTTGTTTTCTTCCTCTCTAACTTATTTTTCTCGGTTTTCGTCCTCTCTAACCCCGCTTTTCTTGGTTTTCCTCCGCACTTATTCCGCTTTTCTTGGTTTTCCTCCGCTCTAACACTGCTTTTCTTGGTTTTCTTCTGCTCTAACCCCGCTCTTCTTAGATTTCCTCCGCTCTAACCCCGCTTTTCTTGATTTTCCTCAGCTCTAACCCCGCTTTTCTTGGTTTTCCTACGTTCTAACCCCGCTTTTCTTGGATTTCCTCCGCTCTAACTTCGCTTTTCTTGGTTTTCCTTTGCTCTAACCCTGCTTTTCTTGGTTTTCCTCCGCTCTAACCCCGCTTTTCTTGGTTTTCCTCCACTCTAACCCCGCTTTTCTTGGATTTCCTCCACTCTAACTTCGCTTTTCATGGTTTTCCTCCGCACTAACTCCTCTTTTCTTGGTTATCCTCCGCTCTAACCCCGCTTTTCTTGGTTGTTCTCCACTCTAACCCAGCTTTTCATGGTTTTTCTCCACTCTAACCATGCTTTTTTCGGATTTCTGCTGCTCTAACCGCCCTTTCCTTCGTTTTCTTCCTCTCTAACTTATTTTTCTCGGTTTTCGTCCTCTCTAACCCCGCTTTTCTTGGTTTTCCTCCGCAATTATTCCGCTTTTCTTGGTTTTCCTCCGCTCTAACTTCGCTTTTCTTGGTTTTCCTCTGCTCTAACCCCGCTCTTCTTAGCTTTCCTCCGCTCTAACCCCGCTTTTCTTGATTTTCCTCAGCTCTAACCCCGCTTTTCTTGGATTTCCTCCGCTCTAACTTCGCTTTTCTTGGTTTTCCTTTGCTCTAACCCTGCTTTTCTTGGTTTTCCTCCACTCTAACCCCGCTTTTCTTGGTTTTCCTCCGCTCTAACTTCGCTTTTCTAGGTTTTACTCCGCACTAACCCCTCTTTTCTTGGTTTTCCTCCGCACTAACCTCGCTTTTCTTGGTTGTTCTCCACTCTAACCCAGCTTTTCATGGTTTTTCTCCACTCTAACCATGCTTTTCTCGGATTTCTGCTGCTCTAACCGCGCTTTCCTTCGTTTTCTTCTTCTCTAACTTCTTTTCTCAGTTTTCCTTTGGTCTAACCCCGCTTTTCTTGGTTTTCCTTTGCACTTATTCTGCTTTTATTGGTTTTCCTCCGCTCTAACTTCGCTTTTCTTGGTTTTCCTCCGCTCTAACCCCGCTTTTCTTGGTTTTCCTCCACTCTAACCCCGCTTTTCTTGGTTTTCCTCAGCTCTAAACCCGCTTTTCTTGGTTTTCCTCAGCTCTAACCCCGCTTTTCTTGGATTTCCTCCGCTCTAACTTCGCTTTTCTTGGTTTTCCTTTGCTCTAACCCAGCTTTTCTTGGTTTTCCTCCGCTCTAACCCCACTTTTATTGGTTTTCCTCCGCTCTAACTTCGCTTTTCTTGGTTTTCCTTCGCTCTAACCCCGCTTTTCTTGGTTTTCCTCCACTCTAACCCCGCTTTTCATGCTTTTCCTCTGCTCTAACCCCGCTTTTCTTGGTTTTCCTCCGCTCTAACCCTGCTTTTCTTGGTTCTCCTCCACACTAACCCCGCTTTTCTTGGTTTTCCTCCGCTCTAACCCCGCTTTTCTTGGTTTTCCTCCGCTATAACTCCTCTTTTCTTGGTTTTCCTTCGCACTAACCCCGCCTTTCTTGGTTGTTCTCCACTCTAACCCAGCTTTTCATGGTTTTTCTCCACTCTAACCATACTTTTCTCGGATTTCTGCTGCTCTAACCGCGCTTTCCTTCGTTTTCTTCTTCTCTAACTTCTTTTCTCAGGTTTCCTTTGCTTAACCCCGCTTTTCTTGGTATTCCTTTGCACTTATTCCGCTTTTCTTGGTTTTCCTCCGCTCTAACCCCGCTTTTCTTGGATTTCCTCCGCTCTAACTTCGCTTTGCTTGGTTTTCCTTTGCTCTAACCCTGCTTTTCTTGGTTTTCCTCCGCTCTAACCCCGCTTTTCTTGGTTTTCCTCCCCTCTAACCCCGCTTTTCTTGGTTTTCCTCCGCTCTAACTTCGCTTTTCTTGGTTTTCCTCCGCACTAACTCCTCTTTTCTTGGTTTTCCTCCGCACTAACCCCGCTTTTCTTGGTTGTTCTCCACTCTAACCCAGCTTTTCATGGTTTTTCTCCACTCTAACCATGCTTTTCTCGGATTTCTGCTGCTCTAACCGCGCTTTCCTTCGTTTTCTTCTTCTCTAACTTCTTTTCTCAGTTTTCCTTTGCACTAACCCCGCTTTTCTTGGTTTTCCTTTGCACTTATTCCGCTTTTATTGGTTTTCCTCCGCTCTAACTTCGCTTTTCTTGATTTTCCTCAGCTCTAACCCCGCTTTTCTTGGTTTTCCTCCGCTCTAATCCCGCTTTTCTTGGTTTTCCTCAGCTCTAACCCCGCTTTTCTTGGATTTCCTACGCTCTAACTTCGCTTTTCTTGGTTTTCCTTTGCTCTAACCCTGCTTTTCTTGGTTTTCCTCCGCTCTAACCCCAATTTTTTTGGTTTTCCTCCGCTCTAACCCAGCTTTTCTTGGTTTTCCTCCGCTCTAACTTCGATTTTCTTGGTTTTCCTCCGCTCTATCACCGCTTTTCTTGGTTTTCCTACGCTCTAACACCACTTTTCTTGGTTTTCCTCCGATCTAACTTCACTTTGCTTGGTTTTCCTCCGCTCTAATCCCGCTTCTCTTGGTTTTTCTCCACTCTAACCCGGCTTTTCTTAGTTTTTCTCCACTCTAACCATGCTTTTCTCGGATTTCTGCTGCTCTAACCGCCCTTTTCTTTGTTTTCTTCCTCTCTAACTTATTTTTCTCGGTTTTCGTCCTCTCTAACCCCGCTTTTCTTGGTTTTCCTCCGCACTTATTCCGCTTTTCTTGGTTTTCCTCCGCTCTAACACTGCTTTTCTTGGTTTTCTTCTGCTCTAACCCCGCTCTTCTTAGTTTTCCTCCGCTCTAACCCCGCTTTTCTTGATTTTCCTCAGCTCTAACCCCGCTTTTCTTGGTTTTCCTACGCTCTAACCCCGCTTTTCTTGGATTTCCTCCGCTCTAACTTCGCTTTTCTTGGTTTTCCTTTGCTCTAACCCTGCTTTTCTTGGTTTTCCTCCGCTCTAACCCCGCTTTTCTTGGTTTTCCTCCACTCTAACCCCGCTTTTCTTGGATTTCCTCCACTCTAACTTCGCTTTTCATGGTTTTCCTCCGCACTAACTCCTCTTTTCTTGGTTATCCTCCGCTCTAACCCCGCTTTTCTTGGTTGATCTCCACTCTAACCCAGCTTTTCATGGTTTTTCTCCACTCTAACCATGCTTTTTTCGGATTTCTGCTGCTCTAACCGCCCTTTCCTTCGTTTTCTTCCTCTCTAACTTATTTTTCTCGGTTTTCGTCCTCTCTAACCCCGCTTTTCTTGGTTTTCCTCCGCAATTATTCCGCTTTTCTTGGTTTTCCTCCGCTCTAACTTCGCTTTTCTTGGTTTTCCTCTGCTCTAACCCCGCTCTTCTTAGCTTTCCTCCGCTCTAACCCCGCTTTTCTTGATTTTCCTCAGCTCTAACCCCGCTTTTCTTGGATTTCCTCCGCTCTAACTTCGCTTTTCTTGGTTTTCCTTTGCTCTAACCCTGCTTTTCTTGGTTTTCCTCCACTCTAACCCCGCTTTTCTTGGTTTTCCTCCGCTCTAACTTCGCTTTTCTAGGTTTTACTCCGCACTAACCCCTCTTTTCTTGGTTTTCCTCCGCACTAACCTCGCTTTTCTTGGTTGTTCTCCACTCTAACCCAGCTTTTCATGGTTTTTCTCCACTCTAACCATGCTTTTCTCGGATTTCTGCTGCTCTAACCGCGCTTTCCTTCGTTTTCTTCTTCTCTAACTTCTTTTCTCAGTTTTCCTTTGGTCTAACCCCGCTTTTCTTGGTTTTCCTTTGCACTTATTCTGCTTTTATTGGTTTTCCTCCGCTCTAACTTCGCTTTTCTTGGTTTTCCTCCGCTCTAACCCCGCTTTTCTTGGTTTTCCTCCACTCTAACCCCGCTTTTCTTGGTTTTCCTCAGCTCTAAACCCGCTTTTCTTGGTTTTCCTCAGCTCTAACCCCGCTTTTCTTGGATTTCCTCCGCTCTAACTTCGCTTTTCTTGGTTTTCCTTTGCTCTAACCCAGCTTTTCTTGGTTTTCCTCCGCTCTAACCCCACTTTTATTGGTTTTCCTCCGCTCTAACTTCGCTTTTCTTGGTTTTCCTCCGCTCTAACCCCGCTTTTCTTGGTTTTCCTCCACTCTAACCCCGCTTTTCATGCTTTTCCTCCGCTCTAACCCCGCTTTTCTTGGTTTTCCTCCGCTCTAACCCTGCTTTTCTTGGTTCTCCTCCACACTAACCCCGCTTTTCTTGGTTTTCCTCCGCTCTAACCCCGCTTTTCTTGGTTTTCCTCCGCTATAACTCCTCTTTTCTTGGTTTTCCTTCGCACTAACCCCGCCTTTCTTGGTTGTTCTCCACTCTAACCCAGCTTTTCATGGTTTTTCTCCACTCTAACCATACTTTTCTCGGATTTCTGCTGCTCTAACCGCGCTTTCCTTCGTTTTCTTCTTCTCTAACTTCTTTTCTCAGGTTTCCTTTGCTTAACCCCGCTTTTCTTGGTATTCCTTTGCACTTATTCCGCTTTTATTGGTTTTCCTCCGCTCTAACTTCGCTTTTCATGGTTTTCCTCCGCTCTAACCCCACTTTTCTTGGTTTTCCACCACTCTAACCCCGCTTTTCTTGGTTTTCCTCAGCTCTAAACCCGCTTTTCTTGGTTTTCCTACGCTCTAACCCCGCTTTTCTTGGATTTCCTCCGCTCTAACTTCGCTTTTCTGGGTTTTCCTTTGCTCTAACCCAGCTTTTCTTGGTTTTCCTTCGCTCTAACCCCACTTTTCTTGGTTTTCCTTCGCTCTACCTTCGATTTTCTTGGTTTTCCTTTATCACCGCTTTTCTTGGTTTTCCTCCGCTCTAATCCCGCTTCTCTTAATTTTTCTCCAATCTAACCCAGCTTTTCTAGGTTTTCCTCCGCTCTAACCCTCATTTCTTGGTTTTCATCCGCATGAACGTTTTTCTTGGTTTTCCTCCGCTCTAACTTTGCATTTCCTAGTTTTCCTCCGCTCTAACCCCGCATTTCTTGGTTTTCCTCCGCTCTAACACTGCTTTTCTTGGTTTTCCTCACCTCTAACTTCACTTTGCTTGGTTTTCCTCCGCTCTAACTTTACTTTTCTTGGTTTTTCTCCTTTCTAACACCGCTTTTCTTGGTTTTCCTCCGCTCTAACTTCGATTTTTCTGGATTTCCTCCGCTCTAACCCCGCTTTTCATGCTTTTCCTCCGCTCTAACCGCGCTTTTCTTGGTTTTCCTCCGCTCTAACCCTGCTTTTCTTGGTTCTTCCCCACACTAACCCCGCTTTTCTTGGTTTTCCTCCGCTCTAACTTCGCTTTTCTTGGTTTTCCTCCGCTCTAACCTTGCTTTTCTTGGTTCTCCTCCACAGTAACCCCGCATTTCTTGTTTTTTCTCCACTCTAACCCAGCTTTTCATGGTTTTTCTCCACTCTAACCATGCTTTTCTCGCATTTCTGCTGCTCTAAACGCCCTTTTCTTCGCTTTCTTCCTCTCTAACTTATTTTTCTCGGTTTTCGTCCTCTCTAACCCCGCTTTTCTTGGTTTTCCTCCGCTCTAACCCCGCTTTTCTTGGATTTCCTCCGCTCTAACTTCGCTTTGCTTGGTTTTCCTTTGCTCTAACCCTGCTTTTCTTGGTTTTCCTCCGCTCTAACCCCGCTTTTCTTGGTTTTCATCCCCTCTAACCCCGCTTTTCTTGGTTTTCCTCCGCTCTAACTTCGCTTTTCTTGGTTTTCCTCCGCACTAACTCCTCTTTTCTTGGTTTTCCTCCGCACTAACCCCGCTTTTCTTGGTTGTTCTCCACTCTAACCCAGCTTTTCATGGTTTTTCTCCACTCTAACCATGCTTTTCTCGGATTTCTGCTGCTCTAACCGCGCTTTCCTTCGTTTTCTTCTTCTCTAACTTCTTTTCTCAGTTTTCCTTTGCTCTAACCCCGCTTTTCTTGGTTTTCCTTTGCACTTATTCCGCTTTTATTGGTTTTCCTCCGCTCTAACTTCGCTTTTCTTGATTTTCCTCCGCTCTAACCCCGCTTTTCTTGGTTTTCCTCCGCTCTAATCCCGCTTTTCTTGGTTTTCCTCAGCTCTAACCCCGCTTTTCTTGGATTTCCTACGCTCTAACTTCGCTTTTCTTGGTTTTCCTTTGCTCTAACCCTGCTTTTCTTGGTTTTCCTCCGCTCTAACCCCAATTTTTTTGGTTTTCCTCCGCTCTAACCCAGCTTTTCTTGGTTTTCCTCCACTCTAACTTCGATTTTCTTGGTTTTCCTCCGCTCTATCACCGCTTTTCTTGGTTTTACTACGCTCTAACCCCGCTTTTCTTGGTTTTCCTCCGCTCTAACTTCGCTTTTCTAGGTTTTACTCCGCACTAACCCCTCTTTTCTTGGTTTTCCTCCGCACTAACCTCGCTTTTCTTGGTTGTTCTCCACTCTAACCCAGCTTTTCATGGTTTTTCTCCACTCTAACCATGCTTTTCTCGGATTTCTGCTGCTCTAACCGCGCTTTCCTTCGTTTTCTTCTTCTCTAACTTCTTTTCTCAGTTTTCCTTTGGTCTAACCCCGCTTTTCTTGGTTTTCCTTTGCACTTATTCTGCTTTTATTGGTTTTCCTCCGCTCTAACTTCGCTTTTCTTGGTTTTCCTCCGCTCTAACCCCGCTTTTCTTGGTTTTCCTCAGCTCTAAACCCGCTTTTCTTGGTTTTCCTCAGCTCTAACCCCGCTTTTCTTGGATTTCCTCCGCTCTAACTTCGCTTTTCTTGGTTTTCCTTTGCTCTAACCCAGCTTTTCTTGGTTTTCCTCCGCTCTAACCCCACTTTTATTGGTTTTCCTCCGCTCTAACTTCGCTTTTCTTGGTTTTCCTCCGCTCTAACCCCACTTTTCTTGGTTTTCCTCCACTCTAACCCCGCTTTTCTTGGTTTTCCTCAGCTCTAAACCCGCTTTTCTTGGTTTTCCTCCGCTCTAACCCCGCTTTTCTTGGTTTTCCTCCACTCTAACCCCGCTTTTCATGCTTTTCCTCCGCTCTAACCCCGCTATTCTTGGTTTTCCTCCGCTCTAACCCTGCTTTTCTTGGTTCTCCTCCACACTAACCCCGCTTTTCTTGGTTTTCCTCCGCTCTAACCCCGCTTTTCTTGGTTTTCCTCCGCTATAACTCCTCTTTTCTTGGTTTTCCTCCGCACTAACCCCGCCTTTCTTGGTTGTTCTCCACTCTAACCCAGCTTTTCATGGTTTTTCTCCACTCTAACCATACTTTTCTCGGATTTCTGCTGCTCTAACTGCGCTTTCCTTCGTTTTCTTCTTCTCTAACTTCTTTTCTCAGGTTTCCTTTGCTTAACCCCGCTTTTCTTGGTATTCCTTTGCACTTATTCCGCTTTTATTGGTTTTCCTCCGCTCTAACTTCGCTTTTCATGGTTTTCCTCCGCTCTAACCCCACTTTTCTTGGTTTTCCACCACTCTAACCCCGCTTTTCTTGGTTTTCCTCAGCTCTAAACCCGCTTTTCTTGGTTTTCCTACGCTCTAACCCCGCTTTTCTTGGATTTCCTCCGCTCTAACTTCGCTTTTCTGGGTTTTCCTTTGCTCTAACCCAGCTTTTCTTGGTTTTCCTTCGCTCTAACCCCACTTTTCTTGGTTTTCCTTCGCACTACCTTCGATTTTCTTGGTTTTCCTTTATCACCGCTTTTCTTGGTTTTCCTCCGCTCTAACTTCACTTTGCTTGGTTTTCCTCCGCTCTAATCCCGCTTCTCTTAA
Organism: Coturnix japonica; assembly: GCF_054131305.1. Classification (NCBI taxonomy): domain Eukaryota; kingdom Metazoa; phylum Chordata; class Aves; order Galliformes; family Phasianidae; genus Coturnix; species Coturnix japonica. The sequence continues at coordinate 2,427,722 of NC_140666.1, read as the reverse complement.
TTTTTCTCCAATCTAACCCAGTTTTTCTAGGTTTTCCTCCGCTCTAACCCTCATTTCTTGGTTTTCATCCGCATGAACGTTTTTCTTGGTTTTCCTCCGCTCTAACTTTGCATTTCCTAGTTTTCCTCCGCTCTAACCCCGCATTTCTTGGTTTTCCTCCGCTCTAACACTGCTTTTCTTGGTTTTCCTCACATCTAACTTCACTTTGCTTGGTTTTCCTCCGCTCTAACTTTACTTTTCTTGGTTTTTCTCCTTTCTAACACCGCTTTTCTTGGTTTTCCTCCGCTCTAACTTCGATTTTTCTGGATTTCCTCCGCTCTAACCCCGCTTTTCATGCTTTTCCTCCGCTCTAACCGCGCTTTTCTTGGTTTTCCTCCGCTCTAACCCTGCCTTTCTTGGTTCTTCCCCACACTAACCCCGCTTTTCTTGGTTTTCCTCCGCTCTAACTTCGCTTTTCTTGGTTTTCCTCCGCTCTAACCTTGCTTTTCTTGGTTCTCCTCCACACTAACCCCGCATTTCTTGTTTTTTCTCCACTCTAACCCAGCTTTTCATGGTTTTTCTCCACTCTAACCATGCTTTTCTCGCATTTCTGCTGCTCTAACCGCCCTTTTCTTCGCTTTCTTCCTCTCTAACTTATTTTTCTCGGTTTTCGTCCTCTCTAACCCCGCTTTTCTTGGTTTTCCTCCGCTCTAACCCCGCTTTTCTTGGATTTCCTCCGCTCTAACTTCGCTTTGCTTGGTTTTCCTTTGCTCTAACCCTGCTTTTCTTGGTTTTCCTCCGCTCTAACCCCGCTTTTCTTGGTTTTCCTCCCCTCTAACCCCGCTTTTCTTGGTTTTCCTCCGCTCTAACTTCGCTTTTCTTGGTTTTCCTCCGCACTAACTCCTCTTTTCTTGGTTTTCCTCCGCACTAACCCCGCTTTTCTTGGTTGTTCTCCACTCTAACCCAGCTTTTCATGGTTTTTCTCCACTCTAACCATGCTTTTCTCGGATTTCTGCTGCTCTAACCGCGCTTTCCTTCGTTTTCTTCTTCTCTAACTTCTTTTCTCAGTTTTCCTTTGCTCTAACCCCGCTTTTCTTGGTTTTCCTTTGCACTTATTCCGCTTTTATTGGTTTTTCTCCGCTCTAACTTCGCTTTTCTTGATTTTCCTCCGCTCTAACCCCGCTTTTCTTGGTTTTCCTCCGCTCTAATCCCGCTTTTCTTGGTTTTCCTCAGCTCTAACCCCGCTTTTCTTGGATTTCCTACGCTCTAACTTCGCTTTTCTTGGTTTTCCTTTGCTCTAACCCTGCTTTTCTTGGTTTTCCTCCGCTCTAACCCCAATTTTTTTGGTTTTCCTCCGCTCTAACCCAGCTTTTCTTGGTTTTCCTCCGCTCTAACTTCGATTTTCTTGGTTTTCCTCCGCTCTATCACCGCTTTTCTTGGTTTTCCTACGCTCTAACACCACTTTTCTTGGTTTTCCTCCGATCTAACTTCACTTTGCTTGGTTTTCCTCCGCTCTAATCCCGCTTCTCTTGGTTTTTCTCCACTCTAACCCGGCTTTTCTTAGTTTTTCTCCACTCTAACCATGCTTTTCTCGGATTTCTGCTGCTCTAACCGCCCTTTTCTTTGTTTTCTTCCTCTCTAACTTATTTTTCTCGGTTTTCGTCCTCTCTAACCCCGCTTTTCTTGGTTTTCCTCCGCACTTATTCCGCTTTTCTTGGTTTTCCTCCGCTCTAACTTCGCTTTTCTTGGTTTTCTTCTGCTCTAACCCCGCTCTTCTTAGTTTTCCTCCGCTCTAACCCCGCTTTTCTTGATTTTCCTCAGCTCTAACCCCGCTTTTCTTGGTTTTCCTACGCTCTAACCCCGCTTTTCTTGGATTTCCTCCGCTCTAACTTCGCTTTTCTTGGTTTTCCTTTGCTCTAACCCTGCTTTTCTTGGTTTTCCTCCGCTCTAACCCCGCTTTTCTTGGTTTTCCTCCACTCTAACCCCGCTTTTCTTGGATTTCCTCCACTCTAACTTCGCTTTTCATGGTTTTCCTCCGCACTAACTCCTCTTTTCTTGGTTTTCCTCCGCTCTAACCCCGCTTTTCTTGGTTGTTCTCCACTCTAACCCAGCTTTTCATGGTTTTTCTCCACTCTAACCATGCTTTTTTCGGATTTCTGCTGCTCTAACCGCCCTTTCCTTCGTTTTCTTCCTCTCTAACTTATTTTTCTCGGTTTTCGTCCTCTCTAACCCCGCTTTTCTTGGTTTTCCTCCGCAATTATTCCGCTTTTCTTGGTTTTCCTCCGCTCTAACTTCGTTTTTCTTGGTTTTCCTCTGCTCTAACCCCGCTCTTCTTAGCTTTCCTCCGCTCTAACCCCGCTTTTCTTGATTTTCCTCAGCTCTAACCCCGCTTTTCTTGGATTTCCTCCGCTCTAACTTCGCTTTTCTTGGTTTTCCTTTGCTCTAACCCTGCTTTTCTTGGTTTTCCTCCACTCTAACCCCGCTTTTCTTGGTTTTCCTCCGCTCTAACTTCGCTTTTCTAGGTTTTACTCCGCACTAACCCCTCTTTTCTTGGTTTTCCTCCGCACTAACCTCGCTTTTCTTGGTTGTTCTCCACTCTAACCCAGCTTTTCATGGTTTTTCTCCACTCTAACCATGCTTTTCTCGGATTTCTGCTGCTCTAACCGCGCTTTCCTTCGTTTTCTTCTTCTCTAACTTCTTTTCTCAGTTTTCCTTTGGTCTAACCCCGCTTTTCTTGGTTTTCCTTTGCACTTATTCTGCTTTTATTGGTTTTCCTCCGCTCTAACTTCGCTTTTCTTGGTTTTCCTCCGCTCTAACCCCGCTTTTCTTGGTTTTCCTCCACTCTAACCCCGCTTTTCTTGGTTTTCCTCAGCTCTAAACCCGCTTTTCTTGGTTTTCCTCAGCTCTAACCCCGCTTTTCTTGGATTTCCTCCGCTCTAACTTCGCTTTTCTTGGTTTTCCTTTGCTCTAACCCCGCTTTTCTTGGTTTTCCTCCGCTCTAACCCCACTTTTATTGGTTTTCCTCCGCTCTAACTTCGCTTTTCTTGGTTTTCCTCCGCTCTAACCCCGCTTTTCTTGGTTTTCCTCCACTCTAACCCCGCTTTTCTTGGTTTTCCTCAGCTCTAAACCCGCTTTTCTTGGTTTTCCTCAGCTCTAACCCCGCTATTCTTGGATTTCCTCCGCTCTAACTTCGCTTTTCTTGGTTTTCCTTTGCTCTAACCCAGCTTTTCTTGGTTTTCCTCCGCTCTAACCCCACTTTTATTGGTTTTCCTCCGCTCTAACCCCACTTTTCTTGGTTTTCCTCCGCTCTATCACCGCTTTTCTTGGTTTTCCTACGCTCTAACCCTTCTTTTCTTGGTTTTCCTCCGCTCTAACTTCACTTTGCTTGGTTTTCCTCCGCTCTAATCCCGCTTCTCTTGGTTTTCTCCACTCTAACCCAGCTTTTCTTGGATTTCTGCTTCTCTAACCGCGCTTTACTTTGTTTTCCTTTTCTCTAACTTCTTTTTCTTGGTTTTCCTCCGCTCTAATCCCGCTTCTCTTGGTTTTTCTCCACTCTAACCCAGCTTTTCTTGGTTTTTATCCGCATGAATGTTTTTCTTGGTTTTCCTCCTCTCTAACTTCGCAATTCCTAGTTTTCCTCCGCACTAACCCCGCATTTCTTGGTTTTCCTCCTTTCTAACCCCGTTTTCATGTTTTCCTCCGCTCTAACCTCGCTTTTCTTGGTTTTCCTTTGCTCTAACTCTGCTTTTCTTGGTTTTCCTCCACTCTAACCCCGCTTTTCTTGGTTTTCCTTCGCTCTAACCCAAATTTTCATGCTTTTCCTTCGCACTAACCCCTCTTTTCTTGGTTTTCCTCCGCTCTATCCTCGCTTTTCTTGGTTTTCCTCCGCTCTAACCTCGCTTTTCTTGGTTTTCCTCCGCTCTAACCCAGCTTTTCTTTGTTTTCCTCCCTTCTATCCCTGCTTTTCTTGGTTTTTCTCCTCTCTAACCCCGCTTTTCCTTGTTTTCCTCCCTTCTATCCCCGCATTTCTTGGTTTTTCTTCGCTCTAACCCCGTTTCTCTTGGTTTTCCTCCGCTCTAACACCGCTTTTCTTGGTTTTCCTTTGTTCTAAACCCGCTTTTCTTGGTTTTCCTTTGTGCTAACTTGGCTTTTCTTGGTTTTCCTCCACTCTAACCCCGCTATTCTTGGTTTTCCTCCCATCTATCCCCGCTTTTCTTGGTTTTTCTCCGCTCTAACCCCGTTTCTCTTGGTTTTCCTCCGCTCTAACACTGCTTTTCTTGGTTTTCCTTTGCTCTAACCCCGCTTTTTTTGGTTTTCCTCCGCACTAACCCCTCTTTTCTTTGTTTTCCTCCGCACTAACCCCGCTTTTCATGGCTTTTCTCCACTCTAACCATGCTTTTCTCAAATTTCTGCTGCTCTAACCGCCCTTTTCTTCGTTTTCTTCCTCTCTAACCTCTTTTTCTCGGTTTTCCTCCTCTCTAACCTCGCTTTTCTTGGTTTTCCTCAGCTCTAACCTAGATTTTCTTAGTTTTCCTACGCTCTAACCCCGCTTTTCTTGGATTTCCTCAGCTCTAACTTCGCTTTTCTTGGTTTTCCTTCGCTCTATCACCGCTTTTCTTGGTTTTCCTGCACTCTAACACCACTTTTCTTGGTTTTCCTTTGCTCTAACCCTGCTTTTCTTGGTTTTCCTCTGCTCTAACATCACATTGCTTGGTTTTCCTCCTTTCTAACCCCGCTTTTCTTGGTTTTCCTCCGCTCTAATCCCGCTTCTCTTGGTTTTTCTCCACTCTAACCCAGCTTTTCTTGGTTTTTCTCCACTCTAACCATGCTTTTCTTAGATTTCTGCTTCTCTAACCGCGTTTTACTTTGTTTTCCTCCTCTCTAACTTCTTTTTATTGGTTTTCCTCTGCTCTAACCCCGCTTTTCTTGGTTTTCCTCCGCTCTAACAATGCTTTTATTGGTTTTCCACTGCTCTAACCCCGCTTTTCTTGGTTTTCATCCGCATGAACAACGGTTCTCTTGGTTTTCATTTGCTCTAAATTTGCATTTCCTAGTTTTCCTCCGCTCTAACCCCGCATTTCTTGGTTTTCCTCCGCTCTAACCCCGCTTTACATGCTTTTCCTCCGCTCTAACCCCGCTTTTCTTGGTTTTCCTCCGCTCTAACCCCGCTTTTCTTGGTTTTCCTCCACTCTAACCCCGTTTCTCTTGGTTTTCCTCCGCTCTAACCCCCTTTTCTTGGTTTTCCTCCGCTCTAACCCCAATTTTCTTGGTTTTCCTCCGCTCTAACTTCAATTTTCTTGGTTTTCCTCCGCTCTAACTTCGATTTTCTTGGTTTTCCTACGCTCTAACACCACTTTTCTTGGTTTTGCTCCGCTCTAACTCTTCGTTTCTTGGTTTTCTTCCGCTCTAACTTCACTTTGCTTGGTTTTCCTACGCTCTAATCCCGCTTCTCTTGGTTTTTCTCCACTCTAACCCAGCTTTTCTTAGCTTTTCTCCACTCTAACCATGCTTTTCTTGGTTTTCCTTCGCTCTAACACAGCTTTTCTTGGATTTCCTTTGCTCTAATCTTGCTTTTCTTGGTTTTCCTCAGCTCTAACCCCACATTTCATGCTTTTCCTCCACTCTAGCTTCGTTTTCTTGGTTTTCCTCCGCTCTAACCCCGCTTTTCTTGGTTTTCCTCAGCGCTAACCCAGCTTTTCTTGTTTTTCCTCCGCTTTAACACTGCTTTTCTTGGTTTTTCTCCTCTCTAACCCCGCTTTTCCTTGTTTTCCTCCCTTCTATCCCCGCATGTCTTGGTTTTTTTCTGCTCTAACCCCGTTTCTCTTGGTTTTCCTCCACTCTAACACCGCTTTTCTTGGTTGTCCTTTCTTCTAAACCCGCTTTTCTTGGTTTTCCATTGCGCTAACTTGGCTTTTCTTCATTTTCCTCCGCTCTAACCCCGCTTTTCTTGGTTTTCCTCCGCTCTAATCCCGCTTTTCTTGGTTTTCCTCAGCTCTAACCCCGTTTCTCTTCGTTTTCCTCCGCTCTAACACCGCTTTTCTTGGTTTTCCTCCGCAGTAACCCCTCTTTTCTTGGTTTTCCTCCGCACTTACCCCGCTTTTCTTGGTTGTTCTCCACTCGAAACCAGCTTTTCATGGTTTTTCTCCACTCTAAACATGCTTTTCTCGGATTTCTGCTGCTCTAACCGCGCTTTCCTTCGTTTTCTTCTTCTCTAACTTCTTTTTCTCGGTTTTCCTTTGCTCTAACCCCGCTTTTCTTCGTTTTCCTCCGCACTTATTCCGCTTTTCATGGTTTTCCTCCGCTCTAACTTCGCTTTTCTTGGTTTTCCTCCGCTCTAACCCCGCTTTTCTTGGTTTTCCTCCGCTCTAACCCCGCTTTTCTTGGTTTTCCTCCGCTCTAACCCCGCTTTTCTTGGTTTTCCTCAGCTCTAACCTAGCTTTTCTTGGTTTTCCTACGCTCTAACTTCGCTTTTCTTGGTTTTCCTTTGCTCTAACCCTGCTTTTCTTGGTTTTCCTCCTCTCTAACACCACTTTTCTTGGTTTTCCTCCGCTCTAACCCCGCTTTTCTTGGTTTTCCTCTGCTCTATCACCACTTTTCTTGGTTTTCCTCCGCTTTATCACCACTTTTCTTGTCTTTCCTACATTCTATCCCTTCTTTTCTTGGTTTTCCTCCGCTCTAACTTCACTTTGCTTGGTTTTCTTCCGCTCTAATCCCGCTTCTCTTGGTTTTTCTCCACTCTAACCCAGCTTCTCTTGGTTTTCTTCCGTTCTAACTCTGCTTTTCTAGGTTTTCCTCCGTTCTAACCCTCATTTCTTGGTTTTCATCCGCATGAACGTTTTTCCTAGTTTTCCTCCGCTCTAACCTCGCATTTCTTGGTTTTCCTGCTTTCTAAACCCGCTTTTCATGTTTTTCCTCCGCTCTAACCCTGCTTTTCTTGGTTTTCCTCCGATCTAACCCCGCTTTTCTTGGTTCTCCTCCACAATAACCCCGCTTTTCTTGGTTTTCCTCACCTCTAACTTCACTTTTCTTTCTTTTCCTTCGCTCTAACTTTACTTTTCTTGGTTTTCCTCCTTTCTAACCCCGCTTTTCTTGGTTTTCCTCCGCTCTAACTTCTATTTTGTTGGATTTCCTCCGCTCTAACTTTGCTTTTCTTGGTTATCCTCCGATCTAACCCAAATTTTCTTGCTTTTCCTGCGCTCTAACCCCGATTTTCTTGGTTTTCCGCCGCTTTTTCCCGCTTTTCTTGGTTTTCCTCCGCTCTAACCCCACTTTTCTTGGTTTTCCTCCGCTCTAAAACAGCTTTTCTTGGTTTTCCTCCCTTCTATCCCTGCTTTTCTTGGTTTTTCTCCGTTCCAACCCTGCTTTTCTTGGTTTTCCTCCGCTCTAACTTCACTTTGCTTTGTTTTCCTCCTTTCTAACCCCGCTTTTCTTGATTTTCCTCCGCTCTAATCCCGCTTCTCTTGGTTTTTCTCCACTCTAACACAGCTTTTCTTGGTTTTTCTCCACTCTAACCATGCTTTTCTTAGATTTCTGCTTCTCTAATTACGTTTTACTTTGTTTTCCTCCTCTCTAACTTCTTTATTTTTGGTTTTCCTCCGCTCTAACTCCGCTTTTCTTGGTATTCCTCCGCTCTAACCCCGCTTTTCTTGGTTTTCCTCCTCTCTAACCCAGCTTTTCTAGGTTTTCCTCCCTTCTATCCCTGCTTTTCTTGGTTTTTCTCCTCTCTAACCTTGTTTTTCCTTGATTTCCTCCCTTCTATCCCCGCATTTCTTGGATTTTCTCCGCTCTAGCCCTGTTTCTCTTGGTTTTCCTCCGCTCTAACACCGCTTTTCTTGGATTTCCTCCGCTCTAACTTCGCTTTTCTTGGATTTCCTTTGCTCTAACCCTGCTTTTCTTGGTTTTCCTCCGTTCTAACCCCGCTTTTCTTGGTTTTCCTCCGCTCTAACCCCGCTTTTCTTTGTTTTCCTCCGCTCTAACTTCCCTTTTCTTTGTTTTCCGCCGCTCTATCCCCGCTTTTCTTGGTTTTCCATTGCGCTAACTTGGCTTTTCTTGGTTTTCCTCCGCTCTAACCCCGCTATTCTTGGTTTTCCTCCCATCTATTTCCGCTTTTCTTGGTTTTTCTCCGCTCTAACCCCGTTTCTCTTCGTTTTCCTCCGCTCTAACACCGCTTTTCTTGGTTTTCCTCCGCAGTAACCACTCTTTTCTTGGTTTTCCTCCGCACTAACCCCGCTTTTCTTGGTTGTTCTTTACTCTATACCAGCTTTTCATGGTTTTTCTCCACTCTAACCATGCTTTTCTCGGATTTCTGCTGCTCTAACCGCGCTTTCCTTTGTTTTCTTCTTCTCTAACTTCTTTTTCTCGGTTTTCCTTTGCTCTAACTCCGCTTTTCTTCGTTTTCCTCCGCACTTATTCCGCTTTTCTTGGTTTTCCTCCGCTCTAACTTCGCTTTTCTTGGTTTTCCTCCGCTCTAACCCCGCTTTTCTTGGTTTTCCTCCGCTCTAACCCCGCTTTTCTTGGTTTTCCTCAGCTCTAACCCCGCTTTTCTTGGTTTTCCTACGCTGTAACCTAGCTTTTCTTGGTTTTGCTACGCTCTAGCTTCGCTTTTCTTGGTTTTCCTTTGCTCTAACCCAGCTTTTCTTGGTTTTCCTCCTCTCTAACCCCACTTTTCTTGGTTTTCCTCCGCTCTATCACCGCTTTTCTTGGTTTTCCTCCGCTTTATCACCACTTTTCTTGGTTTTCCTACATTCTAACCCTTCTTTTCTTGGTTTTCCTCCGCTGTAACTTCACTTTGCTTGGTTTTCCTCCGCTCTAATCCCGCTTCTCTTGGTTTTTCTCCACTCTAACCCAGCTTCTCTTGGTTTTCTTCCGTTCTAACTCTGCTTTTCTAGGTTTTCCTCCGCTCTAACCCTCATTTCTTGGTTTTCATCCGCATGAACGTTTTTCTTGGTTTTCCTCCGCTCTAACTTCGCATTTCCTAGTTTTCCTCCGCTCTAACCCCGCATTTCTTGGTTTTCCTGCTTTCTAAACCCGCTTTTCATGCTTTTCCTCCGCTCTAACCCCGCTTTTCTTGTTTTTCCTCCGATCTAACCCCGCTTTTCTTGGTTCTCCTCCACACTAACCCCGCTTTTCTTGGTTTTCCTCACCTCTAACTTCACTTTTCTTTCTTTTCCTTCGCTCTAACTTTACTTTTCTTGGTTTTCCTCCTTTCTAACCCCGCTTTTCCTGGTTTTCCTCCGCTCTAACTTCGATTTTCTTTGATTTCCTCCGCTCTAACTCCGCTTTTCTTGGTTATCCTCCGATCTAACCCCGCTTTTCATGCTTTTCCTCCGCTCTAACCCCGCTTTTCTTGGCTCTCCTCTACACTAACCCCGCTTTTCTTGGTTTTCCTCACCTCTAACTTCGCTTTTCTTTCTTTTCCTCCGCTCTATCTTTACTTGTCTTGGTTTTCCTCCTTTCTAACCCCACTTTTCTTGGGTTTCCTCCGCTCTAACTTCGATTTTCTTGGTTTTCCTCCGCTCTAACCCCACTTTTCTTGGTTTTCCTCTGCTCTAAAACAGCTTTTCTTGGTTTTCCTCCCTTCTATCCCTGCTTTTCTTGGTTTTTCTCCGCTCCAACCCTGCTTTTCTTGGTTTTCCTCCCATCTATCCCCGTTTCTCTTGGTTTTCCTCCGCTCTAACACTGCTTTTCTTGGCTTTCCTTTGCTCTAACCCCGCTTTTCTTCATTTTCCTCCGCACTTATTCCGCTTTTATTGGTTTTCCTCTGCTCTAACTTCGCTGTTCTTGGTTTTTCTCCGCTCTAACCCCGCTTTTCTTGGTTTTCCTCCGCTCTAACCCCGCTTTTCTTGGTTTTCCTCAGCTCTAACCCCGCTTTTCTTGGTTTTCCTACGCTCTAACCTAGCTTTTCTTGGATTTCCTACGCTCTAACTTCGCTTTTCTTGGTTTTCCTTTGCTCTAACCCTGCTTTTCTTGGTTTTCCTCCGCTCTAACCCCACTTTTCTTGGTTTTCCTCCGCTCTAACCACGCTTTTCTTGGTTTTCCTCCGCTCTAACTTCGATTTTCTTGGTTTTCCTCCGCTCTAACCCCACTTTTCTTGGTTTTCCTCTGCTCTAAAACAGCTTTTCTTGGTTTTCCTCCCTTCTATCCCTGCTTTTCTTGGTTTTTCTCCGCTCCAACCCTGCTTTTCTTGGTTTTCCTCCCATCTATCCCCGTTTCTCTTGGTTTTCCTCCGCTCTAACACTGCTTTTCTTAGCTTTCCTTTGCTCTAACCCCGCTTTTCTTCATTTTCCTCCGCACTTATTCCGCTTTTATTGGTTTTCCTCTGCTCTAACTTCGCTGTTCTTGGTTTTTCTCCGCTCTAACCCCGCTTTTCTTGGTTTTCCTCCGCTCTAACCCCGCTTTTCTTGGTTTTCCTCAGCTCTAACCCCGCTTTTCTTGGTTTTCCTACGCTCTAACCTAGCTTTTCTTGGATTTCCTACGCTCTAACTTCGCTTTTCTTGGTTTTCCTTTGCTCTAACCCTGCTTTTCTTGGTTTTCCTCCGCTCTAACCCCACTTTTCTTGGTTTTCCTCCGCTCTAACCACGCTTTTCTTGGTTTTCCTCCGCTCTAACTTCGATTTTCTTGGTTTTCCTCCGCTCTATCACCGCTTTTCTTGGTTTTCCTACGCTCTAACACCACTTTTCTTGGTTTTCCTCCGCTCTAACCCTTCTTTTCTTGGTTTTCCTCCGCTCTAACTTCACTTTGCTTGGTTTTCCTCCGCTCTAATCCCGCTTCTCTTGGTTTTTCTCCGCTCTAACCCAGCTTTTCTTAGTTTTTCTCCACTCAAACCATGCTTTTCTTGGATTTCTGCTTCTCTAACCGCGCATTACTTTGTTTTCATCCTCTCTAACTTCTTTTTCTTGGTTTTCCTCCGCTCTAACCTCGATTATCTTGGTTTTCCTCCGCTCTAACACCGATTATCTTGGTTTTCCTCCGCTCTAACCCTCATTTCTTGGTTTTCATTCGCATGAACGTATTTCTTGGTTTTCCTCCGCTCTAACTTCGCATTTCCTAGTTTTCCTCCGCTCTAACCCTGCATTTCTTGGTTTTCCTCCTTTCTAAACCCGCTTTTCATGCTTTTCATCTGCTCTAACCCCGCTTTTCTTGGTTTTCCTCCGCTCTAACTTCGCTTTTCTTGGTTTTCCTCCGCTCTATCACTGCTTTTCTTGGTTTTCCTGTGCTCTAACACAACTTTTCTTGGTTTTCCTCCGCTCTAACCCTGCTTTTCTTGGTTTTCCTCCGCTCTAACTTCACTTTGCTTTGTTTTCCTCCTTTCTAACCCCGCTTTTCTTTGTTTTCCTCCGCTCTAATCCCGCTTCTCTTGGTTTTTCTCCACTCTAACCCCACTTTTCTTGGTTTTCCTCCGTGCTTACTTCACTTTTCTTGGTTTTCCTCCGTGCTTACTTCACTTTTCTTGGTTTTCCTCCGCACTTTTTCCGCTTTTCTTGGTTTTCCTCCGCTCTAACCTCACTTTTCTTGGTTTTCCTCCGCTTTAACCCCGCTTTTCTTGGTTTTCCTCTGCTCTAACCCCGCTTTTCTTGGTTTTCCTCCGCTCTAACCCTGCTTTTCTTGATTTTCCTCCGCTCTAACCCCGCTTTTCTTGGTTTTCCTCCGCTCTAACCTCACTTTTCTTGGTTTTCCTCCGCTCTAACCCCGCTTTTCTTGGTTTTCCTCTGCTCTAACCCCGCTTTTCTTGGTTTTCCTCCGCTCTAACCCCGCTTTTCTTGATTTTCCTCCGCTCTAACCCCGCTTTTCTTGGATTTCCTCCGCTCTAACCTCTCTTTTCTTGGATTTCCTTTGCTCTAACCCTGCTTTTCTTGGTTTTCCTCCGCTCTAACCCCCTTTTCTTGGTTTTCCTCCGCTCTAACCCCGCTTTTCTTTGTTTTCCTCCGCTCTAACTTCGCTTTTCTTTGTTTTCCGCCGCTCTATCCGCGCTTTTCTAGGTTTTCGTCCACTCTGACCCCGCTTTTCTTGGTTTTCCTCTGCTCTAACCCCGCATTTCTTGATTTTCCTCATCTCTGACCCCGCTTTTCTTGGTTTTCCTCCGCTCTAACCCCGCTTTTCTTTGTTTTCCTCCGCTCTAACCCCGCTTTTCTTGGTTTTCCTCTGCTCTAACCCCACTTTTTTTTGTTTTCCTCTACTGTAACATAGCTTTTCTTTGTTTTCCTCCGCTCTAAAACCGTTTTTCTTGGTTTTCCTCCGCTCCAACCCCGCTTTTCTTGGTTTTCATCCGCTCTAACACCGCTTTTCTTGGATTTCATCCATTCTAACCCCACTTGACTTGGTTTATCTCCGCTCTAACTTAGCTTTTCTTGGTTTTCCTTCGATCTAACCCAGCTTTTCTCGGTTTTCCTCAGCACCAACCCCGCTTTTCTTGGTTTTCCTCCAATCTAACCCACTTTTCATGGTTTTCCTCTGCTGTAACCCTACTTTTCTTGGTTTTCCTCCGCTCCTACTTCGCCTCTCTTGGTTTTCCTCTGCTCTAACCCCGCTTTTCTTGGATTTCATCCATTTTAACTTCGCTATTCTTCGTTATCCTCTGCACTAACTTCACTTTTTTTGTTTTTCCTCCATTCTAACCCCGCTTTTCTTGGTTTTCCTCCTCTCTAACCCCACCTTTCTTGGTTTTCCTCTGCTGTAACATAGCTTTTCTTGGTTTTCCTCTGCTCTATCACCACTTTTCTTGGTTTTCCTACATTCTAACCCTTCTTTTCTTGGTTTTCCTCCGCTGTAACTTCACTTTGCTTGGTTTTCCTCCGCTCTAATCCCGCTTCTCTTGGTTTTTCTCCACTCTAACCCAGCTTCTCTTGGTTTTCTTCCGTTCTAACTCTGCTTTTCTAGGTTTTCCTCCGCTCTAACCCTCATTTCTTGGTTTTCATCCGCATGAACGTTTTTCTTGGTTTTCCTCCGCTCTAACTTCGCATTTCCTAGTTTTCCTCCGCTCTAACCCCGCATTTCTTGGTTTTCCTGCTTTCTAAACCCGCTTTTCATGCTTTTCCTCCGCTCTAACCCCGCTTTTCTTGTTTTTCCTCCGATCTAACCCCGCTTTTCTTGGTTCTCCTCCACACTAACCCCGCTTTTCTTGGTTTTCCTCACCTCTAACTTCACTTTTCTTTCTTTTCCTTCGCTCTAACTTTACTTTTCTTGGTTTTCCTCCTTTCTAACCCCGCTTTTCCTGGTTTTCCTCCGCTCTAACTTCGATTTTCTTGGATTTCCTCCGCTCTAACTCCGCTTTTCTTGGTTATCCTCCGATCTAACCCCGCTTTTCATGCTTTTCCTCCGCTCTAACCCCGCTTTTCTTGGTTTTCCTACGCTCTAACCTAGCTTTTCTTGGATTTCCTACGCTCTAACTTCGCTTTTCTTGGTTTTCCTTTGCTCTAACCCTGCTTTTCTTGGTTTTCCTCCGCTCTAACCCCACTTTTCTTGGTTTTCCTCCGCTCTAACCACGCTTTTCTTGGTTTTCCTCCGCTCTAACTTCGATTTTCTTGGTTTTCCTCCGCTCTAACCCCACTTTTCTTGGTTTTCCTCTGCTCTAAAACAGCTTTTCTTGGTTTTCCTCCCTTCTATCCCTGCTTTTCTTGGTTTTTCTCCGCTCCAACCCTGCTTTTCTTGGTTTTCCTCCCATCTATCCCCGTTTCTCTTGGTTTTCCTCCGCTCTAACACTGCTTTTCTTGGCTTTCCTTTGCTCTAACCCCGCTTTTCTTCATTTTCCTCCGCACTTATTCCGCTTTTATTGGTTTTCCTCTGCTCTAACTTCGCTGTTCTTGGTTTTTCTCCGCTCTAACCCCGCTTTTCTTGGTTTTCCTCCGCTCTAACCCCGCTTTTCTTGGTTTTCCTCAGCTCTAACCCCGCTTTTCTTGGTTTTCCTACGCTCTAACCTAGCTTTTCTTGGATTTCCTACGCTCTAACTTCGCTTTTCTTGGTTTTCCTTTGCTCTAACCCTGCTTTTCTTGGTTTTCCTCCGCTCTAACCCCACTTTTCTTGGTTTTCCTCCGCTCTAACCACGCTTTTCTTGGTTTTCCTCCGCTCTAACTTCGATTTTCTTGGTTTTCCTCCGCTCTATCACCGCTTTTCTTGGTTTTCCTACGCTCTAACACCACTTTTCTTGGTTTTCCTCCGCTCTAACCCTTCTTTTCTTGGTTTTCCTCCGCTCTAACTTCACTTTGCTTGGTTTTCCTCCGCTCTAATCCCGCTTCTCTTGGTTTTTCTCCGCTCTAACCCAGCTTTTCTTAGTTTTTCTCCACTCAAACCATGCTTTTCTTGGATTTCTGCTTCTCTAACCGCGCATTACTTTGTTTTCATCCTCTCTAACTTCTTTTTCTTGGTTTTCCTCCGCTCTAACCTCGATTATCTTGGTTTTCCTCCGCTCTAACACCGATTATCTTGGTTTTCCTCCGCTCTAACCCTCATTTCTTGGTTTTCATTCGCATGAACGTATTTCTTGGTTTTCCTCCGCTCTAACTTCGCATTTCCTAGTTTTCCTCCGCTCTAACCCTGCATTTCTTGGTTTTCCTCCTTTCTAAACCCGCTTTTCATGCTTTTCATCTGCTCTAACCCCGCTTTTCTTGGTTTTCCTCCGCTCTAACTTCGCTTTTCTTGGTTTTCCTCCGCTCTATCACTGCTTTTCTTGGTTTTCCTGTGCTCTAACACAACTTTTCTTGGTTTTCCTCCGCTCTAACCCTGCTTTTCTTGGTTTTCCTCCGCTCTAACTTCACTTTGCTTTGTTTTCCTCCTTTCTAACCCCGCTTTTCTTTGTTTTCCTCCGCTCTAATCCCGCTTCTCTTGGTTTTTCTCCACTCTAACCCCACTTTTCTTGGTTTTCCTCCGTGCTTACTTCACTTTTCTTGGTTTTCCTCCGTGCTTACTTCACTTTTCTTGGTTTTCCTCCGCACTTTTTCCGCTTTTCTTGGTTTTCCTCCGCTCTAACCTCACTTTTCTTGGTTTTCCTCCGCTTTAACCCCGCTTTTCTTGGTTTTCCTCTGCTCTAACCCCGCTTTTCTTGGTTTTCCTCCGCTCTAACCCTGCTTTTCTTGATTTTCCTGTGCTCTAACCCCGCTTTTCTTGGTTTTCCTCCGCTCTAACCTCACTTTTCTTGGTTTTCCTCCGCTCTAACCCCGCTTTTCTTGGTTTTCCTCTGCTCTAACCCCGCTTTTCTTGGTTTTCCTCCGCTCTAACCCCGCTTTTCTTGATTTTCCTCCGCTCTAACCCCGCTTTTCTTGGATTTCCTCCGCTCTAACCTCTCTTTTCTTGGATTTCCTTTGCTCTAACCCTGCTTTTCTTGGTTTTCCTCCGCTCTAACCCCCTTTTCTTGGTTTTCCTCCGCTCTAACCCCGCTTTTCTTTGTTTTCCTCCGCTCTAACTTCGCTTTTCTTTGTTTTCCGCCGCTCTATCCGCGCTTTTCTAGGTTTTCGTCCACTCTGACCCCGCTTTTCTTGGTTTTCCTCTGCTCTAACCCCGCATTTCTTGATTTTCCTCATCTCTGACCCCGCTTTTCTTGGTTTTCCTCCGCTCTAACCCCGCTTTTCTTTGTTTTCCTCCGCTCTAACCCCGCTTTTCTTGGTTTTCCTCTGCTCTAACCCCACTTTTTTTTGTTTTCCTCTACTGTAACATAGCTTTTCTTTGTTTTCCTCCGCTCTAAAACCGTTTTTCTTGGTTTTCCTCCGCTCCAACCCCGCTTTTCTTGGTTTTCATCCGCTCTAACACCGCTTTTCTTGGATTTCATCCATTCTAACCCCACTTGACTTGGTTTATCTCCGCTCTAACTTAGCTTTTCTTGGTTTTCCTTCGATCTAACCCAGCTTTTCTCGGTTTTCCTCAGCACCAACCCCGCTTTTCTTGGTTTTCCTCCAATCTAACCCACTTTTCATGGTTTTCCTCTGCTGTAACCCTACTTTTCTTGGTTTTCCTCCGCTCCTACTTCGCCTCTCTTGGTTTTCCTCTGCTCTAACCCCGCTTTTCTTGGATTTCATCCATTTTAACTTCGCTATTCTTCGTTATCCTCTGCACTAACTTCACTTTTTTTGTTTTTCCTCCATTCTAACCCCGCTTTTCTTGGTTTTCCTCCTCTCTAACCCCACCTTTCTTGGTTTTCCTCTGCTGTAACATAGCTTTTCTTGGTTTTCCTCTGCTCTATCACCACTTTTCTTGGTTTTCCTACATTCTAACCCTTCTTTTCTTGGTTTTCCTCCGCTGTAACTTCACTTTGCTTGGTTTTCCTCCGCTCTAATCCCGCTTCTCTTGGTTTTTCTCCACTCTAACCCAGCTTCTCTTGGTTTTCTTCCGTTCTAACTCTGCTTTTCTAGGTTTTCCTCCGCTCTAACCCTCATTTCTTGGTTTTCATCCGCATGAACGTTTTTCTTGGTTTTCCTCCGCTCTAACTTCGCATTTCCTAGTTTTCCTCCGCTCTAACCCCGCATTTCTTGGTTTTCCTGCTTTCTAAACCCGCTTTTCATGCTTTTCCTCCGCTCTAACCCCGCTTTTCTTGTTTTTCCTCCGATCTAACCCCGCTTTTCTTGGTTCTCCTCCACACTAACCCCGCTTTTCTTGGTTTTCCTCACCTCTAACTTCACTTTTCTTTCTTTTCCTTCGCTCTAACTTTACTTTTCTTGGTTTTCCTCCTTTCTAACCCCGCTTTTCCTGGTTTTCCTCCGCTCTAACTTCGATTTTCTTGGATTTCCTCCGCTCTAACTCCGCTTTTCTTGGTTATCCTCCGATCTAACCCCGCTTTTCATGCTTTTCCTCCGCTCTAACCCCGCTTTTCTTGGCTCTCCTCCACACTAACCCCGCTTTTCTTGGTTTTCCTCACCTCTAACTTCGCTTTTCTTTCTTTTCCTCCGCTCTATCTTTACTTGTCTTGGTTTTCCTCCTTTCTAACCCCACTTTTCTTGGGTTTCCTCCGCTCTAACTTCGATTTTCTTGGTTTTCCTCCGCTCTAACCCCACTTTTCTTGGTTTTCCTCTGCTCTAAAACAGCTTTTCTTGGTTTTCCTCCCTTCTATCCCTGCTTTTCTTGGTTTTTCTCCGCTCGAACTTCGCTTTTCTAAGTTTTCCTCCCATCTATCCCCGTTTCTCTTGGTTTTCCTCCGCTCTAACACTGCTTTTCTTGGCTTTCCTTTGCTCTAACCCCGCTTTTCTTCGTTTTCCTCCGCACTTATTCCGCTTTTATTGGTTTTCCTCCGCTCTAACTTCGCTGTTCTTGGTTTTTCTCCGCTCTAACCCCGCTTTTCTTGGTTTTCCTCCTCTCTAACCCCGCTTTTCTTGGTTTTCCTCAGCTCTAACCCCGCTTTTCTTGGTTTTCCTACGCTCTAACCTAGCTTTTCTTGGATTTCCTACGCTCTAACTTCGCTTTTCTTGGTTTTCCTTTGCTCTAACCCTGCTTTTCTTGGTTTTCCTCCGCTCTAACCCCACTTTTCTTGGTTTTCCTCCGCTCTAACCACGCTTTTCTTGGTTTTCCTCCGCTCTAACTTCGATTTTCTTGGTTTTCCTCCGCTCTATCACCGCTTTTCTTGGTTTTCCTACGCTCTAACACCACTTTTCTTGGTTTTCCTCCGCTCTAACCCTTCTTTTCTTGGTTTTCCTCCGCTCTAACTTCACTTTGCTTGGTTTTCCTCCGCTCTAATCCCGCTTCTCTTGGTTTTTCTCCGCTCTAACCCAGCTTTTCTTAGTTTTTCTCCACTCAAACCATGCTTTTCTTGGATTTCTGCTTCTCTAACCGCGCATTACTTTGTTTTCATCCTCTCTAACTTCTTTTTCTTGGTTTTCCTCCGCTCTAACCCCGATTATCTTGGTTTTCCTCCGCTCTAACCCTCATTTCTTGGTTTTCATTCGCATGAACGTATTTCTTGGTTGTCCTCCGCTCTAACTTCGCATTTCCTAGTTTTCCTCCGCTCTAACCCTGCATTTCTTGGTTTTCCTCCTTTCTAAACCCGCTTTTCATGCTTTTCCTCTGCTCTAACCCCGCTTTTCTTGGTTTTCCTCCGCTCTAACTTCGCTTTTCTTGGTTTTCCTCCGCTCTATCACTGCTTTTCTTGGTTTTCCTGCGCTATAACACAACTTTTCTTGGTTTTCCTCCGCTCTAACCCTGCTTTTCTTGGTTTTCCTCCGCTCTAACTTCACTTTGCTTTGTTTTCCTCCTTTCTAACCCCGCTTTTCTTGGTTTTCCTCCGCTCTAATCCCGCTTCTCTTGGTTTTTCTCCACTCTAACACAGCTTTTCTTGGTTTTTCTCCACTCTAACCATGCTTTTCTTAGATTTCTGCTTCTCTAATTGCGTTTTACTTTGTTTTCCTCCTCTCTAACTTCTTTATTTTTGGTTTTCCTCCGCTCTAACTCCGCTTTTCTTGGTTTTCCTCCGCTCTAACCCCGCTTTTCTTGGTTTTCCTCCGCTCTAACCCAGCTTTTCTAGGTTTTCCTCCCTTCTATCCCTGCTTTTCTTGGTTTTTCTCCTCTCTAACCTTACTTTTCCTTGATTTCCTCCCTTCTATCCCCGCATTTCTTGGTTTTTCTCCGCTCTAGCCCCGTTTCTCTTGGTTTTCCTCCGCTCTAACACCGCTTTTCTTGGATTTCATCCGCTCTAACTTCGCTTTTCTTGGATTTCCTTTGCTCTAACCCTGCTTTTCTTGGTTTTCCTCCGCTCTAACCCCGCTTTTCTTGGTTTTCCTCCGCTCTAACCCCGCTTTTCTTTGTTTTCCTCCGCTCTAACTTCCCTTTTCTTTGTTTTCCGCCGCTCTATCCCCGCTTTTCTTGGTTTTCCTCCGCTCTAACACCACTTTTCTTTGTTTTCCTCCGCTCTAACCCTGCTTTTCTTTGTTTTCCTCCGCTCTAACTTCACTTTGCTTGGTTTTCCTCCTTTCTAACCTTGCTTTTCTTGGTTTTCCTCCGCTCTATCCCCGCTTATCTTTGTTTTCCTGTGCTCTAAATTCTCTTTTCTTGGTTTATCTCCGCTCTAACCCCACTTTTCTTGGTTTTCCTCCGTGCTTACTTCACTTTTCTTGGTTTTCCTCCGTGCTTACTTCACTTTTCTTGGTTTTCCTCCGCACTTTTTCCGCTTTTCTTGGTTTTCCTCCGCTCTAACCTCACTTTTCTTGGTTTTCCTCCGCTTTAACCCCGCTTTTCTTGGTTTTCCTCTGCTCTAACCCCGCTTTTCTTGGTTTTCCTCCGCTCTAACCCTGCTTTTCTTGATTTTCCTCCGCTCTAACCCCGCTTTTCTTGGTTTTCCTCCGCTCTAACCTCACTTTTCTTGGTTTTCCTCCGCTCTAACCCCGCTTTTCTTGGTTTTCCTCTGCTCTAACCCCGCTTTTCTTGGTTTTCCTCCGCTCTAACCCCGCTTTTCTTGATTTTCCTCCGCTCTAACCCCGCTTTTCTTGGATTTCCTCCGCTCTAACCTCTCTTTTCTTGGATTTCCTTTGCTCTAACCCTGCTTTTCTTGATTTTCCTCATCTCTAACCCCGCTTTTCTTTGTTTTTCTCCGCTCTAACTTCGCTTTTCTTTGTTTTCCGCCGCTCTATCCCCGCTTTTCTTGGTTTTCGTCCACTCTGACCCCGCTTTTCTTGGTTTTCCTCTGCTCTAACCCCGCATTTCTTGATTTTCCTCATCTCTGACCCCGCTTTTCTTGGTTTTCCTCCGCTCTAACCCCGCTTTTCTTTGTTTTCCTCCGCTCTAACCCCGCTTTTCTTGGTTTTCCTCCGCTCTAACCCCACTTTTTTTTGTTTTCCTCTACTGTAACATAGCTTTTCTTTGTTTTCCTCCGCTCTAAAACCGTTTTCCTTGGTTTTCCTCCGCTCCAACCCCGCTTTTCTTGGTTTTCATCCGCTCTAACACCGCTTTTCTTGGATTTCATCCATTCTAACCCCACTTGACTTGGTTTTTCTCCGCTCTAACTTAGCTTTTCTTGGTTTTCCTTCGATCTAACCCAGCTTTTCTCGGTTTTCCTCAGCACCAACCCCGCTTTTCTTGGTTTTCCTCCAATCTAACCCACTTTTCATGGTTTTCCTCTGCTGTAACCCTACTTTTCTTGGTTTTCCTCCGCTCCTACTTCGCCTCTCTTGGTTTTCCTCTGCTCTAACCCCGCTTTTCTTGGATTTCATCCATTTTAACTTCGCTATTCTTCGTTATCCTCTGCACTAACTTCACTTTTTTTGTTTTTCCTCCATTCTAACCCCGCTTTTCTTGGTTTTCCTCCTCTCTAACCCCACCTTTCTTGGTTTTCCTCTGCTGTAACATAGCTTTTCTTGGTTTTCCTCTGCTCTATCACCACTTTTCTTGGTTTTCCTACATTCTAACCCTTCTTTTCTTGGTTTTCCTCCGCTGTAACTTCACTTTGCTTGGTTTTCCTCCTTTCTAAACCCGCTTTTCATGCTTTTCCTCTGCTCTAACCCCGCTTTTCTTGGTTTTCCTCCGCTCTATCACTGCTTTTCTTGGTTTTCCTGCACTCTAACACAACTTTTCTTGGTTTTCCTCCGCTCTAACCCTGCTTTTCTTGGTTTTCCTCCGCTCTAACTTCACTTTGCTTTGTTTTCCTCCTTTCTAACCCCGCTTTTCTTGGTTTTCCTCCGCTCTAATCCCGCTTCTCTTGGTTTTTCTCCACTCTAACACAGCTTTTCTTGGTTTTTCTCCACTCTAACCATGCTTTTCTTAGATTTCTGCTTCTCTAATTGCGTTTTACTTTGTTTTCCTCCTCTCTAACTTCTTTATTTTTGGTTTTCCTCCGCTCTAACTCCGCTTTTCTTGGTTTTCCTCCGCTCTAACCCCGCTTTTCTTGGTTTTCCTCCGCTCTAACCCAGCTTTTCTAGGTTTTCCTCCCTTCTATCCCTGCTTTTCTTGGTTTTTCTCCTCTCTAACCTTACTTTTCCTTGATTTCCTCCCTTCTATCCCCGCATTTCTTGGTTTTTCTCCGCTCTAGCCCCGTTTCTCTTGGTTTTCCTCCGCTCTAACACCGCTTTTCTTGGATTTCATCCGCACTAACTTTGCTTTTCTTGGATTTCCTTTGCTCTAACCCTGCTTTTCTTGGTTTTCCTCCGCTCTAACCACGCTTTTCTTGGTTTTCCTCCGCTCTAACCCCGCTTTTCTTTGTTTTCCTCCGCTCTAACTTCCCTTTTCTTTGTTTTCCGCCGCTCTATCCCCGCTTTTCTTGGTTTTCCTCCGCTCTAACACCACTTTTCTTTGTTTTCCTCCGCTCTAACCCTGCTTTTCTTTGTTTTCCTCCGCTCTAACTTCACTTTGCTTGGTTTTCCTCCTTTCTAACCTTGCTTTTCTTGGTTTTCCTCATCTCTAACCCCACTTTTCTTTGTTTTCCTGTGCTCTAAATTCTCTTTTCTTGGTTTATCTCCGCTCTAACCCCACTTTTCTTGGTTTTCCTCCGTGCTTACTTCACTTTTCTTGGTTGTCCTCCGTGCTTACTTCACTTTTCTTGGTTTTCCTCCGCACTTTTTCCGCTTTTCTTGGTTTTCCTCCGCTCTAACCTCACTTTTCTTGGTTTTCCTCCGCTTTAACCCCGCTTTTCTTGGTTTTCCTCTGCTCTAACCCCGCTTTTCTTGGTTTTCCTCCGCTCTAACCCTGCTTTTCTTGATTTTCCTCCGCTCTAACCCCGCTTTTCTTGGTTTTCCTCCGCTCTAACCTCACTTTTCTTGGTTTTCCTCCGCTCTAACCCCGCTTTTCTTGGTTTTCCTCTGCTCTAACCCCGCTTTTCTTGGTTTTCCTCCGCTCTAACCTCACTTTTCTTGGTTTTCCTCCGCTTTAACCCCGCTTTTCTTGGTTTTCCTCTGCTCTAACCCCGCTTTTCTTGGTTTTCCTCCGCTCTAACCCCGCTTTTCTTTGTTTTCCTTTGCTCTAACTTCGCTTTTCTTTGTTTTCCGCCGCTCTATCCGCGCTTTTCTAGGTTTTCGTCCACTCTGACCCCGCTTTTCTTGGTTTTCCTCTGCTCTAACCCCGCATTTCTTGATTTTCCTCATCTCTGACCCCGCTTTTCTTGGTTTTCCTCCGCTCTAACCCCGCTTTTCTTTGTTTTCCTCCGCTCTAACCCCGCTTTTCTTGGTTTTCCTCCGCTCTAACCCCACTTTTTTTTGTTTTCCTCTACTGTAACATAGCTTTTCTTTGTTTTCCTCCGCTCTAAAACCGTTTTTCTTGGTTTTCCTCCGCTCCAACCCCGCTTTTCTTGGTTTTCATCCGCTCTAACACCGCTTTTCTTGGATTTCATCCATTCTAACCCCACTTGACTTGGTTTTTCTCCGCTCTAACTTAGCTTTTCTTGGTTTTCCTTCGATCTAACCCAGCTTTTCTCCGTTTTCCTCAGCACCAACCCCGCTTTTCTTGGTTTTCCTCCAATCTAACCCACTTTTCATGGTTTTCCTCTGCTGTAACCCTACTTTTCTTGGTTTTCCTCCGCTCCTACTTCGCCTCTCTTGGTTTTCCTCTGCTCTAACCCCGCTTTTCTTGGATTTCATCCATTTTAACTTCGCTATTCTTCGTTATCCTCTGCACTAACTTCACTTTTTTTGTTTTTCCTCCATTCTAACCCCGCTTTTCTTGGTTTTCCTCCTCTCTAACCCCACCTTTCTTGGTTTTCCTCTGCTGTAACATAGCTTTTCTTGGTTTTCCTCTGCTCTATCACCACTTTTCTTGGTTTTCCTACATTCTAACCCTTCTTTTCTTGGTTTTCCTCCGCTGTAACTTCACTTTGCTTGGTTTTCCTCCGCTCTAATCTAGCTTCTCTTGGTTTTTCTCCACTCTAACCCAGCTTCTCTTGGTTTTCTTCCGTTCTAACTCTGCTTTTCTAGGTTTTCCTCCGCTCTAACCCTCATTTCTTGGTTTTCATCCGCATGAACGTCTTTCTTGGTTTTCCTCCGCTCTAACTTCGCATTTCCTAGTTTTCCTCCGCTCTAACCCCGCATTTCTTGGTTTTCCTGCTTTCTAAACCCGCTTTTCATGCTTTTCCTCCGCTCTAACCCCGCTTTTCTTGGTTTTCCTCCGATCTAACCCCGCTTTTCTTGGTTCTCCTCCACACTAACCCCGCTTTTCTTGGTTTTCCTCACCTCTAACTTCACTTTTCTTTCTTTTCCTTCGCTCTAACTTTACTTTTCTTGGTTTTCCTCCTTTCTAACCCCGCTTTTCCTGGTTTTCCTCCGCTCTAACTTCGATTTTCTTGGATTTCCTCCGCTCTAACTCCGCTTTTCTTGGTTATCCTCCGATCTAACCCCGCTTTTCATGCTTTTCCTCCGCTCTAACACCGCTTTTCTTGGCTCTCCTCCACACTAACCCCGCTTTTCTTGGTTTTCCTCACCTCTAACTTCGCTTTTCTTTCTTTTCCTCCGCTCTATCTTTACTTGTCTTGGTTTTCCTCCTTTCTAACCCCACTTTTCTTGGGTTTCCTCCGCTCTAACTTCGATTTTCTTGGTTTTCCTCCGCTCTAACCCCACTTTTCTTGGTTTTCCTCTGCTCTAAAACAGCTTTTCTTGGTTTTCCTCCCTTCTATCCCTGCTTTTCTTGGTTTTTCTCCGCTCCAACCCTGCTTTTCTTGGTTTTCCTCCCATCTATCCCCGTTTCTCTTGGTTTTCCTCCGCTCTAACACTGCTTTTCTTGGCTTTCCTTTGCTCTAACCCCGCTTTTCTTCGTTTTCCTCCGCACTTATTCCGCTTTTATTGGTTTTCCTCCGCTCTAACTTCGCTGTTCTTGGTTTTTCTCCGCTCTAACCCCGCTTTTCTTGGTTTTCCTCCTCTCTAACCCCGCTTTTCTTGGTTTTCCTCAGCTCTAACCCCGCTTTTCTTGGTTTTCCTACGCTCTAACCTAGCTTTTCTTGGATTTCCTACGCTCTAACTTCGCTTTTCTTGGTTTTCCTTTGCTCTAACCCTGCTTTTCTTGGTTTTCCTCCGCTCTAACCCCACTTTTCTTGGTTTTCCTCTGCTCTAACCACGCTTTTCTTGGTTTTCCTCCGCTCTAACTTCGATTTTCTTGGTTTTCCTCCGCTCTATCACCGCTTTTCTTGGTTTTCCTACGCTCTAACACCACTTTTCTTGGTTTTCCTCCGCTCTAACCCTTCTTTTCTTGGTTTTCCTCCGCTCTAACTTCACTTTGCTTGGTTTTCCTCCGCTCTAATCCCGCTTCTCTTGGTTTTTCTCCGCTCTAACTCAGCTTTTCTTAGTTTTTCTCCACTCAAACCATGCTTTTCTTGGATTTCTGCTTCTCTAACCGCGCATTACTTTGTTTTCATCCTCTCTAACTTCTTTTTCTTGGTTTTCCTCCGCTCTAACCCCGATTATCTTGGTTTTCCTCCGCTCTAACCCCGATTATCTTGGTTTTCCTCCGCTCTAACCCTCATTTCTTGGTTTTCATTCGCATGAACGTATTTCTTGGTTGTCCTCCGCTCTAACTTCGCATTTCCTAGTTTTCCTCCGCTCTAACCCTGCATTTCTTGGTTTTCCTCCTTTCTAAACCCGCTTTTCATGCTTTTCCTCTGCTCTAACCCCGCTTTTCTTGGTTTTCCTCCGCTCTAACTTCGCTTTTCTTGGTTTTCCTCCGCTCTATCACTGCTTTTCTTGGTTTTCTTGCGCTCTAACACAACTTTTCTTGGTTTTCCTCTGCTCTAACCCTGCTTTTCTTGGTTTTCCTCCGCTCTAACTTCACTTTGCTTTGTTTTCCTCCTTTCTAACCCCGCTTTTCTTGGTTTTCCTCCGCTCTAATCCCGCTTCTCTTGGTTTTTCTCCACTCTAACACAGCTTTTCTTGGTTTTTCTCCACTCTAACCATGCTTTTCTTAGATTTCTGCTTCTCTAATTGCGTTTTACTTTGTTTTCCTCCTCTCTAACTTCTTTATTTTTGGTTTTCCTCCGCTCTAACTCCGCTTTTCTTGGTTTTCCTCCGCTCTAACCCCGCTTTTCTTGGTTTTCCTCCGCTCTAACCCAGCTTTTCTAGGTTTTCCTCCCTTCTATCCCTGCTTTTCTTGGTTTTTCTCCTCTCTAACCTTACTTTTCCTTGATTTCCTCCCTTCTATCCCCGCATTTCTTGGTTTTTCTCCGCTCTAGCCCCGTTTCTCTTGGTTTTCCTCCGCTCTAACACCGCTTTTCTTGGATTTCATCCGCTCTAACTTCGCTTTTCTTGGATTTCCTTTGCTCTAACCCTGCTTTTCTTGGTTTTCCTCCGCTCTAACCCCGCTTTTCTTGGTTTTCCTCCGCTCTAACCCCGCTTTTCTTTGTTTTCCTCCGCTCTAACTTCCCTTTTCTTTGTTTTCCGCCGCTCTATCCCCGCTTTTCTTGGTTTTCCTCCGCTCTAACACCACTTTTCTTTGTTTTCCTCCGCTCTAACCCTGCTTTTCTTTGTTTTCCTCCGCTCTAACTTCACTTTGCTTGGTTTTCCTCCTTTCTAACCTTGCTTTTCTTGGTTTTCCTCCGCTCTATCCCCGCTTATCTTTGTTTTCCTGTGCTCTAAATTCTCTTTTCTTGGTTTATCTCCGCTCTAACCCCACTTTTCTTGGTTTTCCTCCGTGCTTACTTCACTTTTCTTGGTTTTCCTCCGTGCTTACTTCACTTTTCTTGGTTTTCCTCCGCACTTTTTCCGCTTTTCTTGGTTTTCCTCCGCTCTAACCTCACTTTTCTTGGTTTTCCTCCGCTTTAACCCCGCTTTTCTTGGTTTTCCTCTGCTCTAACACCGCTTTTCTTGGTTTTCCTCCGCTCTAACCCTGCTTTTCTTGATTTTCCTCCGCTCTAACCCCGCTTTTCTTGGTTTTCCTCCGCTCTAACCTCACTTTTCTTGGTTTTCCTCCGCTCTAACCCCGCTTTTCTTGGTTTTCCTCTGCTCTAACCCCGCTTTTCTTGGTTTTCCTCCGCTCTAACCCCGCTTTTCTTGATTTTCCTCCGCTCTAACCCCGCTTTTCTTGGATTTCCTCCGCTCTAACCTCTCTTTTCTTGGATTTCCTTTGCTCTAACCCTGCTTTTCTTGGTTTTCCTCCGCTCTAACCCCGCTTTTCTTTGTTTTCCTCCGCTCTAACTTCGCTTTTCTTTGTTTTCCGCCGCTCTATCCCCGCTTTTCTAGGTTTTCGTCCACTCTGACCCCGCTTTTCTTGGTTTTCCTCTGCTCTAACCCCGCATTTCTTGATTTTCCTCATCTCTGACCCCGCTTTTCTTGGTTTTCCTCCGCTCTAACCCCGCTTTTCTTTGTTTTCCTCCGCTCTAACCCCGCTTTTCTTGGTTTTCCTCCGCTCTAACCCCACTTTTTTTTGTTTTCCTCTACTGTAACATAGCTTTTCTTTGTTTTCCTCCGCTCTAAAACCGTTTTTCTTGGTTTTCCTCCGCTCCAACCCCGCTTTTCTTGGTTTTCATCCGCTCTAACACCGCTTTTCTTGGATTTCATCCATTCTAACCCCACTTGACTTGGTTTTTCTCCGCTCTAACTTAGCTTTTCTTGGTTTTCCTTCGATCTAACCCAGCTTTTCTCGGTTTTCCTCAGCACCAACCCCGCTTTTCTTGGTTTTCCTCCAATCTAACCCACTTTTCATGGTTTTCCTCTGCTGTAACCCTACTTTTCTTGGTTTTCCTCCGCTCCTACTTCGCCTCTCTTGGTTTTCCTCTGCTCTAACCCCGCTTTTCTTGGATTTCATCCATTTTAACTTCGCTATTCTTCGTTATCCTCTGCACTAACTTCACTTTTTTTGTTTTTCCTCCATTCTAACCCCGCTTTTCTTGGTTTTCCTCCTCTCTAACCCCACCTTTCTTGGTTTTTTTCTGCTGTAACATAGCTTTTCTTGGTTTTCCTCTGCTCTATCACCATTTTCTTGGTTTTCCTTCGCTCTATGCCCGCTTATCTTGGTTTTCATCCGCTCTAACTTCACTTTTCTTGGTTTACCTCCACTCTAACCCCGCTTTTCTTGGTTTTCCTTTGCTCTTACTTGGCTTTTCTTGGTTTTCCTGCACTCTAACCCCGTTTTTCTTGGTTTTCCTATGCGCTAAATTGGCATTTCTTAGTTTTCCTCCGCTCCAACCCCGCTTTTCTTAGTTTTCCTCCACACTAACCCCGCTTTTCATGGTTTTCCTCCACTCTAACTTCGCTTTTCTTGGTTTTCCTCTGCTATAACATAGCTTATCTTGGTTTTCTTCCGCTCTAACCCAGCTTTTCTCGGTTTTCTTCAGCTCCAACCCCGCTTTTCTTGGTTTTTGTCCGCTCTAACCCCTCTTTTCATGGTTTTCTTCTGCAGTAACCCTACTTTTCTTTGTTTTCCTCCACTCTAGCCCAGCTTTTCTTGATTTTACTCTGCTCTAACCTTGCTTTTTTGGTTTTCCGCCTCTCTAACCCCGTTTTTCTTGGTTTTCCTCTGCTCCAACCCCGCTTTTCTTGGTTTTCCTCCACTCTAACCCTGCTTTTCATGGTTTTCCTCTGCTGTAACCCTACTTTTCTTGGTTTTCCTCCGCTCTAACTTCGCCTCTCTTGGTTTTCCTCCGCTCTAACCCCGCTTTTCTTAGTTTTCCTCCGCTCTAACTTCATTTTCCTTGGTTTTCCTCCACACTAACCTTGCTTTTCTTGGTTTACCTCCACTCTAACCCCGCTTTTCTTGGTTTTCCTTTGCTCTAACTTGGTTTTTCTTGGTTTTCCTGCACTCTTACCCCGTTTTTCTTGGTTTTCCTTTGCGTTAACTTGGCTTTTCTTGGTTTTCCTCCGCCCTATCCTTGCTTTTCTTAGTTTTCCTCTGCTCCAACCCTGCTTTTCTTAGTTTTCCTCCACACTAACCCCGCTTTTCATGGATTTCATCCATTCTAACCCCGCTTGTCTTCGTTTTTCTTCGCTCTAAATTAGCTTTTCTTGGTTTTCTCTGCTCTAACCTTGCTTTTCTTAGTTTTCCTTCGCTCCAACCCTGCTTTTCTTAGTTTTCCTCCACCCTAACCCCGCTTTTCATGGTTTTCCTCCGCTCTAACTTTGCATTTCTTGGTTTTCCTCTGCTATAACATAGCTTATCTTGGTTTTCCTCCGCTCTAACCCAGCTTTTCTCCGTTTTCTTCAGCTCCAAACTTGCTTTTCTTGGTTTTCCTCCACTCTAACCTCTCTTTTCATGGTTTTCCTCTGCTGTAACCCTACTTTTCTTGGTTTTACTCCACTCTAGCCCAGCATTTCTTGATTTTACTCTGCTCTAACCTTGTTTTTTTGGTTTTCCTCCTCTCTAACCCTTTTTTTCTTGGTTTTCCTCTGCTCCAACCCAGTTTTTCTTGGTTTTGCTCCACTCTAACCCCGCTTTTCATGGTTTTCCTCTGCTGTAACCCTACTTTTCTTGGTTTTCCTCCGCTTTAACTTCGCCTCTCTTGGTTTTCGTCCGCTCTAACTTCGCCTCTCTTGGTTTTCCTCCGCTCTAACCGCGTCTTTCTTGGTTCTCCTCCGCTCTAACTTCGCTATTCTTCGTTTTCGTCCGCTCTAACCTCACTTTTTTTGTTTTTCCTCCGCTCTAACCCCTCTTTCCTTGGTTTTCCTCTGCTCTAACTTCGCTTTTCTTGATTTTCCTCCGCTCTAACTTCGCTTTTCTTGGTTTTCCTCCGCTCTAACCCCGCTTTTCTTGGTTTTTCTCAGCTCTGACCCCGCTTTTCTTGATTTTCCTCCGCTCTAACCTTGTTTTCTTGGTTTTCCTCCGCTCTAACATCGCTTTTCTTGGTTTTCCTCATCTGTAATCTCACTTTTCTTGGTTTTCCACTGCTGTAACGTAGGTTTTCTTGATTTTCCTTTGCTCTAACTTCGCCTCTCTTGGTTTGCTCTGCTCTAACCTTGTCTTTCCATGTTTTCCTCCGCTCTAACTTCGCTATTCTTCGTTTTCCTCCGCTCTAACCTCACTTTTTTTGTTTTTCCTCCGCTCTAACCCCTCTTTCCTTGGTTTTCCTCTGCTCTAACTTCGCTTTTCTTGGTTTTCCTCCGCTCTAACTTCGCTTTTCTTGGTTTTCCTCCGCTCTAACCCCGCTTTTCTTGGTTTTTCTCAGCTCTGACCCCGCTTTTCTTGATTTTCCTCCGCTCTAACCTTGTTTTCTTGGTTTTCCTCCGCTCTAACATCGCTTTTCTTGATTTTCCTCATCTCTAATCTCACTTTTCTTGGTTTTCCACTGCTGTAACGTAGCTTTTCTTGATTTTCCTTTGCTCTAACTTCGCCTCTTTTGGTTTGCTCTGCTCTAACCCTGTCTTTCCATGTTTTCCTCCGCTCTAACTTCGCTATTCTTCGTTTTCCTCCGCACTAACTTCTCTTTTTTGTTTTTCCTCCGCACTAACCTCTCTTTTCTTGGTTTTCCTCCGCTCTAACTTCGCTTTTCTTGGTTTTCCTCCGCTCTAACCCCGCTTTTCTTGGTTTTTCTCAGCTCTGACCCCGCTTTTCTTGATTTTCCTCCGCTCTAACCTTGTTTTCTTGGTTTTCCTCTGCTCTAACATCGCTTTTCTTGGTTTTCCTCATCTCTAATCTCACTTTTCTTGGTTTTCCTCTGCTGTAACATAGCTTTTCTTGATTTTCCTCCTCTCTGACACCGCTTTTCTTGGATTATCTCCTCTCTAACCCCTCTTTTCTTGGTTTTCCTCCGCTCTAACCCCACTTTTCTTGGTTTTCCTTCGCTCTATGCCCGCTTTTCATGGTTTTCATCCGCTCTAACTTCACTTTTCTTGGTTTTCCTGCGCTCTAACCCCGTTTTTCTTGGTTTTCCTTTGCGCTAACTTGTCTTTTCTTGGTTTTCCTCCGCTCTAACCTAGCTTTTCTTAGTTTTCCTCCGCTCCAACCCCGCTTTTCTTAGTTTTCCTCCACACTAACCCCGCTTTTCATGGTTTTCCTTCGCTCTAACTTCACTTTTCTTGGTTTTCCTCTGCTATATCTTAGCTTATCTTGGTTTTCCTCCGCTCTAACACAGCTTTTCTCGGTTTTCCTCAGCTCCAACCCCGCTTTTCTTGGTTTTCCTCCGCTCTAACCCCTCTTTTCTTGGTTTTCCTGTGCTCTAACTCCACTTTTCTTTGTTTTCCTCTGCTGTAACACCGCTTTTCTTGGTTTTCCTCTGCTCTATCCCCTCTTTTCTTGGTTGTCCTTCGCTCTATGCCTGCTTTTCTTGGTTTTCATCCGCTCTAACTTCACTTTTCTTGGTTTACCTCCACTTTAACCCCGCTTTTCTTGGTTTTCCTTTGCTCTAACTTGGTTTTCTTGGTTTTCCTGCGCTCTAACCCCATTTTTCTCAGTTTTCCTTTGCGCTAACTTGGCTTTTCTTGGTTTTCCTCCGCTCTAACCTTGCTTTTCTTAGTATTTTTCCGCTCCAACCCCGATTTTCTTAGTTTTCCTCCACACTAACCCCGCTTTTCATGGTTTTCCTCATCTCTAATTTCGCTTTTCTTGGTTTTCCTTCGCTCTATTCCCGCTTTTCTTGGTTTTCATCCGCTCTAACTTCACTTTTCTTGGTTTACCTCCACTCTAACCCCGCTTTTCTTGGTTTTCCTTTGCTCTAGCTTGGCTTTTCTATGTTTTCCTGTGCTCTAACCCCGTTTATCTTGGTTTTCCTTTGCGTTAACTTGGCTTTTCTTGGTTTTCCTCCGATCTAACCTTGCTTTTCTTAGTTTTCCTTTGCTCCAACCCCGCTTCTCTTAGTTTTCCTCCACACTAACCCCGCTCTTCATGGTGTTCCTCCGCTCTAACTTCACTTTTCTTGGTTTTCCTCTCCTATATCTTAGCTTATCTTGGTTTTCCTCCGCTCTAACACAGCTTTTCTCGGTTTTCCTCAGCTCCAACCCCGCTTTTCTTGGTTTTCCTCCACTCTAACCCCTCTTTTCATGGTTTTCCTTTGCTGTAACCCTTCTTTTCTTGGTTTTCGTCCTCTCTAACTTCGCCTCTCTTGGTTTTCCTCCGCTCTAACCCCGTCTATCTTGGTTGTCCTCTGCTCTAACTTCGCTATTCTTCGTTTTCCTTCGCTCTAACTTCACTTTTTTTGTTTTTCCTCCACTCTAACCCCTCTTTTCTTGGTTTTCCTCCGCTCTAATCTCGCTTTTCTTGGTTTTCCTCAACTCTAACCCCGCTCTGTTTTTCTCAGCTATGACCCCGCTTTTCTTGATTTTCCTCCGCTCTAACCTTGTTTTTTTGGTTTTCCTCCGCTCTAACATCGCTTTTCTTGGTTTTCCTCCTCTCTAACCCAGCTTTTCTTGGATTTCATCCATTCTAACCCCGCATGTCTTGGTTTTTCTCCGCTCTAACTTCGCTTTTCTTGGTTTTCCTCTGCTATATTTTAGCTTATCTTGGTTTTCCTCCGCTCTAACACAGCTTTTCTCGGTTTTCCTCAGCTCCAACCCCGCTTTTCTTGGTTTTCCTCCACTCTAACCCCACTTTTCTTGGTTTTCCTCTGCTGTAACCCTACTTTTCTTGGTTTTCCTCCGCTCTAACTTCGCCTCTCTTGGTTTTCCTCTGCTCTAACCCCGTCTTTCTTGGTTTTCCTCCGCTCTAACTTCGCTATTCTTCGTTTTCCTCCGCACTAACTTCACTTTTTTTGTTTTTCATCTGCTCTAACCCCTCTTTTCTTGGTTTTCCGCCGCTCTAATCCCGCTTTTCTTGGTTTTCCTCCGCTCTAACTTCGCTTTTCTTGGTTTTCCTCTGCTCTAACTTCGCTTTTCTTGGTTTTCCTCCGCTCTAACCCCGCTTTTCTTGCATTTTCTCAGCTCTAACCCCACTTTTCTTTGTTTTTCTCTGCTGTAACATAGCTTTTCTTGGTTTTCCTCTGCTCTATGCCCGCTTTTCTTGGTTGTCCTTCGCTCTATGCCCGCTTTTCTTGGCTTTCCTCCGCTCTAACTTCACTTTTCTTGGTTTACCTCCACTCTAACCCCGCTTTTCTTGGTTTTTCTTTGCTCTAACTTGGCTTTTCTTGGTTTTCCTGCGCTCTAACCCCGTTTTTCTTGGTTTTCCTTTGCGCTAACTTGGCTTTTCTTGGTTTTCCTCCCCTCTAACCTTGATTTCTTAGATTTCCTCCGCTCCAACCCTGCTTTTCTTAGTTTTCCTCCACACTAACCCCGCTTTTCATGGTTTTCCTCCGCTCTAACTTCGCTTTTCTTGGTTTTCCTCCGCTATAACTTAGCTTATCTTGGTTTACCTCCTCTCTAACACAGCTTTTCTCGGTTTTCCTCAGCTCCAACCCCGCTTTTCTTGGTTTTTCTAAGCTCTGACCCCGCTTTTCTTGGTTTTCCTCCACTCTAATCTCGCTTTTCTTGGTTTTCCTCCACTCTAACCCCGCTCTGTTTTTCTCAGCTATGACCCCGCTTTTCTTGATTTTCCTCCGCTCTAACCTTGTTTTTTTGGTTTTCCTCCGCTCTAACATCGCTTTTCTTGGTTTTCCTCTGCTGTAACATAGATTTTCTTGGTTTTCCTCTGCTCTATCCCCGCTTTTCTTGGTTTTCCTCTGCTCTATCCCCACTTTTCTTGGTTTTCCTCTGCTCTAACTCCACTTTTCTTACTTTCCCTCAACTCTAACCACGCTTTTCTTGATTTTCCTCCTCTCTAACCCGGCTTTTTTTGGTTTTTCTCAGCTCTGCCCCGCTTTTCTTCATTTTCCTCCGCTCTAACCTTGTTTTCTTGGTTTTCCTCCGCTCTAACATCGCTTTTCTTGGTTTTCCTCATCTCTAATCTCACTTTTCTTTGTTTTCCTCTGCTGTAAAATAGCTTTTCTTGGTTTTCCTCTGCTCTATCCCCGCTTTTCTTGGTTTTTCTTAGCGCTATGCCCGTTTTTCATGGTTTTCATCCGCTCTAACTTCACTTTTCTTGGTTTACCTCCACTCTAACCCCGCTTTTCTTGGTTTTCCTTTGCTCTAACTTGGCTTTTCTTGGTTTTCCTGCGCTCTAACCCCGGTTTTCTTGGTTTTCCTTTGCGTTAACTTGGCATTTCTTGGTTTTCCTCCGATCTAACCTTGCTTTTCTTAGTTTTCCTCTGCTCCAACCCGTCTCCTCTTAGTTTTCCTCCACACTAACCCCGCTCTTCATGGTGTTCCTCCGCTCTAACTTCACTTTTCTTGGTTTTCCTCTGCTATATCTTAGCTTATCTTGGTTTTCCTCCGCTCTAACACAGCTTTTCTCGGTTTTCCTCAGCTCCAACCCCGCTTTTCTTGGTTTTCCTCCACTCTAACCCCGCTTTTCATGGTTTTCCTCTGCTGTAACCCTACTTTTCTTGGTTTTCGTCCGCTCTAACTTCGCCTCTCTTGGTTTTCCTCCGCTCTAACCCTGTCTATCTTGGTTGTCCTCTGCTCTAACTTCGCTATTCTTCATTTTCCTTCGCTCTAACTTCACTTTTTTTGTTTTTCCTCCACTCTAACCCCTCTTTTCTTGGTTTTCCTCCGCTCTAATCTCGCTTTTCTTGGTTTTCCTCAACTCTAACACCGCTCTGTTTTTCTCAGCTATGACCCCGCTTTTCTTTATTTTCCTCCGCTCTAACCTTGTTTTTTTGGTTTTTCTCCGCTCTAACATCGCTTTTCTTGGTTTTCCTCCTCTCTAACCCAGCTTTTCTTGGATTTCATCCATTCTAACCCCGCTTGTCTTGGTTTTTCTCCGCTCTAACTTAGCTTTTCTTGGTTTTCCTCCGCTATAACTTAGCTTATCTTGGTTTTCCTGCGCTCTAACCCAGCTTTTCTCGGTTTTCCTCAGCACCAACCCCGCTTTTCTTGGTTTTCCTCCACTCTAACCCCACTTTTCTTGGTTTTCCTCTGCTGTAACCCTACTTTTCTTGGTTTTCCTCCGCTCTAACTTCGCCTCTCTTGGCTTTCCTCTGCTCTAACCCCGTCTTTCTTGGTTTTCCTCTGCTCTAACTTCGCTATTCTTCGTTTTCCTCTGCACTAACTTCACTTTTTTTGTTTTTCATCTGCTCTAACCCCTCTTTTCTTGGTTTTCCGCCGCTCTAATCCCGCTTTTCTTGGTTTTCCTCCGCTCTAACTTCGCTTTTCTTGGTTTTCCTCTGCTCTAACTTCGCTTTTCTTGGTTTTCCTCCGCTCTAACCCCGCTTTTCTTGCATTTTCTCAGCTCTAACCCCACTTTTCTTTGTTTTTCTCTGCTGTAACATAGCTTTTCTTGGTTTTCCTCTGCTCTATCCCCGCTTTTCTTGGTTTTCCTCTGCTCTATGCCCGCTTTTCCTCGTTTTCCTTCGCTCTAACTTCACTTTTCTTGGTTTACCTCCACTCTAACCCTGCTTTTCTTGGTTTTCATTTGCTCTAACTTGGCTTTTCTTGGTTTTCCTGTGCTCTAACCCCGTTTTTCTTGGTTTTCCTTTGCGCTAACTTGGCTTTTCTTGGTTTTCCTCCCCTCTAACCTTGATTTCTTAGATTTCCTCTGCTCCAACCCCGCTTTTCTTAGTTTTCCTCCACACTAACCCCGCTTTTCATGGTTTTCCTCCGCTCTAACTTCGCTTTTCTTGGTTTTCCTCCGCTATAACTTAGCTTATCTTGGTTTACCTCCTCTCTAACACAGCTTTTCTCGGTTTTCCTGTCTCGCTCCAATTTAGGAGTGAGGCAAAGGTTCTTTTAATAATGTTATGCCCGGCGTGAGATTAAGAAGAAGAGCATTCAAATGTTGATCCGACCAGTTTATTGGAAATAATAGACAATTGAGGTGATGGGGAAGGGAGAGCGGCGAATGCCAAACTTAGGGTGATGGGGAAGGGAAAGTAGGCGATAGAAGAAGGTAGAAAAGAGCAAGAATTACGTTAAGGCGGGGAATAGTCACCTCCTGGATGCAGCAGTGTCCCGTAGCACGTTGTTAACATTGGTCCGGAGAAAAATAAGCGTAGGGGAGAGCAGCAACGGAGTAGCAGGCTGCAAGCAGCAGATCGGTGAATCGCAGAAAAGATGGTCAGAGTACCGTGGTCTCTAGAAGCAGAGTCTCAGGCAGTGAGGTCCCTCGGAGCAGAGTCTCGAGCAGCAATCCCAGAAGAGAGAATAGGCAGCAGTAGGACAGCGGTGGAGGGATCTGAGGTCAGATACCTAGATGCCCACAAAGGTTCTTCAGCATGCAGCCATCTTCTTCAGCATGCAGGCGCTCGCGTAGAGAGGCATCTGGTGTCAGAAAACCTCTCCCAGAATTCGGGGTTTGTCCGTGCCCTTTTTATCCTTCTTTCCAGCCTTCGAGACATTTCGGGACGGCTCGGGTCAGAGTCTTGTGACTTCCTCAGAGCTGTCAATCTTCCTTGAGATGGGCCAACAGGAAAGACCACTTAAGGGCCATTAGTCCTCAGGGATGGCCATCTTCCTTGAGATAGGCCAACACAAAAATACCACTCAAGGGCCATTGATCAGTATCTTATCTCCCTTTCGTAGCTCCCGGACTTGTTCCATTTCAGCAAACATTGAGACAGTAATGTAAAAAGCATGGCTTCTTACACCACCCCGTGACTCAAAGTGTGCTTAAAAAATTGACCACTGCTGATCCAGGATGGTGAGAAAAAGATAGCAAGCATGAGGGTAAAGGAAGGTGAGGGTGGGGAATTAAAATGTTTAATACAATCATTACGAAAGATTTCTTGATGTGCTCCACTTCTCCATCACTTGAGGAGGTTACAAAATACATGGACAATACAACACATTGGATAAGTTCAATGAAACATGGTATCATACACAAAACAAACATGAAAGTTGCGACAACACACAATAGATAAAATAAGATGCATTTTACCCACACTACACCTGGAAGACAGAGAAAAAGGTCAAGGTCTGGACTTTTCCAAGTTTGGACAGGAACACGTATACCATCAGCAATTAGTTTAACTTTACCATTATAAATCTTTAGACAACAGGTGGAATCATTTAATTTGACACAGGCATCTCCCAGTGATTCTTCAGGAGGGGTTGACACAAATATTACATAATGAATAAAAGATAGAAATTGAGAAAAAACAACCATACATTGAAAACAACCATACATTTAACAATGACCAATAGTAAAAAATAAACAAGTAAAACAATAGGGATATTTGTGTCAGGAGAACCTTCCACTTGAGCATTTCCAAAACAGTTCAATTGCTGAGAGATATATACTAGTCTGGCAAGTCTAAGAACTGTTATAGTCACAACATAGTGTAGGATACCCCAGAATTTAAATCGTAGGGAGTAATCCCAGAAACATACACATTTCTTATCAAAAACGAAGACACTTTCCAACAACAGTGTTTTGAATGGAACTCCTGTACTGATGAGACACTGGAAAGCATCAGTGCAAAGGGTTTTATGATAAATTTCACTTTAGTGACCACATCTAACAGATATTAGATAGGTCCCATTGCTCATTTCCCAATTCATTAGGAATTTGGAAACACCATGGAGTTACATGCAAATCACCGTCAAGTTTGACCAAAAGAGGTGAAATATGGGGTTAAAAGGAAGGATTACCACTGTGCAAAGAGTACAAGAAAGCCAGGATAACCTGAAAAAAAAAAACTTGGAACCCAATTGTGAAGTTTAAACAGATCCAAAGACTGATACCAATCACAACTCATAAGTACAGCAAACAAAACATAATACTATTGCAACCAAAATATGAAATAAAGAGGTATATCAGTATTCTAGCATGATCACATCTTCCAATTTTTCTGTCACAAAACACAAATGGTTAAAATCAGCTACAAGCCATTCTGTTCCGTGAAGGTCCTGCGGGGATCTTCTGTAAAAGAAAACAAGACAACTCGCCCTTTGGGGGCTTTGTTAATACAATTATCTTCTCCTTTTAGTCGTGAGCCTCCTAACAAACATCCATCCTTCACCCCCCCCCCCACCTCCCTCTCATCTGGGGGAGGGGGCGAAAGTATCAACTTTCCTTGGGCTTTTGTTCTGGCCACAAGTTAACTAATTTCTCTAGCCTGACTGTGGGTAATCCATTCATCAAATCTCGTGGAACGCCCTTTTGCCAGCCCAGTGTCCAGAGACGATTACGTTTATGATCAATATTTCTCCTACCTGTTCTTACTGGCAATGAGACCCTTCCAGTTCCACAGAGTTTTGGGCTAGGTGGCCTAGGAGCAAGGGTGGTCGCTGCGAGCCTTACCTCCCTTGGCTCAGATTTACTGGAAGAAGCCACAGGCCCATATTTCCTTTCATAATTAATCAACTCTTGGGCAACCTCCCCCCATGTCCATACCTTATACCCTGATTGCAAATGGCCTGAGGTGCCAGTTCTTTCTAATTCTGGCCGGGTTCTTTCTCCCTGAGGCATAGCTTGTATTTTTCCCTGCAGTTGTATACCTATGGGTTTCAGCGATTCTGGAAGTCCCCTGATTAATGGAGTCATCCGTTCAGGATCAACAGGCATCATCAAAGGTGATTCGTGCCGTGGCTGCAATTTCCTGTCATACATCATTTGCAGGCAAGCGGCCTTTTGGACACTTTCAACCAATTGGTCAACTGTCCCATTAATGGCAAGAGGGTCTCCCCTTTCTAAAGGGTTGAGACCACTAGCCCAGTAAGCAGCCCTCTGTGTTAGGGACCAGGGAGCACGGTTATCACCAGTAGTCAAAAATACTCCTGGCCCCCAATAACCCTCAGCCTCCTTTTCGGTTAACATTATTTGGTTTCCACCAGTTAAGCTGACTCTCCATACATATTCTGTTTCTGATTCCTTTGGAGAGCGGCTAAAATCTTTTTTCAGTTTTGCTAATTCAGTGGCAGAAAAGGGAATTTCTTTAACATTCATTTGAGGATCCAGGTCCTCTCCATTATCAAAAGTATATTCTGTTTTTATTAGAGGGCACAGAGGGGCTATTGGGGTTTCAAACTTATCAAAATTTTCTTTTGCTTCTTTTAGTTCTTCCTGAGGATACAGTTTTTCTTGTGGTGCACCATGAATATCAGTGTCACCAGTATCTTTATATGTTAAAATTTCCTTAAAAGCCATCTGTAACAAGGCCGAATTATGTCTCTCTCTTTCCAATTGTACTTCTAGATTTCCAATTTGGTTTTGCAAAGCTTTCACAAGTTCCTGGGTTGCTTTAACTGTTTCTTGTAACGACTGTATAGTCTGGTTTTCCGCCTCAAACTGCTGGTCTCGGAACTCCACGGCTGCTTTTAAAGCAGCACCGAGTACTGCACAAATAAATGATTTGCCTTTCCCGGCTCGGGTACGAGCCCCATGTTGTAAAACGCAAATGCGGTCAGAAACAGCCTGCAAGTTATACCAATTTTCACGTGCCCAGTCCATCCCTGATGACGATGGCCGAGACGCGTGCTTTTCAAGGATATCAAACAACATATTTTCACCTTCCATATCAGATATAATTTTACTCACAACCAAAAATCTACAGGTAACGAAATCTACGCTGAGGGAGGAGGTGATTCCTTATCTCCTCAGAGAGGCAAACACTGAACAAAACCAACAACTGCTCAAAACACTCCTTTACACAAAAGACCAAATGACTCAATCAACACTTCCAAAGAAAGTGTAAACACCTCAATCGGTCCTGGCTATTCTGGCAAGCCACAACGAAAAACTTCAACCTCCAAGCAAAAAAAAAGTTAGAAATAACTTCTAAGTTTCTCAAAAGTAATAAACTTCTTGGAGAAGCACACACCACTTCCACAAGAGGCTCACACACAAAACTTTTAAAACCAAAGGTACGTCACAAGATACTTAAAACCACCACAATGCAAAATAGTCTTCCCAGGGAGGCACACACGTGTAAAACAAAAGCAAACAGTACAAAATTAATTCACTCGTC
Source organism: Coturnix japonica (assembly GCF_054131305.1). Taxonomy (NCBI): domain Eukaryota; kingdom Metazoa; phylum Chordata; class Aves; order Galliformes; family Phasianidae; genus Coturnix; species Coturnix japonica. The sequence goes on along the minus strand of NC_140666.1, from coordinate 2,389,072 downwards.
CCCGAGAGGTATACACGTAAGAAAGAAAGTTTCAGAATATGGAGCGGTCTTCCTGGAGAGGTGCACACGTCAAATTAAGTTATCACAATCGCTCCTTGCAACTCCAGGAGAAACAGACAGAAAAGTTTTAGAGAAACTGGAAGGATAACACTCTCACGACGGGTTATCCTGCCGACTACGCCAAAAAAAATGTCTCGCTCCAATTTAGGAGTGAGGCAAAGGTTCTTTTAATAATGTTATGCCCGGCGTGAGATTAAGAAGAAGAGCATTCAAATGTTGATCCGACCAGTTTATTGGAAATAATAGACAATTGAGGGGATGGGGAAGGGAGAGTGACGAATGCCAAAATTAGGGTGATGGGGAAGGGAAAGTAGGCGATAGAAAAAGGTAGAAAAGAGCAAGAATTACGTTAAAGCGGGGAATAGTCACCTCCTGGATGCAGCAGCGTCCCGTAGCACGTTGTTAACGTTGGTCCGGGGAAAAATAAGCGTAGGGGAGAGCAGCAACGGAGTAGCAGGCTGCAAGCAGCAGATCGGTGAATCGCAGAAAAGATGGTCAGAGTACCGTGGTCTCTAGAAGCAGAGTCTCGGGCAGCGAGGTCCCTCGGAGCAGAGTCTCGAGCAGCAATCCCAGAAGAGAGAATAGGCAGCAGTAGGACAACGGTGGAGGGATCTGAGGTCAGATACCTAGATGCCCACACAACCGTGGTTTGTCCGTGCCCTTTTTATCCTTCTTTCCAGCCTTCCAGAGATTTCGGGATGGCTCGGGACAGAGTCTTGTGACTTCCTCAGAGATGTCAATCTTCCTTGAGATGGGCCAACAGGAAAGACCACTTAAGGGCCATTGATCAGTATCTTATCTCCCTTTTGTAGCTCCCGGACTTGTCCATCTCCTGTGTGTCTCAGACAAAGGCAGTCCTGGAACCTTGGCCAGGACTTGCCTGAACTTGTCCATTTCCGCAAACTTTGAGACAGTAATGTAAAAAGCATGGCATCTTACATTTCCTCAGCTCCAACCCCGCTTTTCTTGGTTTTTCTCAGCTCTGACCCCGCTTTTCTTGGTTTTCCTCCGCTCTAATCTCGCTTTTCTTGGTTTTCCTCCACTCTAACCCCGCTCTGTTTTTCTCAGCTATGACCCCGCTTTTCTTGATTTTCCTCCGCTCTAACCTTGTTTTTTTGGTTTTCCTCCGCTCTAACATCGCTTTTCTTGGTTTTCCTCCGCTCTAACATCGCTTTTCTTGGTTTTCCTCTGCTGTAACCTAGATTTTCTTGGTTTTCCTCTGCTCTATCCCCGCTTTTCTTGGTTTTCCTCTGCTCTATCCCCGCTTTTCTCGATTTTCCTCTGCTCTAACCCCACTTTTCTTAGTTTTCCTCAACTCTAACCAAGCTTTTCTTGATTTTCCTCCGCTCTAACCCGGCTTTTCTTGGTTTTTCTCAGCTCTGCCCCGCTTTTCTTCATTTTCCTCCGCTCTAACCTTGTTTTCTTGGTTTTCCTCCGCTCTAACATCGCTTTTCTTGGTTTTCCTCATCTCTAATCTCACTTTTCTTGGTTTTCCTCTGCTGTAACATAGCTTTTCTTGATTTTCCTCCTATCTGACCCCGCTTTTCTTGGTTTTCCTCCGCTCTAACCCTGCTTTTCTTGGTTTTCCTCCACTCTAGCCCAGCTTTTCTTTATTTTCCTCTGCTCTAACCTTGTTTTTTTGGTTTTCCTCCGCTCTAACCACGTTTTTCTTGGTTTTCCTCCGCTCCAACCCCGCTTTTCTTGGTTTTCCTCCTCTCTAACCCAGTTTTTCTTGGACTTCATCCATTCTAACCCCGCTTGTCTTGGTTTTTCTCCGCTCTAACTTAGCTTTTCTTGGTTTTCCTCTGCTATAACTTAGCTTTTCTTGGTTTTCCTGCGCTCTAACCCAGCTTTTCTCGGTTTTCCTCAGCACCAACCCCGCTTTTCTTGGTTTTCCTCCACTCTAACCCCACTTTTCTTGGTTTTCCTCTGCTGTAACCCTACTTTTCTTGGTTTTCCTCCGCTCTAACTTCGCCTCTCTTGGCTTTCCTCTGCTCTAACCCCGTCTTTCTTGGTTTTCCTCTGCTCTAACTTCGCTATTCTTCGTTTTCCTCCGCACTAACTTCACTTTTTTTGTTTTTCCTCTGCTCTAACCCCTCTTTACTTGGTTTTCCGCCGCTCTAATCCCGCTTTTCTTGGTTTTCCTCCGCTCTAACTTCGCTTTTCTTGGTTTTCCTCTGCTCTAACTTCGCTTTTCTTGGTTTTCCTCCGCTTTAACCCCGCTTTTCTTCGATTTTCTCAGCTCTGACCCCGCTTTTCTTGATTTTCCTCCTCTCTAACCTAGTTTTCTTGGTTTTCCTCCGCTCTAACATCGCTTTTCTTGGTTTTCCTCATCTCTAATCTCACTTTTCTTGGTTTTCCTCTGCTGTAACGTAGCTTTTCTTGATTTTCCTCCTATATGACACCGCTTTTCTTGGTTTTCCTCCTCTCTAACCCTGCTTTTCTTGGTTTTCCTCTGCTCTATCCCCGCTTTTCTTGGTTGTCCTTCGCTCTATGCCCGCTTTTCTTGGTTTTCCTCCGCTCTAACTTCACTTTTCTTGTTTTTCCTCCACTCTAACCCCGCTTTTCTTGGTTTTCCTTTGCTCTAACTTGGCTTTTCTTGGTTTTCCTGCGCTCTAACCCCGTTTTTCTTGGTTTTCCTTTGCGCTAACTAGGCTTTTCTTGGTTTTCCTCCCCTCTAACATTGCTTTTCTTAGATTTCCTTTGCTCCAACCCCGCTTTTCTTACTTTTCCTCCACACTAACCCCGCTTTTCATGGTTTTCCTCCGCTCTAACTTCGCTATTCTTCGTTTTCCTCCGCTATAACTTAGCTTATCTTGGTTACCTCCTCTCTAACACAGCTTTTCTCGGTTTTCCTCAGCTCCAACCCCGCTTTTCTTGGTTTTTCTCAGCTCTGACCCCGCTTTTCTTGGTTTTCCTCCACTCTAACATCGCTTTTCTTGGTTTTCCTCATCTCTAATCTCACTATTCTTGGTTTTCCTCTGCTGTAATATAGCTTCTCTTGATTTTCCTCCTCTATGACACCGCTTTTCTTGGTTTTCCTCCGCTCTAACCCCACTTTTCTTGGTTTTCCTCCGCTCTAACCCGACTTTTCTTGGTTTTCCTCTGCTGTAACATAGCTTTTCTTCGTTTTCCTCTGCTCTATCCCCTCTTTTCTTTGTTTTCCTTCGCTCTATGCCCGCTTTTCTTTGTTTTCATCCGCTCTAACTTCACTTTTCTTGGTTTACCTCCACTCTAACATCGCTTTTCTTGGTTTTCCTTTGCTCTAACTTGGCTTTTCTTGGTTTTCCTCCCCTGTAACCTTGCTTTTCTTAGTTTTCCTCCGCTCCAACCACGCTTTTCTTAGTTTTCCTCCACACTAACCCCGCTTTTCATGGTTTTCCTCCGCTCTAACTTCGCTTTTCTTGGTTTTCCTCTGCTATAACTTAGCTTATCTTGGTTTTCCTCCGCACTAACACAGCTTTTCTCGGTTTTCCTAAGGTCCAACCCCGCTTTTCTTGGTTTTCCTCCTCTTACCCCGCTTTTCATGGTTTTGCTCTGCTGTAACCCTACTTTTCTTGGTTTTCCTCCGCTGTAACTTCGCCTTTCTTGGTTTTCGTCCGCTCTAACTTCGCCTCTCTTGGTTTTCCTCCGCTCTAACCCCGTCTTTCTTGGTTGTCCTCTGCTCTAACTTCGCTATTCTTCGTTTTCCTTCGCTCTAGCTTCACTTTTTTTTTTTTTCCTCCACTCTAACCCCTCTTTTCTTGGTTTTCCGCCGCTCTAATCTAGCTTTTCTTGGCTTTCCTCCACTCTAACCCCGCTCTGTTTTCCTCAGCTATGACCCCGCTTTTCTTGATTTTCCTCCGCTCTAACCTTGTTTTTTTAGTTTTCCTCCGCTCTAACATCGCTTTTCTTGGTTTTCCTCCGCTCTAACATCGCTTTTCTTGGTTTTCCTCTGCTGTAACATAGCTTTTCTTGATTTTCCTCCTCTCTGACCCCGCTGTTCTTGGATTTCCTCCGCTCTAACTTCGCTTTTCTTGGTTTTCCTTTGCTCTAACCCTGCTTTTCTTGGTTTTCCTCCGCTCTAACCCTGCTTTTCTTGGTTTTTCTCAGCTCTACCCCGCTTTACTTGATTTTCCTCCACTCTAACCTTGTTTTCTTGGTTTTCCTCCAATCTAACATCGCTTTTCTTGGTTTTCCTCATCTCTAATCTCACTTTTCTTGGTTTTCCTCTGCTGTAACATAGCTTTTCTTGATTTTCCTCCTCCCTGACCCCGCTGTTCTTGGTTTTCCTCCGCTCTAATCCTGCTTTTCTTGGTTTTCCTCCACTCTAGCCCAGCTTTTCTTCATTTTCCTCTGCTCTATCCTTGTTTTTTTGGTTTTCCACCGGTCTAACCCCGTTTTTCTTGGTTTTCCTCCGCTCCAACCCCGCTTTTCTTTGTTTTCCTTCGCTCTAACTTCGCTTTTCTTGGATTTCCTTTTCTCTAACCCAGCTTTTCTTGGTTTTCCTACGCTCTAACACCTCTTCTCTTGGTTTTCCTGCGCTCTAACCCTGCTTTTCTTGGTTTTCCTCCGCTCTAACTTCACTTTTCTTGGTTATCCTCCTTTTTAACCCCGCTTTTCTTGGTTTTCCTCCGCTCTAATCCCTCTTCTCTTGGTTTTTTTCCACTCTAACCCAGCTTTTCTTGGTTTTTCTCCAATCTAACCATGCTTTTCTTGGATTTCTGCTGCTCTAACCGCGCTTTTCTTTGTTTTCCTCCTCTCTAACTTTTTTTATTGGTTTTCCTCCGCTCTAACCCCACTTTTCTTGGTTTTCATCCGCATGAACAATAATTTTCTTGGTTTTCCTCCGCTCTAACTTCGCATTTCATAGTTTTCCTCCGCTCTAACCCCGCATTTCTTGGTTTTCCTCCGCTCTAACCCCGCTTTTCTTGGTTTTCCTCAGCTCTAACCCCGATTTTCTTGGTTTTCCTCCACTATAACCCTGCTTTTCTTGGTTTTCCATTGCTCTAACCCCGCTTTTCTTGGTTTTCCTCCGCTCTAACTTCGCTTTTCTTGGTTTTCCTTTGCTCTAACCCTGCTTTTCTTGGTTTTCCTCCGCTCTAACCCCGCTTTTCTTGGTTTTCCTCCGCTCTAACTTCGCTTTTCTTGGTTTTCCTCCGCTCTATAACAACTTCCCTTGGTTTTCCTACGCTCTAACACCACTTTTCTTGGTTTTCCTCCACTATAACCATGCTTTTCTTGGATTTCTGCTGCTCTAACTGCGCTATTCTTTGTTTTCCTCCTCTCTAACTTCTTTTTCTTGGTTTTCCTCCCTCTAACCCCTCTTTTCTTAGCTTTTTTCCGTTCTAACCCAGCTTTTCTTGGTTTTCCTACGCTCTAACACCTCTTTTCTTGGTTTTCCTGCGCTCTAACCCTGCTTTTCTTGGTTTTCCTCCGCTCTAACTTCACTTTTCTTGGTTTTCCATTTTTTTAACCCTGCTTTTCTTGGTTTTCCTCCGCTCTAATCCCGCTTCTCTTGGTTTTTCTCCACTATAACCCAGCTTTTCTTGGTTTTTCTCCACTCTAACCATGCTTTTCTTGGATTTCTGCTGCTCTAACCGCGCTTTTCTATGTTTTCCTCCGCTATAACCCCACTTTTCTTGGTTTTCCTCTGCTCTAACCCCGCTTTTCATGGTTTTCCTCCGCTCTAACCCCGCTTTTCTTGGTTTTCCTCACCTCTAATTTCACTATTCTTTCTTTTCCTCCGCTCTAACTTTACATTTCTTCGTTTTCCCCCTTTCTAACCCCGCTTTTCTTGGTTTTCCTCCGCTCTAACTTCACTTTTCTTGGTTTTCCTCTGCACTTATTCCGCTTTTCTTGGTTTTCCTCCGCTCTAACCCCGCTTTTCTTGGATTTCCTCCACTCTAACCCCGCTTTTCTTGGTTTTCCTCCGCTATAACCCCACTTTTCTTGGTTTTCCTCTGCTCTAACCCCGCTTTTCTTGGTTTTCCTCCGCTCTAATTTCGCTTTTCTTGGTTTTCCTCCGTTCTAACTTCGCTTTTCTTGGTTTTCCTTTGCTCTATCAGCGCTTTCCTTGGTTTTCCTACGCTCTAACACAACCTTTCTTGGTTTTCCTCCTCTCTAACCCTGCTTTTATTGGTTTTCCTCCGCTCTAACTTCACTTTTCTTTGTTTTTCTCTGCTCTACCCCGATTTTCTTGATTTTCCTCCGCTCTAACCCCGCTTTTCTTGGTTTTCCTCCGCTCTAACTGCGCTTTTCTTGGTTTTCCTCCGCTCTAACTTCGCTTTTCTTGGTTTTCCTTTGCTCTATCACCGCTTTCCTTGGTTTTCCTATGCTCTAACACCAGTTTTCTTGGTTTTCCTCCGCTCTAACCCTGCTTTTATTGGTTTTCCTCCGCTCTAACCCCGCTTTTCTTGGTTTTCCTCAGCTCTAACCCCGATTTTCTTGGTTTTCCTCCGCTATAACCTTGCTTTTCTTGGTTTTCCTCCGCTCTAACCCCGCTTTTCTTGGTTTTCCTCCGCTCTAACTTCGCTTTTCTTGGTTTTCCTTTGCTCTAACCCTGCTTTTCTTGGTTTTCCTCCGCTCTAACCCCGCTTTTCTTGGTTTTCCTCCGCTCTAACTTCGCTTTTCTTGGTTTTCCTCCGCTCTATAACAGCTTTCCTTGGTTTTCCTACGCTCTAACACCACTTTTCTTGGTTTTCCTCCACTCTAACCATGCTTTTCTTGGATTTCTGCTGCTCTAACCGCGCTTTTCTTTGTTTTCCTCCTTTCTAACTTCTTTTTATTGGTTTTTTTCCGCTCTAACCCCACTTTTCTTGGTTTTCATCAGCATGAACAACGTTTTTCCTGGTTTTCCTCCGCTCTAACTTCGCATTTCCTAGTTTTCCTCCGCTCTAACCCTGCATTTCTTGGTTTTCCTCCGCTCTAACCCCGCTTTTCAAGCTTTTCCTCCGCTCTAACCCCGCTTTTCTTGGTTTTCCTCCGCTCTAACCCCGATTTTCTTGGTTCTCCTCCACACTAACCCCGCTTTTCTTGGTTTTCCTCACCTCTAACTTCACTTTTCTTTATTTTCCTCTGCTCTAAATTTACTTTTCTTGGTTTTCCTCCTTTCTTACTCCGCTTTTCTTGGTTTTCCTTTGCTCTAACTTCACTTATCTTTTTTTTTCCTTTGCTCTAATCCCGCTTTTCTTGGTTTTCCTCCGCTCCAACCCCGCTTTTCTTGGTTTTCCTCCACTGTAACCCCGCTTTTCTTGGATTTCCTCTGCTCTAACCCTGCTTTTCTTGGTTTTCCTCCGCTCTAACCCCGCTTTTCTTGGTTTTCCTCCGCTCTAACTTTGCTTTTCTTGGTTTTCCTTTGCTCTAACCCTGCTTTTCTTGGTTTACCTCCGCTCTAACCCTGCTTTTCTTGGTTTTCCTCCAATCTAACTTCACTTTTCTTTGTTTTCCTCCTTTCTAACCCCGCTTTTCTTGGTTTTCCTCTGCTCTAATCCCACTTCTCTTGCTTTTTCTCCATTCTAACCCAGCTTTTCTTGGTTTTTCTCCACTCTAACCATGCTTTTCTTGGATTTCTGCTGCTCTAACCGCGCTTTTCTTTGTCTTCCTCCTATCTAACTTCTTTTTATTGGTTTTCCTCCGCTCTAACGCCGCTTTTCTTGGTTTTCATCCAATCTAACCCCGCTTTCCTTGATTTTCTTCCGCTCTAACCATGCTTTTCTTGGTTCTCCTCCACACTAACCTCGCTTTTCTTGGTTTTCCTCACCTCTAACTTCACTTTTCTTTCTCTTCCTCCGCTCTAACTTTACTTTTCTTGGTTTTCCTCCTTTCTAACCCCGCTTTTCTTGGTTTTCCTTCGCTCTAACTTCCCTTTCTTAATTTTCCTCCGCACTAACACCGCTTTTCTTGGTTTTCCTCCGCTCTAACCCCGCTTTTCTTGGTTTTCCTCAGCTCTAACCCCGATTTTCTTGGTTTTCCTCCACTATAACCCCGCTTTTCTTGGTTTTCCTCCGCTCTAACCCCGCTTTTATTGGTTTTCCTCCGCTCTAACTTCGGTTTTCTTGGTTTCCTTTGCTCTAACCCTGCTTTTCTTGGTTTTCCTCCAATCTAACCCCGCTTTTCTTGGTTTTCCTCCGCTCTAACTTCGCTTTTCTTGGTTTTCCTCCGCTCTATAACAGCTTTCCTTGGTTTTCCTACGCTCTAACACCACTTTTCTTGGTTTTCCTCCACTCTAATCATGCTGTTCTTGGATTTCTGCTGCTCTAACCGCGCTTTTCTTTGTTTTCCTCCTCTCTAACTTCTTTTTATTGGTTTTCCTCCGCTCTACACGCCGCTTTTCTTGGTTTTAATCCAATCTAACTCCGCTTTCCTTGATTTTCTTTCGCTCTAAGCATGCTTTTCTTGGTTCTCCTCCACACTAACCCCGCTTTTCTTGGTTTTCCTCACCTCTAACTTCACTTTTCTTTCTTTTCCTCCGCTCTAACTTTACTTTTCTTGGTTTTCCTCCTTTCTAACCCCGCTTTTCTTGGTTTTCCTTCGCTCTAACTTCCCTTTCTTAATTTTCCTCCGCTCTAACACCGCTTTTCTTGGTTTTCCTCCACTGTAACCCCGCTTTTCTTGGTTTTCCTCTGCTCTAACCCCGCTTTTCTTGGTTTTCCTCCGCTCTAACCCTGCTTTTCTTGGTTTACCTCCGCTCTAACCCTGCTTTTCTTGATTTTCCTCCACTCTAACTTCACTTTTCTTTGTTTTCCTCCTTTCTAACCCCGCTTTTCTTGGTTTTCCTCCAATCTAACCCCGCTTTTCTTGGTTTTCCTCCGCTCTAACTTCGCTTTTCTTGGTTTTCCTCCGCTCTATAACAGCTTTCCTTGGTTTTCCTACGCTCTAACACCACTTTTCTTGGTTTTCCTCCACTCTAATCATGCTGTTCTTGGATTTCTGCTGCTCTAACTGCGCTTTTCTTTGTTTTCCTCCTCTCTAACTTCTTTTTATTGGTTTTCCTCCGCTCTACACGCCGCTTTTCTTGGTTTTAATCCAATCTAACTCCGCTTTCCTTGATTTTCTTTCGCTCTAAGCATGCTTTTCTTGGTTCTCCTCCACACTAACCCCGCTTTTCTTGGTTTTCCTCACCTCTAACTTCACTTTTCTTTCTTTTCCTCCGCTCTAACTTTACTTTTCTTGGTTTTCCTCCTTTCTAACCCCGCTTTTCTTGGTTTTCCTTCGCTCTAACTTCCCTTTCTTAATTTTCCTCCGCTCTAACACCGCTTTTCTTGGTTTTCCTCCACTGTAACCCCGCTTTTCTTGGTTTTCCTCTGCTCTAACCCCGCTTTTCTTGGTTTTCCTCCGCTCTAACCCTGCTTTTCTTGGTTTACCTCCGCTCTAACCCTGCTTTTCTTGATTTTCCTCCACTCTAACTTCACTTTTCTTTGTTTTCCTCCTTTCTAACCCCGCTTTTCTTGGTTTTCCTCCTCTCTAATCCCGCTTCTCTTGGTTTTTCTCCATTCTAACCCAGCTTTTCTTGGTTTTTCTCCACTCTAACCATGCTTTTCTTGGATTTCTGCTGCTCTATCCGCGCTTTTCTTTGTTTTCTTCCTCTCTAACTTCTTTTTATTGGTTTTCCTCCACTCTAACCCCGCTTTTCTTGGTTTTCCTCCGCTATAGCCCCACTTTTCTTCGTTTTCCTTCGTTCTAACTTCGCTTTTCTTGGTTTTCCTTTGCTCTATCGGCGCTTTCCTTGGTTTTCCTACGCTCTAACACCACCTTTCTTGGTTTTCCTCCTCTCCAACCCTGCTTTTATTGGTTTTCCTCCGCTCTAACTTCACTTTTCTTGGTTTTCCTTTGCTCTATCACCGCTTTCCTTGGTTTTCCAACACTCCTACACCACTTTTCTTGGTTTTCCTCCGCTCTAACCCTGCTTTTATTGGTTTTCCTCCGCTCTAACCCCGCTTTTCTTGGTTTTCCTCAGCTCTAACCCCGATTTTCTTGGTTTTCCTCCACTATAACCCCGCTTTTCTTGGTTTTCCTCCGCTCTAACCCCGCTTTTCTTGGTTTTCCTCCGCTCTAACTTCGCTTTTCTTGGTTTTCCTTTGCTCTAACCCTGCTTTTCTTGGTTTTCCTCCGCTCTAACCCCGCTTTTCTTGGTTTTCCTCTGCTCTAACTTCTCTTTTCTTGGTTTTCCTCCGCTCTATAACAGCTTTCCTTGGTTTTCCTACGCTCTAACACCACTTTTCTTGGTTTTCCTCCACTCTAACCATGCTTTTCTTGGATTTCTGCTGCTCTAACCACGCTTTTCTTTGTTTTCCTCCTCTCTAACTTCTTTTTATTGGTTTTTTTCCGCTCTAACCCCACTTTTCTTGGTTTTCATCAGCATGAACAACGTTTTTCCTGGTTTTCCTCCGCTCTAACTTCGCATTTCCTAGTTTTCCTCCGCTCTAACCCCGCATTTCTTGGTTTTCCTCCGCTCTAACCCCGCTTTTCAAGGTTTTCCTCCGCTCTAACCCCGCTTTTCTTGGTTTTCCTCCGCTCTAACCCCGCTTTTCTTGGTTCTCCTCCACACTAACCCCGCTTTTCTTGGTTTTCCTCACCTCTAACTTCACTTTTCTTTATTTTCCTCCGCTCTAACTTTACTTTTCTTGGTTTTCCTCCTTTCTAACTCTGCTTTTCTTGGATTTCCTTTGCTCTAACTTCACTTATCTTTTTTTTTCCTTTGCTCTAATCCCGCTTTTCTTTGTTTTCCTCCGCTCCAACCCCGCTTTTCTTGGTTTTCCTCCACTGTAACCCCGCTTTTCTTGGTTTTCCTCCGCTATAACCCCACTTTTCTTGGTTTTCCTCACCTCTAACCCCGCTTTTCTTGGTTTTCCTCCACTCTAACTTCGCTTTTCTTGGTTTTCCTTTGCTCTATCAGCGCTTTCCTTGGTTTTCCTACGCTCTAACACCACCTTTCTTGGTTTTCCTCCTCTCTAACCCTGCTTTTATTGGTTTTCCTCCGCTCTAACTTCACTTTTCTTGGTTTTTCTCTGCTCTACCCCGATTTTCTTGATTTTCCTCCGCTCTAACCCCGCTTTTCTTGGTTTTCCTCCGCTCTAACCCCGCTTTTCTTGGTTTTCCTTCGCTCTAACTTCGCTTTTCTTGGTTTTCCTTTGCTCTATCACCGCTTTCCTTTGTTTTCCTACGCTCTAACACCACTTTTCTTGGTTTTCCTCCGCTCTAACCCTGCTTTTCTTGGTTTTCCTCAGCTCTAACCCCGCTTTTCTTGGTTTTCCTCAGCTCTAACCCCTATTTTCTTGGTTTTCCTCCACTATAACCCCGCTTTTCTTGGTTTTCCTCCGCTCTAACCCCGCTTTTCTTGGTTTTCCTCCGCTCTAACTTTGCTTTTCTTGGTTTTCCTCCGCTCTATAACAGCTTTCCTTGGTTTTCCTACGCTCTAAGACCACTTTTCTTGGTTTTCCTCCACTCTAACCATGCTTTTCTTGGATTTCTGCTGCTCTAACCGCGCTTTTCTTTGTTTTCCTCCTCTCTAACTTCTTTTTATTGGTTTTTCCGCTCTAACCCCACTTTTCTTGGTTTTCATCAGCATGAACAACGTTTTTCCTGGTTTTCCTCCGCTCTAACTTCGCATTTCCTAGTTTTCCTCCGCTCTAACCCCGCATTTCTTGGTTTCCTCCGCTCTAACCCCGCTTTTCAAGCTTTTCCTCCGCTCTAACCCCGCTTTTCTTGGTTTTCCTCCGCTCTAACCCCGCTTTTCTTGGTTTTCCTCCGCTCTAACTTTGCTTTTCTTGGTTTTCCTTTGCTCTAACTCTGCTTTTCTTGGTTTACCTCTGCTCTAACCCTGCTTTTCTTGGTTTTCCTCCACTCTAACTTCACTTTTCTTTGTTTTCCTCCTTTCTAACCCCGCTTTTCTTGGTTTTCCTCCTCTCTAATCCCGCTTCTCTTGGTTTTTCTCCATTCTAACCCAGCTTTTCTTGGTTTTCCTCCACTGTAATCATGCTTTTCTTGGATTTCTGCTGCTCTAACCGTGCTTTTCTTTGTTTTCCTCCTCTCTAACTTCTTTTTATTGGTTTTCCTCCGCTCTAACGCCGCTTTTCTTGGTTTTCGTCCAATCTAACCCCGCTTTCCTTGATTTTCTTCCGCTCTAACCATGCTTTTCTTGGTTCTCCTCCACACTAACCTCGCTTTTCTTGGTTTTCCTCACCTCTAACTTCACTTTTCTTTCTTTTCCTCCGCTCTAACTTTTCTTTTCTTGGTTTTCCTCCTTTCTAACCCCGCTTTTCTTGGTTTTCCTCCGATCTAACTTCACTTTGCTTGGTTTTTCTCCTTTCTAACCCTGCTTTTCTTGGTTTTCCTTCGCTCTAACTTCCCTTTCTTAAATTTCCTCCGCTCTAACACCGCTTTTCTTGGTTTTCCTCCGCTCTAACCCCGCTTTTCTTGGTTTTCCTCAGCTCTAACCCCGATTTTCTTGGTTTTCCTCCACTATAACCCCGCTTTTCTTGGTTTTCCTCCGCTCTAACCCCGCTTTTATTGGTTTTCCTCCGCTCTAACTTCGCTTTTCTTGGTTTCCTTTGCTCTAACCCTGCTTTTCTTGGTTTTCCTCCACTCTAACCCCGCTTTTCTTGGTTTTCCTCCTCTCTAACTTCGCTTTTCTTGGTTTTGCTCCGCTCTATAACAGCTTTCCTTGGTTTTCCTACGCTCTAACACCGCTTTTCTTGCTTTTCCTCCACTGTAAAACCGCTTTTCTTGGTTTTCCTCCGCTCTAACTTCGCTTTTCTTGGTTTTCCTCCGCTCTATAACAGCTTTCCTTGGTTTTCCTACGCTCTAACACCACTTTTCTTGGTTTTCCTCCACTCTAATCAGGCTTTCCTTGGATTTCTGCTGCTCTAACCGCGCTTTTCTTTGTTTTCCTCCTCTCTAACTTCTTTTTATTGGTTTTCCTCCGTTTAACCCCTCTTTTCTTGGTTTTTTTCCGCTCTAACCCCGCTTTTCTTGGTTTTCCTTCGCTCTAACTTCGCTTTTCTTGGATTTCCTTTTCTCTAACCCAGCTTTTCTTGGTTTTCCTACGCTCTAACACCTCTTTTCTTGGTTTTCCTCCGCTCTAACCCTGCTTTTCTTGGTTATCCTCCGCTCTAACTTCACTTTTCTTGGTTTTCCTCCTTTTTAACCCCGCTTTTCTTGGTTTTCCTCCGCTCTAATCCCGCTTCTCTTGGTTTTTCTCCACTATAAACCAGCTTTTCTTGGTTTTTCTCCACTCTAACCATGCTTTTCTTGGATTTCTGCTGCTCTAACCGCGCTTTCCTTTGTTTTCCTCCTCTCTAACTTCTTTTTATTGGTTTTCCTCCGCTCTAACCCCACTTTTCTTGGTTTTCATCCGCATGAACAACGTTTTTCTTTGTTTTCCTCCGCTCTAACTTCGCATTTCCTAGTTTTCCTCCGCTCTAACCCCGCATTTCTTGGTTTTCCTCCGCTCTAACCCCGCTTTTCTTGGTTTTCCTCCGCTCCAACCCCGCTTTTCATGGTTTTCCTCCGCTCTAACCCCGCTTTTCTTGGTTTTCCTCACCTCTAACTTCACTATTCTTTCTTTTCCTCCGCTCTAACTTTACATTTCTTCGTTTTCCCCCTTTCTAACCGGCTTTTCTTGGTTTTCCTCCGCTCTAACCCCGCTTTTCTTGGATTTCCTCCACTCTAACCTCGCTTTTCTCGGTTTTCCTCCGCTATAACCCCACTTTTCTTGGTTTTCCTCTGCTCTAACCCCGCTATTCTTGGTTTTCCTCCACTCTAATTTCGCTTTTCTTGGTTTTCCTCCGTTCTAACTTCGCTTTTCTTGGTTTTCCTTTGCTCTATCAGCGCTTTCCTTGGTTTTCCTACGCTCTAACACCAACTTTCTTGGTTTTCCTCCTCTCTAACCCTGCTTTTATTGGTTTTCCTCTGCTCTAACTTCACTTTTCTTGGTTTTCCTCTGCTCTACCCCGATTTTCGTGATTTTCCTCCGCTCTAACCCCGCTTTTCTTGGTTTTCCTCCGCTCTAACTGCGCTTTTCTTGGTTTTCCTCCGCTCTAACTTCACTTTTCTTGGTTTTCCTCTGCTCTACCCCGATTTTCCTGATTTTCCTCCGCTCTAACCCCGCTTTTCTTGGTTTTCCTCCGCTCTAACTGCGCTTTTCTTGGTTTTCCTCCGCTCTAACTTCGCTTTTCTTGGTTTTCCTTTGCTCTATCACCGCTTTCCTTGGTTTTCCTACGCTCTAACACCACTTTTCTTGGTTTTCCTCCGCACTAACCCTGCTTTTATTGGTTTTCCTCCGCTCTAACCCCGCTTTTGTTGGTTTTCCTCAGCTCTAACCCCGATTTTCTTGGATTTCCTCCACTATAACCCCGCTTTTCTTGGTTTTCCTCCGCTCTAACCCCGCTTTTCTTGGTTTTCATCCGGTCTAACTTCGCTTTTCTTGGTTTTCCTTTGCTCTAACCCTGCTTTTCTTGGTTTTCCTCCGCTCTAACCCCGCTTTTCTTGGTTTTCCTCCGCTCTAACTTCGCTTTTCTTGGTTTTCCTCCGCTCTATAACAGCTTTCCTTGGTTTTCCTCCGCTCTAACCCCGCTTTTCTTGGATTTCCTCCACTCTAACCTCGCTTTTCTCGGTTTTCCTCCGCTATAACCCCACTTTTCTTGGTTTTCCTCTGCTCTAACCCCGCTATTCTTGGTTTTCCTCCACTCTAATTTCGCTTTTCTTGGTTTTCCTCCGTTCTAACTTCGCTTTTCTTGGTTTTCCTTTGCTCTATCAGCGCTTTCCTTGGTTTTCCTACGCTCTAACACCAACTTTCTTGGTTTTCCTCCTCTCTAACCCTGCTTTTATTGGTTTTCCTCTGCTCTAACTTCACTTTTCTTGGTTTTCCTCTGCTCTACCCCGATTTTCGTGATTTTCCTCCGCTCTAACCCCGCTTTTCTTGGTTTTCCTCCGCTCTAACTGCGCTTTTCTTGGTTTTCCTCCGCTCTAACTTCACTTTTCTTGGTTTTCCTCTGCTCTACCCCGATTTTCCTGATTTTCCTCCGCTCTAACCCCGCTTTTCTTGGTTTTCCTCCGCTCTAACTGCGCTTTTCTTGGTTTTCCTCCGCTCTAACTTCGCTTTTCTTGGTTTTCCTTTGCTCTATCACCGCTTTCCTTGGTTTTCCTACGCTCTAACACCACTTTTCTTGGTTTTCCTCCGCACTAACCCTGCTTTTATTGGTTTTCCTCCGCTCTAACCCCGCTTTTGTTGGTTTTCCTCAGCTCTAACCCCGATTTTCTTGGATTTCCTCCACTATAACCCCGCTTTTCTTGGTTTTCCTCCGCTCTAACCCCGCTTTTCTTGGTTTTCATCCGGTCTAACTTCGCTTTTCTTGGTTTTCCTTTGCTCTAACCCTGCTTTTCTTGGTTTTCCTCCGCTCTAACCCCGCTTTTCTTGGTTTTCCTCCGCTCTAACTTCGCTTTTCTTGGTTTTCCTCCGCTCTATAACAGCTTTCCTTGGTTTTCCTACGCTCTAACACCACTTTTCTTGGTTTTCCTCCACTCTAACCATGCTTTTCTTGGATTTCTGATGCTTTAACCGCGCTTTTCTTTGTTTTCCTCCGCTCTTCTTTTTCTTGGTTTTCCTCCGCTCTAACCCCTCTTTTCTTGGTTTTTTTCCGCTCTAACCCCGCTTTTCTTGGTTTTCCTTCGCTCTAACTTCGCTTTTCTTGGATTTCCTTTTCTCTAACCCAGCTTTTCTTGGTTTTCCTACGCTCTAACACCACTTTTCTTGGTTTTCCTGCGCTCTAACCCTGCTTTTCTTGGTGTTCCTCCGCTCTAACTTCATTTTCTTGGTTTTCCTCCTTTTCAACCCCGCTTTTCTTGGTTTTCCTCCGCTCTAATCCCGCTTCTCTTGGTTTTTCTCCACTCTAACCCAGCTATTCTTGGTTTTTCTCCACTCTAACCATGCTTTTCTTGGATGTCTGCTGCTCTAACCGCGCTTTTCTTTGTTTTCCTCCTCTCTAACTAATTTTTCTTGGTTTTCCTACGCTCTAAACCCACTTTTCTTGGTTTTCATCCGCATGAACAACGTTTTTCTTGGTTTTCCTCCGCTCTAACTTCGCATTTCCTAGTTTTCCTCCGCTCTAACCCCGCATTTCTTGGTTTTCCTCCGCTCTAACCTTGCTTTTCATGCTTTTCTTCCGCTCTAACCCCGCTTTTCTTGGTTTTCCTCCGCTCTAACCCTGCTTTTCTTGGTGTTCCTCCGCTCTAACTTCACTTTTCTTGGTTTTCCTGCTTTTTAACTTTGCTTTTCTTGTTTTCCTCCGCTCTAATCCCGCTTTTCTTGGTTTTCCTCCCATCTATCCCCGCTTTTCTTGGTTTTCCTTTGCTCTAATGCTGCTTTTCTTGGTTTTCCTTCGCTCTAACCCCGCTTTTCTTGGTTTTCCTCTGCTCTAACCCTGCTTTTGTTGGTTTTCCTCCGCTCTAACTTCACTTTTCTTCGTTTTCCATTGCTCTATCTCCGCTTTTCTTGGTTTTCCTCCGCTCTAACACGTCTTTTCTTGGTTTTTCTCCACTCTAACCCAGCTTTTCATGGTTTTTCTCCACTCTAACCACGCTTTTCTCGGATTTCTGCTGCTCTAACCACGCCTTTCTTCATTTTCTTCCGTTCTAACTCTGCTTTACTTGGTTTTCCTTCGCTCTAACCTCGCTTTTCTTGGTTTTCCTCCGCTCTAACCCCGCTTTTCTTGGATTTCCTTTGCTCTAACCCAGCTTTTCTTGGTTTTCCTCTGCTCTAACCCCACTTTTCTTGGTTTTCCTCTGCTCTAACCCCGCATTTCTTGGTTTTCCTCCGCTCCAGCACCGCTTTTCTTGGTTTTCCTCCTTTCTAACCCCGCTTTTCTTGGTTTTCCTTTGCTCTAAGTTCACTTTTCTTTGTTTTCCTCCTTTCTTACCCCGCTTTTCTTGGTTTTCCTCCGCTCTAATCCCGCTTCTCTTGGTTTTCCTCCACTCTAACCCAGCTTTTCTTGGTTTTTCTCCGCTCTATCACCGCTTTCCTTCATTTTCCTACGCTCTAACACCACTTTTCCTTGTTTTCCTTTGCTCTAACCCTGCTTTTCTTGGTTGTCCTCCGCTCTAACTTCACTTTTCTTGGTTTTCCTCCTTTCTAACCCCGCTTCTCTTGGATTTCCTCCGTTCTAATATCGCTTTTCTTGGATTTTCTCCACACTAACCCAGATTTTAGTAGTTTTTCTCCACCCTAAGCATGCTTTTTTCGGATTTCTGCAGCTCTAACCACGCTTTTCTTCGTTTTCTTCCGTTCTAACTCTTCCTTTCTTGGTTTTCCTCCGCTCTAACCCCGCTTTTCTAGGATTTCCTCTGCTCTAAACCCTCTTTTCTTGGTTTTCCTCCGCTCTAATCCCGATTTTCTTGATTTTCCTCCACACTAACCCCTCTTTTTTTGGTTTTCCTTCGCACTAACCCCGCTTTTATTGGTTTTTCTCCACTCTAACACAGCTTTTCATGGTTTTTCTCCACTCTAACCATCCTTTTCTCGGATTTCTGCTGCTGTAACCGCGCTTTTCTTCGTTTTCTTCCTCTCTAACATCTTTTTCTTGGTTTTTCTCCGCTCTAACCCCGCTTTTCTTGGTTTTCCTCCGCTCTGGCCCCGCTTTTCTTGGTTTTCCTCTGCACTTATTCCGCTTTTCTTGGTTTCCTCAACTCAAACCGAGCTTTTCTTGGTTTTCCTCCGCTCTGGCCCCGCTTTTCTTGGTTTTCCTTTGCACTTATTCCGCTTTTCTTGGTTTTCCTCAGCTCTAACCCCACTTTTCATGCTTTTCCTCCGCACTAACCCCGATTTTCTTGGTTTTCCTCCTCTCTAACCCCGCTTTTCTTGGTTTTCCTCCGCTCTAACCCAGCTTTTCTTGGTTTTCCTCCGCTCTTACTCTGCTTTTCTTGGTTTACCTCCGCTCTAACCCCGCTTTTCTTGGTTTTCCTCCCTTCTATCTCCGCTTTTCTTGGTTTTTCTCCGCTCTAACCCCGCTTTTCTTGGATTTCCTCCGCTCTAACCCCGCTTTTCTTGGTTTTCCTTTGCTCTAGCCTAGCTTTTCTTAGTTTTCCTCTGCACTAACCCTTCTTTTCTTGGTTTTCCTCTGCACTAACCCCGCTTTTCATGGTTTTTCTCCACTCTAACCATGCTTTTCTTGGACTTCTGCTGCTCTAATCGCGCTTTTCTTCGTTTTCTTCCTCTCTAACTTCCTTTTCTTGGCTTCCGTCCGCTCTATCCCTGATATTCTTGGTTTTCCTCCGCACTTATTGCGCTTTTCTTGGTTTTCCTCTGCTCTAACTTCGCGTTTCTTGGTTTTCCTCCGCTCTAACCCCGCTTTTCTTGCTTTTCCTCCGCTCTAACCCTGCTTTTCTTGGTTATCCTCCTCTCTAACCCCGCTTTTCTTGGTTTTCCTCCGCTCTAACCCCGCTTTTCTTGGTTTTCCTCCGCTCTAACCCCGCTTTTCTTGGTTTTCCTCTGCTCTAAGCCTGCTTTTCTTGGTTTTCCTCCGCTCTAACTTCACTTTTCTTGGTTTTCCTCTGCTTTAACCCCGCTTTTCTTGGTTTTCCTTCGCTCTAAACCTTCTTTTCTTGGTTTTTCTCCGCTCTAACCCAGCTTTTCATGGTTTTTCTCCACTCTAACCATGCTTTTCTCGGATTTCTGCTGCTCTAACCACGCTTTTCTTCGTTTTCTTCCGTTCTAACTCTGCTTTACTTGGTTTTCCTCCGCTCTAACCTCGCTTTTCTTGGTTTTCCTCCGCTCTAACCCCGCTTTTCTTCGTTTTCCTCCGGTATAACCCCGCTTTTCTTGGATTCCTCCACTCTAACCACGCTTTTCTTTCTTTTCCTCCGCTCTAACTTCACTTTGCTTGGTTTTCCTCCTTTCTTTCCCCGCTTTTCTTGGTTTTCCTCCGCTCTAATCTTGCTTCTCTTGTTTTTTCTCCAGTCTAACTCAGCTTTTCTTGGTTTTTCTCCACTCTAACCATGCTTTTCTTGGATTTCTGCTGCTCTAACCGCGCTTTTCTTTGTTTTCCTCCTCTCTAACTTCTTTTTATTGGTTTTCCTCCGCTCTAACGCCGCTTTTCTTGGTTTTCATCCAATCTAACCCCGCTTTCCTTGTTTTCTTTCGTTCTAACTCTGCTTTTCTTGGTTTTCCTCTGCTCTAACCCCACATTTCTTGGTTTTCATCCGCATGAACAACGTTTTTATTGGTTTTCCTCCGCTCTAACCCCGCTTTTCTTCGTTTTCCTCCACTCTAACCCCGCTTTTCTTGGCTTTCCTCCGCTCTAACCCCACTTTTCTTGGTTTTCCTCCGCTCTAACCCTGCTTTTCTTGGTTTTCCTCCGCTCTAGCTTCACTTTGCTTGGTTTTCCTCCGCTCTAATCCCGCTTCTCTTGGTTTTTCTCCACTCTAACCCAGCTTTTCTTCGTTTTTCTCCACTCTAACCATGCTTTTCTTGGATTTCTGCTTCTCTAACCGCGCTTTACTTTGTTTTCCTCCTCTCTAACTTCTTTTACTTAGTATTCCTCCGCTCTAAACCCGATTATCTTGGTTTTCCTACTCTCTAACCCCGCTTTTCTTGGTTTTCTTCCGTTCTAACTCTGCTTTTCTTGGTTTTCCTCCGCACTAACCCCGGATTTCTAGGTTTTCATCCTCATGAACCACGTTTTTCTTGGATTTCCTCCGCTCTAACTTCGCATTTCCTAGTTTTCCTCCGCTCTAACCCCACATTTCTTGGTTTTCCTCCGCTCTAACCCCGCTTTTCATGCTCTTCCTCCGCTCTAACCCCGCTTTTCTTGGTTTTCCACTGCTCTTTCCCCGCTTTTCTTGGTTCTCCTCCACACTAACACCGCTTTTCTTGGTTTTCCTCACCTCTAACTTTAATTTCCTTTCTTTTCCTTCGCTCTAACCTTGCTTTTCTTGGTTTTCCTCCGCTCTAACCCAGCTTTTCATGGTTTTTCTCATTTCTAACCCCGCTTTTCTTGGTATTTCTCAGCTCTAACCCCACTTTTCATGCTTTTCCTCCGTTCTAACTCTGCTTTACTTGGTTTTCCTCCGCTCTAACCCCGCTTTTCTTGGTTTTCCTCAGCTCTAACCCAGCTTTTCTTGGTTTTCCTCCGCTCTAACCTTGCTTTTCTTGGTCTTTCTCCACTTTATCCCCGCTTTTCCTGGTTTTCCTCCCTTCTACCCCACCTTTTCTTGGTTTTCCTCCGCTCTAACCCCGTTTCTCTTGGTTTTCCTCCGCTCTCACACTGCTTTTCTTCAATTTCCGTTGTTCTAACCACGCTTTTCTTGGTTTTCCTTTGCACAAACTGGGCTTTTCTTGGTTTTCCTCCGCTCTAACACCGCTTTTCTTGGGTTTCCTCCGCTCTAACCCCGCTTTTCTTGGTTTTCCCCCGCACTAACCCCTCTTTTCTTGTTTTTCCTCCACACTAACTCCGCTTTTCTTGGTTTTTCTCCACTCTAACCCAGCTTTTCATGGTTTTTCTCCACTCTAACCATGCTTTTCTCGGAATTCTGCTGCTCTAACCGCGTTTTTCTTCGTTTTCTTCCTCTCTAACTTCTTTTTCTCGGTTTTCCTCCGCTCTAACCCCGCTTTTCTTGGTTTTCCTCCGCACTTATTCCGCTTTTCTTGGTTTTCATCCGCTCTAACTTCGCTTTTCTTGGTTTTCCTCCGCTCTAACCCCGCTTTTCTTGGTTTTCCTCCGCTCTAACTTTGCTTTTCTTGGTTTTCCTTTGCTCTAACCCTGCTTTTCTTGGTTTACCTCCGCTCTAACCCTGCTTTTCTTGATTTTCCTCCACTCTAACTTCACTTTTCTTTGTTTTCCTCCTTTCTAACCCCGCTTTTCTTGGTTTTCCTCCTCTCTAATCCCGCTTCTCTTGGTTTTTCTCCATTCTAACCCAGCTTTTCTTGGTTTTTCTCCACTCTAACCATGCTTTTCTTGGATTTCTGCTGCTCTAACCGCGCTTTTCTTTGTTTTCCTCCTCTCTAACTTCTTTTTATTGGTTTTCCTCCACTCTAACCCCGCTTTTCTTGGTTTTCCTCCGCTATAACCCCACTTTTCTTGGTTTTCCTCTGCTCTAACCCCGCTTTTCTTGGTTTTCCTCCACTCTAATTTCGCTTTTCTTGGTTTTCCTTCGTTCTAACTTCACTTTTCTTGGTTTTCCTTAGCTCTATCGGCGCTTTCCTTGGTTTTCCTACGCTCTAACACCACCTTTCTTGGTTTTCCTCCTCTCCAACCCTGCTTTTATTGGTTTTCCTCCGCTCTAAATTCACTTTTCTTGGTTTTTCTCTGCTCTACCCCGATTTTCTTGATTTTCCTCCGCTCTAACCCCGCTTTTCTTGGTTTTCCTCCGCTCTAACTGCGCTTTTCTTGGTTTTCCACCGCTCTAACTTCGCTTTTCTTGGTTTTCCTTTGCTCTATCACCGCTTTCCTTGGTTTTCCTACACTCTAACACCACTTTTCTTGGTTTTCCTCCGCTCTAACCCTGCTTTTCTTGGTTTTCCTCCGCTCTAACCCCGCTTTTCTTGGTTTTCCTCAGCTCTAACCCCGATTTTCTTGGTTTTCCTCCACTATAACCCCGCTTTTCTTGGTTTTCCTCTGCTCTAACCCCGCTTTTCTTGGTTTTCCTTCGCTCTAACTTCGCTTTTCTTGGTTTTCCTTTGCTCTAACCCTGCTTTTCTTGGTTTTCCTCCGCTCTAACCCCGCTTTTCTTGGTTTTCCTCTGCTCTAACTTCGCTTTTCTTGGTTTTCCTCCGCTCTATAACAGCTTTCCTTGGTTTTCCTACGCTCTAACACCACTTTTCTTGGTTTTCCTCCACTCTAACCATGCTTTTCTTGGATTTCTGCTGCTCTAACCGCGCTTTTCTTTGTTTTCCTCCTCTCTAACTTCTTTTTATTGGTTTTTTTCCGCTCTAACCCCACTTTTCTTGGTTTTCATCAGCATGAACAACGTTTTTCCTGGTTTTCCTACACTCTAACTTCGCATTTCCTAGTTTTCCTCCGCTCTAACCCCGCATTTCTTGGTTTTCCTCCGCTCTAACCCCGCTTTTCAAGCTTTTCCTCCGCTCTAACCCCGCTTTTCTTGGTTTTCCTCCGCTCTAACCCCGCTTTTCTTGGTTCTCCTCCACACTAACCCCGCTTTTCTTGGTTTTCCTCACCTCTAACTTCACTTTTCTTTATTTTCCTCCGCTCTAACTTTACTTTTCTTTGTTTTCCTCCTTTCTAACTCCGCTTTTCTTGGTTTTCCTTTGCTCTAACTTCACTTATCTTTTTTTTTCCTTTGCTCTAATCCCGCTTTTCTTGGTTTTCCTCCGCTCCAACCCCGCTTTTCTTGGTTTTCCTCACCTCTAACCCCGCTTTTCTTGGTTTTCCTCCACTCTAACTTCGCTTTTCTTGGTTTTCCTTTGCTCTATCAGCGCTTTCCTTGGTTTTCCTACGCTCTAACACCACCTTTCTTGGTTTTCCTCCTCTCTAACCCTGCTTTTATTGGTTTTCCTCCGCTCTAACTTCACTTTTCTTGGTTTTTCTCTGCTCTACCCCGATTTTCTTGATATTCCTCCGCTCTAACCCCGCTTTTCTTGGTTTTCCTCCGCTCTAACTGCGCTTTTATTGGTTTTCCTCCGCTCTAACTTCGCTTTTCTTGGTTTTCCTTTGCTCTATCACCGCTTTCCTTTGTTTTCCTACGCTCTAACACCACTTTTCTTGGTTTTCCTCCGCTCTAACCCTGCTTTTCTTGGTTTTCCTCAGCTCTAACCCCGATTTTCTTTATTTTCCTCAGCTCTAACCCCGATTTTCTTGGTTTTCCTCCACTATAACCCCGCTTTTCTTGGTTTTCCTCCGCTCTAACCCCGCTTTTCTTGGTTTTCCTCCGCTCTAACTTCGGTTTTCTTGGTTTTCCTTTACTCTAACCCTGCTTTTCTTGGTTTTCCTCCGCTCTTACCCCGCTTTTCTTGGTTTTCCTCCGCTCTAACTTTGCTTTTCTTGGTTTTCCTCCGCTCTATAACAGCTTTCCTTGGTTTTCCTACGCTCTAAGACCACTTTTCTTGGTTTTCCTCCACTCTAACCATGCTTTTCTTGGATTTCTGCTGCTCTAACCGCGCTTTTCTTTGTTTTCCTCCTCTCTAACTTCTTTTTATTGGTTTTTTTCCGCTCTAACCCCACTTTTCTTGGTTTTCATCAGCATGAACAACGTTTTTCCTGGTTTTCCTCCGCTCTAACTTCGCATTTCCTAGTTTTCCTCCGCTCTAACCTTGCATTTCTTGGTTTCCTCCGCTCTAACCCCGCTTTTCAAGTTTTTCCTCCGCTCTAACCTTGCTTTTCTTGGTTTTCCTCCGCTCTAACCTCGCTTTTCTTGGTTTTCCTCCGCTCTAACTTTGCTTTTCTTGGTTTTCCTTTGCTCTAACTCTGCTTTTCTTGGTTTACCTCCACTCTAACCCTGCTTTTCTTGGTTTTCCTCCACTCTAACTTCACTTTTCTTTGTTTTCCTCCTTTCTAACCCCGCTTTTCTTGGTTTTCCTCCTCTCTAATCCCGCTTCTCTTGGTTTTTCTCCATTCTAACCCAGCTTTTCTTGGTTTTCCTCCACTCTAATCATGCTTTTCTTGGATTTCTGCTGCTCTAACCGCGCTTTTCTTTGTTTTCCTCCTCTCTAACTTCTTTTTATTGGTTTTCCTCCGCTCTAACGCCGCTTTTCTTGGTTTTCATCCAATCTAACCCCGCTTTCCTTGATTTTCTTCCGCTCTAACCATGCTTTTCTTGGTTCTCCTCCACACTAACCTCGCTTTTCTTGGTTTTCCTCACCACTAACTTCACTTTTCTTTCTTTTCCTCCGCTCTAACTTTTCTTTTCTTGGTTTTCCTCCTTTCTAACCCCGCTTTTCTTGGTTTTCCTTCGCTCTAACTTCCCTTTCTTAATTTTCCTCCGCTCTAACACCGCTTTTCTTGGTTTTCCTCCGCTCTAACCCCGCTTTTCTTGGTTTTCCTCAACTCTAACCCCGATTTTCTTGGTTTTCCTCCACTATAACCCCGCTTTTCTTGGTTTTCCTCCGCTCTAACCCCGCTTTTATTGGTTTTCCTCCGCTCTAACCCTGCTTTTCTTGGTTTTCCTCCACTCTAACCCCGCTTTTCTTGGTTTTCCTCCTCTCTAACTTCGCTTTTCTTGGTTTTCCTCCGCTCTATAACAGCTTTCCTTGGTTTTCCTACGCTCTAACACCGCTTTTCTTGGTTTTCCTCCACTGTAAAACCGCTTTTCTTGGTTTTCCTCCGCTCTAACTTCGCTTTTCTTGGTTTTCCTCCGCTCTATAACAGCTTTCCTTGGTTTTCCTACGCTCTAACACCACTTTTATTGGTTTTCCTCCACTCTAATCAGGCTTTCCTTGGATTTCTGCTGCTCTAACCGCGCTTTTCTTTGTTTTCCTCCTCTCTAACTTCTTTTTATTGGTTTTCCTCCGTTTAACCCCTCTTTTCTTGGTTTTTTTCCGCTCTAACCCCGCTTTTCTTGGTTTTCCTTCGCTCTAACTTCGCTTTTCTTGGATTTCCTTTTCTCTAACCCAGCTTTTCTTGGTTTTCCTACGCTCTAACACCTCTTTTCTTGGTTTTCCTCCGCTCTAACCCTGCTTTTCTTGGTTATCCTCCGCTCTAACTTCACTTTTCTTGGTTTTCCTCCTTTTTAACCCCGCTTTTCTTGGTTTTCCTCCGCTCTAATCCCGCTTCTCTTGGTTTTTCTCCACTATAAACCAGCTTTTCTTGGTTTTTCTCCACTCTAACCATGCTTTTCTTGGATTTCTGCTGCTCTAACCGCGCTTTCCTTTGTTTTCCTCCTCTCTAACTTCTTTTTATTGGTTTTCCTCCGCTCTAACCCCACTTTTCTTGGTTTTCATCCGCATGAACAACGTTTTTCTTTGTTTTCCTCCGCTCTAACTTCGCATTTCCTAGTTTTCCTCCGCTCTAACCCCGCATTTCTTGGTTTTCCTCCGCTCTAACCCCGCTTTTCTTGGTTTTCCTCCGCTCCAACCCCGCTTTTCATGGTTTTCCTCCGCTCTAACCCCGCTTTTCTTGGTTTTCCTCACCTCTAACTTCACTATTCTTTCTTTTCCTCCGCTCTGACTTTACATTTCTTCGTTTTCCCCCTTTCTAACCGGCTTTTCTTGGTTTTCCTCCGCTCTAACCCCGCTTTTCTTGGTTTTCCTCAGCTCTAACCCCGATTTTCTTGGTTTTCCTCCACTATAACCCCGCTTTTCTTGGTTTTCCTCCGCTCTAACCCCGCTTTTATTGGTTTTCCTCCGCTCTAACTTCGCTTTTCTTGGTTTCCTTTGCTCTAACCCTGCTTTTCTTGGTTTTCCTCCACTCTAACCCCGCTTTTCTTGGTTTTCCTCCTCTCTAACTTCGCTTTTCTTGGTTTTCCTCCGCTCTATAACAGCTTTCCTTGGTTTTCCTACGCTCTAACACCGCTTTTCTTGGTTTTCCTCCACTGTAAAACCGCTTTTCTTGGTTTTTCTCCGCTCTAACTTCGCTTTTCTTGGTTTTCCTCCGCTCTATAACAGCTTTCCATTGGTTTTCCTACGCTCTAACACCACTTTTATTGGTTTTCCTCCACTCTAATCAGGCTTTCCTTGGATTTCTGCTGCTCTAGCCACGCTTTTCTTTGTTTTCCTCCTCTCTAACTTCTTTTTATTGGTTTTCCTCCGTTTAACCCCTCTTTTCTTGGTTTTTTTCCGCTCTAACCCCGCTTTTCTTGGTTTTCCTTCGCTCTAACTTCGCTTTTCTTGGATTTCCTTTTCTCTAACCCAGCTTTTCTTGGTTTTCCTACGCTCTAACACCTCTTTTCTTGGTTTTCCTCCACTCTAACCCTGCTTTTCTTGGTTATCCTCCGCTCTAACTTCACTTTTCTTGGTTTTCCTCCTTTTTAACCTCGCTTTTCTTGGTTTTCCTCCGCTCTAATCCCGCTTCTCTTGGTTTTTCTCCACTATAAACCAGCTTTTCTTGGTTTTTCTCCACTCTAACCATGCTTTTCTTGGATTTCTGCTGCTCTAACCGCGCTTTCCTTTGTTTTCCTCCTCTCTAACTTCTTTTTATTGGTTTTCCTCCGCTCTAACCCCACTTTTCTTGGTTTTCATCCGCATGAACAACGTTTTTCTTTGTTTTCCTCCGCTCTAACTTCGCATTTCCTAGTTTTCCTCCGCTCTAACCCCGCATTTCTTGGTTTTCCTCCGCTCTAACCCCGCTTTTCTTGGTTTTCCTCCGCTCCAACCCCGCTTTTCATGGTTTTCCTCCGCTCTAACCCCGCTTTTCTTGGTTTTCCTCACCTCTAACTTCACTATTCTTTCTTTTCCTCCGCTCTAACTTTACATTTCTTCGTTTTCCCCCTTTCTAACCGGCTTTTCTTGGTTTTCCTCCGCTCTAACCCCGCTTTTCTTGGATTTCCTCCAGTCTAACCCCGCTTTTCTCGGTTTTCCTCCGCTATAACCCCACTTTTCTTGGTTTTCCTCTGCTCTAACCCCGCTATGCTTGGTTTTCCTCCACTCTAATTTCGCTTTTCTTGGTTTTCCTCCGTTCTAACTTCGCTTTTCTTGGTTTTCCTTTGCTCTATCAGCGCTTTCCTTGGTTTTCCTACGCTCTAACACCAACTTTCTTGGTTTTCCTCCTCTCTAACCCTGCTTTTATTGGTTTTCCTCCGCTCTAACTTCACTTTTCTTGGTTTTCCTCTGCTCTACCCCGATTTTCGTGATTTTCCTCCGCTCTAACCCCGCTTTTCTTGGTTTTCCTCCGCTCTAACTGCGCTTTTCTTGGTTTTCCTCCGCTCTAACTTCACTTTTCTTGGTTTTCCTCTGCTCTACCCCGATTTTCGTGATTTTCCTCCGCTCTAACCCCGCTTTTCTTGGTTTTCCTCCGCTCTAACTGCGCTTTTCTTGGTTTTCCTCCGCTCTAACTGCGCTTTTCTTGGTTTTCCTCCGCTCTAACTTCGCTTTTCTTGGTTTTCCTTTGCTCTATCACCGCTTTCCTTGGTTTTCCTACGCTCTAACACCACTTTTCTTGGTTTTCCTCCGCACTAACCCCGCTTTTCTTGGTTTTTCTCCACTCTAACCCAGCTTTTCATGGTTTTACTCCACTCTAACCATGCTTTTCTTGGATTTCTGCTGCTCTAACCGCGCTTTTCTTTGTTTTCCTCCTCTCTAACTAATTTTTCTTGGTTTTCCTACGCTCTAAACCCACTTTTCTTGGTTTTCATCCGCATGAACAACGTTTTTCTTGGTTTTCCTCCGCTCTAACTTCGCATTTCCTAGTTTTCCTCCGCTCTAACCCCGCATTTCTTGGTTTTCCTCCGTTCTAACCTTGCGTTTCATGCTTTTCTTCCGCTCTAACACCACTTTTCTTGGTTTTCCTGCGCTCTAACCCTGCTTTTCTTGGTGTTCCTCCGCTCTAACTTCATTTTCTTGGTTTTCCTCCTTTTCAACCCCGCTTTTCTTGGTTTTCCTCCGCTCTAATCCCGCTTCTTTTGGTTTTTCTCCACTCTAACCAGGCTATTCTTGGATTTTCTCCACTCTAACCATGCTTTTCTTGGATGTCTGCTGCTCTAACCGCGCTTTTCTTTGTTTTCCTCCTCTCTAACTAATTTTTCTTGGTTTTCCTCCGCTCTAACCCCGCTTTTATTGGTTTTCCTCCGCTCTAACTTCGCTTTTCTTGGTTTCCTTTGCTCTAACCCTGCTTTTCTTGGTTTTCCTCCACTCTAACCCCGCTTTTCTTGGTTTTCCTCCTCTCTAACTTCGCTTTTCTTGGTTTTCCTCCGCTCTATAACAGCTTTCCTTGGTTTTCCTACGCTTTAACACCGCTTTTCTTGGTTTTCCTCCACTGTAAAACCGCTTTTCTTGGTTTTTCTCCGCTCTAACTTCGCTTTTCTTGGTTTTCCTCCGCTCTATAACAGCTTTCCTTGGTTTTCCTACGCTCTAACACCACTTTTATTGGTTTTCCTCCACTCTAATCAGGCTTTCCTTGGATTTCTGCTGCTCTAACCGCGCTTTTCTTTGTTTTCCTCCTCTCTAACTTCTTTTTATTGGTTTTCCTCCGTTTAACCCCTCTTTTCTTGGTTTTTTTCCGCTCTAACCCCGCTTTTCTTGGTTTTCCTTCGCTCTAACTTCACTTTTCTTGGATTTCCTTTTCTCTAACCCAGCTTTTCTTGGTTTTCCTACGCTCTAACACCTCTTTTCTTGGTTTTCCTCCGCTCTAACCCTGCTTTTCTTGGTTATCCTCCGCTCTAACTTCACTTTTCTTGGTTTTCCTCCTTTTTAACCTCGCTTTTCTTGGTTTTCCTCCGCTCTAATCCCGCTTCTCTTGGTTTTTCTCCACTATAAACCAGCTTTTCTTGGTTTTTCTCCACTCTAACCATGCTTTTCTTGGATTTCTGCTGCTCTAACCGCGCTTTCCTTTGTTTTCCTCCTCTCTAACTTCTTTTTATTGGTTTTCCTCCGCTCTAACCCCACTTTTCTTGGTTTTCATCCGCATGAACAACGTTTTTCTTTGTTTTCCTCCGCTCTAACTTCGCATTTCCTAGTTTTCCTCCGCTCTAACCCCGCATTTCTTGGTTTTCCTCCGCTCTAACCCCGCTTTTCTTGGTTTTCCTCCGCTCCAACCCCGCTTTTCATGGTTTTCCTCCGCTCTAACCCCGCTTTTCTTGGTTTTCCTCACCTCTAACTTCACTATTCTTTCTTTTCCTCCGCTCTAACTTTACATTTCTTCGTTTTCCCCCTTTCTAACCGGCTTTTCTTGGTTTTCCTCCGCTCTAACCCCGCTTTTCTTGGATTTCCTCCAGTCTAACCCCGCTTTTCTCGGTTTTCCTCCGCTATAACCCCACTTTTCTTGGTTTTCCTCTGCTCTAACCCCGCTATGCTTGGTTTTCCTCCACTCTAATTTCGCTTTTCTTGGTTTTCCTCCGTTCTAACTTCGCTTTTCTTGGTTTTCCTTTGCTCTATCAGCGCTTTCCTTGGTTTTCCTACGCTCTAACACCAACTTTCTTGGTTTTCCTCCTCTCTAACCCTGCTTTTATTGGTTTTCCTCCGCTCTAACTTCACTTTTCTTGGTTTTCCTCTGCTCTACCCCGATTTTCGTGATTTTCCTCCGCTCTAACCCCGCTTTTCTTGGTTTTCCTCCGCTCTAACTGCGCTTTTCTTGGTTTTCCTCCGCTCTAACTTCACTTTTCTTGGTTTTCCTCTGCTCTACCCCGATTTTCGTGATTTTCCTCCGCTCTAACCCCGCTTTTCTTGGTTTTCCTCCGCTCTAACTGCGCTTTTCTTGGTTTTCCTCCGCTCTAACTTCGCTTTTCTTGGTTTTCCTTTGCTCTATCACCGCTTTCCTTGGTTTTCCTACGCTCTAACACCACTTTTCTTGGTTTTCCTCCGCACTAACCCCGCTTTTCTTGGTTTTTCTCCACTCTAACCCAGCTTTTCATGGTTTTACTCCACTCTAACCATGCTTTTCTTGGATTTCTGCTGCTCTAACCGCGCTTTTCTTTGTTTTCCTCCTCTCTAACTAATTTTTCTTGGTTTTCCTACGCTCTAAACCCACTTTTCTTGGTTTTCATCCACATGAACAACGTTTTTCTTGGTTTTCCTCCGCTCTAACTTCGCATTTCCTAGTTTTCCTCCGCTCTAACCCCGCATTTCTTGGTTTTCCTCCGCTCTAACCCCGCTTTTCTTGGTTTTCCTCCGCTCCAACCCCGCTTTTCATGGTTTTCCTCCGCTCTAACCCCGCTTTTCTTGGTTTTCCTCACCTCTAACTTCACTATTCTTTCTTTTCCTCCGCTCTGACTTTACATTTCTTCGTTTTCCCCCTTTCTAACCGGCTTTTCTTGGTTTTCCTCCGCTCTAACCCCGCTTTTCTTGGTTTTCCTCAGCTCTAACCCCGATTTTCTTGGTTTTCCTCCACTATAACCCCGCTTTTCTTGGTTTTCCTCCGCTCTAACCCCGCTTTTATTGGTTTTCCTCCGCTCTAACTTCGCTTTTCTTGGTTTCCTTTGCTCTAACCCTGCTTTTCTTGGTTTTCCTCCACTCTAACCCCGCTTTTCTTGGTTTTCCTCCTCTCTAACTTCGCTTTTCTTGGTTTTCCTCCGCTCTATAACAGCTTTCCTTGGTTTTCCTACGCTCTAACACCGCTTTTCTTGGTTTTCCTCCACTGTAAAACCGCTTTTCTTGGTTTTTCTCCGCTCTAACTTCGCTTTTCTTGGTTTTCCTCCGCTCTATAACAGCTTTCCATTGGTTTTCCTACGCTCTAACACCACTTTTATTGGTTTTCCTCCACTCTAATCAGGCTTTCCTTGGATTTCTGCTGCTCTAGCCACGCTTTTCTTTGTTTTCCTCCTCTCTAACTTCTTTTTATTGGTTTTCCTCCGTTTAACCCCTCTTTTCTTGGTTTTTTTCCGCTCTAACCCCGCTTTTCTTGGTTTTCCTTCGCTCTAACTTCGCTTTTCTTGGATTTCCTTTTCTCTAACCCAGCTTTTCTTGGTTTTCCTACGCTCTAACACCTCTTTTCTTGGTTTTCCTCCACTCTAACCCTGCTTTTCTTGGTTATCCTCCGCTCTAACTTCACTTTTCTTGGTTTTCCTCCTTTTTAACCTCGCTTTTCTTGGTTTTCCTCCGCTCTAATCCCGCTTCTCTTGGTTTTTCTCCACTATAAACCAGCTTTTCTTGGTTTTTCTCCACTCTAACCATGCTTTTCTTGGATTTCTGCTGCTCTAACCGCGCTTTCCTTTGTTTTCCTCCTCTCTAACTTCTTTTTATTGGTTTTCCTCCGCTCTAACCCCACTTTTCTTGGTTTTCATCCGCATGAACAACGTTTTTCTTTGTTTTCCTCCGCTCTAACTTCGCATTTCCTAGTTTTCCTCCGCTCTAACCCCGCATTTCTTGGTTTTCCTCCGCTCTAACCCCGCTTTTCTTGGTTTTCCTCCGCTCCAACCCCGCTTTTCATGGTTTTCCTCCGCTCTAACCCCGCTTTTCTTGGTTTTCCTCACCTCTAACTTCACTATTCTTTCTTTTCCTCCGCTCTAACTTTACATTTCTTCGTTTTCCCCCTTTCTAACCGGCTTTTCTTGGTTTTCCTCCGCTCTAACCCCGCTTTTCTTGGATTTCCTCCAGTCTAACCCCGCTTTTCTCGGTTTTCCTCCGCTATAACCCCACTTTTCTTGGTTTTCCTCTGCTCTAACCCCGCTATGCTTGGTTTTCCTCCACTCTAATTTCGCTTTTCTTGGTTTTCCTCCGTTCTAACTTCGCTTTTCTTGGTTTTCCTTTGCTCTATCAGCGCTTTCCTTGGTTTTCCTACGCTCTAACACCAACTTTCTTGGTTTTCCTCCTCTCTAACCCTGCTTTTATTGGTTTTCCTCCGCTCTAACTTCACTTTTCTTGGTTTTCCTCTGCTCTACCCCGATTTTCGTGATTTTCCTCCGCTCTAACCCCGCTTTTCTTGGTTTTCCTCCGCTCTAACTGCGCTTTTCTTGGTTTTCCTCCGCTCTAACTTCACTTTTCTTGGTTTTCCTCTGCTCTACCCCGATTTTCGTGATTTTCCTCCGCTCTAACCCCGCTTTTCTTGGTTTTCCTCCGCTCTAACTGCGCTTTTCTTGGTTTTCCTCCGCTCTAACTGCGCTTTTCTTGGTTTTCCTCCGCTCTAACTTCGCTTTTCTTGGTTTTCCTTTGCTCTATCACCGCTTTCCTTGGTTTTCCTACGCTCTAACACCACTTTTCTTGGTTTTCCTCCGCACTAACCCCGCTTTTCTTGGTTTTTCTCCACTCTAACCCAGCTTTTCATGGTTTTACTCCACTCTAACCATGCTTTTCTTGGATTTCTGCTGCTCTAACCGCGCTTTTCTTTGTTTTCCTCCTCTCTAACTAATTTTTCTTGGTTTTCCTACGCTCTAAACCCACTTTTCTTGGTTTTCATCCGCATGAACAACGTTTTTCTTGGTTTTCCTCCGCTCTAACTTCGCATTTCCTAGTTTTCCTCCGCTCTAACCCCGCATTTCTTGGTTTTCCTCCGTTCTAACCTTGCGTTTCATGCTTTTCTTCCGCTCTAACACCACTTTTCTTGGTTTTCCTGCGCTCTAACCCTGCTTTTCTTGGTGTTCCTCCGCTCTAACTTCATTTTCTTGGTTTTCCTCCTTTTCAACCCCGCTTTTCTTGGTTTTCCTCCGCTCTAATCCCGCTTCTTTTGGTTTTTCTCCACTCTAACCAGGCTATTCTTGGATTTTCTCCACTCTAACCATGCTTTTCTTGGATGTCTGCTGCTCTAACCGCGCTTTTCTTTGTTTTCCTCCTCTCTAACTAATTTTTCTTGGTTTTCCTCCGCTCTAACCCCGCTTTTATTGGTTTTCCTCCGCTCTAACTTCGCTTTTCTTGGTTTCCTTTGCTCTAACCCTGCTTTTCTTGGTTTTCCTCCACTCTAACCCCGCTTTTCTTGGTTTTCCTCCTCTCTAACTTCGCTTTTCTTGGTTTTCCTCCGCTCTATAACAGCTTTCCTTGGTTTTCCTACGCTTTAACACCGCTTTTCTTGGTTTTCCTCCACTGTAAAACCGCTTTTCTTGGTTTTTCTCCGCTCTAACTTCGCTTTTCTTGGTTTTCCTCCGCTCTATAACAGCTTTCCTTGGTTTTCCTACGCTCTAACACCACTTTTATTGGTTTTCCTCCACTCTAATCAGGCTTTCCTTGGATTTCTGCTGCTCTAACCGCGCTTTTCTTTGTTTTCCTCCTCTCTAACTTCTTTTTATTGGTTTTCCTCCGTTTAACCCCTCTTTTCTTGGTTTTTTTCCGCTCTAACCCCGCTTTTCTTGGTTTTCCTTCGCTCTAACTTCACTTTTCTTGGATTTCCTTTTCTCTAACCCAGCTTTTCTTGGTTTTCCTACGCTCTAACACCTCTTTTCTTGGTTTTCCTCCGCTCTAACCCTGCTTTTCTTGGTTATCCTCCGCTCTAACTTCACTTTTCTTGGTTTTCCTCCTTTTTAACCTCGCTTTTCTTGGTTTTCCTCCGCTCTAATCCCGCTTCTCTTGGTTTTTCTCCACTATAAACCAGCTTTTCTTGGTTTTTCTCCACTCTAACCATGCTTTTCTTGGATTTCTGCTGCTCTAACCGCGCTTTCCTTTGTTTTCCTCCTCTCTAACTTCTTTTTATTGGTTTTCCTCCGCTCTAACCCCACTTTTCTTGGTTTTCATCCGCATGAACAACGTTTTTCTTTGTTTTCCTCCGCTCTAACTTCGCATTTCCTAGTTTTCCTCCGCTCTAACCCCGCATTTCTTGGTTTTCCTCCGCTCTAACCCCGCTTTTCTTGGTTTTCCTCCGCTCCAACCCCGCTTTTCATGGTTTTCCTCCGCTCTAACCCCGCTTTTCTTGGTTTTCCTCACCTCTAACTTCACTATTCTTTCTTTTCCTCCGCTCTAACTTTACATTTCTTCGTTTTCCCCCTTTCTAACCGGCTTTTCTTGGTTTTCCTCCGCTCTAACCCCGCTTTTCTTGGATTTCCTCCAGTCTAACCCCGCTTTTCTCGGTTTTCCTCCGCTATAACCCCACTTTTCTTGGTTTTCCTCTGCTCTAACCCCGCTATGCTTGGTTTTCCTCCACTCTAATTTCGCTTTTCTTGGTTTTCCTCCGTTCTAACTTCGCTTTTCTTGGTTTTCCTTTGCTCTATCAGCGCTTTCCTTGGTTTTCCTACGCTCTAACACCAACTTTCTTGGTTTTCCTCCTCTCTAACCCTGCTTTTATTGGTTTTCCTCCGCTCTAACTTCACTTTTCTTGGTTTTCCTCTGCTCTACCCCGATTTTCGTGATTTTCCTCCGCTCTAACCCCGCTTTTCTTGGTTTTCCTCCGCTCTAACTGCGCTTTTCTTGGTTTTCCTCCGCTCTAACTTCACTTTTCTTGGTTTTCCTCTGCTCTACCCCGATTTTCGTGATTTTCCTCCGCTCTAACCCCGCTTTTCTTGGTTTTCCTCCGCTCTAACTGCGCTTTTCTTGGTTTTCCTCCGCTCTAACTTCGCTTTTCTTGGTTTTCCTTTGCTCTATCACCGCTTTCCTTGGTTTTCCTACGCTCTAACACCACTTTTCTTGGTTTTCCTCCGCACTAACCCCGCTTTTCTTGGTTTTTCTCCACTCTAACCCAGCTTTTCATGGTTTTACTCCACTCTAACCATGCTTTTCTTGGATTTCTGCTGCTCTAACCGCGCTTTTCTTTGTTTTCCTCCTCTCTAACTAATTTTTCTTGGTTTTCCTACGCTCTAAACCCACTTTTCTTGGTTTTCATCCACATGAACAACGTTTTTCTTGGTTTTCCTCCGCTCTAACTTCGCATTTCCTAGTTTTCCTCCGCTCTAACCCCGCATTTCTTGGTTTTCCTCCGCTCTAACCTTGCTTTTCATGCTTTTCTTCCGCTCTAACCCCGCTTTTCTTGGTTTTCCTCCGCTCTAACCCCGCTTTTCTTGGATTTCCTCCACTCTAACCCCGCTTTTCTTGGTTTTCCTCCGCTATCACCCCGCTTTCCTTGGTTTTCCTTTGCTCTATCACCGCTTTCCTTGGTTTTCCTACGCTCTAACCCCGCTTTTCTTGGTTTTCCTCCACTCCAACCCTGCTTTTATTGGTTTTCCTTTGCTCTAACTTCACTTTTCTTGGTTTTCCTCCGCTCTAACCCCGCTTTTCTTGGTTTTCCTCTGCTCTAACCCTGCTTTTCTTGGTTTTCCTCCGCTCTAACTTCACTTTTCTTGGTTTTCCTCTGCTTTAACCCCGCTTTTCTTGGTTTTCCTTCGCTCTAATCCTGCTTTTCTTGGTTTTTCTCCGCTCTAACCATGCTTTTCTCGGATTTCTGCTGCTCTAACCACGCTTTTCTTCGTTTTCTTCCGTTCTAACTCTGCTTTACTTGGTTTTCCTCCGCTCTAACCTCGCTTTTCTTGGTTTTCCTCCGCTCTAACCCCGCTTTTCTTCGTTTTCCTCCGGTATAACCCCGCTTTTCTTGGATTCCTCCACTCTAACCACGCTTTTCTTTCTTTTCCTCCGCTCTAACTTCACTTTGCTTGGTTTTCCTCCTTTCTTTCCCCGCTTTTCTTGGTTTTCCTCCGCTCTAATCTTGCTTCTCTTGTTTTTTCTCCAGTCTAACCCAGCTTTTCTTGGTTTTTCTCCACTCTAACCATGCTTTTCTTGGATTTCTGCTGCTCTAACCGCGCTTTTCTTTGTTTTACTCCTCTCTAACTTCTTTTTATTGGTTTTCCTCCGCTCTAACGCCGCTTTTCTTGGTTTTCATCCAATCTAACCCCGCTTTCCTTGTTTTCTTTCGTTCTAACTCTGCTTTTCTTGGTTTTCCTCTGCTCTAACCCCACATTTCTTGGTTTTCATCCGCATGAACAACGTTTTTATTGGTTTTCCTCCGCTCTAACCCCGCTTTTCTTCGTTTTCCTCCACTCTAACCCCGCTTTTCTTGGCTTTCCTCCGCTCTAACCCCACTTTTCTTGGTTTTCCTCCGCTCTAACCCTGCTTTTCTTGGTTTTCCTCCGCTCTAGCTTCACTTTGCTTGGTTTTCCTCCGCTCTAATCCCGCTTCTCTTGGTTTTTCTCCACTCTAACCCAGCTTTTCTTAGTTTTTCTCCACTCTAACCATGCTTTTCTTGGATTTCTGCTTCTCTAACCGCGCTTTACTTTGTTTTCCTCCTCTCTAACTTCTTTTTCTTAGTTTTCCTCCGCTCTAAACCCGATTATCTTGGTTTTCCTACTCTCTAACCCCGCTTTTCTTGGATTTCTTCCGTTCTAACTCTGCTTTTCTTGGTTTTCCTCCGCTCTAACCCCGCATTTCTAGGTTTTCATCCTGATGAACCACGTTTTTCTTGGATTTCCTCCGCTCTAACTTCGCATTTCCTAGTTTTCCTCCGCTCTAACCCCACATTTCTTGGTTTTCCTCCGCTCTAACCCCGCTTTTCATGCTCTTCCTCCGCTCTAACCCCACTTTTCTTGGTTTTCCACTGCTCTTTCCCCGCTTTTCTTGGTTCTCCTCCACACTAACACCGCTTTTCTTGGTTTTCCTCACCTCTAACTTTAATTTCCTTTCTTTTCCTTCGCTCTAACCTTGCTTTTCTTGGTTTTCCTCCGCTCTAACCCAGCTTTTCATGGTTTTTCTCATTTCTAACCCCGCTTTTCTTGGTATTTCTCAGCTCTAACCCCACTTTTCATGCTTTTCCTCCGTTCTAACTCTGCTTTACTTGGTTTTCCTCCGCTCTAACCCCGCTTTTCTTGGTTTTCCTCAGCTCTAACCCAGCTTTTCTTGGTTTTCCTCCGCTCTAACCTTGCTTTTCTTGGTCTTTCTCCACTTTATCCCCGCTTTTCCTGGTTTTCCTCCCTTCTACCCCACCTTTTCTTGGTTTTCCTCCGCTCTAACCCCGTTTCTCTTGGTTTTCCTCCGCTCTCACACTGCTTTTCTTCAATTTCCGTTGTTCTAACCACGCTTTTCTTGGTTTTCCTTTGCGCAAACTGGGCTTTTCTTGGTTTTCCTCCGCTCTAACACCGCTTTTCTTGGGTTTCCTCCGCTCTAACCCCGCTTTTCTTGGTTTTCCCCCGCACTAACCCCTCTTTTCTTGTTTTTCCTCCGCACTAACTCCGCTTTTCTTGGTTTTTCTCCACTCTAACCCAGCTTTTCATGGTTTTTCTCCACTCTAACCATGCTTTTCTCGGAATTCTGCTGCTCTAACCGCGTTTTTCTTCGTTTTCTTCCTCTCTAACTTCTTTTTCTCGGTTTTCCTCCGCTCTAACCCCGCTTTTCTTGGTTTTCCTCCGCACTTATTCCGCTTTTCTTGGTTTTCCTCCGCTCTAACCCCGCTTTTCTTGGTTTTCCTCCGCTCTAACTTTGCTTTTCTTGGTTTTCCTTTGCTCTAACCCTGCTTTTCTTGGTTTACCTCCGCTCTAACTTCACTTTTCTTTGTTTTCCTCCTTTCTAACCCCGCTTTTCTTGGTTTTCCTCCTCTCTAATCCCGCTTCTCTTGGTTTTTCTCCATTCTAACCCAGCTTTTCTTGGTTTTTCTCCACTCTAACCATGCTTTTCTTGGATTTCTGCTGCTCTAACCGCGCTTTTCTTTGTTTTCCTCCTCTCTAACTTCTTTTTATTGGTTTTCCTCCACTCTAACCCCGCTTTTCTTGGTTTTCCTCCGCTATAACCCCACTTTTCTTGGTTTTCCTCTGCTCTAACCCCGCTTTTCTTGGTTTTCCTCCACTCTAATTTCGCTTTTCTTGGTTTTCCTTCGTTCTAACTTCACTTTTCTTGGTTTTCCTTAGCTCTATCGGCACTTTCCTTGGTTTTCCTACGCTCTAACACCACCTTTCTTGGTTTTCCTCCTCTCCAACCCTGCTTTTATTGGTTTTCCTCCGCTCTAAATTCACTTTTCTTGGTTTTTCTCTGCTCTACCCCGATTTTCTTGATTTTCCTCCGCTCTAACCCCGCTTTTCTTGGTTTTCCTCCGCTCTAACTGCGCTTTTCTTGGTTTTCCTCCGCTCTAACTTCGCTTTTCTTGGTTTTCCTTTGCTCTATCACCGCTTTCCTTGGTTTTCCTACACTCTAACACCACTTTTCTTGGTTTTCCTCCGCTCTAACCCTGCTTTTATTGGTTTTCCTCCGCTCTAACCCCGCTTTTCTTGGTTTTCCTCAGCTCTAACCCCGATTTTCTTGGTTTTCCTCCACTATAACCCCGCTTTTCTTGGTGTTCCTACGCTGTAACACCACTTTTGTTGGTTTTCCTCCGCTCTAACTTCATTTTGCTTGGTTTTCCTCCTTTCTAACCCCGCTTTTCTTGGTTTTCCTCCGCACTAATCCAGCTTCTCTTGGTTTTTCTCCACTCTAACCCAGCTTTTCTTGGTTTTCCTCCGCTCTAACCCTGCTTTTCTTTGTTTTTCTCCACTCTAACCCCATTTCTCTTGGTTTTCTTCTGCTCTAACACCGCTTTTCTTGGTTTTCCTTTGCTCTAACCCCGCTTTTCTTGGTTTTCCTCCGCACTAACCCCTCTATTCTTGGTTTTCCTCCGCACTAACCCAGCTTTTCTTGGTTTTTTTCCACTCTAACCCAGCTTTTCATGGTTTTTCTCCACTCTAACCATGCTTTTCTCGGATTTCTGCCGCTCTAACCGCGCTTTTCTTCGTTTTCTTCCTCTCTAATTTCTATTTCTTGGTTTTCCTCCGCTCTAACCTTGCTTTTCTTTTTTTTCCTCCGCACTTATTCCGCTTTTCTTGGTTTTTCTTATTTCTAACCCCGCTTTTCTTGGTTTTCCTCCGCTCTAATCCCGCTTCTCTTGGTTTTTCTCCACTCTAAACCAGCTTTTCTTGGTTTTTCTCCACTCTAACCATGCTTTTCTTGGATTTCTGCTGCTCTAACCGCGCTTTTCTTTGTTTCCCTCCGCTCTAACCCCGCTTTTCTTGGTTTTCCTTTGCTCTAACCACGATTATGTTGGTTTTCCTGCTCTCTAAACCCTCTTTTCTAGGTTTTCTTCCGTTCTAACTCTGCTTTTCTTGGATTTCCTCCGCTCTAACCCCGCATTTCTTCGTTTTCATCCGCATGAACAACGTTTTTCTTGGTTTTCCTCCGCTCTAACTTCGCATTTCCTAGTTTTCCTCCGCTCTAACTCCACATTTGTTGGTTTTCCTCTGCTCTAACCCTGCTTTTCATGCTTTTCCTCCACTCTAACCCCGCTTTTCTTGGTTTTCCTCCGCTCTAACCCCGCTTTACTTGTTTCTCCTCCACACTAACCGCGCTTTTCTTGGTTTTCCTCCGCTCCAACTTCATATTTCTTTCTTTTCCCCCGCTCTAACTTTACTTTTCTTGGTTTTCCTCCATTCTAACCCCGCTTTTCTTGCTTTTCCTCAACTCTAACCCCACGTTTCATGCTTGTCCTCCGCTCTAACCCCGATTTTCTTGGTTTTCCTCCGCACTTATTCCGCTTTTCTTGGTTTTCCTCAGCTCTAACCCCACTTTTCATGCTTTCCTCCGCTCTAACCCCGATTTTCTTGGTTTTCCTCCGATCTAAACTCGCTTTTCTTGGTTTTCCTCAGCTCTAACCCATCTTTTCTTGGTTTTCCTTCGCTTTAACCCTGCTTGTCTTGGTTTTTCTCCTCTCTAACCCCGCTTTTCCTTGTTTTCCTCCCTTCTATCTCCGTATTTCTTGGTTTTTCTCCGCTCTAACCCCGTTTCTCTTGGTTTTCCTCCGCTCTATCACCGCTTTTCATGGTTTTCCTTTGTTCTAAACCCGCTTTTCTTGGTTTTCCTTTGCGCTAACTTGGCTTTTCTTGGTTTTCCTTTGCTCTAACACCAATTTTTCTGGTTTTCCTCCACTCTAACCCCGCATTTCTTCGTTTTCATCCGCATGAACAACGTTTTTCTTGGTTTTCCTCCGCTCTGACTTCGCATTTCCTAGTTTTCCTCCGCTCTAGCCCCACATTTCTTGGTTTTCCTCCGCTCTAACTACACTTTTCTTTCTTTTCCTCCGCTCTAACTTTACTTTTCTTGGTTTTCCTCCTTTCTAACCCCGCTTTTCTTGGTTTTCCTCAGCTCTAACCCCAATTTCCATGCTTTTCCTCCGCTCTAACCCCGATTTTCTTGGTTTTCCTCCGCACTTATTCCGCTTTTCTTTGTTTTCCTCAGCTCTAACCCCACTTTTCTTTCTTTTCCTCCGCTCTAACTTTACTTTTCTTGGTTTTCCTCCTTTCTAACCCCGCTTTTCTTGGTTTTCCTCCGCTCTAACTTCGCTTTTCTTGGATTTCCTCCGCTCTAACCCCACTTTTCTTGGTTTTTCTCCTCTCTAACCCCGCTTTTCTTGGTTTTCCTCCCTTCTATCCCCGCTTTTCTTGGTTTTCCTCCGCTCTAACCCCGTTTCTCTTCGTTTTCCTCCGCTCTAACACCGCTTTTCTTGGTTTTCCTTTGCTCTAACCCCGCTTTTCTTGGTTTTCCTCCGCTCTAACCTCACTTTTCTTGGTTTTCCTCCAATCTAACCCTGCTTTTCTTGGTTTTCCTCCGCTCTAACCCCGCTTTCCTTGGTTCTCCTCCACACTAACCCCGCTTTTCTTGGTTTTCCTCCACTCCAACTTCACTTTTCTTTCTTTTCCTCCGCTCTAGCTTTACTTCTCTTGGTTTTCCTCCATTCTAACCTAGCTTTTCTTGGTTTTCCTCAGCTCTAACCCCACGTTTCATCCTTTTCCTCCGCTCTAACCCCGATTTTCTTGGTTTTTCTCCGCTCTAACCGCGTTTCTCTTGGTTTTCCTCTGCTCTAACCCCACGTTTCATGC
Source organism: Coturnix japonica (assembly GCF_054131305.1). Lineage (NCBI taxonomy): Eukaryota > Metazoa > Chordata > Aves > Galliformes > Phasianidae > Coturnix > Coturnix japonica. The sequence goes on along the minus strand of NC_140666.1, from coordinate 2,348,761 downwards.
TTTTCCTCCGCTCTAACCCTGCTTTCCTTGGTTTTCCTCAGCTCTAACCCAGATTTTCTTGGTTTTCCTACGCTCTAACCCCGCTTTTCTTGGATTTCCTCCGCTCTAACCCCGCTTTTCTTGGTTTTCCTTTGCTCTAGCCTAGCTTTTCTTAGTTTTCCTCTGCACTAACCCTTCTTTTCTTGGTTTTCCTCTTCACTAACCCCGCTTTTCATGGTTTTTCTCCACTCTAACCATGCTTTTCTTGGACTTCTGCTGCTCTAATCGCGCTTTTCTTCGTTTTCTTCCTCTCTAACTTCCTTTTCTTGGCTTCCCTCCGCTCTATCCCTGCTATTCTTGGTTTTCCTCCGCACTTCTTGCGCTTTTCTTGGTTTTCCTCTGCTATAACTTCGCGTTTCTTGGTTTTCCTCCGCTCTAACCCCGCTTTTCTTGGTTTTCCTCCGCTCTAACCCTGCTTTTCTTGGTTATCCTCCTCTCTTACCCCGCTTTTCTTGGTTTTCCTCCGCTCTAACCCCGCTTTTCTTGGTTTTCCTCCGCTCTAACCCCGCTTTTCTTGGTTTTCCTCTGCTCTTACCCTGCTTTTCTTGGTTTTCCTCCGCTCTAACTTCACTTTTCTTGGTTTTCCTCTGCTTTAACCCCGCTTTTCTTGGTTTTCCTTCGCTCTAATCCTGCTTTTCTTGGTTTTTCTCCGCTCTAACCGTGCTTTTCTCGGATTTCTGCTGCTCTAACCACGCTTTTCTTCGTTTTCTTCCGTTCTAACTCTGCTTTACTTGGTTTTCCTCCGCTCTAACCTCGCTTTTCTTGGTTTTCCTCTGCTCTAACCCCGCTTTTCTTCGTTTTCCTCCGGTATAACCCCGCTTTTCTTGGATTCCTCCACTCTAAACACGCTTTTCTTTCTTTTCCTCCGCTCTAACTTCACTTTGTTTGGTTTTCCTCCTTTCTTTCCCCGCTTTTCTTGGTTTTCCTCCGCTCTAATCTTGCTTCTCTTGTTTTTTCTCCAGTCTAACCCAGCTTTTCTTGGTTTTTCTCCACTCTAACCATGCTTTTCTTGGATTTCTGCTGCTCTAACCGCGCTTTTCTTTGTTTTACTCCTCTCTAACTTCTTTTTATTGGTTTTCCTCCGCTATAACGCCGCTTTTCTTGGTTTTCATCCAATCTAACCCCGCTTTCCTTGTTTTCTTTCGTTCTAACTCTGCTTTTCTTGGTTTTCCTCTGCTCTAACCCCACATTTCTTGGTTTTCATCCGCATGAACAACGTTTTTATTGGTTTTCCTCCGCTCTAACCCCGCTTTTCTTCGTTTTCCTCCACTCTAACCCCGCTTTTCTTGGCTTTCCTCCGCTCTAACCCCACTTTTCTTGGTTTTCCTCCGCTCTAACCCTGCTTTTCTTGGTTTTCCTCCGCTCTAGCTTCACTTTGCTTGGTTTTCCTCCGCTCTAATCCCGCTTCTCTTGGTTTTTCTCCACTCTAACCCAGCTTTTCTTAGTTTTTCTCCACTCTAACCATGCTTTTCTTGGATTTCTGCTTCTCTAACCGCGCTTTACTTTGTTTTCCTCCTCTCTAACTTCTTTTTCTTAGTTTTCCTCCGCTCTAAACCCGATTATCTTGGTTTTCCTACTCTCTAACCCCGCTTTTCTTGGATTTCTTCCGTTCTAACTCTGCTTTTCTTGGTTTTCCTCCGCTCTAACCCCGCATTTCTAGGTTTTCATCCTCATGAACCACGTTTTTCTTGGATTTCCTCCGCTCTAACTTCGCATTTCCTAGTTTTCCTCCGCTCTAACCCCACATTTCTTGGTTTTCCTCCGCTCTAACCCGGCTTTTCATGCTCTTCCTCTGCTCTAACCCCGCTTTTCTTGGTTTTCCTCCGCTCTATCCCCGTTTTTCTTGGTTCTCCTCCACACTAACACCGCTTTTCTTGGTTTTCCTCACCTCTAACTTTAATTTCCTTTCTTTTCCTTCGCTCTAACCTTGCTTTTCTTGGTTTTCCTCCGCTCTAACCCAGCTTTTCATGGTTTTTCTCATTTCTAACCCCGCTTTTCTTGGTATTTCTCAGCTCTAACCCCACTTTTCATGCTTTTCCTCCGTTCTAACTCTGCTTTACTTGGTTTTCCTCCGCTCTAACCCCGCTTTTCTTGGTTTTCCTCAGCTCTAACCCAGCTTTTCTTGGTTTTCCTCCGCTCTAACCTTGCTTTTCTTGGTCTTTCTCCACTTTATCCCCGCTTTTCCTGGTTTTCCTCCCTTCTATCCCCCCTTTTCTTGGTTTTCCTCCGCTCTAACCCCGTTTCTCTTGGTTTTTCTCCACTCTCACACTGCTTTTCTTCAATTTCCGTTGTTCTAACCACGCTTTTCTTGGTTTTCCTTTGCGCAAACTGGGCTTTTCTTGGTTTTCCTCCGCTCTAACACCGCTTTTCTTGGGTTTCCTCCGCTCTAACCCCGCTTTTCTTGGTTTTCCCCCGCACTAACCCCTCTTTTCTTGTTTTTCCTCCGCACTAACTCCGCTTTTCTTGGTTTTTCTCCACTCTAACCCAGCTTTTCATGGTTTTTCTCCACTCTAACCATGCTTTTCTCGGAATTCTGCTGCTCTAACCGCGTTTTTCTTCGTTTTCTTCCTCTCTAACTTCTTTTTCTCGGTTTTCCTCCGCTCTAACCCCGCTTTTCTTGGTTTTCCTCCGCACTTATTCCGCTTTTCTTGGTTTTCATCTGCTCTAACTTCGCTTTTCTTGGTTTTCCTCCGCTCTAATCCCGCATTTCGTGGTTTTCCTCCGCTCTAACTTCGCTTTTCTTGGTTTTCCTTTGCTCTAACCCTGCTTTTCTTGGTTTTCCTCCGCTATAACCCCGCTTTTCGTGCTTTTCCTCCGCTCTAACTTCGCTTTTCCTGGTTTTCCTCCACTATATCACCGCTTTTCTTGGTGTTCCTACGCTGTAACACCACTTTTGTTGGTTTTCCTCCGCTCTAACTTCATTTTGCTTGGTTTTCCTCCTTTCTAACCCCGCTTTTCTTGGTTTTCCTCCGCACTAATCCAGCTTCTCTTGGTTTTTCTCCACTCTAACCCAGCTTTTCTTGGTTTTCCTCCGCTCTAACCCTGCTTTTCTTTGTTTTTCTCCACTCTAACCCCATTTCTCTTGGTTTTCTTCTGCTCTAACACCGCTTTTCTTGGTTTTCCTTTGCTCTAACCCCGCTTTTCTTGGTTTTCCTCCGCACTAACCCCTCTATTCTTGGTTTTCCTCCGCACTAACCCAGCTTTTCTTGGTTTTTTTCCACTCTAACCCAGCTTTTCATGGTTTTTCTCCACTCTAACCATGCTTTTCTTGGATTTCTGCCGCTCTAACCGCGCTTTTCTTCGTTTTCTTCCTCTCTAATTTCTATTTCTTGGTTTTCCTCCGCTCTAACCTTGCTTTTCTTTTTTTTCCTCCGCACTTATTCCGCTTTTCTTGGTTTTTCTCCTTTCTAACCCCGCTTTTCTTGGTTTTCCTCCGCTCTAATCCCGCTTCTCTTGGTTTTTCTCCACTCTAAACCAGCTTTTCTTGGTTTTTCTCCACTCTAACCATGCTTTTCTTGGATTTCTGCTGCTCTAACCGCGCTTTTCTTTGTTTCCCTCCGCTCTAACCCCGCTTTTCTTGGTTTTCCTTTGCTCTAACCACGATTATGTTGGTTTTCCTGCTCTCTAAACCCTCTTTTCTAGGTTTTCTTCCGTTCTAACTCTGCTTTTCTTGGATTTCCTCCGCTCTAACCCCGCATTTCTTCGTTTTCATCCGCATGAACAACGTTTTTCTTGGTTTTCCTCCGCTCTAACTTCGCATTTCCTAGTTTTCCTCCGCTCTAACTCCACATTTGTTGGTTTTCCTCTGCTCTAACCCTGCTTTTCATGCTTTTCCTCCACTCTAACCCCGCTTTTCTTGGTTTTCCTCCGCTCTAACCCCGCTTTACTTGTTTCTCCTCCACACTAACCCCGCTTTTCTTGGTTTTCCTCCGCTCCAACTTCATATTTCTTTCTTTTCCCCCGCTCTAACTTTACTTTTCTTGGTTTTCCTCCATTCTAACCCCGCTTTTCTTGCTTTTCCTCAACTCTAACCCCACGTTTCATGCTTGTCCTCCGCTCTAACCCCGATTTTCTTGGTTTTCCTCCGCACTTATTCCGCTTTTCTTGGTTTTCCTCAGCTCTAACCCCACTTTTCATGCTTTCCTCCGCTCTAACCCCGATTTTCTTGGTTTTCCTCCGATCTAAACTCGCTTTTCTTGGTTTTCCTCAGCTCTAACCCATCTTTTCTTGGTTTTCCTTCGCTTTAACCCTGCTTGTCTTGGTTTTTCTCCTCTCTAACCCCGCTTTTCCTTGTTTTCCTCCCTTCTATCTCCGTATTTCTTGGTTTTTCTCCGCTCTAACCCCGTTTCTCTTGGTTTTCCTCCGCTCTATCACCGCTTTTCATGGTTTTCCTTTGTTCTAAACCCGCTTTTCTTGGTTTTCCTTTGCGCTAACTTGGCTTTTCTTGGTTTTCCTTTGCTCTAACACCAATTTTTCTGGTTTTCCTCCACTCTAACCCCGCATTTCTTCGTTTTCATCCGCATGAACAACGTTTTTCTTGGTTTTCCTCCGCTCTGACTTCGCATTTCCTAGTTTTCCTCCGCTCTAGCCCCACATTTCTTGGTTTTCCTCCGCTCTAACTACACTTTTCTTTCTTTTCCTCCGCTCTAACTTTACTTTTCTTGGTTTTCCTCCTTTCTAACCCCGCTTTTCTTGGTTTTCCTCAGCTCTAACCCCAAATTCCATGCTTTTCCTCCGCTCTAACCCCGATTTTCTTGGTTTTCCTCCGCACTTATTCCGCTTTTCTTTGTTTTCCTCAGCTCTAACCCCACTTTTCTTTCTTTTCCTCCGCTCTAACTTTACTTTTCTTGGTTTTCCTCCTTTCTAACCCCGCTTTTCTTGGTTTTCCTCCGCTCTAACTTCGCTTTTCTTGGATTTCCTCCGCTCTAACCCCACTTTTCTTGGTTTTTCTCCTCTCTAACCCCGCTTTTCTTGGTTTTCCTCCCTTCTATCCCCGCTTTTCTTGGTTTTCCTCCGCTCTAACCCCGTTTCTCTTCGTTTTCCTCCGCTCTAACACCGCTTTTCTTGGTTTTCCTTTGCTCTAACCCCGCTTTTCTTGGTTTTCCTCCGCTCTAACCTCACTTTTCTTGGTTTTCCTCCAATCTAACCCTGCTTTTCTTGGTTTTCCTCCGCTCTAACCCCGCTTTCCTTGGTTCTCCTCCACACTAACCCCGCTTTTCTTGGTTTTCCTCCACTCCAACTTCACTTTTCTTTCTTTTCCTCCGCTCTAGCTTTACTTCTCTTGGTTTTCCTCCTTTCTAACCTAGCTTTTCTTGGTTTTCCTCAGCTCTAACACCACGTTTCATCCTTTTCCTCCGCTCTAACCCCGATTTTCTTGGTTTTTCTCCGCTCTAACCGCGTTTCTCTTGGTTTTCCTCTGCTCTAACCCCACGTTTCATGCTTTTCCTCCGCTCTAACCCTGCTTTCCTTGGTTTTCCTCAGCTCTAACCCAGATTTTCTTGGTTTTCCTACGCTCTAACCCCGCTTTTCTTGGATTTCCTCCGCTCTAACCCCGCTTTTCTTGGTTTTCCTTTGCTCTAGCCTAGCTTTTCTTAGTTTTCCTCTGCACTAACCCTTCTTTTCTTGGTTTTCCTCTTCACTAACCCCGCTTTTCATGGTTTTTCTCCACTCTAACCATGCTTTTCTTGGACTTCTGCTGCTCTAATCGCGCTTTTCTTCGTTTTCTTCCTCTCTAACTTCCTTTTCTTGGCTTCCCTCCGCTCTATCCCTGCTATTCTTGGTTTTCCTCCGCACTTCTTGCGCTTTTCTTGGTTTTCCTCTGCTATAACTTCGCGTTTCTTGGTTTTCCTCCGCTCTAACCCCGCTTTTCTTGGTTTTCCTCCGCTCTAACCCTGCTTTTCTTGGTTATCCTCCTCTCTTACCCCGCTTTTCTTGGTTTTCCTCCGCTCTAACCCCGCTTTTCTTGGTTTTCCTCCGCTCTAACCCCGCTTTTCTTGGTTTTCCTCTGCTCTAACCCTGCTTTTCTTGGTTTTCCTCCGCTCTAACTTCACTTTTCTTGGTTTTCCTCTGCTTTAACCCCGCTTTTCTTGGTTTTCCTTCGCTCTAATCCTGCTTTTCTTGGTTTTTCTCCGCTCTAACCATGCTTTTCTCGGATTTCTGCTGCTCTAACCACGCTTTTCTTCGTTTTCTTCCGTTCTAACTCTGCTTTACTTGGTTTTCCTCCGCTCTAACCTCGCTTTTCTTGGTTTTCCTCCGCTCTAACCCCGTTTTTCTTCGTTTTCCTCCGGTATAACCCCGCTTTTCTTGGATTCCTCCACTCTAACCACGCTTTTCTTTCTTTTCCTCCGCTCTAACTTCACTTTGTTTGGTTTTCCTCCTTTCTTTCCCCGCTTTTCTTGGTTTTCCTCCGCTCTAATCTTGCTTCTCTTGTTTTTTCTCCAGTCTAACCCAGCTTTTCTTGGTTTTTCTCCACTCTAACCATGCTTTTCTTGGATTTCTGCTGCTCTAACCGCGCTTTTCTTTGTTTTACTCCTCTCTAACTTCTTTTTATTGGTTTTCCTCCGCTATAACGCCGCTTTTCTTGGTTTTCATCAATCTAACCCCGCTTTCCTTGTTTTCTTTCGTTCTAACTCTGCTTTTCTTGGTTTTCCTCTGCTCTAACCCCACATTTCTTGGTTTTCATCCGCATGAACAACGTTTTTATTGGTTTTCCTCCGCTCTAACCCCGCTTTTCTTGGTTTTCCTCCACTCTAACCCCACTTTTCTTGGCTTTCCTCCGCTCTAACCCCACTTTTCTTGGTTTTCCTATGCTCTAACCTTGCTTTTCTTGGTTTTCCTCCGCTCTAGCTTCACTTTGCTTGGTTTTCCTCCGCTCTAATCCCGCTTCTCTTGGTTTTTCTCCACTCTAACCCAGCTTTTCTTAGTTTTTCTCCACTCTAACCATGCTTTTCTTGGATTTCTGCTTCTCTAACCGCGCTTTACTTTGTTTTCCTCCTCTCTAACTTCTTTTTCTTAGTTTTCCTCCGCTCTAAACCCGATTATCTTGGTTTTCCTACTCTCTAACCCCGCTTTTCTTGGATTTCTTCCGTTCTAACTCTGCTTTTCTTGGTTTTCCTCCGCTCTAACCCCGCATTTCTAGGTTTTCATCCTCATGAACCACGTTTTTCTTGGATTTCCTCCGCTCTAACTTCGCATTTCCTAGTTTTCCTCCGCTCTAACCCCACATTTCTTGGTTTTCCTCCGCTCTAACCCGGCTTTTCATGCTCTTCCTCTGCTCTAACCCCGCTTTTCTTGGTTTTCCTCCGCTCTATCCCCGTTTTTCTTGGTTCTCCTCCACACTAACACCGCTTTTCTTGGTTTTCCTCACCTCTAACTTTAATTTCCTTTCTTTTCCTTCGCTCTAACCTTGCTTTTCTTGGTTTTCCTCCGCTCTAACCCAGCTTTTCATGGTTTTTCTCATTTCTAACCCCGCTTTTCTTGGTATTTCTCAGCTCTAACCCCACTTTTCATGCTTTTCCTCCGTTCTAACTCTGCTTTACTTGGTTTTCCTCCGCTCTAACCCCGCTTTTCTTGGTTTTCCTCAGCTCTAACCCAGCTTTTCTTGGTTTTCCTCCGCTCTAACCTTGCTTTTCTTGGTCTTTCTCCACTTTATCCCCGCTTTTCCTGGTTTTCCTCCCTTCTATCCCCCCTTTTCTTGGTTTTCCTCCGCTCTAACCCCGTTTCTCTTGGTTTTTCTCCGCTCTCACACTGCTTTTCTTCAATTTCCGTTGTTCTAACCACGCTTTTCTTGGTTTTCCTTTGCGCAAACTGGGCTTTTCTTGGTTTTCCTCCGCTCTAACACCGCTTTTCTTGGGTTTCCTCCGCTCTAACCCCGCTTTTCTTGGTTTTCCCCCGCACTAACCCCTCTTTTCTTGTTTTTCCTCCGCACTAACTCCGCTTTTCTTGGTTTTTCTCCACTCTAACCCAGCTTTTCATGGTTTTTCTTCACTCTAACCATGCTTTTCTCGGAATTCTGCTGCTCTAACCGCGTTTTTCTTCGTTTTCTTCCTCTCTAACTTCTTTTTCTCGGTTTTCCTCCGCTCTAACCCCGCTTTTCTTGGTTTTCCTCCGCACTTATTCCGCTTTTCTTGGTTTTCATCCGCTCTAACTTCGCTTTTCTTGGTTTTCCTCCGCTCTAATCCCGCATTTCGTGGTTTTCCTCCGCTCTAACTTCGCTTTTCTTGGTTTTCCTTTGCTCTAACCCTGCTTTTCTTGGTTTTCCTCCGCTATAACCCCGCTTTTCGTGCTTTTCCTCCGCTCTAACTTCGCTTTTCCTGGTTTTCCTCCACTATATCACCGCTTTTCTTGGTGTTCCTACGCTGTAACACCACTTTTGTTGGTTTTCCTCCGCTCTAACTTCATTTTGCTTGGTTTTCCTCCTTTCTAACCCCGCTTTTCTTGGTTTTCCTCCGCACTAATCCAGCTTCTCTTGGTTTTTCTCCACTCTAACCCAGCTTTTCTTGGTTTTCCTCCGCTCTAACCCTGCTTTTCTTTGTTTTTCTCCACTCTAACCCCATTTCTCTTGGTTTTCTTCTGCTCTAACACCGCTTTTCTTGGTTTTCCTTTGCTCTAACCCCGCTTTTCTTGGTTTTCCTCCGCACTAACCCCTCTATTCTTGGTTTTCCTCCGCACTAACCCAGCTTTTCTTGGTTTTTTTCCACTCTAACCCAGCTTTTCATGGTTTTTCTCCACTCTAACCATGCTTTTCTCGGATTTCTGCCGCTCTAACCGCGCTTTTCTTCGTTTTCTTCCTCTCTAATTTCTATTTCTTGGTTTTCCTCCGCTCTAACCTTGCTTTTCTTTTTTTTCCTCCGCACTTATTCCGCTTTTCTTGGTTTTTCTCCTTTCTAACCCCGCTTTTCTTGGTTTTCCTCCGCTCTAATCCCGCTTCTCTTGGTTTTTCTCCACTCTAAACCAGCTTTTCTTGGTTTTTCTCCACTCTAACCATGCTTTTCTTGGATTTCTGCTGCTCTAACCGCGCTTTTCTTTGTTTCCCTCCGCTCTAACCCCGCTTTTCTTGGTTTTCCTTTGCTCTAACCACGATTATGTTGGTTTTCCTGCTCTCTAAACCCTCTTTTCTAGGTTTTCTTCCGTTCTAACTCTGCTTTTCTTGGATTTCCTCCGCTCTAACCCCGCATTTCTTCGTTTTCATCCGCATGAACAACGTTTTTCTTGGTTTTCCTCCGCTCTAACTTCGCATTTCCTAGTTTTCCTCCGCTCTAACTCCACATTTGTTGGTTTTCCTCTGCTCTAACCCTGCTTTTCATGCTTTTCCTCCACTCTAACCCCGCTTTTCTTGGTTTTCCTCCGCTCTAACCCCGCTTTACTTGTTTCTCCTCCACACTAACCGCGCTTTTCTTGGTTTTCCTCCGCTCCAACTTCATATTTCTTTCTTTTCCCCCGCTCTAACTTTACTTTTCTTGGTTTTCCTCCATTCTAACCCCGCTTTTCTTGCTTTTCCTCAACTCTAACCCCACGTTTCATGCTTGTCCTCCGCTCTAACCCCGATTTTCTTGGTTTTCCTCCGCACTTATTCCGCTTTTCTTGGTTTTCCTCAGCTCTAACCCCACTTTTCATGCTTTCCTCCGCTCTAACCCCGATTTTCTTGGTTTTCCTCCGATCTAAACTCGCTTTTCTTGGTTTTCCTCAGCTCTCACCCATCTTTTCTTGGTTTTCCTTCGCTTTAACCCTGCTTGTCTTGGTTTTTCTCCTCTCTAACCCCGCTTTTCCTTGTTTTCCTCCCTTCTATCTCCGTATTTCTTGGTTTTTCTCCGCTCTAACCCCGTTTCTCTTGGTTTTCCTCCGCTCTATCACCGCTTTTCATGGTTTTCCTTTGTTCTAAACCCGCTTTTCTTGGTTTTCCTTTGCGCTAACTTGGCTTTTCTTGGTTTTCCTTTGCTCTAACACCAATTTTTCTGGTTTTCCTCCACTCTAACCCCGCATTTCTTCGTTTTCATCCGCATGAACAACGTTTTTCTTGGTTTTCCTCCGCTCTAACTTCGCATTTCCTAGTTTTCCTCCGCTCTAGCCCCACATTTCTTGGTTTTCCTCCGCTCTAACTACACTTTTCTTTCTTTTCCTCCGCTCTAACTTTACTTTTCTTGGTTTTCCTCCTTTCTAACCCCGCTTTTCTTGGTTTTCCTCAGCTCTAACCCCAATTTCCATGCTTTTCCTCCGCTCTAACCCCGATTTTCTTGGTTTTCCTCCGCACTTATTCCGCTTTTCTTTGTTTTCCTCAGCTCTAACCCCACTTTTCTTTCTTTTCCTCCGCTCTAACTTTACTTTTCTTGGTTTTCCTCCTTTCTAACCCCGCTTTTCTTGGTTTTCCTCTGCTCTAACTTCGCTTTTCTTGGATTTCCTCCGCTCTAACCCCACTTTTCTTGGTTTTTCTCCTCTCTAACCCCGCTTTTCTTGGTTTTCCTCCCTTCTATCCCCGCTTTTCTTGGTTTTCCTTTGCTCTAACCCCGCTTTTCTTGGTTTTCCTCCGCTCTAACCTCACTTTTCTTGGTTTTCCTCCAATCTAACCCTGCTTTTCTTGGTTTTCCTCCGCTCTAACCCCGCTTTCCTTGGTTCTCCTCCACACTAACCCCGCTTTTCTTGGTTTTCCTCCACTCCAACTTCACTTACTTTCTTTTCCTCCGCTCTAGCTTTACTTCTCTTGGTTTTCCTCCTTTCTAACCTAGCTTTTCTTGGTTTTCCTCAGCTCTAACCCCACGTTTCATCCTTTTCCTCCGCTCTAACCCCGATTTTCTTGGTTTTTCTCCGCTCTAACCGCGTTTCTCTTGGTTTTCCTCTGCTCTAACCCCACGTTTCATGCTTTTCCTCCGCTCTAACCCTGCTTTCCTTGGTTTTCCTCAGCTCTAACCCAGATTTTCTTGGTTTTCCTACGCTCTAACCCCGCTTTTCTTGGATTTCCTCCGCTCTAACTTCGCTTTTCTTGGTTTTCCTCCGCTCTAACTTCACTTTTCTTGGTTTTCCTCCGCTTTATCACCGCTTTTCTTGGTTTTCCTGCGCTCTAACACCACTTTTCATGGTTTTCCTCCGCTCTAACCCTGCTTTTCTTGGTTTTCCTCCGCTCTAATCCCGCTTCTCTTGGTTTTTCTCCACTCTAACCATGCTTTTCTTGGATTTCTGCTTCTCTAACCGCGCTTTACTTTGTTTTCCTCCTCTTTAACTTCTTTTTATTGGTTTTCCTCCGCTCTAACCCCGATTATCTTGGTTTTCCTCCGCTCTAACCCCGATTATCTTGGTTTTCTTCCGTTCTAACTGTGCATGTCTTGGTTTTCCACTGCTCTAACCCCGCATTTCTTGGTTTTCATCCGCATGAAGGTTTTTCTTGGTTTTCCTCCGCTCTAACTTCGCATTTCCTAGTTTTCCCCCGCTCTAACCCTCCTTTTATTGGTTCTCCTCCACACTAATCCCTCTTTTCTTGGTTTTCCTCCGCTCTAACCCCGCTTTTCTTGGTTTTCCTCCGCTCTAACTTTACTTTTCTTGGTTTTCCTCCGCTCTAACCTTGTTTCTCTTGGTTTTCCTACTCTCTAACACCGCTTTTCTTTGTTTTCCTTTGCTCTAACCCCGCTTTTCTTGGTTTTCCTCCGCACTTATTCCGCTTTTATTGGTATTCCTCCGCTCTAACTTCGCTTTTCTTGGTTTTCCTCCGCTCTAACCCCGCTTTTCTTTGTTTTCCTCCGCTCTAACCCCTCTTTTCTTGGTTTTCCTCCGCTCTAACCCAGCTTTTCTTGGTTTTCCTCCGCTCTAACCCACCTTTTCTTGGTTTTCCTTTGCTCTAACCCAGCTTTTCTTGGTTTTTCTCTGCTCTACCCCCCTTTTCTTGGTTTTCCTCCCATCTATCCCCGCTTTTCTTGGTTTTTCTCCGCTCTAACCCACTTTTCTTGGTTTTCCTTCGCACTAACCCCTGTTTTCTTGGTTTTCCTACGCACTAACCCCGCTTTACGTGGTTTTTCTCCAGTCTAATAATGCTTTTCTCGGATTTCTGCTGCTCTAACCTCGCTTTTCTTCGTTTTCTTCCTCACTAACTTTTTTTTCTTGGTTTTCCTCCGCTCTAACCCCGCTTTTCTTGGTTTTCCTCCGCACTTATTCTGCTTTTCTTGGTTTTCCTCCTTTCTAACCACGCTTTTCTTGGTTTTCCTCCGCTCTAACCCAGCTTTTCTTGGTTTTCCTCCGCTCTAACCCTGCTTTTCTTGGTTTTCTCCGCTCTAACCCCGCTTTTCTTGGTTTTCCTCCCATCTATCCCCGCTTTTCTTGATTTTCCTTTGCGCTAACTTGGCTTTTCTTGGTTTTCCACCGCTCTAACCCCGCTTTTCTTGGTTTTCCTCCGCACTAACCCCTCTTTTCTTGGGTTTCCTCCGCACTAACCCCGCTTTTCTTGGTTTTTCTCCACTCTAACCCAGCTTTTCATGGTTTTTCTCCACTCTAACCATGCTTTTCTCGGATTTCTGCTGCTCTAACCGCGCTTTTCTTTGTTTTCTTCCTCTCTAACTTCTTTTTCTCGGATTTCCTCCGCTCTAACCCTTCTTTTCTTGGTTTTCCTCCGCTCTAACATCGCTTTTCTTGGTATTCCTCCAATCTAACCCCGCTTTTCTTTGTTTTCTTCCGTACTAACTCTGCTTTTCTTGGTTTTCCTCCGCTCTAACCCCGCATTTCTGCGTTTTCATCCGCATGAACAATGTTTTTCTTAATTTTCCTCCGCTCTAACTTCGCATTTCCTAGTTTTCCTCCGCTCTAACCCCGCATTTGTTGGTTTTCCTCTGCTCTAACCCCGCTTTTCATGCTTTTCCTCCACTCTAACCCCGCTTTTCTTGGTTTTCCTCCGCTCTAACCCCGCTTTACTTGGTTTTCCTCCACACTAACCCCTCTTTTCTTGGTTTTCCTCCGCTCCAACTTCACTTTTCTTTCTTTTCCTCCGCTCTAACTTTACTTCTCTTGGTTTTCCTCCTTTCTAACCTAGCTTTTCTTGCTTTTCTTCAACTCTAACCCCACGTTTCATGCTTGTCCTCCGCTCTAACCCCGATTTTCTTGGTTTTCCTCCGCACTTTTTCTGCTTTTCTTGGTTTTCCTCAGCTCTAACCCCACTTTTCATGCTTTCCTCCGCTCTAACCCCGATTTTCTTGGTTTTCCTCCGATCTAAACTCGCTTTTCTTGGTTTTCCTCAGCTCTAACCCATCTTTTCTTGGTTTTCCTTCGCTTTAACCCTGCTTGTCTTGGTTTTTCTCCTCTCTAACCCCGCTTTTCCTTGTTTTCCTCCCTTCTATCTCCGTATTTCTTGGTTTTTCTCCGCTCTAACCCCGTTTCTCTTGGTTTTCCTCCACTCTATCACCGCTTTTCATGGTTTTCCTTTGTTCTAAACCCGCTTTTCTTGGTTTTCCTTTGCGCTAACTTGGCTTTTCTTGGTTTTCCTTTGCTCTAACACCAATTTTTCTGGTTTTCCTCCACTCTAACCCCGCATTTCTTCGTTTTCATCCGCATGAACAACGTTTTTCTTGGTTTTCCTCCGCTCTAACTTCGCATTTCCTAGTTTTCCTCCGCTCTAGCCCCACATTTCTTGGTTTTCCTCCGCTCTAACTACACTTTTCTTTCTTTTCCTCCGCTCTAACTTTACTTTTCTTGGTTTTCCTCCTTTCTAACCCCGCTTTTCTTGGTTTTCCTCAGCTCTAACCCCAATTTCCATGCTTTTCCTCCGCTCTAACCCAGATTTTCTTGGTTTTCCTACGCTCTAACCCCGCTTTTCTTGGATTTCCTCCGCTCTAACTTCACTTTTCTTGGTTTTCCTCCGCTCTAACTTCACTTTGCTTGGTTTTCCTCCGCTTTATCACCGCTTTTCTTGGTTTTCCTGTGCTCTAACACCACTTTTCTTGGTTTTCCTCCGCTCTAATCCCGCTTCTCTTGGTTTTTCTCCACTCTAACCATGCTTTTCTTGGATTTCTGCTTCTCTAACCGCGCTTTACTTTGTTTTCCTCCTCTTTAACTTCTTTTTATTGGTTTTCCTCCGCTCTAACCCCGATTATCTTGGTTTTCCTCCGCTCTAACCCCGATTATCTTGGTTTTCTTCCGTTCTAACTGTGCATGTCTTGGTTTTCCACTGCTCTAACCCCGCATTTCTTGGTTTTCATCCGCATGAACGTTTTTCTTGGTTTTCCTCCGCTCTAACTTCGCATTTCCTTGTTTTCCTCCGCTCTAACCCTCCTTTTATTGGTTCTCCTCCACACTAATCCCGCTTTTCTTGGATTTCCTCCGCTCTAACCCCGCTTTTCTTGGTTTTCCTCCGCTCTAACTTTACTTTTCTTGGTTTTCCTCCGCTCTAACCTTGTGTCTCTTGGTTTTCCTACTCTCTAACACCGCTTTTCTTTGTTTTCCTTTGCTCTAACCCCGCTTTTCTTGGTTTTCCTCCGCACTTATTCCGCTTTTATTGGTATTCCTCCGCTCTAACTTCGCTTTTCTTGGTTTTCCTCCGCTCTAACCCCGCTTTTCTTGGATTTCCTCCTTTCTAACCCCGCTTTTCTTGGTTTTCCTCAGCTTTAACCCCGCTTTTCTTTGTTTTCCTACGCTCTAACCCCGCTTTTCTTGGATTTCCTCCGCTCTAACTTCGCTTTTCTTGGTTTTCCTTTGCTCTAACCCAGCTTTTCTTGGTTTTCCTCCGCTCTAACCCCTCTTTTCTTGGTTTTCCTCCGCTCTAACCCAGCTTTTCTTGGTTTTCCTCCGCTCTAACCCCGCTTTTCTTGGTTTTCCTCCGCTCTAACCCAGCTTTTCTTGGTTTTTCTCTGCAGTACCCCCCTTTTCTTGGTTTTCCTCCAATCTATCCCCGCTTTTCTTGGTTTTTCTCCGCTCTAACCCACTTTTCTTGGTTTTCCTTCGCACTAACCCCTCTTTTCTTGGTTTTCCTATGCACTAACCCCGCTTTACGTAGTTTTTCTCCAGTCTAACCATGCTTTTCTCGGATTTCTGCTTCTCTAACCGCGCTTTACTTTGTTTTCCTCCTCTTTAACTTCTTTTTATTGGTTTTCCTCCGCTCTAACCCCGATTATCTTGGTTTTCCTCCGCTCTAACCCCGATTATCTTGGTTTTCTTCCGTTCTAACTGTGCATGTCTTGGTTTTCCACTGCTCTAACCCCGCATTTCTTGGTTTTCATCCGCATGAACGTTTTTCTTGGTTTTCCTCCGCTCTAACTTCGCATTTCCTTGTTTTCCTCCGCTCTAACCCTCCTTTTATTGGTTCTCCTCCACACTAATCCCGCTTTTCTTGGATTTCCTCCGCTCTAACCCCGCTTTTCTTGGTTTTCCTCCGCTCTAACTTTACTTTTCTTGGTTTTCCTCCGCTCTAACCTTGTGTCTCTTGGTTTTCCTACTCTCTAACACCGCTTTTCTTTGTTTTCCTTTGCTCTAACCCCGCTTTTCTTGGTTTTCCTCCGCACTTATTCCGCTTTTATTGGTATTCCTCCGCTCTAACTTCGCTTTTCTTGGTTTTCCTCCGCTCTAACCCCGCTTTTCTTGGATTTCCTCCTTTCTAACCCCGCTTTTCTTGGTTTTCCTCAGCTTTAACCCCGCTTTTCTTTGTTTTCCTACGCTCTAACCCCGCTTTTCTTGGATTTCCTCCGCTCTAACTTCGCTTTTCTTGGTTTTCCTTTGCTCTAACCCAGCTTTTCTTGGTTTTCCTCCGCTCTAACCCCTCTTTTCTTGGTTTTCCTCCGCTCTAACCCAGCTTTTCTTGGTTTTCCTCCGCTCTAACCCCGCTTTTCTTGGTTTTCCTCCGCTCTAACCCAGCTTTTCTTGGTTTTTCTCTGCAGTACCCCCCTTTTCTTGGTTTTCCTCCAATCTATCCCCGCTTTTCTTGGTTTTTCTCCGCTCTAACCCACTTTTCTTGGTTTTCCTTCGCACTAACCCCTCTTTTCTTGGTTTTCCTATGCACTAACCCCGCTTTACGTAGTTTTTCTCCAGTCTAACCATGCTTTTCTCGGATTTCTGCTGCTCTAACCGCGATTTCTTCGTTTTCTTCCTCTCTAACTTTTTTTTCTTGGTTTTCCTCCGCTCTAATCCCGCTTTTCTTTGTTTTCCTCCGCACGTATTCTGCTTTTCTTGGTTTTCCTCCTTTCTAACCACGCTTTTCTTGGTTTTCCTCCGCTCTAACCCAGCTTTTCTTTGTTTTCCTCCGCTCTAACCCTGCTTTTCTTGGTTTTCTCAGCTCTAACCCCGCTTTTCTTGGTTTTACTCCCATCTATCCCCGCTTTTCTTGATTTTCCTTTGCGCTAACTTGGCTTTTCTTGGTTTTCCACCGCTCTAACCCCGCTTTTCTTGGTTTTCCTCCGCACTAACCCCTCTTTTCTTGGGTTTCCTCTGCACTAACCCCGCTTTTCTTGGTTTTTCTCCACTCTAACCCAGCTTTTCATGGTTTTTCTCCACTCTAACCATGCTTTTCTCAGATTTCTGCTGCTCTAACCGCGCTTTTCTTTGTTTTCTTCCTCTCTAACTTCTTTTTCTCGGATTTCCTCCGCTCTAACCCTTCTTTTCTTGGTTTTCCTCCGCACTTATTCCGCTTTTCTTGGTTTTCCTCCGCTCTAACATCGCTTTTCTTGGTATTCCTCCAATCTAACCCCGCTTTTCTTTGTTTTCTTCCGTTCTAACTCTGCTTTTCTTGGTTTTCCTCCGCTCTAACCCCGCATTTCTGCGTTTTCATCCGCATGAACAATGTTTTTCTTAATTTTCCTCCGCTCTAACTTCGCATTTCCTAGTTTTCCTCCGCTCTAACCCCACATTTGTGGGTTTTCCTCTGCTCTAACCCCGCTTTTCATGCTTTTCCTCCACTCTAACCCCGCTTTTCTTGGTTTTCCTCCGCTCTAACCCCGCTTTTCTTGGTTTTCCTCCGCTCTAACCCAGCTTTTCTTGGTTTTTCTCTGCAGTACCCCCCTTTTCTTGGTTTTCCTCCCATCTATCCCCGCTTTTCTTGGTTTTTCTCCGCTCTAACCCACTTTTCTTGGTTTTCCTTCGCACTAACCCCACTTTTCTTGGTTTTCCTATGCACTAACCCCGCTTTACGTGGTTTTTCTCCAGTCTAAACATGCTTTTCTCGGATTTCTGCTGCTCTAACCGCGATTTCTTCGTTTTCTTCCTCTCTAACTTTTTTTTCTTGGTTTTCCTCCGCTCTAATCCCGCTTTTCTTTGTTTTCCTCCGCACTTATTCTGCTTTTCTTGGTTTTCCTCCTTTCTAACCACGCTTTTCTTGGTTTTCCTCCGCTCTAACCCAGCTTTTCTTTGTTTTCCTCCGCTCTAACCCTGCTTTTCTTGGTTTTCTCAGCTCTAACCCCGCTTTTCTTGGTTTTACTCCCATCTATCCCCGCTTTTCTTGATTTTCCTTTGCGCTAACTTGGCTTTTCTTGGTTTTCCTCCGCTCTAACCCCGCTTTTCTTGGTTTTCCTCCGCACTAACCCCTCTTTTCTTGGGTTTCCTCCGCACTAACCCCGCTTTTCTTGGTTTTTCTCCACTCTAACCCAGCTTTTCATGGTTTTTCTCCACTCTAACCATGCTTTTCTCGGATTTCTGCTGCTCTAACCGCGCTTTTCTTTGTTTTCTTCCTCTCTAACTTCTTTTTCTCGGATTTCCTCCGCTCTAACCCTTCTTTTCTTGGTTTTCCTCCGCACTTATTCCGCTTTTCTTGGTTTTCCTCCGCTCTAACATCGCTTTTCTTGGTATTCCTCCAATCTAACCCCGCTTTTCTTTGTTTTCTTCCGTTCTAACTCTGCTTTTCTTGGTTTTCCTCCGCTCTAACCCCGCATTTCTGCGTTTTCATCCGCATGAACAATGTTTTTCTTAATTTTCCTCCGCTCTAACTTCGCATTTCCTAGTTTTCCTCCGCTCTAACCCCACATTTGTTGGTTTTCCTCTGCTCTAACCCCGCTTTTCATGCTTTTCCTCCACTCTAACCCCGCTTTTCTTGGCTTTCCTCCGCTCTAACCCCGCTTTACTTGGTTTTCCTCCACACTAACCCCTCTTTTCTTGGTTTTCCTCCGCTCCAACTTCACTTTTCTTTCTTTTCCTCCGCTCTAACTTTACTTTTCTTGGTTTTCCTCCTTTCTAACCCCGCTTTTCTTGGTTTTCCTCAGCTCTAAACCCCCCTTTTCATACTTTTCCTCCGCTCTAACCCCAATTTTCTTGGTTTTCCTCCGCACTTTTTCTGCTTTTCTTGGTTTTCCTCAGCTCTAACCCCACTTTTCATGCTTTTCCTCAGCTCTAACCCAGCTTTTCTTGGTTTTCCTCCGCTTTAACACTGCCTTTCTTGGCGTTTCTCCTCTCCAACCCCGCTTTTCCTTGTTTTCCTCCCTTCTATCCCCGCATTTCTTGGTTTTTCTCCGCTCTAACCCCGTTTCTCTTGGTTTTCCTCCGCTCTAACACCTCTTTTCTTGGTTTTCCTCAGCTCTAACCACGCTTTTCTTGGTTTTCCTTTGCGCTAACTTGGCTTTTCTTGGTTTTCCTCCTCTCTAACCCTGGTTTTTTTGGTTTTCCTCCCATCTATCCCTGCTTTTTTTGTTTTTCTCCGCTCTAAACCTGTTTCTCTTGGTTTTCCTTCGCTCTAACCCAACTTTTCTTGGTTTTCCTTTGCTCTAACCCCGCTTTTCTTGGTTTTCCTCCGCTCTAACCCCTCTTTTCTTGGTTTTCCTCCGCACTAACCTCGCTTTTCTAGTTTTTTCTCCACTCTAACCCAGCTTTTCATGGTTTTTCTCCACTCTAACCATGCTTTTCTCGGATTTCTGCTGCTCTAACCGCCCTTTTCTTCGTTTTCTTGCTCTCTAACTTCTTTTTCTCGGTTTTCCTCGTCTCTAACCCCGCTTTACTTGGTTTTCCTCCGCACTTATTCCGCTCTTCTTGGTTTTCCACCGCTCTATCCCCGGTTTTCTTGGTTTTCCTCCTTTCTAACCCCGCATTTCTTGGTTTTCCTACGCTCTAACCCCGCTTTTCTTGGATTTCCTCCGATCTAACTTCTCTTTTCTTGGTTTTAATCCGCTCTAACCCAGCTTTTCTTGGTTTTCCTCCGCTCTAACCCCGCTTTTCTTGGTTTTCCTCTGCTCTAACTTCGCTTTTCTTGGTTTTCCTCCGCTCTATCACCGCTTTTCTTCGTTTTCCTGCGCTCTAACGCCAATTTTCTTGGTTTTCCTCCGCTCTAACCCCGCATTTCTTCGTATTCATCCGCATGAACAACGTTTTTCTTGGTTTTCCTCCGCTCTAACTTCGCATTTCCTAGTTTTCCTCCGCTCTAACCCACCATTTGTTGGTTTTCATCTGCTCTAACACCGCTTTTCATGCTTTTCCTCCAATCTAACCCCGCTTTTCTTGTTTTTCCTCCGCTCTAACCCCGCTTTCCTTGGTTCTCCTCCACACTAACCCCGCTTTTCTTGGTTTTCCTCCGCTCCAACTTCACTTTTCTTTCTTTTCCTCCGCTCTAACTTTACTTCTCTTGGTTTTCCTCTTTTCTAACCTAGCTTTTCTTGGTTTTCCTCAGCTCTAACTCCACGTTTCATCCTTTTCCTCCGATCTAACCCCGATTTTCTTGGTTTTCCTTCGCACTTATTCCGCTTTTGTTAGTTTTCCTCAGCTCATACCCCACTTTTCATGCTTTTCCTTTGCTCTAACCCAGCTTTTCTTGGTTTTTCTCCGCTCTAACCCTGTTTCTCTTGGTTTTCCTCCGCTCTAACACCGCTTTTCTTGGTTTTCCTTTGCTCTAACCCCTCTTTTCTTGGTTTTCCTCCGCTCTAACTTCACTTTGCTTGGTTTTCCTCCTTTCTAACCCCGCTTTTCTTGGTTTTCCTCCGCTCTAATCCCGCTTCTCTTGGTTTTTCTCCATTCTAACCCAGCCTTTCTTGGTTTTTCTCCACTCTAACCATGCTTTTCTTGGATTTCTGCTTCTCTAACCGCGCTTTACTTTGTTTTCCTCCTCTTTAACTTCTTTTTATTGGTTTTCCTCCGCTCTAACCCCGATTATCTTGGTTTTCCTCCGCTCTAACCCCGATTATCTTGGTTTTCTTCCGTTCTAACTGTGCATGTCTTGGTTTTCCACTGCTCTAACCCCGCATTTCTTGGTTTTCATCCGCATGAACAACGTTTTTCTTGGTTTTCCTCCGCTCTAAATTCGCATTTCCTAGTTTTCCTCCGCTCTAACCGCGCTTTTCTTGGTTTTCCTCCTTTCTAACCCCGCTTTTCATGCTTTTCCTCCGCTCTAACCCCGCTTTTCTTGGTTCTCCTCCACACTAACCCCGTTTTTCTTGGTTTTTCTCCGCTCCAACCCCGCTTTTCTTGGTTTTCCTCCGCTCTAACTTTACTTTTCTTGGTTTTCCTCCGCTCTAACCTTGTTTCTCTTGGTTTTCCTACTCTCTAACACCGCTTTTCTTTGTTTTCCTTTGCTCTAACCCCGCTTTTCTTGGTTTTCCTCCGCACTTATTCCGCTTTTATTGGTATTCCTCCACTCTAACTTCGCTTTTCTTGGTTTTCCTCTGATCTAACCCCGCTTTTCTTGTTTTTCCTCCTTTCTAACCCCGCTTTTCTTGGTTTTCCTCTGCTCTAACCCCGCTTTTCTTTGTTTTCCTACGCTCTAACCCCGCTTTTTTTGGATTTCCTCCGCTCTAACCCCGCTTTTCTTGGTTTTCCTCCACTCTAACTTTACTTTTCTTGGTTTTCCTCCGCTCTAACCTTGTTTCTCTTGGTTTTCCTACTCTCTAACACCACTTTTCTTTGTTTTCCTTTGCTCTAACCCCGCTTTTCTTGGTTTTCCTCCGCTCTAACCCAAATTTTCATGCTTTTCCTCCGCTCTAACCCCGCTTTTCTTGGTTTTCCTCCGCTCTAACCCCGCTTTTCTTGGTTTTCCTCCGCTCTAACCTTGATTCTCTTGGTTTTCCTACTCTCTAACACCGCTTTTCTTTGTTTTCCTTTGCTCTAACCCCGCTTTTCTTGGTTTTCCTCTGCACTTATTCTGCTTTTATTGGTATTCCTCCGCTCTAACTTCGCTTTTCTTGGTTTTCCTCCGCTCTAACCCCGCTTTTCTTGGTTTTCCTCCTTTCTAACCCCACTTTTCTTGGTTTTCCTCAGCTTTTACCCCGCATATCTTGGTTTTCCTACGCTCTATCCCCGCTTTTCTTGGATTTCCTCCGCTCTAACTTCGCTTTTCTTGGTTTTCCTTTGCTCTAACCCTGCTTTTCTTGGTTTTCCTCCGCTCTAACCCCTCTTTTCTTGGTTTTCCTCAGCTCTAACCACGCTTTTCTTCATTTTCCTCCGCTCTAACCCAGCTGTTCTTGGTTTTCCTCCACTCTAACCCAGCTTTTCTTGGTTTTTCTCCGCTCTATCCTCCTTTTCTTGGTTTTCCTCCCATCTATCCCCGATTTTCTTTGTTTTCCTCCGCTCTAACGCCGTTTCTCTTGGTTTTCCTCCCATCTATCCCCGCTTTTCTTGGTTTTTCTCCGCTCTAACCCCGCTTTTCTTGGTTTTCCTTCGCACTAACCCCTCTTTTCTTGGTTTTCCTACGCACTAACCCCGCGTTTCTTGGTTTTTCTCCACTCTATCCCAGCTTTTCATGGTTTTTCTCCACTCTAACCATGCTTTTCTTGGATTTCTGCTGCTCTAACCGCGCTTTTCTTCGTTTTCTTCCTCTCTAAATTTTTTTTCCTGGTTTTCCTCCGCTCTAACCCCGCTTTTCTTGGTTTTACTCCGCACTTATTCTGCTTTTCTTGGTTTTCCTCCTTTCTAACCCCGCTTTTCTTGGTTTTCCTCCGCTCTAACCCAGCTTTTCTTTGTTTTCCTCCGCTCTAACCCCGCTTTTCTTGGTTTTCCTCCGCTCTAACGCCGCTTTTCTTGATTTTCCTTTGCGCTAACTTGGCTTTTCTTGGTTTTCCACCGCTCTAGCCCCGCTTTTCTTGGTTTTCCTCCGCACTAACCCCTCTTTTCTTGGGTTTCCTCCGCACTAACCCCGCTTTTCTTGGTTTTTCTCCACTCTAACCCAGCTTTTCATGGTTTTTCTCCACTCTAACCATGCTTTTCTCGGATTTCTGCTGCTCTAACCGCACTTTTCTTTGTTTTCTTCCTCTCTAACTTCTTTTTCTCATATTTCCTGCGCTCTAACAACACTTTTCTTGGTTTTCCTCCGCACTTATTCCATTTTTCTTGTTTTTACTCCGCTCTAACTTCGCTTTTCTTGGTATTCCTCCACTCTAACCCCGCTTTTCTTGGTTTTTCTCCGCTCTAACCCCGCTTTTCTTGGTTTTCCTTCGCACTAACCCCTCTTTTCTTGGTTTTCCTACGCACTAACCCCGCGTTTCTTCGTTTTTCTCCACTCTATCCCAGCTTTTCATGGTTTTTCTCCACTCTAACCATGCTTTTCTTGGATTTCTGCTGCTCTAACCGCGCTTTTCTTCGTTTTCTTCCTCTCTAAATTTTTTTTCCTGGTTTTCCTCCGCTCTAACCCCGCTTTTCTTGGTTTTACTCCGCACTTATTCTGCTTTTCTTGGTTTTCCTCCTTTCTAACCCCGCTTTTCTTGGTTTTCCTCCGCTCTAACCCAGCTTTTCTTGGTTTTCCTCCGCTCTAACCCCGCTTTTCTTGGTTTTCCTCCGCTCTAACGCCGCTTTTCTTGATTTTCCTTTGCGCTAACTTGGCTTTTCTTGGTTTTCCACCGCTCTAACCCCGCTTTTCTTGGTTTTCCTCCGCACTAACCCCTCTTTTCTTGGGTTTCCTCCGCACTAACCCCGCTTTTCTTGGTTTTTCTCCACTCTAACCCAGCTTTTCATGGTTTTTCTCCACTCTAACCATGCTTTTCTCGGATTTCTTCTGCTCTAACCGCACTTTTCTTTGTTTTCTTCCTCTCTAACTTCTTTTTCTCGGATTTCCTGCGCTCTAACACCACTTTTCTTGGTTTTCCTCCGCACTTATTCCACTTTTCTTGTTTTTCCTCCGCTCTAACATCGCTTTTCTTGGTATTCCTCCACTCTAACCCCGCTTTTCTTGGTTTTACTCCTCTCTAACCCTGTTTTCTTGGTTTTCCTCAGCTCTAACCCCGCTTTTCTTGGTTTTCCTACGCTCTAACCCCGCTTTTCTTGGATTTCCTCCGCTCTAACTTCACTTTTCTTGGTTTTCCTTTGCTCTAACCCTGCTTTTCTTGGTTTTCCTCCTTTCTATCCCCGCTTTTCTTGGTTTTCCTCCGCTCTAACCCCGCTTCTCTTGGTTTTTCTCCACTCTAACCAAGCTTTTCTTGGTTTTCCTCCGCTCTAACTCTGCTTTTCTTAGTTTTCCTCCGCTCTAACTTCACTTTGCTTGTTTTTCCTCCTTTCTAACCCCGCTTTTCTTGGTTTTCCTCTGCTCTAATCCCGCTTCTCTTGGTTTTTCTCCACTCTAACCCAGCTTTTCTTGGTTTTCCTCCGCTCTAACCCTTCTTTTCTTGGTTTTTATCCGCTCTAACCCCGTTTCTCTTGGTTTTCTTTTGCTCTAACACCGCTTTTCTTGGTTTTCCTCCGAACTAACCCCTCTTTTCTTGGTTTTCCTCCGCACTAACCCCGCTTTTCTTTATTTTTTCTCCACTCTAACCCAGCTTTTCTTGGTTTTTCTCTACTCTAACCATGCTTTTCTCGGATTTCTGCTGCTCTAACCGCGCTTTTCTTCGTTTTCTTCCTCTCTAATTTCTTTTTCATGGTTTTCCTCCACTCTAACCTTGCTTTTCTTGGTTTTCCTCCGCACTTATTCCGCTTTTCTTGGTTTTCCTCCTTAATAACCCCGCTTTTCTTGGTTTTCCTCTGCTCTAATCCCGCTTCTCTTGGTTTTTCTCCACTCTAAACAAGCTTTTCTTGTTTTTTCTCCGCTCTAACTCCGTTTCTCTTGGTTTTCCTCCCATCTATCCCCGCTTTTCTTGGTATTTCTCCGCTCTAACCCCGCTTTTCTTGGTTTTCCTTCGCACTAACCCCTCTTTTCTTGGTTTTCCTCTGCACTAACCCCGCTTTTCTTGGTTTTTCTCCACTCGAACCCAGCTTTTCATGGTTTTTCTCCACTCTAACCATGCTTTTCTCGGATTTCTGCTGCTCTAACCACGCTATTCTTCGTTTTCTTCCTCTCTAACTTTTTTTTCTTGGTTTTCCTCCGCTCTAACCCCGCTTTTCTTGGTTTTCCTCCGCTCTAACCCTGCTTTTCTTGGTTTTCTCCGCTTTAACCCCGCTTTTCTTGGTTTTCCTCCCATCTATCCTCGTTTTCTTGGTTTTCCTTTGCGCTAACCTGGCTTTTCTTGGTTTTCCACCGCTCTAACCCCGCTTTTCTTGGTTTTCCTCCGCACTATCCCCGCTTTTCTAGGGTTTCCTCCGCACTAACCCCTCTTTTCTTGTTTTTTCTCCACTCTAACCCAGCTTTTCATGGTTTTTCTCCACTCTAGCCATGCTTTTCTCGGATTTCTGCTGCTCTAACCGTGCTTTTCTTCGTTTTCTTCCTCTCTAACTTCTTTTTCTCGGATTTCCTCCGCTCTAACCCCGCTTTTCTTGGTTTTCCTCCTCTCTAACCCCGCTTTTCTTGGTTTTCCTCCTCTCTAACCCCACTTTTCTTGGTTTTCCTCAGCTCTAACCCTGCTTTTCTTGGTTTTCCTACGCTCTAACCCCGCTTTTCTTGGATTTCCTCCGCTCTAACTTCGCTTTTCTTGGTTTTCCTTTGCTCTAACCCTGCTTTTCTTGGTTTTCCTCTGCTCTAACCCCGCTTTTCATGCTTTTCCTCCACTCTAACCCCGCTTTTCTTGGTTTTCCTCCGCTCTATCACCGCTTTTCTTGGTGTTCCTACGCTCTAACACCACTTCTCTTGGTTTTCCTCCGCACTAACCCTGTTTTTCTTGGTTTTCCTCCGCTCTAACTTCACTTTGCTTTGTTTTCCTCCTTTCTAACCCCGCTTTTCTTGGTTTTCCTCCGCTCTAACCCTGCTTCTCTTGGTTTTTCTCCACTGTAACCCATCTTTTCTTGGTTTTCCTCCGCTCTAACCCTGCTTTTCTTGGTTTTTCTCCGCTCTAACCCCGTTTCTCTTGGTTTTCTTCCGCTCTAACACCGCTTTTCTTGGTTTTCCTTTTCTCTAACCCCGCTTTTCTTGGTTTTCCTCCACACTAACCCTGCTTTTCTTGGTTTTCCTCTGCTCTAACCCCGCTTTTCATGCTTTTCCTCCACTCTAACCCCGCTTTTCTTGGTTTTCCTTCGCTCTATCACCGCTTTTCTTGGTGTTCCTACGCTCTAACACCACTTTTCTTGGTTTTCCTTTGCTCTAACCTCGCTTTTCTTGGTTTTCCTCCACACTAACCCCTCTTTTCTTGGTTTTCCTCCGCACTAACCCCGCTTTTCTTGGTTTTTCTCCACTGTAACCCAGCTTTTCATGGTTTTTCTCCACTCTAACCATGCTTTTCTCGGATTTCTGCTGCTCTAACCGCGCTTTTCTTCGTTTTCTTCCTCTCTAACTTCTTTTTCTTGGTTTTTCTCCGCTCTAACCCCGCTTTTCTTGGTTTTCCTCCGCTCTAACCCCACTTTTCTTGGTTTTCCTCCTTTCTAACCTTGCTTTTCTTGGTTTTCCTCCTTCTAATCCCACTTCTCTTGGTTTTTCTCCACTCTAAACCAGCTTTTTTTGGTTTTTCTCCACACTAACCATGCTTTTCTTGGATTTCTTCTGCTCTAACGGCGCTTTTCTTTGTTTTCCTCCGCTCTAACCCCACTTTTCTTGGTTTTCCTCAGCTCTAACCCTGCTTTTCTTGGTTTTCCTACGCTCTAACCCCGCTTTTCTTGGATTTCCTCCGCTCTAACTTCGCTTTTCTTGGTTTTCCTTTGCTCTAACCTTGCTTTTCTTGGTTTTCCTCCGCTCTAACCCCTCTTTTCTTGGTTTTCCTCCACTCTAAGCTCGCTTTTCTTGGTTTTCCTCCGCTCTAACTTCGATTTTCTTGGTTTTCCTTCGCTATATCACCGCTTTTCTTGGATTTCCTATGCTCTAACACCACTTTTCTTGGTTTTCCTCCGCTCTAATCCTGCTTTTCTTGGTTTTCCTCCGCTCTAACTTCACTTTGCTTGGTTGTCCTCCGCTCTAATCCCGCTTCTCTTGGTTTTTCTCCACTCTAACCCAGATTTTC
Source organism: Coturnix japonica (assembly GCF_054131305.1). Taxonomy (NCBI): domain Eukaryota; kingdom Metazoa; phylum Chordata; class Aves; order Galliformes; family Phasianidae; genus Coturnix; species Coturnix japonica. The sequence goes on along the minus strand of NC_140666.1, from coordinate 2,322,572 downwards.
TTGGTTTTTCTCCACTCTAACCCAGCTATTCTTGGTTTTTATCCACTCTAACCATGCTTTTCTTGGATTTCTGATTCTCTAACCGCGCTTTACTTTGTTTTCCTCCTCTCTAACTACTTTTTCTTGGTTTTCCTCCACTCTAACCCCGATTATCTTGGTTTTCCTCCGCTCTAACCCCGCTTTTCTTGGTTTTCTTCCGTTCTAACTCTACTTTTCTTTTTTTCCTCCGCTCTAACCCTCATTTCTTGGTTTTCATACGCATGAACTACGTTTTTCTTGGTTTTCCTCCACTCTAACTTTGCATTTCCTAGTTTTCCACCGCTCTAACCCTGCATTTCTTGGTTTTCCTCCTTTCTAACCCCGCTTTTCATGCTTTTCCTTTGCTCTAACCCCGCTTTTCTTGGTTTTCCTCCGCTCTAACCCCGCTTTTCTTGGTTTTCCTCCTTTCTAACCCCGCTTTTCTTGGTTTTCCTCCGCTCTAACTTCGCTTTTCTTGGATTTCCTCTGCTCTAACCCCGCTATTCTTTGTTTTCCTCTCCTCTAACCCAAATTTTCATGCTTTTCCTCCGCTCTAACCCCGATTTTCTTGGTTTTCCTCCGCTCTAACCCCGCTTTTCTTGGTTTTCCTCCGCTCTAACCCCGCTTTTTTTGGTTTTCCTCCGCTCTAACTTCGCTTTTCTTAGTTTTCCTCCCTTCTATCCCTGCTTTTCTTGGTTTTTCTCCGCTCTAACCCCGTTTCTCTTGGCTTTCTTCTGCTCTAACACCGCTTTTCTTTGTTTTCCTTTGCTCTACCCTTGCTCTTCTTGGTTTTCCTCCGCTCTAACCCTCATTTCTTGGTTTTCATCCGCATGAACAACGTTTTTCTTGGTTTTCCTCCGCTCTAACTTCGCATTTCCTAGTTTTCCACCGCTCTAACCCCGCTTTTCTTGGTTTTCTTCCTTTCTAACCCCGCTTTTCATGCTTTTCCTCCTCTCTAACCCCGCTTTTCTTGGTTTTCCTCCGCACTAACCCCGCTTTTCTTGGTCCTCCTCCACACAAACCCCGCTCTTCTTGGTTTTCCTCACCTCTAACTTCACTTTTCTTTCTTTTCCTCCACTCTAAGCTCGCTTTTCTTGGTTTTCCTCCACTCTAACTTCGATTTTCTTGGTTTTCCTTCGCTCTATCACCGCTTTTCTTGGTTTTCCTATGCTCTAACACCACTTTTCTTGGTTTTCCTCCGCTCTAACCCTGCTTTTCTTGGTTTTCCTCCGCTCTAACTTATCTTTGCTTGGTTTTCCTCCGCTCTAATCCCGCTTCTCTTGGTTTTTCTCCACTCTAACCCAGCTTTTCTTGGTTTTTCTCCATTCTAACCATGCTTTTCTTGGATTTCTGCTTTTCTAACCGCGCTTTACTTTGTTTTTTTCCTCTCTAAATTCTTTTTATTGGTTTTCCTCCGCTCTAACCCCTATTATCTTGGTTTTCCTCCGCTCTAACCCGCTTTTCCTGGTTTTGTTCCGTTCTAACCCCGCTTTTCTTGGTTTTCCTCCGCTCTAACTTCGCTTTTCTTGGTTTTCCTCCGCTCTATTACCGCTTTTCTTGGATTTTCTGCGCTCTAACACCACTTTTCTTGATTTTCCTCCGCTCTAATCCTGCTTTTCTAGGTTTTCCTCCGCTCTAACTTCACTTTGCTTGGTTTTCCTCCTTTCTAACCCCGCTTTTCTTGGTTTTCCTGCGCTCTAATCCCGCTTCTCTTGGTTTTTCTCCACTCTAACCCAGCTTTTCTTGTTTTTTCTCCACTCTAACCATGCTTTTTTTAGATTTCTGCTTCTCTAACCGCGCTTTACTTTTTTTTCGTCCTCTCTAAATTCTTTTTATTGGTTTTCCTCCGCTCTAACCCCGATTATCTTGGTTTTCCTCCGCTCTATCCCCGCGTTTCTTGGTTTTCTTCAGTTCTAACTCTGCTTTTCTTTTTTTTCCTCCGCTCTAACCCCGCATTTCTTGGTTTTCATCCGCACTAACCCCGCTTTTCTTGGTTTTCTTCAGTTCTAACTTTGCTTTTCTTGGTTTTCCTTCGCTCTAACACCGCTTTTCTTGGATTTCCTTTGCGCTAACTTGGCTTTTCTTGGTTTTCCTCCGCTCTAACCCCGCTATTCTTGGTTTTCCTCCCATCAATCCCCGCTTTACTTGGTTTTTCTCCTCTCTTACCCCGTTTCTCTTGGTTTTCCTTCGCACTAGCACCGCTTTTCTTGGATTTCCTTTCCTCTAACTCCGCTTTTCTTGGTTTTCCTCCGCATTAACCCCTCTTTTCTTGGTTTTCCTCTGCACGAACCCCGCTTTTCTTGTTTATTCTCCACTCTAACCCAGCTTTTCATGGTTTTTCTCCAGTCTAACCATGCTTTTCTCGGATTTCTGCTGCTGTAACCGACCTTTTCTGCGTTTTCTTCCTCTCTAACTTCTTTTTCTCGGTTTTCCTCCTCTCTACCCCGCTTTTCTTGGTTTTCCTCCGCACTTATTCCGCTCTTCTTGGTTTTCCTCCGCTCTAACCCCTCTTTTCTTGATTTTCCTCCTTTCTAACCCCGCTTTTCTTGGTTTTCCTCCGCTCTAACTTCGCTTTTCTTGGATTTCCTCTGCTCTAACCCCGCTATTCTTGGTTTTCCTCACCTCTAACCCAAATTTTCATGCTTTTCCTCCGCTCTAACCCCGATTTTCTTGGTTTTCCTCCGCTCTAACCCCGCTTTTCTTGGTTTTCCTCCGATCTAACCCCGCTTTTTTTGGTTTTCCTCCGCTCTAACTTCGCTTTTCTTAGTTTTCCTCCCTTCTATCCCTGCTTTTCTTGGTTTTTCTCCGCTCTAACCCCGCTTTTCTTGGTTTTCCTCCCATCTCCCTGCTTTTCTTGGTTTTTCTCCGCTCTAACCCCGTTTCTCTTGGTTTTCCTCTGCTCTAACACCGCTTTTCTTTGTTTTCCTTTGCTCTACCCTTGCTCTTCTTGGTTTTCCTCCGCTCTAACCCTCATTTCTTCGTTTTCATCCGCATGAACAACGTTTTTCTTGGTTTTCCTCCGCTCTAACTTCGCATTTCCTAGTTTTCCACCGCTCTAACCCCGCTTTTCTTGGTTTTCCTCCTTTCTAACCCCGCTTTTCATGCTTTTCCTCCTCTCTAACCCCGCTTTTCTTGGTTTTCCTCCGCACTAACCCCGCTTTTCTTGGTCCTCCTCCACACTAACCCCGCTCTTCTTGGTTTTCCTCACCTCTAACTTCACTTTTCTTTCTTTTCCTCCACTCTAAGCTCGCTTTTCTTGGTTTTCCTCCGCTCTAACTTCGATTTTCTTGGTTTTCCTTCGCTCTATCACCGCTTTTCTTGGTTTTCCTATGCTCTAACACCACTTTTCTTGGTTTTCCTCCGCTCTAACCCTGCTTTTCTTGGTTTTCCTCCGCTCTAACTTATCTTTGCTTGGTTTTCCTCCGCTCTAATCCCGCTTCTCTTGGTTTTTCTCCACTCTAACCCAGCTTTTCTTGGTTTTTCTCAATTCTAACCATGCTTTTCTTGGATTTCTGCTTTTCTAACCGCGCTTTACTTTGTTTTTTTCCTCTCTAACTTCTTTTTATTGGTTTTCCTCCGCTCTAACCCCTATTATCTTGGTTTTCCTCCGCTCTAACCCGCTTTTCCTGGTTTTGTTCCGTTCTAACCCCGCTTTTCTTGGTTTTCCTCCGCTCTCACTTGGCTTTTCTTGGTTTTCCTTTGCTCTATGACCGCTTTTCTTGGATTTTCTGCGCTCTAACACCACTTTTCTTGATTTTCCTCCGCTCTAATCCTGCTTTTCTTGGTTTTCCTCCGCTCTAACTTCACTTTGCTTGGTTTTCCTCCTTTCTAACCCCGCTTTTCTTGGTTTTCCTGCGCTCTAATCCCGCTTTTCTTGGTTTTTCTCCACTCTAACCCACCTTTTCCTGTTTTTTCTCCACTCTAACCATGCTTTTCTTAGATTTCTGCTTCTCTAACCGCGCTTTACTTTGTTTTCCTCCTCTCTAAATTCTTTTTATTGGTTTTCCTCCGCTCTAACCCCGATTATCTTGGTTTTCCTCCACTCTATCCCCGCTTTTCTTGGTTTTCTTCAGTTCTAACTCTGCTTTTCTTGGTTTTCCTCTGCTCTAACCCCGCATTTCTTGGTTTTCATCCGCACTAACTTTGATTTTCTTGGTTTTCCTTCGCTCTATCACCGCTTTTCTTGGTTTTCCTATGCTCTAACACCACTTTTCTTGGTTTTCCTCCGCTCTAACCCTGCTTTTCTTGGTTTTCCTCCGCTCTAACTTATCTTTGCTTGGTTTTCCTCCGCTCTAATCCCGCTTCTCTTGGTTTTTCTCCACTCTAACTCAGCTTTTCTTGTTTTTTCTCCATTCTAACCATGCTTTTCTTGGATTTCTGCTTTTCTAACCGCGCTTTACTTTGTTTTTTTCCTCTCTAACTTCTTTTTATTGGTTTTCCTCCGCTCTAACCCCTATTATCTTGGTTTTCCTCCGCTCTAACCCACTTTTCCTGGTTTTGTTCCGTTCTAACCCCGCTTTTCTTGGTTTTCCTCCGCTCTAACTTGGCTTTTCTTGGTTTTCCTTTGCTCTATGACCGCTTTTCTTGGATTTTCTGCGCTCTAACACCACTTTTCTTGATTTTCCTCCGCTCTAATCCTGCTTTTCTTGGTTTTCCTCCGCTCTAACTTCACTTTGCTTGGTTTTCCTCCTTTCTAACCCCGCTTTTCTTGGTTTTCCTGCGCTCTAATCCCGCTTTTCTTGGTTTTTCTCCACTCTAACCCACCTTTTCTTGTTTTTTCTCCACTCTAACCATGCTTTTCTTAGATTTCTGCTTCTCTAACCGCGCTTTACTTTGTTTTCCTCCTCTCTAAATTCTTTTTATTGGTTTTCCTCCGCTCTAACCCCGATTATCTTGGTTTTCCTCCGCTCTATCCCCGCTTTTCTTGGTTTTCTTCAGTTCTAACTCTTTTCTTGGTTTCCTCCGCTCTAACCCCGCATTTCTTGGTTTTCATCCGCACTAACTTCGATTTTCTTGGTTTTCCTTCGCTCTATCACCGCTTTTCTTGGTTTTCCTATGCTCTAACACCACTTTTCTTGTTTTTCCTCCGCTCTAACCCTGCTTTTCTTGGTTTTCCTCCGCTCTAACTTATCTTTGCTTGGTTTTCCTCCGCTCTAATCCCGCTTCTCTTGGTTTTTCTCCACTCTAACCCAGCTTTTCTTGGTTTTTCTCCATTCTAACCATGCTTTTCTTGGATTTCTGCTTTTCTAACCGCGCTTTACTTTGTTTTTTTCCTCTCTAACTACTTTTTATTGGTTTTCCTCCGCTCTAACCCCTATTATCTTGGTTTTCCTCCCCTCTAACCCGCTTTTCCTGGTTTTGTTCCGTTCTAACCCCGCTTTTCTTGGTTTTCCTCCGCTCTAACTTCGCTTTTCTTGGTTTTCCTCCGCTCTATTACCGCTTTTCTTGGATTTTCTGCGCTCTAACACCACTTTTCTTGATTTTCCTCCGCTCTAATCCTGCTTTTCTTGGTTTTCCTCCGCTCTAACTTCACTTTGCTTGGTTTTCCTCCTTTCTAACCCCGCTTTTCTTGGTTTTCCTGCGCTCTAATCCCGCTTTTCTTGGTTTTTCTCCACTCTAACCCACCTTTTCTTGTTTTTTCTCCACTCTAACCATGCTTTTCTTAGATTTCTGCTTCTCTAACCGCGCTTTACTTTGTTTTCCTCCTCTCTAAATTCTTTTTATTGGTTTTCCTCCGCTCTAACCCCGATTATCTTGGTTTTCCTCCGCTCTATCCCCGCTTTTCTTGGTTTTCTTCAGTTCTAACTCTGCTTTTCTTGGTTTTCATCCGCACTAACCCCGCTTTTCTTGGTTTTCTTCAGTTCTAACTTTGCTTTTCTTGGTTTTCCTTCGCTCTAACACCGCTTTTCTTGGATTTCCTTTGCGCTAACTTGGCTTTTCTTGGTTTTCCTCTGCTCTAACCCCGCTATTCTTGGTTTTCCTCCCATCTATCCCCGCTTTTCTTGGTTTTTCTCCGCTCTAACCCCGTTTCTCTTGGTTTTCCTCCGCTCTAACTTCGCTTTTCTTGGATTTCCTTTCCTCTAACTCCGCTTTTCTTGGTTTTCCTCCGCATTAACCCCTCTTTTCTTGGTTTTCCTCTGCACGAACCCCGCTTTTCTTGTTTATTCTCCACTCTAACCCAGCTTTTCATGGTTTTTCTCCAGTCTAACCATGCTTTTCTCGGATTTCTGCTGCTGTAACCGCCCTTTTCTTCGTTTTCTTCCTCTATAACTTCTTTTTCTCGGTTTTCCTCCTCTTTAACCCCGCTTTTCTTGGTTTTCCTCCGCACTTATTCCGCTCTTCTTGGTTTTCCTCCGCTCTAACCCCGCTTTTCTTGGTTTTCCTCCTTTCTAACCCCGCTTTTCTTGGTTTTCCTACGTTCTAACCCCGCTTTTCTTGGTTTTCCTCCGCTCTAACCCCGCTTTTCTTGGTTTTCCTCTTTTCTAACCCCGCTTTTCTTGGTTTTCTTCCGCTCTAACTTCGCTTTTCTTGGATTTCCTCTGCTCTAACCCCGCTATTCTTGGTTTTCCTCACCTCTAACCCAAATTTTCATGCTTTTCCTTCGCTCTAACCCCGATTTTCTTGGTTTTCCTCCGCTCTAACCCCGCTTTTCTTGGTTTTCCTCTGCTCTAACCCCGCTTTTTTTGGTTTTCCTCCGCTCTAACTTCGCTTTTCTTAGTTTTCCTCCCTTCTATCCCTGCTTTTCTTGGTTTTTCTCCACTCTAACCCCGCTTTTCTTGGTTTTCCTCCCATCTCCCTGCTTTTCTTGGTTTTTCTCCGCTCTAACCCCGTTTCTCTTGGTTTTCCTCTGCTCTAACACCGCTTTTCTTTGTTTTCCTTTGCCCTACCCTTGCTCTTCTTGGTTTTCCTCCGCTCTAACCCTCATTTCTTCGTTTTCATCCGCATGAACAACGTTTTTCTTGGTTTTCCTCCGCTCTAACTTCGCATTTCCTAGTTTTCCTCCGCTCTAACCCCGCATTTCTTGGTTTTCCTCCGCTCTAACCCCGCTTTTCTTGGTTTTCCTCCCATCTCCCTGCTTTTCTTGGTTTTTCTCCGCTCTAACCCCGTTTCTCTTGGTTTTCCTCTGCTCTAACACCGCTTTTCTTTGTTTTCCTTTGCCCTACCCTTGCTCTTCTTGGTTTTCCTCCGCTCTAACTTCGCCTCTCTTGGTTTTCTTCCGCTCTAACCCCGTCTTTCTTGGTTTTCCTCCGCTCTAACTTCGCATTTCCGAGTTTTCCACCGCTCTAACCCCGCTTTTCTTGGTTTTCCTCCTTTCTAACCCCGCTTTTCATGCTTTTCCTCCTCTCTAACCCCGCTTTTCTTGGTTTTCCTCCGCACTAACCCCGCTTTTCTTGGTCCTCCTCCACACTAACCCCGCTCTTCTTGGTTTTCCTCACCTCTAACTTCACTTTTCTTTCTTTTCCTCCACTCTAAGCTCGCTTTTCTTGGTTTTCCTCCGCTCTAACTTCGATTTTCTTGGTTTTCCTTCGCTCTATCACCGCTTTTCTTGGTTTTCCTATGCTCTAACACCACTTTTCTTGGTTTTCCTCTGCTCTAACCCTGCTTTTCTTGGTTTTCCTCCGCTCTAACTTATCTTTGCTTGGTTTTCCTCCGCTCTAATCCCGCTTCTCTTGGTTTTTCTCCACTCTAACCCAGCTTTTCTTGGTTTTTCTCCATTCTAACCATGCTTTTCTTGGATTTCTGCTTTTCTAACCGCGCTTTACTTTGTTTTTTTCCTCTCTAACTTCTTTTTAATGGTTTTCCTCCGCTCTAACCCCTATTATCTTGGTTTTCCTCAGCTCTAACCCGCTTTTCCTGGTTTTGTTCCGTTCTAATATCGCTTTTCTTGGATTTCCTCCGCTCTAACCCCGCTTTTCTTGGTTTTCCTCCTTTCTAACCCCGCTTTTCTTGGTTTTCCTACGTTCTAACCCCGCTTTTCTTGGTTTTCCTCCTTTTAACCCCGCTTTTCTTGGTTTTCCTACGCTCTAACCCCGCTTTTCTTGGATTTCCTCCGCTCTAACTTCTCTTTTCTTGGTTTTCCTGCGCTCTAACACCAATTTTCTTGGTTTTCCTTCGCTCTAACCGCGCTTTTCTTGGTTTTCCTTTGCGCTAACTTGGCTTTTCTTGGTTTTCCTCTGCTCTAACCCCGCTATTCTTGGTTTTCCTCCCATCTATCCCCGCTTTTCTTGGTTTTTCTCCTCTCTATCCCCGCTTTTCCTTGTTTTCCTCCCTTCTATCCCCGCATTTCTTGGTTTTTCTCCGCTCTAACCCCGTTTCCCTTGGTTTTCCTCCCCTCTAACACCGCTTTTCTTGGTTTTCCTTTGTTCTAACCCCGCTTTTCTTGGTTTTCCTTTGCGCTAACTTGGCTTTTCTTGGTTTTCCTCTGCTCTAACCCCGCTATTCTTGGTTTTCCTCCCATCAATCCGCGCTTTACTTGGTTTTTCTCCGCTCTTACCCCGTTTCTCTTGGTTTTCCTTCGCACTAGCACCGCTTTTCTTGGATTTCCTTTGCTCTAACTCCGCTTTTCTTGGTTTTCCTCCGCATTAACCCCTCTTTTCTTGGTATTCCTCTGCACGAACCCCGCTTTTCTTGTTTATTCTCCACTCTAACCCAGCTTTTCATGGTTTTTCTCCACTCTAACCATGCTTTTCTCGGATTTCTGCTGCTGTAACCGACCTTTTCTGCGTTTTCTTCCTCTCTAACTTCTTTTTCTCGGTTTTCCTCCTCTCTAACCCCGCTTTTCTTGGTTTTCCTCCGCACTTATTCCGCTCTTCTTGGTTTTCCTCCGCTCTAACCTCGCTTTTCTTGGTTTTCCTACGTTCTAACCCCGTTTTTCTTGGTTTTCCTCCTTTCTAACCCCGCTTTTCTTGGTTTTCCTACGCTCTAACCCCGCTTTTCTTGGATTTCCTCCGCTCTAACTTCTCTTTTCTTGGTTTTCCTGCGCTATAACACCGATTTTCTAGGTTTTCCTCCGCTCTAACCGCTCTTTTCTTGGTTTTCCTCTGCTCTAACCCCGATTTTCTTGGTTTTCCTCCGGTCTAACTTCGCTTCTCTTGGCTTTCCTCCGCTCAATCACCGCTTTTCTTGCTTTTCCTGCGCTCTAACACCAATTTTCTTGGTTTTCCTCCGCTCTAACACCGCATTTCTTCGTTTTCATCCACATGAACAACGTTTTTCTTGGTTTTCCTCCGCTCTAACTTCGTATTTCCTAGTTTTCCTCCGCTCTAACCCACCATTTGTTGTTTTTCCTCTGCTCTAACCCCGCTTTTCTTGGTTCTCCTCCACACTAACCCTGCTTTTCTTTCTTTTCCTCCGCTCTAACTTTACTTTTCTTGGTTTTCCTCCTTTCTAACCCCGCTTTTCTTGGTTTTCCTCAGCTCCAACCCCACGTTTCATGCTTTTCCTCCGCTCTAACCCCGATTTTCTTGGTTTTCCTCCGCACTTATTCCGCTTTTCTTGGTTTTCCTCAGCTCTAACCCCACTTTTCATGCTTTTCCTCCACTCTAACTTTGCTTTTCTTGGTTTTCCTCCGCTCTAACCCCGCTTTTCTTGGTTTTCTTTAGCTCTAATCCAGCTTTTCTTGGTTTTCCTTCTTTCTAACCCCGCTTTTCTTGGTTTTTCTCCTCTCTATCCCCGCTTTTCCTTGTTTTCCTCCCTTCTATCCCCGCATTCCTTGGTTTTTCTCCGCTCTAACACCGTTTCTCTTGGTTTTCCTCCCCTCTAACGCCGCTTTTCTTGGTTTTCCTTTGTTCTAACCCCGCTTTTCTTGGTTTTCCTTTGCGCTAACTTGGCTTTTCTTGGTTTTCCTCTGCTCTAACCCCGCTATTCTTGGTTTTCCTCCCATCTATCCCCGCTTTTCTTGGTTTTTCTCCGCTCTAACCTTGTTTCTCTTGGTTTTCCTCCGCTCTAACACCGCTTTTCTTGGTTTTCCTCCGCACTAACCCCTCTTTTCTAGGTTTTCCTCCGCACTAACCCCGCTTTTCTTGGTTTTCCTCAGCTCTAATCCAGCTTTTCTTGGTTTTCCTCCTTTCTAACCCCGCTTTTCTTGGTTTTTCTCCTATCTATCCTTGCTTTTCCTTGTTTTCCTCCCTTCTATCCCCGCATTCCTTGGTTTTTCTCCGATCTAACACCGTTTCTCTTGGTTTTCCTCCCCTCTAACACCGCTTTTCTTGGTTTTCCTTTGTTCTAACCCCGCTTTTCTTGGTTTTCCTTTGCGCTAACTTGGCTTTTCTTGGTTTTCCTCTGCTCTAACCCCGCTATTCTTGGTTTTCCTCCCATCTATCCCCGCTTTTCTTGGTTTTTCTCCGCTCTAACCTTGTTTCTCTTGGTTTTCCTCCGCTCTAACACCGCTTTTCTTGGTTTTCCTCCGCACTAACCCCTCTTTTCTAGGTTTTCCTCCGCACTAACCCCGCTTTTCTTGGTTTTCCTCAGCTCTAATCCAGCTTTTCTTGGTTTTCCTCCTTTCTAACCCCGCTTTTCTTGGTTTTTCTCCTCTCTATCCCCGCTTTTCCTTGTTTTCCTCCCTTCTATCCCCGCATTTCTTGGTTTTTCTCCGCTCTAACCCCATTTCTCTTGGTTTTCCTCCCCTCTAACACTGCTTTTCTTGGTTTTCCTTTGTTCTAACCCCGCTTTTCTTGGTTTTCCTTTGCGCTAACTTGGCTTTTCTTGGTTTTCCTCTGCTCTAACCCCGCTATTCTTGGTTTTCCTCCCATCTATCCCCGCTTTTCTTGGTTTTTCTCCGCTCTAACCCCGTTTCTCTTGGTTTTCCTCCGCTCTAACTTCGCTTTTCTTGGATTTCCTTTCCTCTAACTCCGCTTTTCTTGGTTTTCCTCCGCATTAACCCCTCTTTTCTTGGTTTTCCTCTGCACGAACCCCGCTTTTCTTGTTTATTCTCCACTCTAACCCAGCTTTTCATGGTTTTTCTCCAGTCTAACCATGCTTTTCTCGGATTTCTGCTGCTGTAACCGCCCTTTTCTTCGTTTTCTTCCTCTCTAACTTCTTTTTCTCGGTTTTCCTCCTCTTTAACCCCGCTTTTCTTGGTTTTCCTCCGCACTTATTCCGCTCTTCTTGGTTTTCCTCCGCTCTAACCCCGCTTTTCTTGGTTTTCCTCCTTTCTAACCCCGCTTTTCTTGGTTTTCCTACGTTCTAACCCCGCTTTTCTTGGTTTTCCTCCGCTCTAACCCCGCTTTTCTTGGTTTTCCTCCTTTCTAACCCCGCTTTTCTTGGTTTTCCTCCGCTCTAACTTCGCTTTTCTTGGATTTCCTCTGCTCTAACCCCGCTATTCTTGGTTTTCCTCACCTCTAACCCAAATTTTCATGCTTTTCCTTCGCTCTAACCCCGATTTTCTTGGTTTTCCTCCGCTCTAACCCCGCTTTTCTTGGTTTTCCTCTGCTCTAACCCCGCTTTTTTTGGTTTTCCTCCGCTCTAACTTCGCTTTTCTTAGTTTTCCTCCCTTCTATCCCTGCTTTTCTTGGTTTTTCTCCGCTCTAACCCCGCTTTTCTTGGTTTTCCTCCCATCTCCCTGCTTTTCTTGGTTTTTCTCCGCTCTAACCCCGTTTCTCTTGGTTTTCCTCTGCTCTAACACCGCTTTTCTTTGTTTTCCTTTGCCCTACCCTTGCTCTTCTTGGTTTTCCTCCGCTCTAACCCTCATTTCTTCGTTTTCATCAGCATGAACAACGTTTTTCTTGGTTTTCCTCCGCTCTAACTTCGCATTTCCTAGTTTTCCACCGCTCTAACCCCGCTTTTCTTGGTTTTCCTCCTTTCTAACCCCGCTTTTCATGCTTTTCCTCCTCTCTAACCCCGCTTTTCTTGGTTTTCCTCCGCACTAACCCCGCTTTTCTTGGTCCTCCTCCACACTAACCCCGCTCTTCTTGGTTTTCCTCACCTCTAACTTCACTTTTCTTTCTTTTCCTCCACTCTAAGCTCGCTTTTCTTGGTTTTCCTCCGCTCTAACTTCGATTTTCTTGGTTTTCCTTCGCTCTATCACCGCTTTTCTTGGTTTTCCTATGCTCTAACACCACTTTTCTTGGTTTTCCTCTGCTCTAACCCTGCTTTTCTTGGTTTTCCTCCGCTCTAACTTATCTTTGCTATGTTTTCCTCCGCTCTAATCCCGCTTCTCTTGGTTTTTCTCCACTCTAACCCAGCTTTTCTTGGTTTTTCTCCATTCTAACCATGCTTTTCTTGGATTTCTGCTTTTCTAACCGCGCTTTACTTTGTTTTTTTCCTCTCTAACTTCTTTTTAATGGTTTTCCTCCGCTCTAACCCCTATTATCTTGGTTTTCCTCCGCTCTAACCCGCTTTTCCTGGTTTTGTTCCGTTCTAATATCGCTTTTCTTGGATTTCCTCCGCTCTAACTTCGCTTTTCTTGGTTTTCCTCCGCTCTATGACCGCTTTTCTTGGATTTTCTGCGCTCTAACACCACTTTTCTTGATTTTCCTCCGCTCTAATCCTGCTTTTCTTGGTTTTCCTCCGCTCTAACTTCACTTTGCTTGGTTTTCCTCCTTTCTAACCCCGCTTTTCTTGGTTTTCCTGCGCTCTAATCCCGCTTTTCTTGGTTTTTCTCGACTCTAACCCAGCTTTTCTTGTTTTTTCTCCACTCTAACCATGCTTTTCTTAGATTTCTGCTTCTCTAACCGCGCTTTACTTTGTTTTCCTCCTCTCTAAATTCTTTTTATTGGTTTTCCTCCGCTCTAACCCCGATTATCTTGGTTTTCCTCCGCTCTATCCCCGCTTTTCTTGGTTTTCTTCAGTTCTAACTCTGCTTTTCTTGGTTTTCCTCCGCTCTAACCCCGCATTTCTTGGTTTTCATTCGCACTAACCCCGCTTTTCTAGGTTTTCTTCAGTTCTAACTTTGCTTTTCTTGGTTTTCCTTCGCTCTAACACCGCTTTTCTTGGATTTCCTTAGCGCTAACTTGGCTTTTCTTGGTTTTCCTCCGCTCTAACCCCGCTATTCTTGGTTTTCCTCCCATCAATCCCCGCTTTACTTGGTTTTTCTCCGCTCTTACCCCGTTTCTCTTGGTTTTCCTTCGCACTAGCACCGCTTTTCTTGGATTTCCTTTGCTCTAACTCCGCTTTTCTTGGTTTTCCTCCGCATTAACCCCTCTTTTCTTGGTTTTCCTCTGCACGAACCCCGCTTTTCTTGTTTATTCTCCACTCTAATCCAGCTTTTCATGGTTTTTCTCCACTCTAACCATGCTTTTCTCGGATTTCTGCTGCTGTAACCGCCCTTTTCTTCGTTTTCTTCCTCTCTAACTTCTTTTTCTCGGTTTTCCTCCTCTATAACCCCGCTTTTCTTGGTTTTCCTCTGCACTTATTCCGCTCTTCTTGGTTTTCCTCCTTTCTAACCCCGTTTCTCTTGGTTTTCCTCCGCTCTAACCCCGCTTTTCTTGGTTTTCCTCCTTTCTAACCCCGCTTTTCTTGGTTTTCCTACGTTCTAACCCCGCTTTTCTTGGTTTTCCTCCTTTCTAACCCCGCTTGTCTTGGTTTTCCTACGATCTAACCCCGCTTTTCTTGGATTTCCTCCGCTCTAACTTCTCTTTTCTTGGTTTTCCTGCGCTCTAACACCAATTTTCTTGGTTTTCCTTCGCTCTAACCGCGCTTTTCTTGGTTTTCCTTTGCGCTAACTTGGCTTTTCTTGGTTTTCCTCTGCTCTAACCCCGCTATTCTTGGTTTTCCTCCCATCTATCCCCGCTTTTCTTGGTTTTTCTCCTCTCTATCCCCGCTTTTCCTTGTTTTCCTCCCTTCTATCCCCGCATTTCTTGGTTTTTCTCCGCTCTAACCCCGTTTCCCTTGGTTTTCCTCCCCTCTAACACCGCTTTTCTTGGTTTTCCTTTGTTCTAACCCCGCTTTTCTTGGTTTTCCTTTGCGCTAACTTGGCTTTTCTTGGTTTTCTTCTGCTCTAACCCCGCTATTCTTGGTTTTCCTCCCATCAATCCGCGCTTTACTTGGTTTTTCTCCGCTCTTACCCCGTTTCTCTTGGTTTTCCTTCGCACTAGCACCGCTTTTCTTGGATTTCCTTTGCTCTAACTCCGCTTTTCTTGGTTTTCCTCCGCATTAACCCCTCTTTTCTTGGTATTCCTCTGCACGAACCCCGCTTTTCTTGTTTATTCTCCACTCTAACCCAGCTTTTCATGGTTTTTCTCCACTCTAACCATGCTTTTCTCGGATTTCTGCTGCTGTAACCGACCTTTTCTGCGTTTTCTTCCTCTCTAACTTCTTTTTCTCGGTTTTCCTCCTCTCTAACCCCGCTTTTCTTGGTTTTCCTCCGCACTTATTCCGCTCTTCTTGGTTTTCCTCCGCTCTAACCCCGCTTTTCTTGGTTTTCCTACGTTCTAACCCCGTTTTTCTTGGTTTTCCTCCTTTCTAACCCCGCTTTTCTTGGTTTTCCTACGCTCTAACCCCGCTTTTCTTGGATTTCCTCCGCTCTAACTTCTCTTTTCTTGGTTTTCCTGCGCTATAACACCGATTTTCTAGGTTTTCCTCCGCTCTAACCGCTCTTTTCTTGGTTTTCCTCTGCTCTAACCCCGATTTTCTTGGTTTTCCTCCGGTCTAACTTCGCTTTTCTTGGCTTTCCTCCGCTCAATCACCGCTTTTCTTGCTTTTCCTGCGCTCTAACACCAATTTTCTTGGTTTTCCTCCGCTCTAACACCGCATTTCTTCGTTTTCATCCACATGAACAACGTTTTTCTTGGTTTTCCTCCGCTCTAACTTCGTATTTCCTAGTTTTCCTCCGCTCTAACCCACCATTTGTTGGTTTTCCTCTGCTCTAACCCCGCTTTTCTTGGTTCTCCTCCACACTAACCCTGCTTTTCTTTCTTTTCCTCCGCTCTAACTTTACTTTTCTTGGTTTTCCTCCTTTCTAACCCCGCTTTTCTTGGTTTTCCTCAGCTCCAACCCCACGTTTCATGCTTTTCCTCCGCTCTAACCCCGATTTTCTTGGTTTTCCTCCGCACTTATTCCGCTTTTCTTGGTTTTCCTCAGCTCTAACCCCACTTTTCATGCTTTTCCTCCACTCTAACTTTGCTTTTCTTGGTTTTCCTCCGCTCTAACCCCGCTTTTCTTGGTTTTCCTTAGCTCTAATCCAGCTTTTCTTGGTTTTCCTTCTTTCTAACCCCGCTTTTCTTGGTTTTTCTCCTCTCTATCCCCGCTTTTCCTTGTTTTCCTCCCTTCTATCCCCGCATTCCTTGGTTTTTCTCCGCTCTAACACCGTTTCTCTTGGTTTTCCTCCCCTCTAACGCCGCTTTTCTTGGTTTTCCTTTGTTCTAACCCCGCTTTTCTTGGTTTTCCTTTGCGCTAACTTGGCTTTTCTTGGTTTTCCTCTGCTCTAACCCCGCTATTCTTGGTTTTCCTCCCATCTATCCCCGCTTTTCTTGGTTTTTCTCCGCTCTAACCTTGTTTCTCTTGGTTTTCCTCCGCTCTAACACCGCTTTTCTTGGTTTTCCTCCGCACTAACCCCTCTTTTCTAGGTTTTCCTCCGCACTAACCCCGCTTTTCTTGGTTTTCCTCAGCTCTAATCCAGCTTTTCTTGGTTTTCCTCCTTTCTAACCCCGCTTTTCTTGGTTTTTCTCCTCTCTATCCCCGCTTTTCCTGGTTTTCCTCCCTTCTATCCCCGCATTCCTTGGTTTTTCTCCGATCTAACACCGTTTCTCTTGGTTTTCCTCCCCTCTAACACCGCTTTTCTTGGTTTTCCTTTGTTCTAACCCCGCTTTCCCTGGTTTTCCTTTGCGCTAACTTGGCTTTTCTTGGTTTTCCTCTGCTCTAACCCCGCTATTCTTGGTTTTCCTCCCATCTATCCCCGCTTTTCTTGGTTTTTCTCCGCTCTAACCTTGTTTCTCTTGGTTTTCCTCCGCTCTAACACCGCTTTTCTTGGTTTTCCTCCGCACTAACCCCTCTTTTCTAGGTTTTCCTCCGCACTAACCCCGCTTTTCTTGGTTTTCCTCAGCTCTAATCCAGCTTTTCTTGGTTTTCCTCCTTTCTAACCCCGCTTTTCTTGGTTTTTCTCCTCTCTATCCCCGCTTTTCCTTGTTTTCCTCCCTTCTATCCCCGCATTTCTTGGTTTTTCTCCGCTCTAACCCCATTTCTCTTGGTTTTCCTCCCCTCTAACACTGCTTTTCTTGGTTTTCCTTTGTTCTAACCCCGCTTTTCTTGGTTTTCCTTTGCGCTAACTTGGCTTTTCTTGGTTTTCCTCTGCTCTAACCCCGCTATTCTTGGTTTTCCTCCCATCTATCCCCGCTTTTCTTGGTTTTTCTCCGCTCTAACCCCGTTTCTCTTGGTTTTCCTCCGCTCTAACTTCGCTTTTCTTGGATTTCCTTTGCTCTAACCCCGCTCTTCTTGGTTTTCCTCCGCTCTAACCACGCTTTTCTTGATTTTCCTCAGCTCTAACCCCGATTTTCTTGGTTTTCCTCTGCTCTAACCCCGATTATCTTGGTTTTCCTCCGCTCTAACTTCACTTTTCTTGGTTTTCCTTTGCTTTAACCCCGCTTTTCATGCTTTTCCTCTGCTCTAACCCCGCTTTTCTTGGTTTTCCTCCGCTCTAACCCCGCTTTTCTTGGTTCTCCTCCACACTAACCCTGCTTTTCTTGGTTTTCCTCCGCTCCAACTTCACTTTTCTTTCTTTTCCTCCGCTCAAACTTTACTTTTCTTGGTTTTCTTCTTTTCTAACCCCGCTTTTCTTGGTTTTCCTCAGCTCTAATTCCACTTTTCATGCTTTTCCTCCGCTCTAACCCCGAATTTCTTGGTTTTTCTCCGCACTTATTCTGCTTTTCTTGGTTTTCCTCAGGTCTAACCCCACTTTTCATGCTTTTCCTCCGCTCTAACCCTGATTTTCTTGGTTTTCCTCAGGTCTAACCTTGCTTTTCTTGGCTTTCCTCAGCTCTAACCCAGCTTTTCTTTGTTTTCCTCCGCTTTAACACTGCTTTTCTTGGCTTTTATCCTCTCTAACCCCGCTTTTCCTTGTTTTCCTCCCTTCTATCCCCGCATTTCTTGGTTTTTCTCCGCTCTAACCACGTTTCTCTTGTTTTTCCTCCACTCTAACACCGCTCTTCTTGTTTTTCCTTTGTTCTAACCCCGCTTTTCTTGGTTTTCCTTTGCGCTAACTTGGCTTTTCTTGGTTTTCCTCTGCTCTAACCCCGCTATTCTTGGTTTTCCTCCCATCTATCCCCGCTTTTCTTGGTTTTTCTCCGCTCTAACCCCGTTTCTCTTGGTTTTCCTCCGCTCTAACTTCGCTTTTCTTGGATTTCCTTTGCTCTAACCCCGCTCTTCTTGGTTTTCCTCTGCTCTAACCACGCTTTTCTTGGTTTTCCTCAGCTCTAACCCCGATTTTCTTGGTTTTCCTCTGCTCAAACCCCGATTATCTTGGTTTTCCTCCGCTCTAACTTCACTTTTCTAGGTTTTCCTTTGCTTTAACCCCGCTTTTCATGCTTTTCCTCTGCTCTAACCCCGCTTTTCTTGGTTTTCCTCCGCTCTAACCCCGCTTTTCTTGGTTCTCCTCCACACTAACCCTGCTTTTCTTGGTTTTCCTCCGCTCCAACTTCACTTTTCTTTCTTTTCCTCCGCTCTAACTTTACTTTTCTTGGTTTTCTTCTTTTCTAACCCCGCTTTTCTTGGTTTTCCTCAGCTCTAATTCCACTTTTCATGCTTTTCCTCCGCTCTAACCCCGAATTTCTTGGTTTTTCTCCGCACTTATTCTGCTTTTCTTGGTTTTCCTCAGGTCTAACCCCACTTTTCATGCTTTTCCTCCGCTCTAACCCTGATTTTCTTGGTTTTCCTCCGGTCTAACCTTGCTTTTCTTGGCTTTCCTCAGCTCTAACCCAGCTTTTCTTTGTTTTCCTCCGCTTTAACACTGCTTTTCTTGGCTTTTATCCTCTCTAACCCCGCTTTTCCTTGTTTTCCTCCCTTCTATCCCCGCATTTCTTGGTTTTTCTCCGCTCTAACCACGTTTCTCTTGGTTTTCCTCCACTCTAACACCGCTTTTCTTGTTTTTCCTTTGTTCTAACCCCGCTTTTCTTGGTTTTCCTTTGCGCTGACTTGGCTTTTCTTGGTTTTCCTCCGCTCTAACCCCGCTATTCTTGGATTTCCTCCCATCTATCCCCGCTTTTCTTGGTTTTTCTCCGCTCTTACCCCGTTTCTCTTGGTTTTCCTTCGCACTAGCACCGCTTTTCTTGGATTTCCTTTCCTCTAACTCCGCTTTTCCTGGTTTTCCTCCGCATTAACCCCTCTTTTCTTGGTTTTCCTCTGCACGAACCCCGCTTTTCTTGTTTTATCTCCACTCTAACCCAGCTTTTCATGGTTTTTCTCCACTCTAACCATGCTTTTCTCAGATTTCTGCTGCTCTAACCGCCCTTTTCTTCGTTTTCTTCCTCTCTAACTTCTTTTTCTCGGTTTCCCTCCTCTCTATCCCCGCTTTTCTTGGTTTTCCTCCGCACTTATTCCGCTCTTCTTGGTTTTCCTCCACTCTAACCCCGCTTTTCTTGGTTTTCCTCCGCTCTAACCCCGCTTTTCTTGGTTTTCCTACGCTCTAACCCCGCTTTTCTCTGATTTCCTCCGGTCTAACTTCTCTTTTCTTGGTTTTCCTGCGCTCTAACACCAATTTTCTTGGTTTTCCTCCGCTCTAACCGCGCTTTTCTTGGTTTTCCTCCGCTCTAACCCCGCATTTCTTCGTTTTCATCCGAATGAACAACGATTTTCTTGGTTTTCCTCCGCTCTAACTTCGCATTTCCTAGTTTTCCTCTGCTCTAACCCACCATTTGTTGGTTTTCCTCTGCTTTAACCCCGCTTTCCTTGGTTCTCCTCCACACTAACCCCGCTTTTCTTGGTTTTCCTCCGCTCCAACTTCACTTTTCTTTCTTTTCCTCCGCTCTAACTTTACTTTTCTTGGTTTTCCTCAGCTCTAACCCCACGTTTCATGCTTTTCCTCCGCTTTAACCCCGATTTTCTTGGCTTTTTTCCGCACTTATTCCGCTTTTCTTGGTTTTCCTCAGCTCTAACCCCGCTTTTCTTGGTTTTCCTCAGCTCCAACCCAGCTTTTCTTGTTTTTCCTCCCATCTAACCCCGCTTTTCTTGGTTTTTCTCCTCTCTAACCCCGCTTTTCATTGTTTTCCTCCCTTCTATCCCCATAATTCTTGGTTTTTCTTTGATCTAACCCCGTTTCTCTTGGTTATCCTCCGCTCTAAAACCGCTTTTCTTGGTTTTCGTTTGGGCTAACTTGGCTTTTCTTGGTTTTCCTCCGCTCTAACCCCGCTATTCTTGGTTTTCCTCTCATCTACCCCGGTTTTCTTGGTTTTTCTCTGCTCTAACCCCGTTTCTCTTGGTTTTCCTCCTCTCTAACACCGCTTTTCTTGGTATTCCTTTCCTCTAACCCCGCTTTTCTTGGTATTCCTTTCCTCTAACCCCGCTTTTCTAGGTTTTCCTCCGCTCTAACTTCGCTTTTCTTGGTTTTCCTCCCTTCTATCCCTGCTTTTCTTGGTTTTTCTCCGCTCTAACCCCGCTTTTCTTGGTTTTCCTCCCATCTCTCCCTGCTTTTCTTGGTTTTTCTCCGCTCTAACCCCGTTTCTCTTGGTTTTCCTCTGCTCTAACACCGCTTTACTTTGTTTTCCTTTGCTCTAACTCTGCTTTTCTTGGTTTTCCTCCGCTCTAACCCTCATTTCTTGGTTTTCATCCGCATGAACAACGTTTTTCTTGGTTTTCCACCGCTCTAACCCCGCTTTTCTTGGTTTTCCTCCTTTCTAACCCCGCTTTTCATGCTTTTCCTCCTCTCTAACCTCGCATTTCTTGGTTTACCTCCGCTCTAACCCCGCTTTTCTTGGTTCTCCTCCGCACTAACCCCGCTTTTCTTGGTTTTCCTCACCTCTAACTTCACTTTTCTTTCTTTTCCTCCGCTCTAATTTTACTTTTCTTGGTTTTCCTCCTTGCTAACCACGCTTTTCTTGGTTTTCCTCCGCTCTAACTTCGCTTTTCTTGGATTTCCTCCGCTCTAACCGCGCTTTTCTTGTTTTTCATCAGCTCTCATCCAAATTTTCATGCTTTTCCTCCGCTCTAACCCCGATTTTCTTGGTTTTCCTCTGCTCTAACCCCGCTTTTCTTGGTTTTCTTCTGATCTAACCCTTCTTTTCTTGGTTTTCCTCTGCTCTAACCCAGCTTTTCTTGCTTTTCCTCCCTTCTATCCCTGCTTTTCTTGGTTTTTCTCCGCTCTAACCCCGCTTTTCTTGGTTTTCCTCTCATCTATTTCCGCTTTTCTTGGTTTTTCTGCACTCTAACCCCGCTTTTCTTGGTTTTCCTGCGCTCTAACCCCGCTTTTCTTGGATTTCCTCCGCTCTGACTTCACTTTTCTTGGTTTTCCTCCGCTCTAACCCCGGTTTTCTTGGTTTTCCTCCGCTCTAACCCCTCTTTTCTTGGTTTTCCTCCGCACTAACCCCGCTTTTCTTGGTTTTTCTCCTCTCTAACCCAGCTTTTCATGGTTTTGCTCCACTCTAACCATGCTTTTCACGGATTTCTGCTGCTCTAACCGCGCTTTTCTTCGTTTTCTTCATCTCTAACTTCTTTTTCTTGGTTTTCCTCCGCTCTAACCCTGCTTTTCTTGGTTTTCCTCCGCACTTATTCCGCTTTTCTTGGTTTTCCTCCTTTCTAACCTTGTTTTTCTTTAAAGTAGGAACGAAGGGGGAAGGGGGCAAAATAAGGGCTACTGGGGTTGAACGGTACATTCAAGGGATTGTACCAAACTCCGTGGGCAATGATTGCAGAGTGCAAAAGGAGGGAGTGGGGCAGGGGGATGCTGGGGATGCCACTGTTCTAGCGGATCCTGGATCACTTATGAAGGTGGTGAGACGGACAGCCCGGCTGAAGTACCTTTATACTAATGCACGGAGCCTGAGTAACAAGCAGGAGGAACTGGAAACTGTGATGCACTCTGAAAATTATGACATTGTTGCTATCACAGAAACATGGTGGGATGACTCCCACAATTGGGATACTACCATCAATGGCTATAGGCTCTTTAGGAGAGATAGGCGAGGTAGGAAGGGTGGGGGAGTTGCTCTTTATGTCAGAGATTGGATAAACTGTGAGGAGCTCCCCATGAGAAACAGTCAAGAACAGGTTGAGAGCCTGTGGGTTAGGATTAGAGATGGGACTAATAAAGGACAGCTGGTATTAGGGGTATACTACAGGCCACCTGATCAAGGGGAGGCTGCTGATGAGGCTTTCTTGCTCCAGATGCGTGAGGCGTCTGGCTCACGGGCTCTTGTCCTAGTGGGGGACTTCAACCATCCGGACATCTGTTGGGAAAACCACACGGCGAGCTGCAAGAGCTCCAGAAGGCTCTTGGAATCCATTGATGATAGATTTCTGGTTCAGGTATTGGACAGACCGACCAGAGGTCAAGCGTTGCTGGACCTGCTGCTCACCAATGCTGAGGAGATCATCAAAGGCGTCAAGGTTGGAGGATGCCTGGGCTCCAGCGATCATGCCCTGGTTGAGTTTGTGATCTCAAGCGATGTGGGCCTGGCAAAGAGCAGGACCAGGATGCTGAACTTTAGAAGAGCAGACTTCAAGCTTCTCAATGGAATGCTGGCCAAGATCCCCTGGCGCGCTGCCCTCAAAGATAAGGACGTTGAGGAGAGCTGGCTACTGTTCAAGGATGCCCTCCTGGCAGCACAAGAGGTCTCCATTCCCCTGATTAAGAAAGTGGGCAGGAGAGGTAGAAAACCGGCATGGCTCAGCAAGGACCTGCTAAGAGAACTGAGGGTGAAGAAAGGGGTGTACAAGCTCTGGAAACAAGGCTGTGTCACCCGGGAAGAATACAGGGATGCCGTCCGAACTTGCAGACGTGGGATCAGGAAAGCCAAGGCGCAGGCAGAACTGAACTTGGCGAGGGACGTGAAAAACAATAAGAAAACCTTCTACAGGTACATTGGCCAGAAGAGACAGGCCAAAATGGGCGTACCTACTCTGGTAAATTTAAAAGGAGAAATGGCTTCAACAGATGAAGAGAAAGCTGAGGTGCTGAATGAGTTCTTCACCTCGGTCTTCACTGGTGGCCAGGATTCTAGTCTTTTTCACGTCCCTAAGTCTTGCACCCCCATACCTCTATGTGGGGACCAAGGAGGTAAATCCCTCCCCACTGTAAGGGTAGAGCAAGTCTGAGAGTGCCTCCTTAGACTGAATGAGTATAAGTCTATGGGGCCAGATGGCGTGCATCCCAGGGTCCTGAAGGAGCTGGCTGAGGTGGTTGCTGAGCCGCTCTCCATCATATTTGAGAAGTCATGGCTGTCAGGTGAGGTCCCGGATGATTGGAGGAAGGGTCACGTCACTCCCATTTACAAGAAGGGGAGCAGGGAGGACCCGGGGAACTACAGGCCGGTGAGTCTCACCTCTGTGCCTGGGAAGATTATGGAACAGATCCTCCTGGACAACATGCTTGATCACATAAAGAACGAGCATGTGATCCGAGACAGCCAGCATGGCTTCACCAGGGGAAGGTCATGCTTAACTAATCTTGTGGCCTTCTATGATGGAGTGACGGCATTGGTGGATGAAGGGAAGGCGACCGATGTCATTTACCTGGACCTGAGCAAGGCCTTTGACATGGTCCCCCATCACATCCTCATCTCCAAATTGGAGGGAGGTGGATTTGATGGGTGGACAACTAGATGGATAAGCAATTGGTTGAAAGGCCGCAGACAGAGGGTGGTGGTCAATGGCTCTATGTCCAGGTGGAGGCCGGTAACGAGCGGTGTCCCTCAAGGGTCTGTCTTGGGACCGGTGCTCTTTAACATCTTTATTAATGACATCGATGAGGGAATGGAGTGCACCCTCAGCAAGTTTGCTGATGACACCAAGCTGAGTGGTGCAGTCGATACGGTGCAGGGAACGGATGCCATTCAGAGGGACCTTGACAGGCTGGAAAGCTGGGCTCGGGTGAACCTAATGAGGTTCAACACGGCAAAGTGCAAGGTTTTGCACTTGGGCTGGAAGAACCCCAGGCACCTGTACAGCCTGGGAGGAGTTGTCCTCGAGAG
The DNA here is from genome assembly GCF_054131305.1 of Coturnix japonica. NCBI lineage: Eukaryota > Metazoa > Chordata > Aves > Galliformes > Phasianidae > Coturnix > Coturnix japonica. The sequence continues at coordinate 2,299,503 of NC_140666.1, read as the reverse complement.
CAGCTCGGCAGAAAAAGACCTAGGGGTCCTGATAGATGAGAAACTTAACATGAGCCAGCAGTGCGCTCTGGCAGCCCAGAAAGCAAATGGGATCCTGGGCTCCATCAGGAGAGGGGTGGTCAGCAGGGATAGGGAGGTGATCGTCCCTCTCTACTCTGCTCTTGTGAGGCCCCATCTGGAGTACTGTGTCCAGGTGTGGAGCCCTCAGTACAAAAAAGATATGGAGATTTTGGAAAGGGTCCAGAGGAGGGCCACAAAGATGATCAGGGGGCTGGAGCACCTCCCCTATGAGGACAGGCTGAGGGAGTTGGGTTTGTTCAGCCTGGAGAAGAGAAGGTTGCGGGGTGACCTCATTGCAGCCTTTCAATACCTGAAGGGAACTTACTCCCGGGAAGGGAGTAAACTCTTCGAAAGGGCTGATAATAGCAGGACTAGGGGAAATGGTTTTAAGTTGAAGGAGGGAAGATTTAGGCTGGATGTTAGGGGAAAGTTCTTTACTAGAAGAGTGGTTAGGTCCTGGAACAGGCTGCCCAGTGAGGTTGTGGATGCCCCGTCCTTGGAGGTGTTCAAGGCCAGGTTGGACAGGGCCCTGTGCAACCTGATCTAGTAAAGGTGTATGTTTGGTGGCCCTGCCAGGCAGGGGGGTTGGAACTACATGATCCTTGAGGTCCCTTCCAACCCGGGTAATTCTGTGATTCTGTGATTCTGTGATTTTCTTGGTTTTCCTCCGCTCTAATCCCGCTTCTCTTGGTTTTTCTCCACTCTAACCCAGCTTTTCTTGGTTTTTCTCCACTCTAACCATGCTTTTCTTGGATTTCTGCTTCTCTAACCACGCTTTACTTTGTTTTCCTCCTCTCAAACTTCTTTTTCTTGGTTTTCCTCCGCTCTAACCCCGATTATCTTGGTTGTCCTCCGCTCTAACCCCGCTTTTCTTGGTTTTCTTCCGTTCTAACTCTGCTTTTCTTGGTTTTCCTCCGCTCTAACCCTCATTTCTTGGTTTCATCCGCATGAACAGCGTTTTTCTTGGTTTTCCTCCGCTCTAACTTCGCATTTCCTAGTTTTCCTCCGCTCTAACCTTGCATTTCTTGGTTTTCCTCCTTTCTAACCCCGCTTTTCATGCTTTTCCTCCGCTCTAACCCCACTTTTCTTGGTTTTCCTCCGCTCTAACCCCGCTTTTCTTGGAACTCCTCCACACTAACACCGCTTTTCTTGGTTTTGTTCCTTTCTAACTTCATTTTCTTTCTTTTCCTTCGCTCTAACTTTACTTTTCTTGGTTTTCCTCCTATCTAACCCTGCTTTTCTTGGTTTTCCTCCGCTCTAACTTCGCTTTTCATAGATTTTCTCCGCTCTAACCCCGCTTTTCTTGGTTTTCCTCAGCTCTAACCCAAATTTTCATGCTTTTCCTCCGCTCTAACCCCGCTTTTCTTGGTTTTCCTACGCTCTAACTTCGCTTTTCTTGGTTTTCCTCCCTTCTATCCCTGCTTTTCTTGGTTTTTCTCCGCTCTAACCCCGCTTTTCCTGGTTTTCTTCCGTTCTAACTCTGCTTTTCTTTGTTTTCCTCCGCTCTAACCCCGCATTTTTTGGTTTTCATCCGCATGAACAACGTTTTTCTTGGTTTTCCTCCGCTCTAACTTCGCATTTCCTAGTTTTCCTCCGCTCTAACCCCACATTTCTTGGTTTTCCTCCGCTCGAACTACACTTTTCTTTCTTTTCCTCTGCTCTAACTTTACTTTTCTTGGTTTTCCTCCTTTCTAACCCCGCTTTTCTTGGTTTTCCTCAGCTCTAACCCCACGTTTCATGCTTTTCCTCCGCTTTAACCCCGATTTTCTTGGTTTTCCTCCGCACTTATTCCGCTTTTCTAGGTTTTCCTCACCTCTAACCCCACTTTTCTTTCTTTTCCTCCGCTCTAACTTTACTTTTTGCATTTCCTCCTTTCTAACCCCGCTTTTCTTGGTTTTCCTCCGCTCTAACTTCGCTTTTCTTGGATTTCCTCCGCTCTAACCCCGCTTTTCTTGGTTTTTCTCCTCTATAAACCCGCTTTTCTTGGTTTTCCTCCCTTCTATCCCCGCTTTTCTTGGTTTTTCTCCGCTCTAACCCCGTTTCTCTTCGTTTTCCTCCGCTCTTACATCGCTTTTCTTGGTTTTCCTTTGTTCTAACCCCGCTTTTCTTGGTTTTCCTTTGCGCTCACTTGGCTTTTCTTAGTTTTCCTCCGCTCTAACCCCGCTTTTCTTGGTCTTCCTCCCTTCTATCCCCGCTTTTCTTGGTTTTTCTCCGCTCTAACCCCGTTTCTCTTCGTTTTCCTCCGCTCTAACACTGCTTTTCTTGGATTTCCTTTGCTCTAACCCCGCTTTTCTTGGTTTTCCTCCGCACTAACCCTGCTTTTCTTGGTTTTCCTCCGCACTAACCCCGATTTTTTTGGTTTTTCTCCACTCTAACCCAGCTTTTCATGGTCTTTCTCCACTCTAACCATGCTTTTCTCGGATTTCTGCTGCTCTAACCGTGCTTTTCTTCGTTTTATCCTCTCTAACTTCTTTTTCTTTGTTTTCCTCCGCTCTAACCCCGCTTTTCTTGGTTTTCCTCCGCACTTATTCCGCTTTTCTTGGTTTTCCTCCGCTCTAACCTCACTTTTCTTGGTTTTCCTCCGCTCTAACCCCGCTTTTCTTGGTTTTCCTCCGCTCTAACCCCGCTTTTCTTTGTTTTCCTCCGCCCTAATCTTGCTTTTCTTGGTTTTCCTCCGCTCTAACCCCGCTTTTCTTGGATTTCCTCCGCTCTAACTTCGCTTTTCTTGGAGTTCCTTTGCTCTAACCCTGCTTTTCTTGGTTTTCCTCCGCTCTAACCCCGCTTTTCTTGGTTTTCTTCCGCTCTAACCCCGCTTTTCTTGGTTTTCCTCTGCACTTATTCCGCTTTTCTTGGTTTTCCTTTGCTCTAACCCTGCTTTTCTTGCTTTTCCTCTGCTCTAACTTTACTTTTCTTGGTTTTCCTCCTTTCTAACCCCGCTTTTCTTGGTTTTCCTCAGCTCTAACCCCACGTTTCATACTTTTCCTCCGCTTTAACCCCGATTTTCTTTGTTTTACTCCGCACTTATTCTGCTTTTCTTGGTTTTCCTCAGCTCTAACCCCACTTTTCTTTCTTTTCCTCCGCTCTAACTTTACTTTTTGGTTTTCCTCCTTTCTAACCCCGCTTTTCTTGGTTTTCCTCCGCACTAACTTCGCTTTTCTTGGATTTCCTCCGCTCTAACTTCGCTTTTCTTGGATTTCCTCCGCTCTAACCCCGCTTTTCTTGGTTTTTCTCCTCTCTAACCCCGCTTTTCTTGGTTTTCCTCCCTTCTATCCCCGCTTTTCTTGGTTTTTCTCTGCTCTAACTCGGTTTCTCTTCGTTTTCCTCCGCTCTTACACCGCTTTTCTTGGTTTTCCTTTGTTCTAACCCTGCTTTTCTTGGTTTTCCTCCCTTCTATCCCCGCTTTTCTTGGTTTTTCTCCGCTCTAACCCCGTTTCTCTTCGTTTTCCTCCGCTCTTACACCGCTTTTATTGGTTTTCCTTTGTTCTAACCCCGCTTTTATTGGTTTTCCTTTGCGCTCACTTGGCTTTTCTTAGTTTTCCTCCGCTCTAACCCCGCTTTTCATGGTTTTCCTCCCTTCTATCCCCGCTTTTCTTGGTTTTTCTCCGCTCTAACCCCGTTTCTCTTCGTTTTCCTCCGCTCTAACACCGCTTTTCTTGGTTTTCCTTTGCTCTAACCACGCTTTTCTTGGTTTTCCTCCGCACTAACCCCTCTTTTCTTGGTTTTCCTCCGCACTAACCCGGCTTTTCTTGGTTTTTCTCCACTCTAACCCAGCTTTTCATGGTCTTTCTCCACTCTAACCATGCTTTTCTCGGATTTCTGCTGCTCTAACCGTGCTTTTCTTCGTTTTATCCTCTCTAACTTCTTTTTCTTTGTTTTCCTCCGCTCTAACCCCGCTTTTCTTGGTTTTCCTCCGCACTTATTTTGCATTTCTTGGTTTTCCTCCGCCTTAACCTCACTTTTCTTGGTTTTCCTCCGCTCTAACCCCGTCTTTCTTGGATTTCCTACGCTCTAACCCCGCTTTTCTTGGTTTTCCTCCGCTCTAATCCTGCTTTTCTTGGTTTTCCTCCGCTCTAACCCCGCTTTTCCTGCTTTTCCTCCGCTCTAACCCCGCTTTTCTTGGTTTTCCTCCGCTCTAACCCCGCTTTTCTTGGATTTCCTCCGCTCTAACTTCGCTTTTCTTGGTTTTCCTCTGCTCTAACCCCACTCTTCTTGGTTTTCCTCCGCTCTATCCCCTCTTTTCTTGGTTTTCCTCAGCACTAACCCCGCTTTTCTTGGTTTTCCTCCGCTCTATCACCGCTTTTCTTGGTTTTCCTGCGCTCTAACACCACTTTTCTTGGTTTTCCTCCGCTCTAACCCTGCTTTTCTTGGTTTTCCTCCGCTCTAACTTCACTTTGCTTTGTTTTCCTCCTTTCTAACCCCGCTTTTCTTGGTTTTCCTCCGCTCTAATCCCGCTTCTCTTGGTTTTTCTCCACTCTAACACAGCTTTTCTTGGTTTTTCTCCACTCTAACCATGCTTTTCTTAGATTTCTGCTTCTCAAATTGCGTTTTACTTTGTTCTCCTCCACTCTAACTTCTTTATTTATGGTTTTCCTCCGCTCTAACCCCGCTTTTCTTGGTTCTCCTCAGCTCTAACCCCGCTTTTCTTGGTTTTCCTACGCTCTAACCCCGCTTTTCTTGGATTTCCTCCGCTCTAACTTCGCTTTTCTTGGTTTTCCTCCGCTCTAACCCTGCTTTTCTTGGTTTTCCTCCACTCTATCTTTTCTTTTCTTGGTTTTCCTTTTTTCTAACCCCGCTTTTCTTGGTTTTCCTCGGCTCTAACTTCGATTTTCTTGGATTTCCTCCGCTCTAACCCCGCTTTTCTTGGTTTTCCTTCGCTCTAACACAAATTTTCATGCTTTTCCTCCGCTCTAACCCTGATTTTCTTGGTTTTCCTCCGCTCTATCCCCGCTTTTCTTGGTTTTCCTCCGCTCTAACCCCGCTTTTCTTGGTTTTCCTCCGCTCTAACCCAGCTTTTCTAGGTTTTCCTCCCTTCTATCCCTGCTTTTCTTGGTTTTTCTCCTCTCTAACCCCGCTTTTCCTTGCTTTCCTCCCTTCCATCCCCGCATTTCTTGGTTTTTCTCCGCTCTAACCCCGTTTCTCTTGGTTTTCCTCCGCTCTAACACCGCTTTTCTTGGTTTTCCTTTGCTGTAACCCGGCTTTTCTTGGTTTTCCTCCGCACTAACCCCTCTTTTCTTGGTTTTCCTCCGCACTAACCCCGCTTTTCTTGTTTATTCTCCACTCTAACCCCGCTTTTCATGGTTTTTCTCCACTCTAACCGTGCTTTTCTTGGTTTTCCTCCGCTCTAACTTCACTTTGCTTGGTTTTCCTCCTTTCTAACCCCGCTTTTCTTGGTTTTCCTCCGCTCTAATCCCGCTTCTCTTGGTTTTTCTCCACTCTAACCCAGCTTTTCTTGGTTTTTCTCCACTCTAACCCAGCTTTTCTTAGATTTCTGCTTCTCTAATTGCGTTTTACTTTGTTTTCCTCCTCTCTAACTTCTTTATTTTTGGTTTTCCTCCGCTCTAACCCCGATTATCTTGGTTTTCCTCCGCTCTAACCCCGCTTTTCTTGGTTTTCTTCCGTTCTAGCTTTGCTTTCCTTGTTTTTCCTCCGCTCTAACCCCGCATTTCTTGGTTTTCATCCGCATGAACAACGTTTTTCTTGGTTTTCCTCTGCTCTAACTTCGCATTTCCTAGTTTTCCTCCGCTCTAACCCCGCATTTCTTGGTTTTCCTCCGCTCTAACCCCGCTTTTCATGCTTTTCCTCCGCTCTAACCATGCTTTTCTTGGTTTTCCTCTGCTCTAAATTCGCATTTCTTGGTTTTCCTCCGCTCTAACCCCGTTTCTCTTGGTTTTCCTATTCTCTAACACCGCTTTTCTTTGTTTTCCTTTGCTCTAACCCTGCTTTTCTTGGTTTTCCTCCGCACTAACCCCTCTTTTCTTGGTTTTCCTCCGCACTAACACCGCTTTTCTTGGTTGTTCTCCACTCTAACCCCGCTTTTCATGGTTTTTCTCCACTCTAACCATGCTTTTCTCGGATTTCTGCTGCTCTAACCGCGCTTTCCTTCATTTTATTCTTCTCTAACTTAATTTCTCGGTTTTCCTTTCCTCTAACACCGCTTTTCTTGGTTTTACTCCGCACTTATTCCGCTTTTATTGGTTTTCCTCCGCTCTAACTTCGCTTTTCTTGGTTTTCCTCCGCTCTAACCCCGCTTTTCTTGGTTTTTCTCCGCTCTAACCCTGCTTTTCTTGGTTTTCCTCAGATCTAACCCCGCTTTTCTTGGTTTTCCTACGCTCTAACCCCGCTTTTCTGGGATTTCCTACGCTCTACCTTCGCTTTTCTTGGTTTTCCTTTGCTCTAACCCTGCTTTCCTTGGTTTTCCTCCGCTCTAATCCCACTTTTCTTGGTTTTCCTCCGCTCTAAACCCGCTTTTCTTGGTTTTCCTCCGCTCTAACTTCGATTTTCTTGGTTTTCCTCTGCTTTATCACCGCTTTTCTTGGTTTTCCTACGCTCTAACACCACTTTTCTTGGTTTACCTCCGCTCTAACCCTTCGTTTCTTGGTTTTCCTCCGCTCTAACTTCACTTTGCTTGGTTTTCCTCCGCTCTAATCCCGCTTCTCTTGGTTTTTCTCCACTCTAACCCAGCTTTTCTTAGTTTTTCTCCACTCTAACCATGCTTTTCTTGGATTTCTGCTTCTCTAACCGCGCTTAACTTTGTTTTCCTCCTCTCTAACTTCTTTTTCTTGGTTTTCCTCCGCTCTAACCCCGATTATCTTGGTTTTCCTCCGCTCTAACCCCGCTTTTCTTGGTTTTCTTCCATTCTAACTCTGCTTTTATGTTTTCCTCCGCTCTATCCCTCATTTCTTGGTTTTCATCCGCATGAACGTTTTTCTTGGTTTTCCTCCGCTCTAACTTCGCATTTCCTAGTTTTCCTCCGCTCTAACCCCGCATTTCTTGGTTTTCCTCCTTTCTAACCCCGCTTTTCATGATTTCCTCCGCTCTAACCCCGCTTTTCTTGGTTTTCCTGCGCACTAACCCCGCTTTTCTTGGCTCTCCTCCACACTAACCCCGCTTTTCTTGGTTTTCCTCCTTTCTAACTTCACTTTTCTTTCTTTTCCTCCGCTCTATCTTTACTTTTCTTGGTTTTCCTCCTTTCTAACCCCGCTTTTCTTGGTTTTCCTCCGATCTAGCTTCGATTTTCTTGGATTTCCTCCGCTCTAACCTTGCTTTTCTTGGTTTTCCTCCGCACTAACACTTCTTTTCTTGGTTTTCCTCCGCTCTAACTTCACTTTGCTTGGTTTTCCTCCGCTCTAATCCCGCTTCTCTTGGTTTTTCTCCACTCTAACCCAGCTTTTCTTAGTTTTTCTCCACTCTAACCATGCTTTTCTTGGATTTCTGCTTCTCTAACCGCGCTTTTCTTTGTTTTCCTCCTCTCTAACTTCTTTTTCTTGGTTTTCCTTCGCTCTAACCCCGCTTTTCTTGGTTTTCCTCAGTTCTAACCCCACTTTTCTTGGTTTTCCTACGCTCTAACCCCACTTTTCTTGGATTTCCTCCTCTCTAACTTCGCTTTTGTTGGTTTTCCTTTGCTCTAACCCTGCTTTTCTTGGTTTTCCTCCACTCTATCACCGCTTTTCTAGGATTTCCTCCACTCTAACCAAGCTTTTCTTAGTTTTCCTTCGCTCTAACTTCGCTTTTCTTGGTTTTCCTCCGCACTAACCCCTCTTTTCTTGGTTTTCCTCCGCACTAACCCCGCTTTTCTTGGTTGTTCTCCACTCTAACCCCGCTTTTCTTGGTTTTTCTCCACTCTAACCATGCTTTTCTCGGATTTCTGCTGCTCTAACCGTGCTTTCCTTCGTTTTCTTCTTCTCTAACTTCTTTTCTCAGTTTTCCTTTGCTCTAACCCCGCTTTTCTTGGTTTTCCTCCGCACTTATTCCGCTTTTATTTGTTTTCCTCCGCTCTAACTTAGCTTTTCTTGGTTTTCCTCCGCTCTAACCCCGCTTTTCTTGGTTTTCCTCCGCTCTAACCCCGCTTTTCTTGGTTTTCCTCAGCTCTAACCCCGCTTTTCTTGGTTTTCCTACGCTCTAACCCCGCTTTTCTTGGTTTTCCTCACCTCTAACCCCGCTTTTCTTGGTTTTCCTACGCTCTAACCCCGCTTTTCTTGGTTTTCCTCCGCTCTAACCCCGCTTTTCTTGGTTTTCCTCCGCTCTAACTTCGCTTTTCTTGGTTTTCCTCCGCTCTATCACCGCTTTTCTTGGTTTTCCTGCGCTCTAACACCCATTTTCTTGGTTTTCCTCCGCTCTAACCCTGCTTTTCTTGGTTTTCCTCCGCTCTAACCCTGCTTTTCTTTGTTTTCCTCCGCTCTAACTTCACTTTGCTTGGTTTTCCTCCTTTCTAACCCCGCTTTTCTTGGTTTTCCTCCGCTCTAATCCCGCTTCTCTTGGTTTTTCTGCACTCTAACCCAGCTTTTCTTGTTTTTCTCCACTCTAACCATGCTTTTCTTAGATTTCTGCTTTTCTAATTGCGTTTTACTTTGTTTTCCTCCTCTCTAACTTCTTTATTTTTGGTTTTCCTCTGCTCTAACCCCGCCTTTCTTGCTTTTCCTCAGCTCTAACCCCGCTTTTCTTGGTTTTCCTACGCTCTAACCCCGCTTTTCTTGGATTTCCTCCGATCTAACTTCGCTTTTCTTGGTTTTCCTTTGCTCTAACCCTGCTTTTCTTGGTTTTCCTCCGCTCTAACTTTACTTTTCTTGGTTTTCCTCCGCTCTAACTTCGATTTTCTTGGATTTCCTCCGCTCTAGCCCCGCTTTTCTTGCTTTTCCTTCGCTCTAACCCAAATTTTCATGCTTTTCCTCCGCTCTAACCCTGATTTTCTTGGTTTTCCTCCGCTCTATCCCCGCTTTTCTTTGTTTTCCCCCGCTCTAACCCCGCTTTTCTTGGTGTTCCTCCGCTCTAACCCAGCTTTTCTAGGTTTTCCTCCCTTCTATCCCTGCTTTTCTTGGTTTTTCTCCTCTCTAACCCCGCTTTTCCTTGCTTTCCTCCCTTCTGTCCCCGCATTTCTTGGTTTTTCTCCGCTCTAACCCCGTTTCTCTTGGTTTTCCTCCGCTCTAACCCCGCTTTTCTTGGTTTTCCTTTGCTCTAACCCCGCTTTTCTTGGTTTTCCTCCGCACTAACCCCTCTTTTCTTGGTTTTCCTCCGCACTAACCCCGCTTTTCTTGTTTATTCTCCACTCTAACCCCGCTTTTCATGGTTTTTCTCCACTGTAACCATGCTTTTCTCGGATTTCTGCTGCTCTAACCGCCCTTTTCTTCGTTTTCTTCCTCTCTAACTTATTTTTCTCGGTTTTCCTCTTCTCTAACCCCGCTTTTCTTGGTTTTCCTCTGCACTTATTTTGTTTTCTTGGTTTTCCTCCCTTCTATCCCTGCTTTTCTTGGTTTTCCTCTGTTCTAACCCCGCTCTTCTTGGTTTTCCTCCGCTCTAACCCCACTTTTCTTGGTTTTCCTCAGCTCTATCCCCGATTTTCTTGGTTTTCCTACGCTCTAACCCCGCTTTTCTTGGATTTCCTCCGCTCTAACTTCCCATTTGTTGGTTTTCCTTTGCTCTAACCCTGCTTTTCTTGGTTTTCCTCCGCTCTAACCCCGCTTTTCTGGGATTTTCCTCCGCTCTAACTCCGCTTTTCTTGGTTTTCCTCCGCTCTAACCCCGCTTTTCTTGGTTTTCCTCCGCTCTAACACCACTTTTCTTGGTTTACCTCCGCTCTAACCCTTCGTTTCTTGGTTTTCCTCCGCTCTAACTTCACTTTGCTTGGTTTTCCTCCGCTCTAATCCCGCTTCTCTTGGTTTTTCTCCACTCTAACCCAGCTTTTCTTAGTTTTTCTCCACTCTAACCATGCTTTTCTTGGATTTCTGCTTCTCTAACCGCGCTTAACTTTGTTTTCCTCCTCTCTAACTTCTTTTTCTTGGTTTTCCTCCGCTCTAACCCCGATTATCTTGGTTTTCCTCCGCTCTAACCCCGCTTTTCTTGGTTTTCTTCCATTCTAACTCTGCTTTTATGTTTTCCTCCGCTCTATCCCTCATTTCTTGGTTTTCATCCGCATGAACGTTTTTCTTGGTTTTCCTCCGCTCTAACTTCGCATTTCCTAGTTTTCCTCCGCTCTAACCCCGCATTTCTTGGTTTTCCTCCTTTCTAACCCCGCTTTTCATGATTTCCTCCGCTCTAACCCCGCTTTTCTTGGTTTTCCTGCGCACTAACCCCGCTTTTCTTGGCTCTCCTCCACACTAACCCCGCTTTTCTTGGTTTTCCTCCTTTCTAACTTCACTTTTCTTTCTTTTCCTCCGCTCTATCTTTACTTTTCTTGGTTTTCCTCCTTTCTAACCCCGCTTTTCTTGGTTTTCCTCCGCTCTAGCTTCGATTTTCTTGGATTTCCTCCGCTCTAACCTTGCTTTTCTTGGTTTTCCTCCGCACTAACACTTATTTTCTTGGTTTTCCTCCGCTCTAACTTCACTTTGCTTGGTTTTCCTCCGCTCTAATCCCGCTTCTCTTGGTTTTTCTCCACTCTAACCCAGCTTTTCTTAGTTTTTCTCCACTCTAACCATGCTTTTCTTGGATTTCTGCTTCTCTAACCGCGCTTTTCTTTGTTTTCCTCCTCTCTAACTTCTTTTTCTTGGTTTTCCTCCGCTCTAACCCCGATTATCTTGGTTTTCCTCCGCTCTAACCCCGCTTTTCTTGGTTTTCTTCCATTCTAACTCTGCTTTTATGTTTTCCTCCGCTCTATCCCTCATTTCTTGGTTTTCATCCGCATGAACGTTTTTCTTGGTTTTCCTCCGCTCTAACTTCGCATTTCCTAGTTTTCCTCCGCTCTAACCCCGCATTTCTTGGTTTTCCTCCTTTCTAACCCCGCTTTTCATGATTTCCTCCGCTCTAACCCCGCTTTTCTTGGTTTTCCTGCGCACTAACCCCGCTTTTCTTGGCTCTCCTCCACACTAACCCCGCTTTTCTTGGTTTTCCTCCTTTCTAACTTCACTTTTCTTTCTTTTCCTCCGCTCTATCTTTACTTTTCTTGGTTTTCCTCCTTTCTAACCCCGCTTTTCTTGGTTTTCCTCCGATCTAGCTTCGATTTTCTTGGATTTCCTCCGCTCTAACCTTGCTTTTCTTGGTTTTCCTCCGCACTAACACTTCTTTTCTTGGTTTTCCTCCGCTCTAACTTCACTTTGCTTGGTTTTCCTCCGCTCTAATCCCGCTTCTCTTGGTTTTTCTCCACTCTAACCCAGCTTTTCTTAGTTTTTCTCCACTCTAACCATGCTTTTCTTGGATTTCTGCTTCTCTAACCGCGCTTTTCTTTGTTTTCCTCCTCTCTAACTTCTTTTTCTTGGTTTTCCTTCGCTCTAACCCCGCTTTTCTTGGTTTTCCTCAGTTCTAACCCCACTTTTCTTGGTTTTCCTACGCTCTAACCCCACTTTTCTTGGATTTCCTCCTCTCTAACTTCGCTTTTGTTGGTTTTCCTTTGCTCTAACCCTGCTTTTCTTGGTTTTCCTCCACTCTATCACCGCTTTTCTAGGATTTCCTCCACTCTAACCAAGCTTTTCTTAGTTTTCCTTCGCTCTAACTTCGCTTTTCTTGGTTTTCCTCCGCACTAACCCCTCTTTTCTTGGTTTTCCTCCGCACTAACCCCGCTTTTCTTGGTTGTTCTCCACTCTAACCCCGCTTTTCTTGGTTTTTCTCCACTCTAACCATGCTTTTCTCGGATTTCTGCTGCTCTAACCGTGCTTTCCTTCGTTTTCTTCTTCTCTAACTTCTTTTCTCAGTTTTCCTTTGCTCTAACCCCGCTTTTCTTGGTTTTCCTCCGCACTTATTCCGCTTTTATTTGTTTTCCTCCGCTCTAACTTAGCTTTTCTTGGTTTTCCTCCGCTCTAACCCCGCTTTTCTTGGTTTTCCTCCGCTCTAACCCCGCTTTTCTTGGTTTTCCTCAGCTCTAACCCCGCTTTTCTTGGTTTTCCTACGCTCTAACCCCGCTTTTCTTGGTTTTCCTCACCTCTAACCCCGCTTTTCTTGGTTTTCCTACGCTCTAACCCCGCTTTTCTTGGTTTTCCTCCGCTCTAACCCCGCTTTTCTTGGTTTTCCTCCGCTCTAACTTCGCTTTTCTTGGTTTTCCTCCGCTCTATCACCGCTTTTCTTGGTTTTCCTGCGCTCTAACACCCATTTTCTTGGTTTTCCTCCGCTCTAACCCTGCTTTTCTTGGTTTTCCTCCGCTCTAACCCTGCTTTTCTTTGTTTTCCTCCGCTCTAACTTCACTTTGCTTGGTTTTCCTCCTTTCTAACCCCGCTTTTCTTGGTTTTCCTCCGCTCTAATCCCGCTTCTCTTGGTTTTTCTGCACTCTAACCCAGCTTTTCTTGTTTTTCTCCACTCTAACCATGCTTTTCTTAGATTTCTGCTTTTCTAATTGCGTTTTACTTTGTTTTCCTCCTCTCTAACTTCTTTATTTTTGGTTTTCCTCTGCTCTAACCCCGCCTTTCTTGCTTTTCCTCAGCTCTAACCCCGCTTTTCTTGGTTTTCCTACGCTCTAACCCCGCTTTTCTTGGATTTCCTCCGATCTAACTTCGCTTTTCTTGGTTTTCCTTTGCTCTAACCCTGCTTTTCTTGGTTTTCCTCCGCTCTAACTTTACTTTTCTTGGTTTTCCTCCGCTCTAACTTCGATTTTCTTGGATTTCCTCCGCTCTAGCCCCGCTTTTCTTGCTTTTCCTTCGCTCTAACCCAAATTTTCATGCTTTTCCTCCGCTCTAACCCTGATTTTCTTGGTTTTCCTCCGCTCTATCCCCGCTTTTCTTTGTTTTCCCCCGCTCTAACCCCGCTTTTCTTGGTGTTCCTCCGCTCTAACCCAGCTTTTCTAGGTTTTCCTCCCTTCTATCCCTGCTTTTCTTGGTTTTTCTCCTCTCTAACCCCGCTTTTCCTTGCTTTCCTCCCTTCTGTCCCCGCATTTCTTGGTTTTTCTCCGCTCTAACCCCGTTTCTCTTGGTTTTCCTCCGCTCTAACCCCGCTTTTCTTGGTTTTCCTTTGCTCTAACCCCGCTTTTCTTGGTTTTCCTCCGCACTAACCCCTCTTTTCTTGGTTTTCCTCCGCACTAACCCCGCTTTTCTTGTTTATTCTCCACTCTAACCCCGCTTTTCATGGTTTTTCTCCACTGTAACCATGCTTTTCTCGGATTTCTGCTGCTCTAACCGCCCTTTTCTTCGTTTTCTTCCTCTCTAACTTATTTTTCTCGGTTTTCCTCTTCTCTAACCCCGCTTTTCTTGGTTTTCCTCTGCACTTATTTTGTTTTCTTGGTTTTCCTCCCTTCTATCCCTGCTTTTCTTGGTTTTCCTCTGTTCTAACCCCGCTCTTCTTGGTTTTCCTCCGCTCTAACCCCACTTTTCTTGGTTTTCCTCAGCTCTATCCCCGATTTTCTTGGTTTTCCTACGCTCTAACCCCGCTTTTCTTGGATTTCCTCCGCTCTAACTTCCCATTTGTTGGTTTTCCTTTGCTCTAACCCTGCTTTTCTTGGTTTTCCTCCGCTCTAACCCCGCTTTTCTGGGATTTTCCTCCGCTCTAACTCCGCTTTTCTTGGTTTTCCTCCGCTCTAACCCCGCTTTTCTTGGTTTTCCTCCGCTCTAACACCACTTTTCTTGGTTTACCTCCGCTCTAACCCTTCGTTTCTTGGTTTTCCTCCGCTCTAACTTCACTTTGCTTGGTTTTCCTCCGCTCTAATCCCGCTTCTCTTGGTTTTTCTCCACTCTAACCCAGCTTTTCTTAGTTTTTCTCCACTCTAACCATGCTTTTCTTGGATTTCTGCTTCTCTAACCGCGCTTAACTTTGTTTTCCTCCTCTCTAACTTCTTTTTCTTGGTTTTCCTCCGCTCTAACCCCGATTATCTTGGTTTTCCTCCGCTCTAACCCCGCTTTTCTTGGTTTTCTTCCATTCTAACTCTGCTTTTATGTTTTCCTCCGCTCTATCCCTCATTTCTTGGTTTTCATCCGCATGAACGTTTTTCTTGGTTTTCCTCCGCTCTAACTTCGCATTTCCTAGTTTTCCTCCGCTCTAACCCCGCATTTCTTGGTTTTCCTCCTTTCTAACCCCGCTTTTCATGATTTCCTCCGCTCTAACCCCGCTTTTCTTGGTTTTCCTGCGCACTAACCCCGCTTTTCTTGGCTCTCCTCCACACTAACCCCGCTTTTCTTGGTTTTCCTCCTTTCTAACTTCACTTTTCTTTCTTTTCCTCCGCTCTATCTTTACTTTTCTTGGTTTTCCTCCTTTCTAACCCCGCTTTTCTTGGTTTTCCTCCGCTCTAGCTTCGATTTTCTTGGATTTCCTCCGCTCTAACCTTGCTTTTCTTGGTTTTCCTCCGCACTAACACTTATTTTCTTGGTTTTCCTCCGCTCTAACTTCACTTTGCTTGGTTTTCCTCCGCTCTAATCCCGCTTCTCTTGGTTTTTCTCCACTCTAACCCAGCTTTTCTTAGTTTTTCTCCACTCTAACCATGCTTTTCTTGGATTTCTGCTTCTCTAACCGCGCTTTTCTTTGTTTTCCTCCTCTCTAACTTCTTTTTCTTGGTTTTCCTTCGCTCTAACCCCGCTTTTCTTGGTTTTCCTCAGCTCTAACCCCGCTTTTCTGGGATTTTCCTCCGCTCTAACTCCGCTTTTCTTCGTTGTCCTCCGCTCTAACTTCGCTTTTCTTGGTTTTCTTCCGCTCTTTCACCGCTTTTCTTGGTTTTCCTGCGCTCTAACACCACTTTTCTTGGTTTTCCTCCGCTCTAATTCTGCTGTTCTTGGTTTTCCTCCGCTCTAACTTCACTTTGCTTGGTTTTCCTCCTTTCTAGCCCCGCTTTTCTTGGTTTTCCTTCGCACTAACACCGCTTTTCTTGGTTGTTCTCCACTCTAACCCAGCTTTTCATGGTTTTTCTCCACTCTAACCATGCTTTTCTTCGATTTCTGCTTTTCTAACCGCGTTTTACTTTGATTTCCTCCTCTCTAACTTCTTTTAATTGGTTTTCCTCCGCTCTAACCCCGATTATCTTGGTTTTCCTCCGCTCTAACCCCACTTTTCTTGGTTTCCTCCGCTCTAACAATTTTTTTATTGGTTTTCCACCGCTCTAACCCCGCATTTCTTGGTTTTCATTCGCATGAACAACGTTTTTCTTGGTTTTCCTCTGCTCTAAATTCGCATTTCCTAGTTTTCCTCCGCTCTAACCCCGCATTTCTTGGTTTTCCTCCGCTCTAACCCCGCTTTTCATGCTTTTCCTCCGCTCTAACCCCGCTTTTCTTGGTTTTCCTCCGCTCTAACTTCGCTTTTCTTGGTTTTCCTCCGCTCTAACCCCGTTTCTCTTGGTTTTCCTATTCTCTAACACCGCTTTTCTTGCTTTTCCTTTGCTCTAACCCCGCTATTCCTGGTTTTCCTCCGCACTAACCCCTCTTTTCTTGGTTTTCCTCCTTTCTTACCCCGTTTTCTTGGTTTTCCTCAGCTCTAACCCCACGTTTCATGCTTTTCCTCCGCTCTAACCCCGATTATCTTGGTTTTCCTCCGAACTTATTCCGCTTTCCCTGGTTTTCTTCCGTTCTAACTCTGCTTTTCTTGGTTTTCCACCGCTCTAACCCCGCATTTCTTGGTTTTCATCCGCATGAACAACGTTTTTCTTGGTTTTCCTCTGCTCTAACTTCGCATTTCCTAGTTTTCCTCCGCTCTAACCTTGCATTTCTTGGTTTTCCTCCGCTCTAACCCCGCTTTTCTTGGTTTTCCTCCGCTCTAACCCCGCTTCTCTTGGTTTTCCTCCGCTCTAACTTCGCTTTTCTTGGTTTTCCTCCGCTCTAACCCTGCTTTTCTTGGTTCTCCTCCACACTAACCCCGCGTTTCTTGTTTTTTCTCCATTCTAACCAAGCTTTTCATGGTTTTTCTCCACTCTAACCATGCTTTTCTCGGATTTCTGCTGCTCTAACCGCCCTTTTCTTCGTTTTCTTCCTCTCTAAATTCTTTTTCTCGGTTTTCCTCCTCTCTAACCCCGCTTTTCTTGGTTTTCCTCCGCACTTATTCCGCTTTTCTTGGTTTTCCTCCGCTCTAACTTTGCTTTTCTTGGTTTTCCTCTGCTCTAACCCCGCTCTTCTTGGTTTTCCTCCGCTCTAACCCCGCTTTTCTTGGTTTTCCTCAGCTCTAACCCCGCTTTTCTTGGTTTTCCTACGCTCTAACCCCACTTTTCTTGGATTTCCTCCTCTCTAACTTCGCTTTTGTTGGTTTTCCTTTGCTCTAACCCTGCTTTTCTTGGTTTTCCTCCACTCTATCACCGCTTTTCTTGGATTTCCTCCACTCTAACCAAGCTTTTCTTGGTTTTCCTTCGCTCTAACTTCGCTTTTCTTGGTTTTCCTCCGCACTAACCCCTCTTTTCTTGGTTTTCCTCCGCACTAACCCCGCTTTTCTTGGTTGTTCTCCACTCTAACCCCGCTTTTCATGGTTTTTCTCCACTCTAACCATGCTTTTCTCGGATTTCTGCTGCTCTAACCGCGCTTTCCTTCGTTTTCTTCTTCTCTAACTTCTTTTCTCAGTTTTCCTTTGCTCTAACCCCGCTTTTCTTGGTTTTCCTCCGCACTTATTCCGTTTTATTTGTTTTCCTCCGCTCTAACTTAGCTTTTCTTGGTTTTCCTCCACTCTAACCCCGCTTTTTTTGGTTTTCCTCCGCTCTAACCCTGTTTTTCTTGGTTTTCCTCAGCTCTAACCCCGCTTTTCTTGGTTTTCCTACGCTCTAACCCCGCTTTTCTTGGTTTTCCTCACCTCTAACCCCGCTTTTCTTGGTTTTCCTACGCTCTAACCCCGCTTTTCTTGGTTTTCCTCCACTCTAACTTCGCTTTTCTTGGTTTTCCTCCGCTCTATCACCGCTTTTCTTGGTTTTCCTGCGCTCTAAAACCACTTTTCTTGGTTTTCCTCCGCTCTAACCCTACTTTTCTTGGTTTTCCTCCGCTCTAACCCTGCTTTTCTTGGTTTTCCTCCGCTCTAACTTCACTTTGCTTGGTTTTCCTCCTTTCTAACCCCGCTTTTCTTGGTTTTCCTCCGCTCTAATCCCGCTTCTCTTGGTTTTTCTGCACTCTAACCCAGCTTTTCTTGTTTTTCTCCACTCTAACTATGCTTTTCTTAGATTTCTGCTTTTCTAATTGCGTTTTACTTTGTTTTCCTCCTCTCTAACTTCTTTATTTTTGGTTTTCCTCTGCTCTAACCCCGCCTTTCTTGCTTTTCCTCAGCTCTAACCCCGCTTTTCTTGGTTTTCCTACGCTCTAACCCCGCTTTTCTTGGATTTCCTCCGATCTAACTTCGCTTTTCTTGGTTTTCCTTTGCTCTAACCCTGCTTTTCTTGGTTTTCCTCCGCTCTAACTGTACTTTTCTTGGTTTTCCTCCTTTCTAACCCCGCTTTTCTTGGTTTTCCTCCGCTCTAACTTCGATTTTCTTGGATTTCCTCCGCTCTAGCCCCGCTTTTCTTGCTTTTCCTTCGCTCTAACCCAAATTTTCATGCTTTTCCTCCGCTCTAACCCTGATTTTCTTGGTTTTCCTCCGCTCTATCCCCGCTTTTCTTTGTTTTCCCCCGCTCTAACCCCGCTTTTCTTGGTGTTCCTCCGCTCTAACCCAGCTTTTCTAGGTTTTCCTCCCTTCTATCCCTGCTTTTCTTGGTTTTTCTCCTCTCTAACCCCGCTTTTCCTTGCTTTCCTCCCTTCTGTCCCCGCATTTCTTGGTTTTTCTCCGCTCTAACCCCGTTTCTCTTGGTTTTCCTCCGCTCTAACACCGCTTTTCTTGGTTTTCCTTTGCTCTAACCCCGCTTTTCTTGGTTTTCCTCCGCACTAACCCCTCTTTTCTTGGTTTTCCTCCGCACTAACCCCGCTTTTCTTGTTTATTCTCCACTCTAACCCCGCTTTTCATGGTTTTTCTCCACTGTAACCATGCTTTTCTCGGATTTCTGCTGCTCTAACCGCCCTTTTCTTCGTTTTCTTCCTCTCTAACTTATTTTTCTCGGTTTTCCTCCTCTCTAACCCCGCTTTTCTTGGTTTTCCTCTGCACTTATTCCGTTTTCTTGGTTTTCCTCCCTTCTATCCCTGCTTTTCTTGGTTTTCCTCTGTTCTAACCCCGCTCTTCTTGGTTTTCCTCCGCTCTAACCCCACTTTTCTTGGTTTTCCTCAGCTCTATCCCCGATTTTCTTGGTTTTCCTACGCTCTAACCCCGCTTTTCTTGGATTTCCTCCGCTCTAACTTCCCATTTGTTGGTTTTCCTTTGCTCTAACCCTGCTTTTCTTGGTTTTCCTACGCTCTAACCCCGCTTTTCTTGATTTTCCTCCGCTCTAACTCCGCTTTTCTTGGTTGTCCTCCGCTCTAACTTCGCTTTTCTTGGTTTTCCTCCGCTCTATCACCGCTTTTCTTGGTTTTCCTGCGCTCTAACACCACTTTTCTTGGTTTTCCTCCGCTCTAATTCTGCTTTTCTTGGTTTTCCTCCGCTCTAACTTCACTTTGCTTGGTTTTCCTCCTTTCTAACCCCGCTTTTCTTGGTTTTCCTCCGCACTAACACCGCTTTTCTTGGTTGTTCTCCACTCTAACCCAGCTTTTCATGGTTTTTCTCCACTCTAACCATGCTTTTCTTCGATTTCTGCTTCTCTAACCGCGTTTTACTTTGATTTCCTCCTCTCTAACTTCTTTTAATTGGTTTTCCTCCGCTCTAACCCCGATTATCTTGGTTTTCCTCTGCTCTAACCCCACTTTTCTTGGTTTCCTCCGCTCTAACAATGCTTTTATTGGTTTTCCACCGCTCTAACCCCGCATTTCTTGGTTTTCATCCGCATGAACAACGTTTTTCTTGGTTTTCCTCTGCTCTAAATTCGCATTTCCTAGTTTTCCTCCGCTCTAACCCCGCATTTCTTGGTTTTCCTCCGCTCTAACCCCGCTTTTCATGCTTTTCCTCCGCTCTAACCCCGCTTTTCTTGGTTTTCCTCCGCTCTAACTTCGCTTTTCTTGGTTTTCCTCCGCTCTAACCCCGTTTCTCTTGGTTTTCCTATTCTCTAACACCGCTTTTCTTGCTTTTCCTTTGCTCTAACCCCGCTATTCCTGGTTTTCCTCCGCACTAACCCCTCTTTTCTTGGTTTTCCTCCGCACTAACACCGCTTTTCTTGGTTGTTCTCCACTCTAACCCAGCTTTTCATGGTTTTTCTCCACTCTAACCATGCATTTCTCGGATTTCTGCTGCTCTAACCGCGCTTTCCTTCGTTTTCTTCTTCTCTAACTTCTTTTTCTCGGTTTTCCTTTGCTCTAACCCCGCTTTTCTTGGTTTTCCTCCGCACTTATTCCGCTTTTATTGGTTTTCCTCCGCTCTAACTTCGCTTTTCTTGGTTTTCCTCCGCTCTAACCCCGCTTTGCTTGGTTTTTCTCCGCTCTAACCCTGCTTTTCTTGGTTTTCCTCAGCTCTAACCCCGCTTTTCTTGGTTTTCCTCCGCTCTAACCCCGCTTTTCTTGTTTTCCTCCGCTCTAACTTCGATTTTCTTGGTTTTCCTCCGCTTTATCACCGCTTTTCTTAGTTTTCCTACGCTCTAACACCACTTTTCTTGGTTTACCTCCGCTCTAACCCTTCGTTTCTTGGTTTTCCTCTGCTCTAACTTCACTTTGCTTGGTTTTCCTCCGCTCTAACCCCGCTTTTCTTGGTTTTTCTCCGCTCTAACCCTGCTTTTCTTGGTTTTCCTCAGCTCTAACCCCGCTTTTCTTGGTTTTCCTACGCTCTAACCCCGCTTTTCTGGGATTTCCTACGCTCTACCTTCGCTTTTCTTGGTTTTCCTTTGCTCTAACCCTGCTTTCCTTGGTTTTCCTCTGCTCTAATCCCACTTTTCTTGGTTTTCCTCCGCTCTAAACCCGCTTTTCTTGGTTTTCCTCCGCTCTAACTTCGATTTTCTTGGTTTTCCTCTGCTTTATCACCGCTTTTCTTGGTTTTCCTACGCTCTAACACCACTTTTCTTGGTTTACCTCCGCTCTAACCCTTCGTTTCTTGGTTTTCCTCCGCTCTAACTTCACTTTGCTTGGTTTTCCTCCGCTCTAACCCAGCTTTTCTTAGTTTTTCTCTACTCTAACCATGCTTTTCTTGGATTTCTGCTTCTCTAACCGCGCTTAACTTTGTTTTCCTCCTCTCTAAATTCTTTTTCTTGGTTTTCCTCCGCTCTAACCCCGATTATCTTGGTTTTCCTCCGCTCTAACCCCGCTTTTCTTGGTTTTCTTCCATTCTAACTCTGCTTTTATGTTTTCCTCCGCTCTATCCCTCATTTCTTGGTTTTCATCCGCATGAACGTTTTTCTTGGTTTTCCTCCGCTCTAACTTCGCATTTCCTAGTTTTCCTCCGCTCTAACCCCGCATTTCTTGGTTTTCCTCCTTTCTAACCCCGCTTTTCATGATTTCCTCCGCTCTAACCCCGCTTTTCTTGGTTTTCCTGCGCACTAACCCCGCTTTTCTTGGCTCTCCTCCACACTAACCCCGCTTTTCTTGGTTTTCCTCCTTTCTAACTTCACTTTTCTTTCTTTTCCTCCGCTCTATCTTTACTTTTCTTGGTTTTCCTCCTTTCTAACCCCGCTTTTCTTGGTTTTCCTCCGCTCTAGCTTCGATTTTCTTGGATTTCCTCCGCTCTAACCTTGCTTTTCTTGGTTTTCCTCCGCACTAACACTTCTTTTCTTGGTTTTCCTCCGCTCTAACTTCACTTTGCTTGGTTTTCCTCCGCTCTAATCCCGCTTCTCTTGGTTTTTCTCCACTCTAACCCAGCTTTTCTTAGTTTTTCTCCACTCTAACCATGCTTTTCTTGGATTTCTGCTTCTCTAACCGCGCTTTTCTTTGTTTTCCTCCTCTCTAACTTCTTTTTCTTGGTTTTCCTTCGCTCTAACCCCGCTTTTCTTGGTTTTCCTCTGCTCTAACCCCACTTTTCTTGGTTTTCCTACGCTCTAACCCCACTTTTCTTGGATTTCCTCCTCTCTAACTTCGCTTTTGTTGGTTTTCCTTTGCTCTAACCCTGCTTTTCTTGGTTTTCCTCCACTCTATCACCGCTTTTCTTGGATTTCCTCCACTCTAACCAAGCTTTTCTTAGTTTTCCTTCGCTCTAACTTCGCTTTTCTTGGTTTTCCTCCGCACTAACCCCTCTTTTCTTCGTTTTCCTCCGCACTAACCCCGCTTTTCTTGGTTGTTCTCCACTCTAACCCCGCTTTTCTTGGTTTTTCTCCACTCTAACCATGCTTTTCTCGGATTTCTGCTGCTCTAACCGCGCTTTCCTTCGTTTTCTTCTTCTCTAACTTCTTTTCTCAGTTTTCCTTTGCTCTAACCCCGCTTTTCTTGGTTTTCCTCCGCACTTATTCCGCTTTTATTTGTTTTCCTCCGCTCTAACTTAGCTTTTCTTGGTTTTCCTCCGCTCTAACCCCGCTTTTCTTGGTTTTCCTCCGCTCTAACCCCGCTTTTCTTGGTTTTCCTCAGCTCTAACCCCGCTTTTCTTGGTTTTCCTACGCTCTAACCCCGCTTTTCTTGGTTTTCCTCACCTCTAACCCCGCTTTTCTTGGTTTTCCTACGCTCTAACCCCGCTTTTCTTGGTTTTCCTCCGCTCTAACCCCGCTTTTCTTGGTTTTCCTCCGCTCTAACTTCGCTTTTCTTGGTTTTCCTCCGCTCTATCACCGCTTTTCTTGGTTTTCCTGCGCTCTAAAACCACTTTTCTTGGTTTTCCTCCGCTCTAACCCTGCTTTTCTTGGTTTTCCTCCGCTCTAACCCTGCTTTTCTTGGTTTTCCTCCGCTCTAACTTCACTTTGCTTGGTTTTCCTCCTTTCTAACCCCGCTTTTCTTGGTTTTCCTCCGCTCTAATCCCGCTTCTCTTGGTTTTTCTGCACTCTAACCCAGCTTTTCTTGTTTTTCTCCACTCTAACCATGCTTTTCTTAGATTTCTGCTTTTCTAATTGCGTTTTACTTTGTTTTCCTCCTCTCTAACTTCTTTATTTTTGGTTTTCCTCTGCTCTAACCCCGCCTTTCTTGCTTTTCCTCAGCTCTAACCCCGCTTTTCTTGGTTTTCCTACGCTCTAACCCCGCTTTTCTTGGATTTCCTCCGATCTAACTTCGCTTTTCTTGGTTTTCCTTTGCTCTAACCCTGCTTTTCTTGGTTTTCCTCCGATCTAACTTTACTTTTCTTGGTTTTCCTCCGCTCTAACTTCGATTTTCTTGGATTTCCTCCGCTCTAGCCCCGCTTTTCTTGCTTTTCCTTCGCTCTAACCCAAATTTTCATGCTTTTCCTCCGCTCTAACCCTGATTTTCTTGGTTTTCCTCCGCTCTATCCCCGCTTTTCTTTGTTTTCCCCCGCTCTAACCCCGCTTTTCTTGGTTTTCCTCCGCTCTAACCCAGCTTTTCTAGGTTTTCCTCCCTTCTATCCCTGCTTTTCTTGGTTTTTCTCCTCTCTAACCCCGCTTTTCCTTGCTTTCCTCCCTTCTGTCCCCGCATTTCTTGGTTTTTCTCCGCTCTAACCCCGTTTCTCTTGGTTTTCCTCCGCTCTAACCCCGCTTTTCTTGGTTTTCCTTTGCTCTAACCCCGCTTTTCTTGGTTTTCCTCCGCACTAACCCCTCTTTTCTTGGTTTTCCTCCGCACTAACCCCGCTTTTCTTGTTTATTCTCCACTCTAACCCCGCTTTTCATGGTTTTTCTCCACTGTAACCATGCTTTTCTCGGATTTCTGCTGCTCTAACCGCCCTTTTCTTCGTTTTCTTCCTCTCTAACTTATTTTTCTCGGTTTTCCTCCTCTCTAACCCCGCTTTTCTTGGTTTTCCTCTGCACTTATTCCGTTTTCTTGGTTTTCCTCCCTTCTATCCCTGCTTTTCTTGGTTTTCCTCTGTTCTAACCCCGCTCTTCTTGGTTTTCCTCCGCTCTAACCCCACTTTTCTTGGTTTTCCTCAGCTCTATCCCCGATTTTCTTGGTTTTCCTATGCTCTAACCCCGCTTTTCTTGGATTTCCTCCGCTCTAACTTCCCATTTGTTGGTTTTCCTTTGCTCTAACCCTGCTTTTCTTGGTTTTCCTCCGCTCTAACCCCGCTTTTCTGGGATTTTCCTCCGCTCTAACTCCGCTTTTCTTGGTTGTCCTCCGCTCTAACTTCGCTTTTCTTGGTTTTCCTCCGCTCTTTCACCGCTTTTCTTGGTTTTCCTGCGCTCTAACACCACTTTTCTTGGTTTTCCTCCGCTCTAATTCTGCTGTTCTTGGTTTTCCTCCGCTCTAACTTCACTTTGCTTGGTTTTCCTCCTTTCTAGCCCCGCTTTTCTTGGTTTTCCTTCGCACTAACACCGCTTTTCTTGGTTGTTCTCCACTCTAACCCAGCTTTTCATGGTTTTTCTCCACTCTAACCATGCTTTTCTTCGATTTCTGCTTTTCTAACCGCGTTTTACTTTGATTTCCTCCTCTCTAACTTCTTTTAATTGGTTTTCCTCCGCTCTAACCCCGATTATCTTGGTTTTCCTCCGCTCTAACCCCACTTTTCTTGGTTTCCTCCGCTCTAACAATTTTTTTATTGGTTTTCCACCGCTCTAACCCCGCATTTCTTGGTTTTCATTCGCATGAACAACGTTTTTCTTGGTTTTCCTCTGCTCTAAATTCGCATTTCCTAGTTTTCCTCCGCTCTAACCCCGCATTTCTTGGTTTTCCTCCGCTCTAACCCCGCTTTTCATGCTTTTCCTCCGCTCTAACCCCGCTTTTCTTGGTTTTCCTCCGCTCTAACTTCGCTTTTCTTGGTTTTCCTCCGCTCTAACCCCGTTTCTCTTGGTTTTCCTATTCTCTAACACCGCTTTTCTTGCTTTTCCTTTGCTCTAACCCCGCTATTCCTGGTTTTCCTCCGCACTAACCCCTCTTTTCTTGGTTTTCCTCCTTTCTTACCCCGTTTTCTTGGTTTTCCTCAGCTCTAACCCCACGTTTCATGCTTTTCCTCCGCTCTAACCCCGATTATCTTGGTTTTCCTCCGAACTTATTCCGCTTTCCCTGGTTTTCTTCCGTTCTAACTCTGCTTTTCTTGGTTTTCCACCGCTCTAACCCCGCATTTCTTGGTTTTCATCCGCATGAACAACGTTTTTCTTGGTTTTCCTCTGCTCTAACTTCGCATTTCCTAGTTTTCCTCCGCTCTAACCTTGCATTTCTTGGTTTTCCTCCGCTCTAACCCCGCTTTTCTTGGTTTTCCTCCGCTCTAACCCCGCTTTTCTTGGTTTTCCTTTGCTCTAACTTCGCTTTTCTTGGTTTTCCTCCGCCCTAACCCTGCTTTTCTTGGTTCTCCTCCACACTAACCCCGCGTTTCTTGTTTTTTCTCCATTCTAACCAAGCTTTTCATGGTTTTTCTCCACTCTAACCATGCTTTTCTCGGATTTCTGCTGCTCTAACCGCCCTTTTCTTCGTTTTCTTCCTCTCTAAATTCTTTTTCTCGGTTTTCCTCCTCTCTAACCCCGCTTTTCTTGGTTTTCCTCCGCACTTATTCCGCTTTTCTTGGTTTTCCTCCACTCTAACTTTGCTTTTCTTGGTTTTCCTCTGCTCTAACCCCGCTCTTCTTGGTTTTCCTCCGCTCTAACCCCGCTTTTCTTGGTTTTCCTCAGCTCTAACCCCGCTTTTCTTGGTTTTCCTACGCTCTAACCCCACTTTTCTTGGATTTCCTCCTCTCTAACTTCGCTTTTGTTGGTTTTCCTTTGCTCTAACCCTGCTTTTCTTGGTTTTCCTCCACTCTATCACCGCTTTTCTTGGATTTCCTCCACTCTAACCAAGCTTTTCTTGGTTTTCCTTCGCTCTAACTTCGCTTTTCTTGGTTTTCCTCCGCACTAACCCCTCTTTTCTTGGTTTTCCTCCGCACTAACCCCGCTTTTCTTGGTTGTTCTCCACTCTAACCCCGCTTTTCATGGTTTTTCTCCACTCTAACCATGCTTTTCTCGGATTTCTGCTGCTCTAACCGCGCTTTCCTTCGTTTTCTTCTTCTCTAACTTCTTTTCTCAGTTTTCCTTTGCTCTAACCCCGCTTTTCTTGGTTTTCCTCCGCACTTATTCCGTTTTATTTGTTTTCCTCCGCTCTAACTTAGCTTTTCTTGGTTTTCCTCCACTCTAACCCCGCTTTTTTTGGTTTTCCTCCGCTCTAACCCTGTTTTTCTTGGTTTTCCTCAGCTCTAACCCCGCTTTTCTTGGTTTTCCTACGCTCTAACCCCGCTTTTCTTGGTTTTCCTCACCTCTAACCCCGCTTTTCTTGGTTTTCCTCCGCTCTATCACCGCTTTTCTTGGTTTTCCTGCGCTCTAAAACCACTTTTCTTGGTTTTCCTCCGCTCTAACCCTACTTTTCTTGGTTTTCCTCCGCTCTAACCCTGCTTTTCTTGGTTTTCCTCCGCTCTAACTTCACTTTGCTTGGTTTTCCTCCTTTCTAACCCCGCTTTTCTTGGTTTTCCTCCGCTCTAATCCCGCTTCTCTTGGTTTTTCTGCACTCTAACCCAGCTTTTCTTGTTTTTCTCCACTCTAACTATGCTTTTCTTAGATTTCTGCTTTTCTAATTGCGTTTTACTTTGTTTTCCTCCTCTCTAACTTCTTTATTTTTGGTTTTCCTCTGCTCTAACCCCGCCTTTCTTGCTTTTCCTCAGCTCTAACCCCGCTTTTCTTGGTTTTCCTACGCTCTAACCCCGCTTTTCTTGGATTTCCTCCGATCTAACTTCGCTTTTCTTGGTTTTCCTTTGCTCTAACCCTGCTTTTCTTGGTTTTCCTCCGCTCTAACTGTACTTTTCTTGGTTTTCCTCCTTTCTAACCCCGCTTTTCTTGGTTTTCCTCCGCTCTAACTTCGATTTTCTTGGATTTCCTCCGCTCTAGCCCCGCTTTTCTTGCTTTTCCTTCGCTCTAACCCAAATTTTCATGCTTTTCCTCCGCTCTAACCCTGATTTTCTTGGTTTTCCTCCGCTCTATCCCCGCTTTTCTTTGTTTTCCCCCGCTCTAGCCCCGCTTTTCTTGGTGTTCCTCCGCTCTAACCCAGCTTTTCTAGGTTTTCCTCCCTTCTATCCCTGCTTTTCTTGGTTTTTCTCCTCTCTAACCCCGCTTTTCCTTGCTTTCCTCCCTTCTGTCCCCGCATTTCTTGGTTTTTCTCCGCTCTAACCCCGTTTCTCTTGGTTTTCCTCCGCTCTAACACCGCTTTTCTTGGTTTTCATTCGCATGAACAACGTTTTTCTTGGTTTTCCTCTGCTCTAAATTCGCATTTCCTAGTTTTCCTCCGCTCTAACCCCGCATTTCTTGGTTTTCCTCCGCTCTAACCCCGCTTTTCATGCTTTTCCTCCGCTCTAACCCCGCTTTTCTTGGTTTTCCTCCGCTCTAACTTCGCTTTTCTTGGTTTTCCTCCGCTCTAACCCCGTTTCTCTTGGTTTTCCTATTCTCTAACACCGCTTTTCTTGCTTTTCCTTTGCTCTAACCCCGCTATTCCTGGTTTTCCTCCGCACTAACCCCTCTTTTCTTGGTTTTCCTCCTTTCTTACCCCGTTTTCTTGGTTTTCCTCAGCTCTAACCCCACGTTTCATGCTTTTCCTCCGCTCTAACCCCGATTATCTTGGTTTTCCTCCGAACTTATTCCGCTTTCCCTGGTTTTCTTCCGTTCTAACTCTGCTTTTCTTGGTTTTCCACCGCTCTAGCCCCGCATTTCTTGGTTTTCATCCGCATGAACAACGTTTTTCTTGGTTTTCCTCTGCTCTAACTTCGCATTTCCTAGTTTTCCTCCGCTCTAACCTTGCATTTCTTGGTTTTCCTCCGCTCTAACCCCGCTTTTCTTGGTTTTCCTCCGCTCTAACCCCGCTTTTCTTGGTTTTCCTCCGCTCTAACTTCGCTTTTCTTGGTTTTCCTCCGCTCTAACCCTGCTTTTCTTGGTTCTCCTCCACACTAACCCCGCGTTTCTTGTTTTTTCTCCATTCTAACCAAGCTTTTCATGGTTTTTCTCCACTCTAACCATGCTTTTCTCGGATTTCTGCTGCTCTAACCGCCCTTTTCTTCGTTTTCTTCCTCTCTAAATTCTTTTTCTCGGTTTTCCTCCTCTCTAACCCCGCTTTTCTTGGTTTTCCTCCGCACTTATTCCGCTTTTCTTGGTTTTCCTCCGCTCTAACTTTGCTTTTCTTGGTTTTCCTCTGCTCTAACCCCGCTCTTCTTGGTTTTCCTCCGCTCTAACCCCGCTTTTCTTGGTTTTCCTCAGCTCTAACCCCGCTTTTCTTGGTTTTCCTACGCTCTAACCACACTTTTCTTGGATTTCCTCCTCTCTAACTTCGCTTTTGTTGGTTTTCCTTTGCTCTAACCCTGCTTTTCTTGGTTTTCCTCCACTCTATCACCGCTTTTCTTGGATTTCCTCCACTCTAACCAAGCTTTTCTTGGTTTTCCTTCGCTCTAACTTCGCTTTTCTTGGTTTTCCTCCGCACTAACCCCTCTTTTCTTGGTTTTCCTCCGCACTAACCCCGCTTTTCTTGGTTGTTCTCCACTCTAACCCCGCTTTTCATGGTTTTTCTCCACTCTAACCATGCTTTTCTCGGATTTCTGCTGCTCTAACCGCGCTTTCCTTCGTTTTCTTCTTCTCTAACTTCTTTTCTCAGTTTTCCTTTGCTCTAACCCCGCTTTTCTTGGTTTTCCTCCGCACTTATTCCGTTTTATTTGTTTTCCTCCGCTCTAACTTAGCTTTTCTTGGTTTTCCTCCACTCTAACCCCGCTTTTTTTGGTTTTCCTCCGCTCTAACCCTGTTTTTCTTGGTTTTCCTCAGCTCTAACCCCGCTTTTCTTGGTTTTCCTACGCTCTAACCCTGCTTTTCTTGGTTTTCCTCACCTCTAACCCCGCTTTTCTTGGTTTTCCTACGCTCTAACCCCGCTTTTCTTGGTTTTCCTCCGCTCTAACTTCGCTTTTCTTGGTTTTCCTCCGCTCTATCACCGCTTTTCTTGGTTTTCCTGCGCTCTAAAACCACTTTTCTTGGTTTTCCTCCGCTCTAACCCTACTTTTCTTGGTTTTCCTCCGCTCTAACCCTGCTTTTCTTGGTTTTCCTCCGCTCTAACTTCACTTTGCTTGGTTTTCCTCCTTTCTAACCCCGCTTTTCTTGGTTTTCCTCCGCTCTAATCCCGCTTCTCTTGGTTTTTCTGCACTCTAACCCAGCTTTTCTTGTTTTTCTCCACTCTAACTATGCTTTTCTTAGATTTCTGCTTTTCTAATTGCGTTTTACTTTGTTTTCCTCCTCTCTAACTTCTTTATTTTTGGTTTTCCTCTGCTCTAACCCCGCCTTTCTTGCTTTTCCTCAGCTCTAACCCCGCTTTTCTTGGTTTTCCTACGCTCTAACCCCGCTTTTCTTGGATTTCCTCCGATCTAACTTCGCTTTTCTTGGTTTTCCTTTGCTCTAACCCTGCTTTTCTTGGTTTTCCTCCGCTCTAACTGTACTTTTCTTGGTTTTCCTCCTTTCTAACCCCGCTTTTCTTGGTTTTCCTCCGCTCTAACTTCGATTTTCTTGGATTTCCTCCGCTCTAGCCCCGCTTTTCTTGCTTTTCCTTCGCTCTAACCCAAATTTTCATGCTTTTCCTCCGCTCTAACCCTGATTTTCTTGGTTTTCCTCCGCTCTATCCCCGCTTTTCTTTGTTTTCCCCCGCTCTAGCCCCGCTTTTCTTGGTTTTCCTCCGCTCTAACCCAGCTTTTCTAGGTTTTCCTCCCTTCTATCCCTGCTTTTCTTGGTTTTTCTCCTCTCTAACCCCGCTTTTCCTTGCTTTCCTCCCTTCTGTCCCCGCATTTCTTGGTTTTTCTCCGCTCTAACCCCGTTTCTCTTGGTTTTCCTCCGCTCTAACCCCGCTTTTCTTGGTTTTCCTTTGCTCTAACCCCGCTTTTCTTGGTTTTCCTCCGCACTAACCCCTCTTTTCTTGGTTTTCCTCCGCACTAACCCCGCTTTTCTTGTTTATTCTCCACTCTAACCCCGCTTTTCATGGTTTTTCTCCACTGTAACCATGCTTTTCTCGGATTTCTGCTGCTCTAACCGCCCTTTTCTTCGTTTTCTTCCTCTCTAACTTATTTTTCTCGGTTTTCCTCCTCTCTAACCCCGCTTTTCTTGGTTTTCCTCTGCACTTATTCCGTTTTCTTGGTTTTCCTCCCTTCTATCCCTGCTTTTCTTGGTTTTCCTCTGTTCTAACCCCGCTCTTCTTGGTTTTCCTCCGCTCTAACCCCACTTTTCTTGGTTTTCCTCAGCTCTATCCCCGATTTTCTTGGTTTTCCTACGCTCTAACCCCGCTTTTCTTGGATTTCCTCCGCTCTAACTTCCCATTTGTTGGTTTTCCTTTGCTCTAACCCTGCTTTTCTTGGTTTTCCTCCGCTCTAACCCCGCTTTTCTTGATTTTCCTCCGCTCTAACTCCGCTTTTCTTGGTTGTCCTCCGCTCTAACTTCGCTTTTCTTGGTTTTCCTCCGCTCTATCACCGCTTTTCTTGGTTTTCCTGCGCTCTAACACCACTTTTCTTGGTTTTCCTCCGCTCTAATTCTGCTTTTCTTGGTTTTCCTCCGCTCTAACTTCACTTTGCTTGGTTTTCCTCCTTTCTAACCCCGCTTTTCTTGGTTTTCCTCCGCACTAACACCGCTTTTCTTGGTTGTTCTCCACTCTAACCCAGCTTTTCATGGTTTTTCTCCACTCTAACCATGCTTTTCTTCGATTTCTGCTTCTCTAACCGCGTTTTACTTTGATTTCCTCCTCTCTAACTTCTTTTAATTGGTTTTCCTCCGCTCTAACCCCGATTATCTTGGTTTTCCTCTGCTCTAACCCCACTTTTCTTGGTTTCCTCCGCTCTAACAATGCTTTTATTGGTTTTCCACCGCTCTAACCCCGCATTTCTTGGTTTTCATCCGCATGAACAACGTTTTTCTTGGTTTTCCTCTGCTCTAAATTCGCATTTCCTAGTTTTCCTCCGCTCTAACCCCGCATTTCTTGGTTTTCCTCCGCTCTAACCCCGCTTTTCATGCTTTTCCTCCGCTCTAACCCCGCTTTTCTTGGTTTTCCTCCGCTCTAACTTCGCTTTTCTTGGTTTTCCTCCGCTCTAACCCCGTTTCTCTTGGTTTTCCTATTCTCTAACACCGCTTTTCTTGCTTTTCCTTTGCTCTAACCCCGCTATTCCTGGTTTTCCTCCGCACTAACCCCTCTTTTCTTGGTTTTCCTCCGCACTAACACCGCTTTTCTTGGTTGTTCTCCACTCTAACCCAGCTTTTCATGGTTTTTCTCCACTCTAACCATGCATTTCTCGGATTTCTGCTGCTCTAACCGCGCTTTCCTTCGTTTTCTTCTTCTCTAACTTCTTTTTCTCGGTTTTTCTTTGCTCTAACCCCGCTTTTCTTGGTTTTCCTCCGCACTTATTCCGCTTTTATTGGTTTTCCTCCGCTCTAACTTCGCTTTTCTTGGTTTTCCTCCGCTCTAACCCCGCTTTGCTTGGTTTTTCTCCGCTCTAACCCTGCTTTTCTTGGTTTTCCTCAGCTCTAACCCCGCTTTTCTTGGTTTTCCTCCGCTCTAACCCCGCTTTTCTTGGTTTTCCTCCGCTCTAACTTCGATTTTCTTGGTTTTCCTCCGCTTTATCACCGCTTTTCTTAGTTTTCCTACGCTCTAACACCACTTTTCTTGGTTTACCTCCGCTCTAACCCTTCGTTTCTTGGTTTTCCTCTGCTCTAACTTCACTTTGCTTGGTTTTCCTCCGCTCTAATCCCGCTTCTCTTGGTTTTTCTCCACTCTAACCCAGCTTTTCTTAGTTTTTCTCCACTCTAACCATGCTTTTCTTGGATTTCTGCTTCTCTAACCGCGCTTTACTTTGTTTTCCTCCTCTCTAACTTCTTTTTCTTGGTTTTCCTCTGCTCTAACCCTTATTATCTTGGTTTTCCTCCTCTCCAACCCCACTTTTCTTGGTTTTCTTCCGTTCTAACTCTGCTTTTCTAGGTTTTCCTCCGCTCTAACCCTCATTTCTTGGTTTTCATCCGCATGAACGTTTTTCTTGGTTTTCCTCCGCTCTAACTACGCATTTCCTAGTTTTCCTCCTCTCTAACATTGCATTTCTTGGTTTTCCTCCTTTCTAACCCCGCTTTTCATGCTTTTCCTCCGCTCTAACCCCGCTTTTCTTGGTTTTCCTGCGCACTAACCCCGCTTTTCTTGGCTCTCCTCCACACTAACCCCGCTTTTCTTGGTTTTCCTCCTTTCTAACTTCACTTTTCTTTCTTTTCCTCCGCTCTAACTTTACTTTTCTTGGTTTTCCTCCTTTCTAACCCCACTTTTCTTGGTTTTCCTCCGCTCTAGCTTTGATTTTCTTGGTTTTCCTCCGCTCTATCCCCGCTTTTCTTGGTTTTCCTCCGCACTAACCCAAATTTTCATGCTTTTCCTCCGGTCTATCCCCGCTTTTCTTGGTTTTCCTCCGCTCTAACCCCGCTTTTCTTGGTTTTCCTCCACTCTAACCCCGCTTTTATTGGTTTTCCTCCTTTCTATCCCTGCTTTTCTTGGTTTTTCTCCGCTCTAACCCCGCTTTTCTTGGTTTTCCTCCCATCTATCCCCGCTTTTCTTGGTTTTCTCCGCTCTAACCCAGTTTCTCTTGGTTTTCCTCTGCTCAAACACCGCTTTTCTTGGATTTCCTTTGCTCTAATCTTGCTTTTCTTGGTTTTCCTCAGCTCTAACCCCACTTTTCATGCTTTTCCTCCGCTCTAACTTTACTTTTCTTGGTTTTCCTCCTTTGTAACCCCGCTTTTCTTGGTTTTCCTCTGCTCTAACTTCGATTTTCTTGGATTTCCTCCGCTCTAACCCCGCTTTTCATGCTTTTCCTCCGCTCTAACCCCGCTTTTCTTGGTTTTCCTGCGCACTAACCCCGCTTTTCTTGGCTCTCCTCCACACTAACCTCGCTTTTCTTCGTTTTCCTCCTTTCTAACTTCACTTTTCTTTCTTTTCCTCCGCTCTAACTTTACTTTTCTTGGTTTTCCTCCTTTCTAACCCCGCTTTTCTTGGTTTTCCTCCTCTCTAGCTTCGATTTTCTTGGTTTTCCTCCGCTCTATCCCCGCTTTTCTTGGTTTTCCTCCGCTCTAACCCAAATTTTCATGCTTTTCCTCCAGTCTAACCCCGCTTTTCTTGGTTTTCCTCCGCTCTATCCCCGCTTTTCTTGGTTTTCCTCCAATCTAACCCCGCTTTTATTGGTTTTCCTCCCTTCTATCCCTGCTTTTCTTGGTTTTTCTCCGCTCTAACCCCGCTTTTCTTGGTTTTCCTCCCATCTATCCCCGCTTTTCTTGGTTTTCTCCACTCTAACCCAGTTTCTCTTGGTTTTCCTCTGCTCTAACACTTATTTTCTTGGATTTCCTTTGCTCTAATCTTGCTTTTCTTGGTTTTCCTCAGCTCTAACCCCACTTTTCATGCTTTTCCTTCGCTCTAACTTTACTTTTCTTGGTTTTCCTCCTTTGTAACCCCGCTTTTCTTGGTTTTACTCCGCTCTAACTTCGATTTTCTTGGATTTCCTCCGCTCTAACCCCGCTTTTCTTGGTTTTCCTCCGCTCTAACCCAAATTTTCATGTTTTTCCTCCTGTCTAACCTTGATTTTCTTGGTTTTCCTCCGCTCTATCCCCGCTTTTCTTGGTTTTCCTCCGCTCTAACCCCGCTTTTCTTGGTTTTCTTCCAATCTAACCCCGCTTTTCTTGGTTTTCCTCCCTTCTATCCCTGCTTTTCTTGGTTTTTCTCCGCTCTAACCCCGCTTTTCTTGGTTTTCCTCCGCTCTAACCCCGCTTTTCTTGGTTTTCTCCACTCTAACCCAGTTTCTCTTGGTTTTCCTCTGCTCTAACACCGCTTTTCTTGGATTTCCTTTGCTCTAATCTTTCTTTTCTTGGTTTTCCTCAGCTCTAACCCCACTTTTCATGCTTTTCCTTCGCTCTAACTTTACTTTTCTTGGTTTTCCTCCTTTGTAACCCCGCTTTTCTTGGTTTTCCTCCGCTCTAACTTCGATTTTCTTGGATTTCCTCCGCTCTAACCCCACTTTTCTTGGTTTTCCTCCGCTCTAACCCAAATTTTCATGTTTTTCCTCCTGTCTAACCTTGATTTTCTTGGTTTTCCTCCACTCTATCCCCGCTTTTCTTGGTTTTCCTCCGCTCTAACCCCGCTTTTCTTGGTTTTCCTCCAATCTAACTCCGCTTTTCTTGGTTTTCCTCCCTTCTATCCCTGCTTTTCTTGGTTTTTCTCCGCTCTAACCCCGCTTTTCTTGGTTTTCCTCCCATCTATCCCTGCTTTTCTTGGTTTTCTCCGCTCTAACCTTGTTTCTCTTGGTTTTCCTCTGCTCTAACACCGCTTTTCTTGGATTTCCTTTGCTCTAATCTTGCTTTTCTTGGTTTTCCTCAGCTCTAACCCCACTTTTCATGCTTTTCCTCCACTCTAGCTTCGCTTTTCTTGGTTTTCCTTCGCTCTAACCCCACTTTTCTTGGTTTTCCTCAGCGCTAACCCAGCTTTTCTTGGTTTTCCTCCGCTTTAACACTGCTTTTTTTGGTTTTTCTCCTCTCTAACCCTGCTTTTCCTTGTTTTCCTCCCTTCTATCCCCGCATTTCTTGGTTTTCCTCCGCTCTAACCCTGCTTTTCTTGGTTTTCCTCTGCATTTATTATGCTTTTCTTGGTTTTCCTCCTTTCTAACCCCGCTTTTCTTGGTTTTCCTCCGCTCTAATCCCGCTTCTCTTGGTTTTTCTCCACTCTAACCATGCTTTGCTTGGATTTCTGCTGCTCTAACCACGCTTTTCTTTGTTTTCCTCCTCTCTAACTTATTAACTTGGTTTTCCTCCGCTCTAACCCCGATTATCTTGGTTTTCCTGCTCTCTAACCCCGCTTTTCCTGGTTTTTTTCCGTTCTAACTCCGCTTTTCTTGGTTTTCCTCTGCTCTAAGCCCGCATTTTTTGGTTTTCATCCGCATGAACAACGTTTTTCTTGGTTTTCCTCCGCTCTATCTTCGCATTTCCTAGTTTTCCTCCGCTCTAACCCCACATTTCTTGGGTTTCCTCCGCTCTAACTACACTTTTCTTTCTTTTCCTCCGCTCTAACTTTACTTTTCTTGGTTTTCCTCCTTTCTAACCCCGCTTTTCTTGGTTTTCCTCAGCTCTAACCCCACGTTTCATGCTTTTCCTCCGCTCTAACACCGATTTTCTTGGTTTTCCTCCGCACTTATTCCGCTTTTCTTGGTTTTCCTCAGCTCTAACCCCACTTTTCTTTCTTTTCCTCCGCTCTAACTTTACTTTTCTTGGTTTTCCTCCTTTCTAACCCCGCTTTTCTTGGTTTTCCTCCGCTCTAACTTCGCTTTTCTTGGATTTCCTCCGCTCTAACCCCGCTTTTCTTGGTTTTTCTCCTCTCTAACCCCGCTTTTCTTTGTTTTCCTCCCTTCTATCCCTGCTTTTCTTGGTTTTTCTCCCCTCTAACCCCGTTTCTCTTCGTTTTCCTCCGCTCTAACACCTCTTTTCTTGGTTTTCCTTTGTTCTAACCCCGCTTTTCTTGGTTTTCCTTTGAGCTCACTTGGCTTTTCTTGGTTTTCCTCCGCTCTATCCCCGCTTTTCTTGGTTTTCCTCCGCTCTAACCCCGCTTTTCTTGGTTTTTCTCCGCTCTAACCCCGTTTCTCTTCGTTTTCCTCCGCTCTATCACCGCTTTTCTTGGTTTTCCTTTGCTCTAACCCTGCTTTTCTTGGTTTTCCTCCGCACTAACCCCGCTTTTCTTGGTTTTTCTCCACTGTAACCGAGCTTTTCATGGTCTTTCTCCACTCTAACCATGCTTTTCTCGGATTTCTGCTGCTCTAACTTTACTTTTCTTCGTTTTATCCTCTCTAACTTCTTTTTCTTTGTTTTCCTCCGCTCTAACCCCGCTTTTCTTGGTTTTCCTCCGCACTTATTCCGCTTTTCTTGGTTTTCCTCCGCTTTAACCTCACTTTTCTTGGTTTTCCTCCGCTCTAACCCCGCTTTTCTTGGTTTTCCTCTGCTCTAACCCCGCTTTTCTTGGTTTTCCTCCGCTCTAATCCTGCTTTTCTTGGTTTTCCTCCGCTCTAACCCCGCTTTTCTTGGATTTCCTCCGCTCTAACTTCGCTTTTCTTGGATTTCCTTTGCTCTAACCCTGCTTTTCTTGGATTTCCTCTGCTCTAACCCCGCTTTTCTTGGTATTCCTCCGCTCTAACCCAAATTTTCATGCTTTTCCTCCGCTCTAACCCCAATTTTCTTGGTTTTCCTCAGCTCTAACCCTTCGTTTCTTGGTTTTCCTCCGCTCTAACCCCGCTTTTCTTGGTTTTCCTCTGCTCTAACCCTTCATTTCTTGGTTTTCCTCCGCTCTAACCCCGCTTTTCTTGGTTTTCCTACGCTCTAACCCCGCTTTTCTTGGTTTTTCTCCACTCTAACCCCGCTTTTTTTGGTTTTCCTCCCATCTAACCCCGCTTTTCTTGGTTTTCTCCGCTCTAACCCCGTTTCTCTTGGTTTTCCTCCGCTCTAACATTGCTTTTCTTGGATTTCCTTTGCTCTAATCTTGCTTTTCTTGGTTTTCCTCAGCTCTAACCTTACTTTTCATGCTTTTCCTCCACTCTAGCTTCGCTTTTCTTGGTTTTCCTCCGCTCTAACCGCGCTTTTCTTGGTTTTCCTCAGCGCTAACCCAGCTTTTCTTGGTTTTCCTCCGCTTTAACACTGCTTTTCTTGGTTTTTCTCCTCTCTAACCCTGCTTTTCCTTGTTTTCCTCCCTTCTATCCCCGCATTTCTTGGTTTTCCTCCGCTCTAACACTGCTTTTCTTGGTTTTCCTCCGCACTTATTATGCTTTTCTTGGTTTTCCTCCTTTCTAACCTTGCTTTCCTTGGCTTTCCTCCGCTCTAATCCCGCTTCTCTTGGTTTTTCTCCACTCTAACCATGCTTTGCTTGGATTTCTGCTGCTCTAACCACGCTTTTCTTTGTTTTCCTCCTCTCTAACTTATTAACTTGGTTTTCCTCCGCTCTAACCCCGATTATCTTGGTTTTCCTGCTCTCTAACCCCGCTTTTCCTGGTTTTTTTCCGTTCTAACTGCGCTTTTCTTGGTTTTCCTCTGCTCTAAGCCCGCATTTTTTGGTTTTCATCCGCATGAACAACGTTTTTCTTGGTTTTCCTCCGCTCTATCTTCGCATTTCCTAGTTTTCCTCCGCTCTAACCCCACATTTCTTGGGTTTCCTCCGCTCTAACTACACTTTTCTTTCTTTTCCTCCGCTCTAACTTTACTTTTCTTGGTTTTCCTCCTTTCTAACCCCGCTTTTCTTGGTTTTCCTCAGCTCTAACCCCACGTTTCATGCTTTTCCTCCGCTCTAACACCGATTTTCTTGGTTTTCCTCCGCACTTATTCCGCTTTTCTTGGTTTTCCTCAGCTCTAACCCCACTTTTCTTTCTTTTCCTCCGCTCTAACTTTACTTTTCTTGGTTTTCCTCCTTTCTAACCCCGCTTTTCTTGGTTTTCCTCCGCTCTAACTTCGCTTTTCTTGGATTTCCTCCGCTCTAACCCCGCTTTTCTTGGTTTTTCTCCTCTCTAACCCCGCTTTTCTTTGTTTTCCTCCCTTCTATCCCTGCTTTTCTTGGTTTTTCTCCCCTCTAACCCCGTTTCTCTTCGTTTTCCTCCGCTCTAACACCTCTTTTCTTGGTTTTCCTTTGTTCTAACCCCGCTTTTCTTGGTTTTCCTTTGAGCTCACTTGGCTTTTCTTGGTTTTCCTCCGCTCTATCCCCGCTTTTCTTGGTTTTCCTCCGCTCTAACCCCGCTTTTCTTGGTTTTTCTCCGCTCTAACCCCGTTTCTCTTCGTTTTCCTCCGCTCTATCACCGCTTTTCTTGGTTTTCCTTTGCTCTAACCCTGCTTTTCTTGGTTTTCCTCCGCACTAACCCCGCTTTTCTTGGTTGTTCTCCACTGTAACCGAGCTTTTCATGGTCTTTCTCCACTCTAACCATGCTTTTCTCGGATTTCTGCTGCTCTAACTTTACTTTTCTTCGTTTTATCCTCTCTAACTTCTTTTTCTTTGTTTTCCTCCGCTCTAACCCCGCTTTTCTTGGTTTTCCTCCGCACTTATTCCGCTTTTCTTGGTTTTCCTCCGCTTTAACCTCACTTTTCTTGGTTTTCCTCCGCTCTAACCCCGCTTTTCTTGGTTTTCCTCTGCTCTAACCCCGCTTTTCTTGGTTTTCCTCCGCTCTAATCCTGCTTTTCTTGGTTTTCCTCCGCTCTAACCCCGCTTTTCTTGGATTTCCTTCGCTCTAACTTCGCTTTTCTTGGATTTCCTTTGCTCTAACCCTGCTTTTCTTGGATTTCCTCTGCTCTAACCCCGCTTTTCTTGGTATTCCTCCGCTCTAACCCAAATTTTCATGCTTTTCCTCCGCTCTAACCCCAATTTTCTTGGTTTTCCTCAGCTCTAACCCTTCGTTTCTTGGTTTTCCTCCGCTCTAACCCCGCTTTTCTTGGTTTTCCTCTGCTCTAACCCTTCATTTCTTGGTTTTCCTCCGCTCTAACCCCGCTTTTCTTGGTTTTCCTACGCTCTAACCCCGCTTTTCTTGGTTTTTCTCCGCTCTAACCCCGCTTTTTTTGGTTTTCCTCCCATCTAACCCCGCTTTTCTTGGTTTTCTCCGCTCTAACCCCGTTTCTCTTGGTTTTCCTCCGCTCTAACATTGCTTTTCTTGGATTTCCTTTGCTCTAATCTT
This sequence comes from Coturnix japonica, assembly GCF_054131305.1. Lineage (NCBI taxonomy): Eukaryota > Metazoa > Chordata > Aves > Galliformes > Phasianidae > Coturnix > Coturnix japonica. The sequence goes on along the minus strand of NC_140666.1, from coordinate 2,261,746 downwards.
GCTTTTCTTGGTTTTCCTCAGCTCTAACCCCACTTTTCATGCTTTTCCTCCACTCTAGCTTCGCTTTTCTTGGTTTTCCTCCGCTCTAACCCCGCTTTTCTTGGTTTTCCTCAGCGCTAACCCAGCTTTTCTTGGTTATCCTCCGCTTTAACACTGCTTTTCTAGGTCTTTCTCCTCTCTAACCCTGCTTTTCCTTGTTTTCCTCCCTCCTATCCCCGCATTTCTTGGTTTTCCTCCGCTCTAACCCTGCTTTTCTTGGTTTTCCTCCGCACTTATTATGCTTTTCTTGGTTTTCCTCCTTTCTAACCCCGATTTTCTTGGTTTTCCTCCGCTCTAACCCCGCTTTTCATGGTTTTTCTCCACTCTAACCATGCTTTTCTCGGATTTCTGCTGTAACCGCCCTTTTCTTCGTTTTCTTCCTCTCTAACTTATTTTTCTCGGTTTTCCTCTTCTCTAACCCCGCTTTTCTTGGTTTTCCTACGCTCTAACCCCGCTTTTCTTGGTTTTTCTCCGCTCTAACCCCGCTTTTCTTGGTTTTCCTCCCATCTATCCCCGCTTTTCTTGGTTTTCTCCGCTCTAACCCCGTTTCTCTTGGTTTTCCTCTGCTCTAACACCGCTTTTCTTGGATTTCCTTTGCTCTAATCTTGCTTTTCTTGGTTTTCCTCAGCTCTAACTTCGCTTTTCATGCTTTTACTCCACTCTAGCTTCGCTTTTCTTGGTTTTCCTTCGCTCTAACCCCACTTTCCTTGGTTTTCCTCAGCGCTAACCCAGCTTTTCTTGGTTTTTCTCCGCTTTAACACTGCTTTTCTTGGTTTTTCTCCTCTCTAACCCTGCTTTTCTTTGTTTTCCTCCCTTCTATCCCCGCATTTCTTGGTTTTCCTCCACTCTAACCCTGCTTTTCTTGGTTTTCCTCCGCACTTATTATGCTTTTCTTGGTTTTCCTCTGTTCTAACCCCGCTTTTCTTGGTTTTCCTCCGCTCTAATCCCGCTTCTCTTGGTTTTTCTCCACTCTAACCATGCTTTTCTTGGATTTCTGCTGCTCTAACCACGCTTTTCTTTGTTTTCCTCCTCTCTAACTTATTAAATTGGTTTTCCTCCGCTCTAACCGCGATTATCTTGGTTTTCCTGCTCTCTAACCCCGCTTTTCCTGGTTTTCTTCCGTTCTAACTCCGCTTTTCTTGGTTTTCCTCCGCTCTAAGCCCGCATTTTTTGGTTTTCATCCGCATGAACAACGTTTTTCTTAGTTTTCCTCCGCTCTATCTTCGCATTTCCTAGTTTTCCTCCGCTCTAACCTCACATTTCTTGGTTTTCCTCCGCTCTAACTACACTTTTCTTTCTTTTCCTCCGCTCTAACTTTACTTTTCTTGGTTTTCCTCCTTTCTAACCCCGCTTTTCTTGGTTTTCCTCAGCTCTAACCCCACGTTTCATGCTTTTCCTTTGCTCTAACCCCGATTATCTTGGCTTTCCTCCGCACTTATTCCGCTTTTCTTGGTTTTCCTCAGCTCTAACCCCACTTTTCTTTCTTTTCCTCTGCTCTAACTTTACTTTTCTTGGTTTTCCTCCTTTCTAACACCGCTTTTCTTGGTTTTCCTCCGCTCTAACTTCGCTTTTCTTGGATTTCCTCCGCTCTAACCCCGCTTTACTTGGTTTTTCTCCTCTCTAACCCCGCTTTTCTTGGTTTTCCTCCGCTCTAACCCCGCTTTTCTTGGTTTTTCTCCGCTCTAACCCCGTTTCTCTTCGTTTTCCTCCGCTCTAACACCTCTTTTCTTGGTTTTCCTTTGTTCTAACCCCGCTTTTCTTGGTTTTCCTTTGAGCTCACTTGGCTTTTCTTGGTTTTCCTCCGCTCTATCCCCGCTTTTCTTGGTTTTCCTCCGCTCTAACCCCGCTTTTCTTGGTTTTTCTCCGCTCTAACCCCGTTTCTCTTCGTTTTCCTCCGCTCTATCACCGCTTTTCTTGGTTTTCCTTTGCTCTAACCCTGCTTTTCTTGGTTTTCCTCCGCACTAACCCCGCTTTTCTTGGTTTTTCTCCACTCTAACCAAGCTTTTCATGGTCTTTCTCCACTCTAACCATGCTTTTCTCGGATTTCTGCTGCTCTAACCGTGCTTTTCTTCGTTTTATCCTAACTTCTTTTTCTTTGTTTTCCTCCGCTCTAACCCCGCTTTAATTGGTTTTCCTCCGCACTTATTCCGCTTTTCTTGGTTTTCCTCTGCTTTAAACTCACTTTTCTTGGTTTTCCTCCGCTCTAACCCCGCTTTTCTTGGTTTTCCTCTGCTCTAACCCCACTTTTCTTGGTTTTCCTCCGCTCTAATCCTGCTTTTCTTGGTTTTCCTCAGCTCTAACCCCACTTTTCATGCTTTTCCTCCACTCTAGCTTCGCTTTTCTTGGTTTTACCTCCGCTCTAACCCCGCTTTTCTTGGTTTTCCTCAGCGCTAACCCAGCTTTTCTTGGTTATCCTCCGCTTTAACACTGCTTTTCTAGGTCTTTCTCCTCTCTAACCCTGCTTTTCCTTGTTTTCCTCCCTCCTATCCCCGCATTTCTTGGTTTTCCTCCGCTCTAACCCTGCTTTTCTTGGTTTTCCTCCGCACTTATTATGCTTTTCTTGGTTTTCCTCCTTTCTAACCCCGCTTTTCTTGGTTTTCCTGCGCTCTAACCCCGCTTTTCATGGTTTTTCTCCACTCTAACCATGCTTTTCTCGGATTTCTGCTGCTCTAACCGCCCTTTTCTTCGTTTTCTTCCTCTCTAACTTATTTTTCTCGGTTTTCCTCCTCTCTAACCCCGCTTTTCTTGGTTTTCCTCCGCACTTCTTCCGCTTTTATTGGTTTTCCTCCGCTCTAAATTCGCTTTTCTTGGTTTTCCTCTGTTCTAACCCCGCTCTTCTTGATTTTCCTCCGCTCTAACCCCGCTTTTCTTGGTTTTCCTCAGCTCTATCCCCGATTTTCTTGGTTTTCCTACGCTCTAACCCCGCTTTTCTTGGATTTCCTCCGCTCTAACTTCGCTTTTCTTGGTTTTCCTTTGCTCTAACCCTGCTTTTCTTGGTTTTCCTCCGCTCTAACCCCGCTTTTCTTGATTTTCCTCCGCTCTAACTCCGCTTTTCTTGGTTTTCCTCCGCTCTAACTTCGCTTTTCTTGGTTTTCCTCCGCTCTATCACCGCTTTTCTTGGTTTTCCTGCGCTCTAACACCACTTTTCTTGGTTTTCCTCCGCTCTAACCCTGCTTTTCTTGGTTTTCCTCCGCTCTAACTTCACTTTGCTTGGTTTTCCTCTTTTCTAACCCCGTTTTTCTTGGTTTTCCTCACTCTAATCCGGCTTCTCTTGGTTTTTCTCCACTCTAACCCAGTTTTTCTTGGTTTTTCTCCACTCTAACCATGCTTTTCTTAGATTTCTGCTTCTCTAACCGCGTTTTACTTTGTTTTCCTCCTCTCTAACTTCTTTTTATTGGTTTTCCTCCGCTCTAACCCCGATTATCTTGGTTTTCCTCCGCTCTAACCCCGCTTGTCTTGGTTTTCCTCCGCTCTAACAATGCTTTTATTGGTTTTCCACCGCTCTAACCCCGCATTTCTTGGTTTTCATCCGCATGAACAACGTTTTTCTTGGTTTTCCTCTGCTCTAACTTCGCATTTCTTAGTTTTCCTCCGCTCTAACCCTGCATTTCTTGGTTTTCCTCAGCTCTAACCCCGCTTTTCATGCTTTTCCTCAGCTCTAACCCCGCTTTTCTTGGTTTTCCTCCGCTCTAACTTCGCTTTTCTTGGTTTTCCTTCGCTCTAACCCAGTTTCTCTTGGTTTTCCTATTCTCTAACACCGCTTTTCTTGCTTTTCCTTTGCTCTAACCTTGCTTTTCTTGGTTTTCCTCCGCACTAACCCCTCTTTTCTTGGTTTTCCTCCGCACTAACACCGCTTTTCTTGGTTGTTCTCCACTCTAACCCAGCTTTTCATGGTTTTTCTCCACTCTAACCATGCTTTTCTCGGATTTTTGCTGCTCTAACCGCGCTTTCCTTCGTTTTCTTCTACTCTAACTTCTTTTTCTCGGTTTTCCTTTGCTCTAACCCCGCTTTTCTTGGTTTTCCTCCGCACTTATTCCGCTTTTATTGGTTTTCCTCTGCTCTAACTTCGCTTTTCTTGGTTTTCCTCCGCTCTAACCCCGCTTTTCTTGCTTTTTCTCTGCTCTAACCCTGCTTTTCGTGGTTTTCCTCAGCTCTAAACCCGCTTTTCTTGGTTTTCCTACGCTCTAACCCCGATTTTCTTGGATTTCCTACGCTCTAAGTTCGCTTTTCTTGGTTTTCCTTTGCTCTAACCCTGCTTTTCTTGGTTTTCCTCCGCTCTAACCCCACTTTTCTTAGTTTTCCTTCGCTCGAACCCCGCTTTTCTTGGTTTTCCTCCGATCTATCACCGCTTTTCTTAGTTTTCCTCCGCTTTATCACCACTCTTCTTGGTTTTCCTCCGTTCTAACAGCACTTTTCTTGGTTTACCTCCGCTCTAACCCTTCGTTTCTTGGTTTTCCTCTGCTCTAACTTCACTTTGCTTGGTTTTCCTCCGCTCTAATCCCGCTTCTCTTGGTTTTTCTTCACTCTAACCCAGCTTTTCTTAGTTTTTCTCCACTCTATCCATGCTTTTCTTCGATTTCTGCTTCTCTAACCGCGCTTTACTTTGTTTTCCTCCTCTCTAACTTCTTTTTCTTCGTTTTCCTCCGCTCTAACCCTCATTTCCTGGTTTTCATCCGCATGAACAACGTTTTTCATGGTTTTCCTTCGCTCTAACTTCGCATTTCCTAGTTTTCCTCCGCTCTATCCCCGCATTTCTTGGTTTTCCTCCTTTCTAACCCCGCTTTTCATGGTTTTCCTCCGCTCTAACCCCGCTTTTCTTGGTTTTCCTCCGCTCTAACAATGCTTTTATTGGTTTTCCTCCGCTCTAACCCCGCATTTCTTGGTTTTCATCCGCATGAAAAACGTTTTTCTTGATTTTCCTCTGCTCTAACTTTGCATTTCCTAGTTTTCCTCCGCTCTAACCCCGCTTTTCTTGGTTTTCCTCCGCTCTATCACCGCTTTTCTTGGTTTTCCTCCGCTTTATCACCACTTTTCTTGGTTTTCCTACGTTCTAACAGCACTTTTCTTGGTTTACCTCCGCTCTAACCCTTCGTTTCTTGGTTTTCCTCCGCTCTAACTTCAATTTGCTTGGTTTTCCTCGGCTCTAATCCCGCTTTTCTTGGTTTTTCTTCACTCTAACCCAGCTTTTCTTAGTTTTTCTCCACTCTAACCATGCTTTTCTTGGATTTCTGCTTCTCTAACCGCGCTTTACTTTGTTTTCCTCCTCTCTAACTTCTTTTTCTTGGTTTTCCTCCGCTCTAACCCTCATTTCTTGGTTTTCATCCGCATGAACAACGTTTTTCTTTGTTTTCCTCCTCTCTAACTTCGCATTTCCTAGTTTTCCTCCGCTCTAACCCCGCATTTCTTGGTTTTCCTCCTTTCTAACCCCGCTTTTCATGCTTTTCCTCCGCGCTAACCCCGCTTTTCTTGGTTTTCCTCCTTTCTAACTTCACTTTTCTTTCTTTTCCTCCGCTCTAACTTTACTTTTCTTGGATTTCCTCCTTTCTAACCCCGCTTTTCTTGGATTTCCTCCGCTCTAACTTCGATTTTCTTGGATTTCCTCCGCTCTAACCCCGCTTTTCTTGGTTTTCCTCTGCTCTAACTCAAATTTTCATGCTTTTCCTCCGCTCTAACCCCGATTTTCTTGGTTTTCCTCCGCTCTATCGCCGCTTTTCTTGGTTTTCCTCCGCTCTAACCCCGCTTTTTTTTGATTTTCCTCCGCTCTAATTCCGCTTTTCTTGGTTTTCCTCCCTTCTATCCCTGCTTTTCTTGGTTTTCTCCGCTCTAACCCCGTTTTACTTGGTTTTCCTCCGCTCCTACACCGCTTTTCTTGGATTTCCTTTGCTCTAATCTTGCTTTTCTTGGTTTTCCTCAGCTCTAACCTTACTTTTCATGCTTTTTTTCCACTCTAGCTTCGCTTTTCTTGGTTTTCCTCCGCTCTAACCGCGCTTTTCTTGGTTTTCCTCAGCGCTAACCCAGCTTTTCTTGGTTTTCCTCCGCTTTAACACTGCTTTTCTTGGTTTTTCTCCTCTCTAACCCTGCTTTTCCTTGTTTTCCTCCCTTCTATCCCCGCATTTCTTGGTTTTCCTCCGCTCTAACACTGCTTTTCTTGGTTTTCCTTCGCACTTATTATGCTTTTCTTGGTTTTCCTCCTTTCTAACCTTGCTTTCCTTGGCTTTCCTCCGCTCTAATCCCGCTTCTCTTGGTTTTTCTCCACTCTAACCATGCTTTTCTTGGATTTCTGCTGCTCTAACCACGATTTTCTTTGTTTTCCTCCTCTCTAACTTATTAAATTAGTTTTCCTCCGCTCTAACCGCGATTATCTTGGTTTTCCTGCTCTCTAACCCCGCCTTTCCTGGTTTTCTTCCGTTCTAACTCCGCTTTCTTGGTTTTCCTCCGCTCAAAGCCCGCATTTTTTGGTTTTCATCCGCATGAACAACGTTTTTCTTAGTTTTCCTCCGCTCTAACTTCGCATTTCCTAGGTTTCCTCCACTCTAACCCCACATATCTTGGTTTTCCTCCGCTCTAACTACACTTTTCTTTCTTTTCCTCCGCTCTAACTTTACTTTTCTTGGTTTTCCTCCTTTCTAACCCCGCTTTTCTTGGTTTTCCTCAGCTCTAACCCCACGTTTCATGCTTTTCCTCCGCTCTAACCCCGATTTTCTTGGTTTTCCTCCGCACTTATTCCGCTTTTCTTGGTTTTCCTCAGCTCTAACCCCACTTTTCTTTCTTTTCCTCCGCTCTAACTTTACTTTTCTTGGTTTTCCTCCTTTCTAACCCCGCTTTTCTTGGTTTTCCTCCGCTCTAACTTCGCTTTTCTTGGATTTCCTCCGCTCTAACACCGCTTTTCTTGGTTTTTCTCCTCTCTAACCCCGCTTTTCTTGGTTTTCCTCCGCTCTAACCCCGCTTTTCTTGGTTTTCCTTTGCTCTAACCCTGCTTTTCTTGGTTTTCCTCCGCTCTAACCCCACTTTTCTTAGTTTTCCTTCGCTCGAACCCCGCTTTTCTTGGTTTTCCTCCGATCTATCACCGCTTTTCTTAGTTTTCCTCCGCTTTATCACCACTCTTCTTGGTTTTCCTCCGTTCTAACAGCACTTTTCTTGGTTTACCTCCGCTCTAACCCTTCGTTTCTTGGTTTTCCTCTGCTCTAACTTCACTTTGCTTGGTTTTCCTCCGCTCTAATCCCGCTTCTCTTGGTTTTTCTTCACTCTAACCCAGCTTTTCTTAGTTTTTCTCCACTCTATCCATGCTTTTCTTCGATTTCTGCTTCTCTAACCGCGCTTTACTTTGTTTTCCTCCTCTCTAACTTCTTTTTCTTCGTTTTCCTCCGCTCTAACCCTCATTTCCTGGTTTTCATCCGCATGAACAACGTTTTTCATGGTTTTCCTTCGCTCTAACTTCGCATTTCCTAGTTTTCCTCCGCTCTATCCCCGCATTTCTTGGTTTTCCTCCTTTCTAACCCCGCTTTTCATGGTTTTCCTCCGCTCTAACCCCGCTTTTCTTGGTTTTCCTCCGCTCTAACAATGCTTTTATTGGTTTTCCTCCGCTCTAACCCCGCATTTCTTGGTTTTCATCCGCATGAAAAACGTTTTTCTTGATTTTCCTCTGCTCTAACTTTGCATTTCCTAGTTTTCCTCCGCTCTAACCCCGCTTTTCTTGGTTTTCCTCCGCTCTATCACCGCTTTTCTTGGTTTTCCTCCGCTTTATCACCACTTTTCTTGGTTTTCCTACGTTCTAACAGCACTTTTCTTGGTTTACCTCCGCTCTAACCCTTCGTTTCTTGGTTTTCCTCCGCTCTAACTTCAATTTGCTTGGTTTTCCTCGGCTCTAATCCCGCTTTTCTTGGTTTTTCTTCACTCTAACCCAGCTTTTCTTAGTTTTTCTCCACTCTAACCATGCTTTTCTTGGATTTCTGCTTCTCTAACCGCGCTTTACTTTGTTTTCCTCCTCTCTAACTTCTTTTTCTTGGTTTTCCTCCGCTCTAACCCTCATTTCTTGGTTTTCATCCGCATGAACAACGTTTTTCTTGGTTTTCCTCCGCTCTAACTTCGCATTTCCTAGTTTTCCTCCGCTCTAACCCCGCATTTCTTGGTTTTCCTCCTTTCTAACCCCGCTTTTCATGCTTTTCCTCCGCGCTAACCCCGCTTTTCTTGGTTTTCCTCCTTTCTAACTTCACTTTTCTTTCTTTTCCTCCGCTCTAACTTTACTTTTCTTGGATTTCCTCCTTTCTAACCCCGCTTTTCTTGGGTTTCCTCCGCTCTAACTTCGATTTTCTTGGATTTCCTCCGCTCTAACCCCGCTTTTCTTGGTTTTCCTCCGCTCTAACTCAAATTTTCATGCTTTTCCTCCGCTCTAACCCCGATTTTCTTGGTTTTCCTCCGCTCTATCGCCGCTTTTCTTGGTTTTCCTCCGCTCTAACCCCGCTTTTTTTTGATTTTCCTCCGCTCTAATTCCGCTTTTCTTGGTTTTCCTCCCTTCTATCCCTGCTTTTCTTGGTTTTCTCCGCTCTAACCCCGTTTCTCTTGGTTTTCCTCCGCTCCTACACCGCTTTTCTTGGATTTCCTTTGCTCTAATCTTGCTTTTCTTGGTTTTCCTCAGCTCTAACCTTACTTTTCATGCTTTTCCTCCACTCTAGCTTCGCTTTTCTTGGTTTTCCTCCGCTCTAACCGCGCTTTTCTTGGTTTTCCTTAGCGCTAACCCAGCTTTTCTTGGTTTTCCTCCGCTTTAACACTGCTTTTCTTGGTTTTTCTCCTCTCTAACCCTGCTTTTCCTTGTTTTCCTCCGTTCTATCCCCGCATTTCTTGGTTTTCCTCCGCTCTAACACTGCTTTTCTTGGTTTTCCTCCGCACTTATTATGCTTTTCTTGGTTTTCCTCCTTTCTAACCTTGCTTTCCTTGGCTTTCCTCCGCTCTAATCCCGCTTCTCTTGGTTTTTCTCCACTCTAACCATGCTTTTCTTGGATTTCTGCTGCTCTAACCACGATTTTCTTTGTTTTCCTCCTCTCTAACTTATTAAATTAGTTTTCCTCCGCTCTAACCGCGATTATCTTGGTTTTCCTGCTCTCTAACCCCGCCTTTCCTGATTTTCTTCCGTTCTAACTCCGCTTTCTTGGTTTTCCTCCGCTCAAAGCCCGCATTTTTTGGTTTTCATCCACATGAACAACGTTTTTCTTAGTTTTCCTCCGCTCTAACTTCGCATTTCCTAGGTTTCCTCCACTCTAACCCCACAAATCTTGGTTTTCCTCCGCTCTAACTACACTTTTCTTTCTTTTCCTCCGCTCTAACTTTACTTTTCTTGGTTTTCCTCCTTTCTAACCCCGCTTTTCTTGGTTTTCCTCAGCTCTAACCCCACGTTTCATGCTTTTCCTCCGCTCTAACCCCGATTTTCTTGGTTTTCCTCCGCACTTATTCCGCTTTTCTTGGTTTTCCTCAGCTCTAACCCCACTTTTCTTTCTTTTCCTCCGCTCTAACTTTACTTTTCTTGGTTTTCCTCCTTTCTAACCCCGCTTTTCTTGGTTTTCCTCCGCTCTAACTTCGCTTTTCTTGGATTTCCTCCGCTCTAACACCGCTTTTCTTGGTTTTTCTCCTCTCTAACCCCGCTTTTCTTGGTTTTCCTCCGCTCTAACCCCGCTTTTCTTGGTTTTCCTTTGCTCTAACCCTGCTTTTCTTGGTTTTCCTCCGCTCTAACCCCACTTTTCTTAGTTTTCCTTCGCTCGAACCCCGCTTTTCTTGGTTTTCCTCCTATCTATCACCGCTTTTCTTAGTTTTCCTCCGCTTTATCACCACTCTTCTTGGTTTTCCTCCGTTCTAACAGCACTTTTCTTGGTTTACCTCCGCTCTAACCCTTCGTTTCTTGGTTTTCCTCTGCTCTAACTTCACTTTGCTTGGTTTTCCTCCGCTCTAATCCCGCTTCTCTTGGTTTTTCTTCACTCTAACCCAGCTTTTCTTAGTTTTTCTCCACTCTATCCATGCTTTTCTTCGATTTCTGCTTCTCTAACCGCGCTTTACTTTGTTTTCCTCCTCTCTAACTTCTTTTTCTTCGTTTTCCTCCGCTCTAACCCTCATTTCCTGGTTTTCATCCGCATGAACAACGTTTTTCATGGTTTTCCTTCGCTCTAACTTCGCATTTCCTAGTTTTCCTCCGCTCTATCCCCGCATTTCTTGGTTTTCCTCCTTTCTAACCCCGCTTTTCATGGTTTTCCTCCGCTCTAACCCCGCTTTTCTTGGTTTTCCTCCGCTCTAACAATGCTTTTATTGGTTTTCCTCCGCTCTAACCCCGCATTTCTTGGTTTTCATCCGCATGAAAAACGTTTTTCTTGATTTTCCTCTGCTCTAACTTTGCATTTCCTAGTTTTCCTCCGCTCTAACCCCGCTTTTCTTGGTTTTCCTCCGCTCTATCACCGCTTTTCTTGGTTTTCCTCCGCTTTATCACCACTTTTCTTGGTTTTCCTACGTTCTAACAGCACTTTTCTTGGTTTACCTCCGCTCTAACCCTTCGTTTCTTGGTTTTCCTCCGCTCTAACTTCAATTTGCTTGGTTTTCCTCGGCTCTAATCCCGCTTTTCTTGGTTTTTCTTCACTCTAACCCAGCTTTTCTTAGTTTTTCTCCACTCTAACCATGCTTTTCTTGGATTTCTGCTTCTCTAACCGCGCTTTACTTTGTTTTCCTCCTCTCTAACTTCTTTTTCTTGGTTTTCCTCCGCTCTAACCCTCATTTCTTGGTTTTCATCCGCATGAACAACGTTTTTCTTGGTTTTCCTCCGCTCTAACTTCGCATTTCCTAGTTTTCCTCCGCTCTAACCCCGCATTTCTTGGTTTTCCTCCTTTCTAACCCCGCTTTTCATGCTTTTCCTCCGCGCTAACCCCGCTTTTCTTGGTTTTCCTCCTTTCTAACTTCACTTTTCTTTCTTTTCCTCCGCTCTAACTTTACTTTTCTTGGATTTCCTCCTTTCTAACCCCGCTTTTCTTGGATTTCCTCCGCTCTAACTTCGATTTTCTTGGATTTCCTCCGCTCTAACCCCGCTTTTCTTGGTTTTCCTCCGCTCTAACTCAAATTTTCATGCTTTTCCTCCGCTCTAACCCCGATTTTCTTGGTTTTCCTCCGCTCTATCGCCGCTTTTCTTGGTTTTCCTCCGCTCTAACCCCACTTTTTTTTGATTTTCCTCCGCTCTAATTCCGCTTTTCTTGGTTTTCCTCCCTTCTATCCCTGCTTTTCTTGGTTTTCTCCGCTCTAACCCCGTTTCTCTTGGTTTTCCTCCGCTCCTACACCGCTTTTCTTGGATTTCCTTTGCTCTAATCTTGCTTTTCTTGGTTTTCCTCAGCTCTAACCTTACTTTTCATGCTTTTCCTCCACTCTAGCTTCGCTTTTCTTGGTTTTCCTCCGCTCTAACCGCGCTTTTCTTGGTTTTCCTCAGCGCTAACCCAGCTTTTCTTGGTTTTCCTCCGCTTTAACACTGCTTTTCTTGGTTTTTCTCCTCTCTAACCCTGCTTTTCCTTGTTTTCCTCCCTTCTATCCCCGCATTTCTTGGTTTTCCTCCGCTCTAACACTGCTTTTCTTGGTTTTCCTCCGCACTTATTATGCTTTTCTTGGTTTTCCTCCTTTCTAACCTTGCTTTCCTTGGCTTTCCTCCGCTCTAATCCCGCTTCTCTTGGTTTTTTTCCACTCTAACCATGCTTTTCTTGGATTTCTGCTGCTCTAACCACGATTTTCTTTGTTTTCCTCCTCTCTAACTTATTAAATTAGTTTTCCTCCGCTCTAACCGCGATTATCTTGGTTTTCCTGCTCTCTAACCCCGCCTTTCCTGGTTTTCTTCCGTTCTAACTCCGCTTTCTTGGTTTTCCTCCGCTCAAAGCCCGCATTTTTTGGTTTTCATCCGCATGAACAACGTTTTTCTTAGTTTTCCTCCGCTCTAACTTCGCATTTCCTAGGTTTCCTCCACTCTAACCCCACATATCTTGGTTTTCCTCCGCTCTAACTACACTTTTCTTTCTTTTCCTCCGCTCTAACTTTACTTTTCTTGGTTTTCCTCCTTTCTAACCCCGCTTTTCTTGGTTTTCCTCAGCTCTAACCCCACGTTTCATGCTTTTCCTCCGCTCTAACCCCGATTTTCTTGGTTTTCCTCCGCACTTATTCCGCTTTTCTTTGTTTTCCTCAGCTCTAACCCCACTTTTCTTTCTTTTCCTCCGCTCTAACTTTACTTTTCTTGGTTTTCCTCCTTTCTAACCCCGCTTTTCTTGGTTTTCCTCCGCTCTAACTTCGCTTTTCTTGGATTTCCTCCGCTCTAACACCGCTTTTCTTGGTTTTTCTCCTCTCTAACCCCGCTTTTCTTGGTTTTCCTCCGCTCTAACCCCGCTTTTCTTGGTTTTTCTCCGCTCTAACCCCGTTTCTCTTCGTTTTCCTCCGCTCTATCACCGCTTTTCTTGGATTTCTTGCGCTCTAACCCCACATTTCTTGGTTTTCCTTTGCTCTAACCCTGCTTTTCTTGGTTTTCCTCGGCACTAACCCCGCTTTTCTTGGTTTTTCTCCACTCTAACCCAGCTTTTCATGGTCTTTCTCCACACTAACCATGCTTTTCTCGGATTTCTGCTGCTCTAACCGTGCTTTTCTTCGTTTTATCCTCTCTAAGTTCTTTTTCTTTGTATTCCTCGGCTCTAAACCCGCTTTTCTTGGTTTTCCTCCGCACTTATTCCGCTTTTCTTGGTTTTCCTCCGCTCTAACCTCACTTTTCTTGGTTTTCCTCCGCTCTAACCCCGCTTTTCTTGGTTTTCCTCCGCTCTAACCCCGCTTTTCTTGGTTTTCCTCCGCTCTAATCCCGCTTTTCTTGGTTTTCCTCCGCTCTAACCCGGCTTTTCTTGGATTTCCTCCACTCTAACACCGCTTTTCTTGGATTTCCTTTGCTCTAACCCTGCTTTTCTTGGTTTTCCTCCGCTCTATCACCGCTTTTCTTGGTTTTCCTGCGCTCTAAAACCACTTTTCTTGGTTTTCATTTGCTCTAACCCTGCTTTTCTTGGTTTTCCTTCGCTCTAACTTCACTTTTCTTGGTTTTCCTCCGCTCTATCACCGCTTTTCTTGGTTTTCCTCCGCTCTAAAACCACTTTTCTTGGTTTTCCTTTGTTCTAACCCCGCTTTTCTTGGTTTTCCTCCGCTCTAACACCGCTTTTCTTGGTTTTTCTCCGCTCTAACCCCGTTTCTCTTCATTTTCCTCCGCTCTATCACCGCTTTTCTTGGTTTTCCTGCGCTCTAACCCCACTTTTCTTGGTTTTCCTCCGCACTTCCCCCGCTTTTCTTGGTTTTCCTCCGCTCTAATCCCGCTTCTCTTGGTTTTTCTCCACTCTAACCCAGCTTTTCTTGGTCTTTCTCCACTCTAACCATGCTTTTCTAGGATTTCTGCTGCTCTAACCGCGCTTTACATTGTTTTCCTCCTCTCTAACTTCTTTTTATTGGTTTTCCTCCGCTCTAACACCTATTATCTTGGCTTTCCTCCGCTCTAACCCGCTTTTCCTGGTTTTCTTCCGTTCTAACTCTGCTTTTCTTGGTTTTCCTCCGCTCTAACCCCGCATTTCTTGGTTATCATCCGCACTAACCCCGCTTTTCTTGGTTTTTCTCCACTCTAACCCAGCTTTTCATGGTTTTTCTCCACTCTAACCATGCTTTTCTCGGATTTCTGCTGCTCTAACCGCGCTTTTCTTGGTTTTCTTCCTCTCTAACTTCTTTTTCTTGGTTTTTCTCCGCTCTAACCCCGCTTTTCTTGGTTTTCCTCCGCACTTATTCCGCTTTTCTTGGTTTTCCTCCTTTCCAACCCCTCTATTCTTGGTTTTCCTCCATTCTAATCCCGCTTCTCTTGGATTTTCTCCACTCTGAACCAGCTTTTCTTGGTTTTTCTCCACTCTAACCATGCTTTTCTTGGATTTCTGCTTCTCTAACCACGCTTTACTTTGTTTTCCTCCGCTCCAACCCCGCTTTTCTTGGTTTTCCTTCGCTCTAACCCCGATTATCTTGGTTTTCCTGCTCTCTAACCCCTCTTTTCTACGTTTTCGTCCGTTCTAACTATGCTTTTCTTGGATTTCCTCCGCTCTAACCCCGCATTTCTTTGTTTTCATCTGCATGAACAACGTTTTTCTTGGTTTTCCTCCGCTCTAACTTCGCATTTCCTAGTTTTCCTCCGCTCTAACCACACATTTGTTGGTTTTCCTCTGCTCTAACCCCGCTTTTCATGCTTTTCCTCCGCTCTAACCCCGCTTTTCTTGGTTTTCCTCCGCTCTAACCCCGCTTTCCTTGGTTCTCCTCCACACTAACCCCGCTTTTCTTGGATTTCCTCCACTCCAACTTCACTTTTCTTTCTTTTCCTCCGTACTAACTTTACTTTTCTTGGTTTTCCACCTTTCTAACCCCGATTATCTTGGTTTTCCTCCGCTCTAACCTCACTTTTCTTGGTTTTCCTCCGCTCTATCACCGCTTTTCCTTGGTTTTCCTCAGCTCTAACCCCACTTTTCTTTCTTTTCCTCCGCTCTAACTTTACTTTTCTTGGTTTTCCTCCTTTCTAACCCCGCTTTTCTTGGTTTTCCTCCGCTCTAACTTCGCTTTTCTTGGTTTTCCTCCGCTCTAACACCGCTTTTCTTGGTTTTTTTCCTCTCTAACCCCGCTTTTCTTGGTTTTCCTCCGCTCTAACCCCGCTTTTCTTGGTTTTTCTCCGCTCTAACCCCGTTTCTCTTCGTTTTCCTCCGCTCTATCACCGCTTTTCTTGGTTTTCCTGTGCTCTAACCCCACTTTTCTTGGTTTTCCTTTGCTCTAACCCTGCTTTTCTTGGTTTTCCTCCGCACTAACCCCGCTTTTCTTGGTTTTTCTCCACTCTAACCCAGCTTTTCATGGTCTTTCTCCACTCTAACCATGCTTTTCTAGGATTTCTGCTGCTCTAACCGTGCTTTTCTTCGTTTTATCCTCTCTAAGTTCTTTTTCTTTGTTTTCCTCGGCTCTAACCCCGCTTTTCTTGGTTTTCCTCCGCACTTATTGCGCTTTTCTTGGTTTTCCTCCGCTCTAACCTCACTTTTCTTGGTTTTCCTCCGCTCTAACCCCGCTTTTCTTGGTTTTCCTCCGCTCTAACCCCGCTTTTCTTGGTTTTCCTCCGCTCTAATCCTGCTTTTCTTGGTTTTCCTCCGCTCTAACCTTGCTTTTCTTGGATTTCCTCCACTCTAACTTCGCTTTTCTTGGATTTCCTTTGCTCTAACCCTGCTTTTCTTGGTTTTCCTCCGCTCTAACTTCACTTTTCTTGGTTTTCCTCCGCTCTATCACCGCTTTTCTTGGTTTTCCTGCGCTCTAAAATCACTTTTCTTGGTTTTCCTTTGTTCTAACCCCGCTTTTCTTGGTTTTCCTTTGCGCTCACTTGGCTTTTCTTGGTTTTCCTCCACTCTAACCCCGCTTTTCTTGGTTTTCCTCCGCTCTAACCCCGCTTTTCTTGGTTTTTCTCCGCTCTAACCCCGTTTCTCTTCAATTTCCTCCGCTCTATCACCGCTTTTCTTGGTTTTCCTGCGCTCTAACCCCACTTTTCTTGGTTTTCCTCCGCACTTCCCCCGCTTTTCTTGGTTTTCCTCCGCTCTAATCCCGCTTCTCTTGGTTTTTCTCCACTCTAACCCAGCTTTTCTTGGTTTTCCTCCGCTCTAACCATGCTTTTCTTGGATTTCTGCTTCTCTAACCGCGCTTTACATTGTTTTCCTCCTCTCTAACTTCTTTTTATTGGTTTTCCTCAGCTCTAACCCCTATTATCTTGGCTTTCCTCCGCTCTAACCCGCTTTTCCTGGTTTTCTTCCGTTCTAACTCTGCTTTTCTTGGTTTTCCTCCGCTCTAACCCCGCATTTCTTGGTTATCATCCGCACTAACCCCGCTTTTCTTGGTTTTTCTCCACTCTAACCCAGCTTTTCATGGTCGTTCTCCACTCTAACCATGCTTTTCTCGGATTTCTGCTGCTCTAACCGCGCTTTTCTTGGTTTTCTTCCTCTCTAACTTCTTTTTCTTGGTTTTTCTCCGCTCTAAACCCGCTTTTTTTGTTTTCCTCCGCACTTATTCCGCTTTTCTTTGTTTTCCTCCTTTCCAACCCCTCTATTCTTGGTTTTCCTCCATTCTAATCCCGCTTCTCTTGGATTTTCTCCACTCTGAACCAGCTTTTCTTGGTTTTTCTCCACTCTAACCATGCTTTTCTTGGATTTCTGCTGCTCTAACCACGCTTTACTTTGTTTTCCTCCGCTCTAACCCCGCTTTTCTTGGTTTTCCTTCGCTCTAACCCCGATTATCTTGGTTTTCCTGCTCTCTAACCCCTCTTTTCTACGTTTTCGTCCGTTCTAACTATGCTTTTCTTGGATTTCCTCCGCTCTAACCCCGCATTTCTTTGTTTTCATCCGCATGAACAACGTTTTTCTTGGTTTTCCTCCGCTCTAACTTCGCATTTCCTAGTTTTCCTCCGCTCTAACCACACATTTGTTGGTTTTCCTCCACTCTAACCCCGCTTTTCATGGTTTTCCTCCGCTCTAACCCCGCTTTTCTTGGTTTTCCTCCGCTCTAACCCCGCTTTCCTTGGTTCTCCTCCACACTAACCCCGCTTTTCTTGGATTTCCACCACTCCAACTTCACATTTCTTTCTTTTCCTCCGCACTAACTTTACTTTTCTTGGTTTTCCTCCTTTCTAACCCCGCTTTTCTTGGTTTTCCTCAGCTCTAACCCCACATTTCATGCTTTTCCTCCGCTCTAACACCGATTTTCTTGGTTTTCCTCCGCACTTATTCTGCTTTTCTTGGTTTTCCTCAGCTCTAACCCCACTTTTCTTTCTTTTCCTCCGCTCTAACTTTACTTTTCTTGGTTTTCCTCAGCTCTAACCACGCTTTTCTTGGTTTTCCTCCGCTCTAACTTCGCTTTTCTTGGATTTCCTCCGCTCTAACATCGCTTTTCTTGGTTTTTCTCCTCTCTGACCCCGCTTTTCTTGGTTTTCCTCCGCTCTAACCCCGCTTTTCTTGGTTTTTCTCCGCTCTAACCCCGTTTCTCTTCGTTTTCCTCCGCTCTATCACCGCTTTTCTTGGTTTTCCTGTGCTCTAACCCCACTTTTCTTGGTTTTCCTCCGCTCTAATCCTGCTTTTCTTGGTTTTCCTCCGCTCTAACCTTGCTTTTCTTGGATTTCCTCCACTCTAACTTCGCTTTTCTTGGATTTCCTTTGCTCTAACCCTGCTTTTCTTGGTTTTCCTCCGCTCTAACTTCACTTTTCTTGGTTTTCCTCCGCTCTATCACCGCTTTTCTTGGTTTTCCTGCGCTCTAAAATCACTTTTCTTGGTTTTCCTTTGTTCTAACCCCGCTTTTCTTGGTTTTCCTTTGCGCTCACTTGGCTTTTCTTGGTTTTCCTCCACTCTAACCCCGCTTTTCTTGGTTTTCCTCCGCTCTAACCCCGCTTTTCTTGGTTTTTCTCCGCTCTAACCCCGTTTCTCTTCAATTTCCTCCGCTCTATCACCGCTTTTCTTGGTTTTCCTGCGCTCTAACCCCACTTTTCTTGGTTTTCCTCCGCACTTCCCCCGCTTTTCTTGGTTTTCCTCCGCTCTAATCCCGCTTCTCTTGGTTTTTCTCCACTCTAACCCAGCTTTTCTTGGTTTTCCTCCGCTCTAACCATGCTTTTCTTGGATTTCTGCTTCTCTAACCGCGCTTTACATTGTTTTCCTCCTCTCTAACTTCTTTTTATTGGTTTTCCTCAGCTCTAACCCCTATTATCTTGGCTTTCCTCCGCTCTAACCCGCTTTTCCTGGTTTTCTTCCGTTCTAACTCTGCTTTTCTTGGTTTTCCTCCGCTCTAACCCCGCATTTCTTGGTTATCATCCGCACTAACCCCGCTTTTCTTGGTTTTTCTCCACTCTAACCCAGCTTTTCATGGTCGTTCTCCACTCTAACCATGCTTTTCTCGGATTTCTGCTGCTCTAACCGCGCTTTTCTTGGTTTTCTTCCTCTCTAACTTCTTTTTCTTGGTTTTTCTCCGCTCTAAACCCGCTTTTTTTGTTTTCCTCCGCACTTATTCCGCTTTTCTTTGTTTTCCTCCTTTCCAACCCCTCTATTCTTGGTTTTCCTCCATTCTAATCCCGCTTCTCTTGGATTTTCTCCACTCTGAACCAGCTTTTCTTGGTTTTTCTCCACTCTAACCATGCTTTTCTTGGATTTCTGCTGCTCTAACCACGCTTTACTTTGTTTTCCTCCGCTCTAACCCCGCTTTTCTTGGTTTTCCTTCGCTCTAACCCCGATTATCTTGGTTTTCCTGCTCTCTAACCCCTCTTTTCTACGTTTTCGTCCGTTCTAACTATGCTTTTCTTGGATTTCCTCCGCTCTAACCCCGCATTTCTTTGTTTTCATCCGCATGAACAACGTTTTTCTTGGTTTTCCTCCGCTCTAACTTCGCATTTCCTAGTTTTCCTCCGCTCTAACCACACATTTGTTGGTTTTCCTCCACTCTAACCCCGCTTTTCATGGTTTTCCTCCGCTCTAACCCCGCTTTTCTTGGTTTTCCTCCGCTCTAACCCCGCTTTCCTTGGTTCTCCTCCACACTAACCCCGCTTTTCTTGGATTTCCACCACTCCAACTTCACATTTCTTTCTTTTCCTCCGCACTAACTTTACTTTTCTTGGTTTTCCTCCTTTCTAACCCCGCTTTTCTTGGTTTTCCTCAGCTCTAACCCCACATTTCATGCTTTTCCTCCGCTCTAACACCGATTTTCTTGGTTTTCCTCCGCACTTATTCTGCTTTTCTTGGTTTTCCTCAGCTCTAACCCCACTTTTCTTTCTTTTCCTCCGCTCTAACTTTACTTTTCTTGGTTTTCCTCAGCTCTAACCACGCTTTTCTTGGTTTTCCTCCGCTCTAACTTCGCTTTTCTTGGATTTCCTCCGCTCTAACATCGCTTTTCTTGGTTTTTCTCCTCTCTGACCCCGCTTTTCTTGGTTTTCCTCCGCTCTAACCCCGCTTTTCTTGGTTTTTCTCCGCTCTAACCCCGTTTCTCTTCGTTTTCCTCCGCTCTATCACCGCTTTTCTTGGTTTTCCTGTGCTCTAACCCCACTTTTCTTGGTTTTCCTCCACTCTAACCCCGCTTTTCTTGGTTTTCCTCCGCTCTAACCCCGCTTTTCTTGGTTTTTCTCCGCTCTAACCCCGTTTCTCTTCAATTTCCTCCGCTCTATCACCGCTTTTCTTGGTTTTCCTGCGCTCTAACCCCACTTTTCTTGGTTTTCCTCCGCACTTCCCCCGCTTTTCTTGGTTTTCCTCCGCTCTAATCCCGCTTCTCTTGGTTTTTCTCCACTCTAACCCAGCTTTTCTTGGTTTTCCTCCGCTCTAACCATGCTTTTCTTGGATTTCTGCTTCTCTAACCGCGCTTTACATTGTTTTCCTCCTCTCTAACTTCTTTTTATTGGTTTTCCTCAGCTCTAACCCCTATTATCTTGGCTTTCCTCCGCTCTAACCCGCTTTTCCTGGTTTTCTTCCGTTCTAACTCTGCTTTTCTTGGTTTTCCTCCGCTCTAACCCCGCATTTCTTGGTTATCATCCGCACTAACCCCGCTTTTCTTGGTTTTTCTCCACTCTAACCCAGCTTTTCATGGTCGTTCTCCACTCTAACCATGCTTTTCTCGGATTTCTGCTGCTCTAACCGCGCTTTTCTTGGTTTTCTTCCTCTCTAACTTCTTTTTCTTGGTTTTTCTCCGCTCTAAACCCGCTTTTTTTGTTTTCCTCCGCACTTATTCCGCTTTTCTTTGTTTTCCTCCTTTCCAACCCCTCTATTCTTGGTTTTCCTCCATTCTAATCCCGCTTCTCTTGGATTTTCTCCACTCTGAACCAGCTTTTCTTGGTTTTTCTCCACTCTAACCATGCTTTTCTTGGATTTCTGCTGCTCTAACCACGCTTTACTTTGTTTTCCTCCGCTCTAACCCCGCTTTTCTTGGTTTTCCTTCGCTCTAACCCCGATTATCTTGGTTTTCCTGCTCTCTAACCCCTCTTTTCTACGTTTTCGTCCGTTCTAACTATGCTTTTCTTGGATTTCCTCCGCTCTAACCCCGCATTTCTTTGTTTTCATCCGCATGAACAACGTTTTTCTTGGTTTTCCTCCGCTCTAACTTCGCATTTCCTAGTTTTCCTCCGCTCTAACCACACATTTGTTGGTTTTCCTCCACTCTAACCCCGCTTTTCATGGTTTTCCTCCGCTCTAACCCCGCTTTTCTTGGTTTTCCTCCGCTCTAACCCCGCTTTCCTTGGTTCTCCTCCACACTAACCCCGCTTTTCTTGGATTTCCACCACTCCAACTTCACATTTCTTTCTTTTCCTCCGCACTAACTTTACTTTTCTTGGTTTTCCTCCTTTCTAACCCCGCTTTTCTTGGTTTTCCTCAGCTCTAACCCCACATTTCATGCTTTTCCTCCGCTCTAACACCGATTTTCTTGGTTTTCCTCCGCACTTATTCTGCTTTTCTTGGTTTTCCTCAGCTCTAACCCCACTTTTCTTTCTTTTCCTCCGCTCTAACTTTACTTTTCTTGGTTTTCCTCAGCTCTAACCACGCTTTTCTTGGTTTTCCTCTGCTCTAACTTCGCTTTTCTTGGATTTCCTCCGCTCTAACATCGCTTTTCTTGGTTTTTCTCCTCTCTGACCCCGCTTTTCTTGGTTTTCCTCCGCTCTAACCCCGCTTTTCTTGGTTTTTCTCCGCTCTAACCCCGTTTCTCTTCGTTTTCCTCCGCTCTATCACCGCTTTTCTTGGTTTTCCTGTGCTCTAACCCCACTTTTCTTGGTTTTCCTCCACTCTAACCCCGCTTTTCTTGGTTTTCCTCCGCTCTAACCCCGCTTTTCTTGGTTTTTCTCCGCTCTAACCCCGTTTCTCTTCAATTTCCTCCGCTCTATCACCGCTTTTCTTGGTTTTCCTGCGCTCTAACCCCACTTTTCTTGGTTTTCCTCCGCACTTCCCCCGCTTTTCTTGGTTTTCCTCCGCTCTAATCCCGCTTCTCTTGGTTTTTCTCCACTCTAACCCAGCTTTTCTTGGTTTTCCTCCGCTCTAACCATGCTTTTCTTGGATTTCTGCTTCTCTAACCGCGCTTTACATTGTTTTCCTCCTCTCTAACTTCTTTTTATTGGTTTTCCTCAGCTCTAACCCCTATTATCTTGGCTTTCCTCCGCTCTAACCCGCTTTTCCTGGTTTTCTTCCGTTCTAACTCTGCTTTTCTTGGTTTTCCTCCGCTCTAACCCCGCATTTCTTGGTTATCATCCGCACTAACCCCGCTTTTCTTGGTTTTTCTCCACTCTAACCCAGCTTTTCATGGTCGTTCTCCACTCTAACCATGCTTTTCTCGGATTTCTGCTGCTCTAACCGCGCTTTTCTTGGTTTTCTTCCTCTCTAACTTCTTTTTCTTGGTTTTTCTCCGCTCTAAACCCGCTTTTTTTGTTTTCCTCCGCACTTATTCCGCTTTTCTTTGTTTTCCTCCTTTCCAACCCCTCTATTCTTGGTTTTCCTCCATTCTAATCCCGCTTCTCTTGGATTTTCTCCACTCTGAACCAGCTTTTCTTGGTTTTTCTCCACTCTAACCATGCTTTTCTTGGATTTCTGCTGCTCTAACCACGCTTTACTTTGTTTTCCTCCGCTCTAACCCCGCTTTTCTTGGTTTTCCTTCGCTCTAACCCCGATTATCTTGGTTTTCCTGCTCTCTAACCCCTCTTTTCTACGTTTTCGTCCGTTCTAACTATGCTTTTCTTGGATTTCCTCCGCTCTAACCCCGCATTTCTTTGTTTTCATCCGCATGAACAACGTTTTTCTTGGTTTTCCTCCGCTCTAACTTCGCATTTCCTAGTTTTCCTCCGCTCTAACCACACATTTGTTGGTTTTCCTCCACTCTAACCCCGCTTTTCATGGTTTTCCTCCGCTCTAACCCCGCTTTTCTTGGTTTTCCTCCGCTCTAACCCCGCTTTCCTTGGTTCTCCTCCACACTAACCCCGCTTTTCTTGGATTTCCACCACTCCAACTTCACATTTCTTTCTTTTCCTCCGCACTAACTTTACTTTTCTTGGTTTTCCTCCTTTCTAACCCCGCTTTTCTTGGTTTTCCTCAGCTCTAACCCCACATTTCATGCTTTTCCTCCGCTCTAACACCGATTTTCTTGGTTTTCCTCCGCACTTATTCTGCTTTTCTTGGTTTTCCTCAGCTCTAACCCCACTTTTCTTTCTTTTCCTCCGCTCTAACTTTACTTTTCTTGGTTTTCCTCAGCTCTAACCACGCTTTTCTTGGTTTTCCTCCGCTCTAACTTCGCTTTTCTTGGATTTCCTCCGCTCTAACATCGCTTTTCTTGGTTTTTCTCCTCTCTGACCCCGCTTTTCTTGGTTTTCCTCCGCTCTAACCCCGCTTTTCTTGGTTTTTCTCCGCTCTAACCCCGTTTCTCTTCGTTTTCCTCCGCTCTATCACCGCTTTTCTTGGTTTTCCTGTGCTCTAACCCCACTTTTCTTGGTTTTCCTTTGCTCTAACCCTGCTTTTCTTGGTTTTCCTCCGCACTAACCCCGCTTTTCTTGGTTTTTCTCCACTCTAACCCAGCTTTTCATGGTCTTTCTCCACTCTAACCATGCTTTTCTCGGATTTCTGCTGCTCTAACCGTGCTTTTCTTCGTTTTATCCTCTCTAAGTTCTTTTTCTTTGTTTTCCTCGGCTCTAACCCCGCTTTTCTTGGTTTTCCTCCGCACTTATTGCGCTTTTCTTGGTTTTCCTCCGCTCTAACCTCACTTTTCTTGGTTTTCCTCCGCTCTAACCCCGCTTTTCTTGGTTTTCCTCCGCTCTAACCCCGCTTTTCTTGGTTTTCCTCCGCTCTAATCCTGCTTTTCTTGGTTTTCCTCCGCTCTAACCCCGCTTTTCTTGGATTTCCTCCACTCTAACTTCGCTTTTATTGGATTTCCTTTGCTCTAACCCTGCTTTTCTTGGTTTTCATTTGCTCTAACCCTGCTTTTCTTGGTTTTCCTCCGCACTTATTCCGCTTATCTTGGTTTTCCACCCCTCTCACTTCGCTTTTCTTGGTTTTCCTCTGCACTAACCCCGCTCTTCTTGGTTTTCCTCCGCTCTAACCCCGCTTTTCTTGGTTTTCCTCAGCTCTAACCCCGATTTTCTTTGTTTTCCTACGCTCTAACCCTGCTTTTCTTGGTTTTCCTCCTCTCTAACCCCGCTTTTCTTGGTTTTCCTCAGCTCTAACCCCTCTTTTCTTGGTTTTCCTCTGCTCAAACTTCACTTTTCTTGGTTTTCCTCCGCTCTATCACCGCTTTTCTTGGTTTTCCTGCGCTCTAAAACCACTTTTCTTGGTTTTCATTTGCACTAACCCTGCTTTTCTTGGTTTTCCTTCGCTCTAACTTCACTTTTCTTGGTTTTCCTCCGCTCTATCACCGCTTTTCTTTGTTTTCCTGCGCTCTAAAACCACTTTTCTTGGTTTTCCTTTGTTCTAACCCCGCTTTTCTTGGTTTTCCTTTGCGCTCACTTGGCTTTTCTTGGTTTTCCTCCGCTCTAACCCCGCTTTTCTTGGTTTTCCTCCGCTCTAACCCCGCTTTTCTTGGTTTTTCTCCACTCTAACCCCGTTTCTCTTCATTTTCCTTTGCTCTATCACCGCTTTTCTTGGTTTTCCTGCGCTCTAACCCCACTTTTCTTGGTTTTCCTCCGCACTTCCCCCGCTTTTCTTGGTTTTCCTCCACTCTAATCCCGCTTCTCTTGGTTTTTCTCCACTCTGAACCAGCTTTTCTTGGTTTTTCTCCACTCTAACTATGCTTTTCTTGGATTTCTGCTGCTGTAACCGCGCTTTACTGTGTTTTCCTCCGTTCTAACCCCGCTTTTCTTGGTTTTCCTTCGCTCTAACCCCGATTTTCTTGGTTTTCCTCCGCACTTATTCCGCTTTTCTTGGTTTTCCTCAGCTCTAACCCCACTTTTCATGGTTTTCCTCCGCTCTAACTTCGCTTTCCTTGGTTTTCCTTTCCTCTAACCCCGCTTTTCTTGGTTTTCCTCCACACTAACACCGCTTTTCTTGGTTTTCCTCCTCTCTAACACCGCTTTTCTTGGTTTTCCTTTCCTCTAACCACGCTTTTCTTGGTTTTCTCCGCACTAACCCCGCTTTTCTTGTTTTTTCTCCACTCTAACCCAGCTTTTTATGGTTTTTCTACACTCTAACCATGCTTTTCGCGGATTTCTGCTGCTCGAACCGCCCTTTTCTTCGTTTTCTTCCTCTCTAACTTCTTTTTCTCGGTTTTCCTTCGCTCTAACCCCGCTTTTCTTGGTTTTCCTACGCTCTAACCCCGCTTTTCTTGGATTTCCTCCGCTTTAACCCTGCTTTTCTTGGTTTTTCTCCTCTCTAACCCCGCTTTTCCTTGTTTTCCTCCCTTCTATCCCCGCTTTTCTTGATTTTTCTCCGCTCTAACCCCGTTTCTCTTGGTTTTCCTCTGCTCTAACACCGCTTTTCTTGGTTTTCCTTTGTTCTAACCCCGCTTTTCTTGGTTTTCCTTTGCGCTAACTTGGCTTTTCATGGTTTTCCTCCGCTCTAACCCCGCTATTCTTGGTTTTCCCCTCATGTATCCCAACTTTTCTTGGTTTTTCTCTGCTCTAACCCCGTTTCTCTTGGTTTTCCTCCTCTCTAACACCGCTTTTCTTGGTTTTCCTTTCCTCTAACCACGCTTTTCTTGGTTTTCTCCGCACTAACCCCGCTTTTCTTGTTTTTTCTCCACTCTAACCCAGCTTTTTATGGTTTTTCTCCACTCTAACCATGCTTTTCGCGGATTTCTGCTGCTCTAACCGCCTTTTTCTTCGTTTTCTTCCTCTCTAACTTCTTTTTCTCGGTTTTCCTCCGCTCTAACCCCGCTTTTCTTGGTTTTCCTACGCTCTAACCCCGCTTTTCTTGGATTTCCTCCGCTCCAACTTCGCTTTTCTTTGTTTTCCTTTGCTCTAACCCTGCTTTTCTTGGATTTCCTCCGCTCTAACCCCGCTTTTCTTGGTTTTCCTCCGCTCTACCCCGCTTTTCTTGGTTTTCCTCCGCTCTAACACCGCTTTTCTTGATTTTCCTTTGTTCTAACCCCGCTTTTCTTGGTTTTCCTCCGCTCTAACCCCGCTTTACTTGGTTTTCCTCCGCTCTAACTTCGCTTTTCTTGGTTTTCCTCCGCACTAACCCCTCTTTTCTTGGTTTTCCTCAGCTCTAACCCCGTTTCTCTTGGTTTTCCTCCTCTCTAACACCGCTTTTCTTGGTTTTCCTTTCCTCTAACCCAGCTTTTCTTGGTTTTCCTCCGCTCTAACCCCGCTTTTCTTGGTTTTCCTCAGCTCTAACCCCGATTTTCTTTGTTTTCCTACGCTCTAACCCCGCTTTTCTTGGTTTTCCTCCGCTCACACTTCGCTTTTCTTCGTTTTCCTTTGCTATAACCCTGCTTTTCTTGGTTTTCCTCCGCTCTAACCCCGCTTTTCTTGGTTTTCCTCCGCTCTAACCCCTCTTTTCTTGGTTTTCCTCCGCTCTAACTTCACTTTTCTTGGTTTTCCTCCGCTCTATCACCGCTTTTCTTGGTTTTCCTGCGCTCTAAAACCACTTTTCTTGGTTTTCATTTGCTCTAACCCTGCTTTTCTTGGTTTTCCTCCGCTCTAACACCGCTTTTCTTGGTTTTTCTCCGCTCTAACCTTGTTTCTCTTCGTTTTCCTCCACTCTATCACTGCTTTTCTTGGTTTTCCTGCGCTCTAACCCCACTTTTCTTGGTTTTCCTCTGAACTTAGCCCGCTTTTCTTGGTTTTCCTCCGCTCTAATCCCGCTTCTCTTGGTTTTTCTCCACTCTAACCCAGCTTTTCTTGGTTTTTCTCCACTCTAACCATGCTTTTCTTGGATTTCTGGTTCTCTAACTGTGCTTTACTTTGTTTTCCTCCTCTCTAACTTCTTTTTCTTGGTTTTCCTCCTCTCTAACCCCTATTATCTTTGTTTTCCTCCACTCTAACCCGCTTTTCCTGGTTTTCTTCCATTCTAACTCTGCTTTTCTTGGTTTTCCTCCGCTCTAACCCCGCATTTCTTGGTTATCATCCGCACTAACCCCGCTTTTCTTGGTTTTTCTCCACTCTAACCCCGCTTTTCTTGGTTTTCCTCCGCTCTAACCCCCCTTTCCTTGGTTCTCCTCCACACTAACCCCGCTTTTCTTGGTTTTCCTCTGCTCCAACTTCACTTTTCTTTCTTTTCCTCCGCACTAACTTTACTTTTCTTGGTTTTCCTCCTTTCTAACCCCGCTTTTCTTGGTTTTCCTCCACTCTAACTTCTCTTTTCTTGGTTTTCCTCCGCTCTATCACTGCTTTTCTTGGTTTTCCTGCGCTCTAACCCCACTTTTCTTGGTTTTCCTCCGCACTTCCCCCGCTTTTCTTGGTTTTCCTCCACTCTAATCACGCTTCTCTTGGTTTTTCTCCACTCTGAACCAGCTTTTCTTGGTTTTTCTCCACTCTAACTATGCTTTTCTTGGATTTCTGCTGCTGTAACCGCGCTTTACTGTGTTTTCCTCCGCTCTAACCCCGCTTTTCTTGGTTTTCCTTCACTCTAACCCCGATTTTCTTGGTTTTCCTCCGCACTTATTCCGCTTTTCTTGGTTTTCCTCAGCTCTAACCCCACTTTTCATGGTTTTCCTCCGCTCTAACTTCGCTTTCCTTGGTTTTCCTTTCCTCTAACCCCGCTTTTCTTGGTTTTCCTCCACACTAACACCGCTTTTCTTGGTTTTCCTCCGCTCTAACACCGCTTTTCTTGGTTTTCCTTTCCTCTAACCACGCTTTTCTTGGTTTTCTCCGCACTAACCCCGCTTTTCTTGTTTTTTCTCCACTCTAACCCAGCTTTTTATGGTTTTTCTCCACTCTAACCATGCTTTTCTCGGATTTCTGCTGCTCGAACCGCCCTTTTCTTCGTTTTCTTCCTCTCTAACTTCTTTTTCTCGGTTTTCCTTCGCTCTAACCCCGCTTTTCTTGGTTTTCCTACGCTCTAACCCCGCTTTTCTTGGATTTCCTCCGCTTTAACCCTGCTTTTCTTGGTTTTTCTCCTCTCTAACCCCGCTTTTCCTTGTTTTCCTCCCTTCTATCCCCGCTTTTCTTGATTTTTCTCCGCTCTAACCCCGTTTCTCTTGGTTTTCCTCCGCTCTAACACCGCTTTTCTTGGTTTTCCTTTGTTCTAACCCCGCTTTTCTTGGTTTTCCTTTGCGCTAACTTGGCTTTTCTTGGTTTTCCTCCGCTCTAACCCACTATTCTTGGTTTTCCCCTCATCTATCCCAACTTTTCTTGGTTTTTCTCTGCTCTAACCCCGTTTCTCTTGGTTTTCCTCCTCTCTAACACCGCTTTTCTTGGTTTTCCTTTCCTCTAACCACGCTTTTCTTGGTTTTCTCCGCACTAACCCCGCTTTTCTTGTTTTTTCTCCACTCTAACCCAGCTTTTTATGGTTTTTCTCCACTCTAACCATGCTTTTCTCGGATTTCTGCTGCTCGAACCGCCCTTTTCTTTGTTTTCTTCCTCTCTAACTTCTTTTTCTCGGTTTTCCTTCGCTCTAACCCCGCTTTTCTTGGTTTTCCTACGCTCTAACCCCGCTTTTCTTGGATTTCCTCCGCTTTAACCCTGCTTTTCTTGGTTTTTCTCCTCTCTAACCCCGCTTTTCCTTGTTTTCCTCCCTTCTATCCCCGCTTTTCTTGATTTTTCTCCGATCTAACCCCGTTTCTCTTGGTTTTCCTCCGCTCTAACACCGCTTTTCTTGGTTTTCCTTTGTTCTAACCCCGCTTTTCTTGGTTTTCCTTTGCGCTAACTTGGCTTTTCTTGGTTTTCCTCCGCTCTAACCCACTATTCTTGGTTTTCCCCTCATCTATCCCAACTTTTCTTGGTTTTTCTCTGCTCTAACCCCGTTTCTCTTGGTTTTCCTCCTCTCTAACACCGCTTTTCTTGGTTTTCCTTTCCTCTAACCACGCTTTTCTTGGTTTTCTCCGCACTAACCCCGCTTTTCTTGTTTTTTCTCCACTCTAACCCAGCTTTTTATGGTTTTTCTCCACTCTAACCATGCTTTTCGCGGATTTCTGCTGCTCTAACCGCCTTTTTCTTCGTTTTCTTCCTCTCTAACTTCTTTTTCTCGGTTTTCCTCCGCTCTAACCCCGCTTTTCTTGGTTTTCCTACGCTCTAACCCCGCTTTTCTTGGATTTCCTCCGCTCTAACTTCGCTTTTCTTTGTTTTCCTTTGCTCTAACCCTGCTTTTCTTGGTTTTCCTCCGCTCTAACCCCGCTTTTCTTGGTTTTCCTCCGCTCTACCCCGCTTTTCTTGGTTTTCCTCCGCTCTAACACCGCTTTTCTTGATTTTCCTTTGTTCTAACCCCGCTTTTCTTGGTTTTCCTCCGCTCTAACCCCGCTTTACTTGGTTTTCCTCCGCTCTAACTTCGCTTTTCTTGGTTTTCCTCCGCACTAACCCCTCTTTTCTTGGTTTTCCTCAGCTCTAACCCCGTTTCTCTTGGTTTTCCTCCTCTCTAACACCGCTTTTCTTGGTTTTCCTTTCCTCTAACCCAGCTTTTCTTGGTTTTCCTCCGCTCTAACCCCGCTTTTCTTGGTTTTCCTCAGCTCTAACCCCGATTTTCTTTGTTTTCCTACGCTCTAACCCCGCTTTTCTTGGTTTTCCTCCGCTCACACTTCGCTTTTCTTCGTTTTCCTTTGCTATAACCCTGCTTTTCTTGGTTTTCCTCCGCTCTAACCCCGCTTTTCTTGGTTTTCCTCCGCTCTAACCCCTCTTTTCTTGGTTTTCCTCCGCTCTAACTTCACTTTTCTTGGTTTTCCTCCGCTCTATCACCGCTTTTCTTGGTTTTCCTGCGCTCTAAAACCACTTTTCTTGGTTTTCATTTGCTCTAACCCTGCTTTTCTTGGTTTTCCTCCGCTCTAACACCGCTTTTCTTGGTTTTTCTCCGCTCTAACCTTGTTTCTCTTCGTTTTCCTCCACTCTATCACTGCTTTTCTTGGTTTTCCTGCGCTCTAACCCCACTTTTCTTGGTTTTCCTCCGAACTTAGCCCGCTTTTCTTGGTTTTCCTCCGCTCTAATCCTGCTTCTTTTGGTTTTTCTCCACTCTAACCCAGCTTTTCTTGGTTTTTCTCCACTCTAACCATGCTTTTCTTGGATTTCTGGTTCTCTAACTGTGCTTTACTTTGTTTTCCTCCTCTCTAACTTCTTTTTCTTGGTTTTCCTCCTCTCTAACCCCTATTATCTTTGTTTTCCTCCACTCTAACCCGCTTTTCCTGGTTTTCTTCCATTCTAACTCTGCTTTTCTTGGTTTTCCTCCGCTCTAACCCCGCATTTCTTGGTTATCATCCGCACTAACCCCGCTTTTCTTGGTTTTTCTCCACTCTAACCCCGCTTTTCTTGGTTTTCCTCCGCTCTAACCCCCCTTTCCTTGGTTCTCCTCCACACTAACCCCGCTTTTCTTGGTTTTCCTCTGCTCCAACTTCACTTTTCTTTCTTTTCCTCCGCACTAACTTTACTTTTCTTGGTTTTCCTCCTTTCTAACCCCGCTTTTCTTGGTTTTCCTCCACTCTAACTTCTCTTTTCTTGGTTTTCCTCCGCTCTATCACTGCTTTTCTTGGTTTTCCTGCGCTCTAACCCCACTTTTCTTGGTTTTCCTCCGCACTTCCCCCGCTTTTCTTGGTTTTCCTCCACTCTAATCCCGCTTCTCTTGGTTTTTCTCCACTCTGAACCAGCTTTTCTTGGTTTTTCTCCACTCTAACTATGCTTTTCTTGGATTTCTGCTGCTGTAACCGCGCTTTACTGTGTTTTCCTCCGCTCTAACCCCGCTTTTCTTGGTTTTCCTTCACTCTAACCCCGATTTTCTTGGTTTTCCTCCGCACTTATTCCGCTTTTCTTGGTTTTCCTCAGCTCTAACCCCACTTTTCATGGTTTTCCTCCGCTCTAACTTCGCTTTCCTTGGTTTTCCTTTCCTCTAACCCCGCTTTTCTTGGTTTTCCTCCACACTAACACCGCTTTTCTTGGTTTTCCTCCGCTCTAACACCGCTTTTCTTGGTTTTCCTTTCCTCTAACCACGCTTTTCTTGGTTTTCTCCGCACTAACCCCGCTTTTCTTGTTTTTTCTCCACTCTAACCCAGCTTTTTATGGTTTTTCTCCACTCTAACCATGCTTTTCTCGGATTTCTGCTGCTCGAACCGCCCTTTTCTTCGTTTTCTTCCTCTCTAACTTCTTTTTCTCGGTTTTCCTTCGCTCTAACCCCGCTTTTCTTGGTTTTCCTACGCTCTAACCCCGCTTTTCTTGGATTTCCTCCGCTTTAACCCTGCTTTTCTTGGTTTTTCTCCTCTCTAACCCCGCTTTTCCTTGTTTTCCTCCCTTCTATCCCCGCTTTTCTTGATTTTTCTCCGCTCTAACCCCGTTTCTCTTGGTTTTCCTCCGCTCTAACACCGCTTTTCTTGGTTTTCCTTTGTTCTAACCCCGCTTTTCTTGGTTTTCCTTTGCGCTAACTTGGCTTTTCTTGGTTTTCCTCCGCTCTAACCCACTATTCTTGGTTTTCCCCTCATCTATCCCAACTTTTCTTGGTTTTTCTCTGCTCTAACCCCGTTTCTCTTGGTTTTCCTCCTCTCTAACACCGCTTTTCTTGGTTTTCCTTTCCTCTAACCACGCTTTTCTTGGTTTTCTCCGCACTAACCCCGCTTTTCTTGTTTTTTCTCCACTCTAACCCAGCTTTTTATGGTTTTTCTCCACTCTAACCATGCTTTTCGCGGATTTCTGCTGCTCTAACCGCCTTTTTCTTCGTTTTCTTCCTCTCTAACTTCTTTTTCTCGGTTTTCCTCCGCTCTAACCCCGCTTTTCTTGGTTTTCCTACGCTCTAACCCCGCTTTTCTTGGATTTCCTCCGCTCTAACTTCGCTTTTCTTTGTTTTCCTTTGCTCTAACCCTGCTTTTCTTGGATTTCCTCCGCTCTAACCCCGCTTTTCTTGGTTTTCCTCCGCTCTACCCCGCTTTTCTTGGTTTTCCTCCGCTCTAACACCGCTTTTCTTGATTTTCCTTTGTTCTAACCCCGCTTTTCTTGGTTTTCCTCCGCTCTAACCCCGCTTTACTTGGTTTTCCTCTGCTCTAACTTCGCTTTTCTTGGTTTTCCTCCGCACTAACCCCTCTTTTCTTGGTTTTCCTCAGCTCTAACCCCGTTTCTCTTGGTTTTCCTCCTCTCTAACACCGCTTTTCTTGGTTTTCCTTTCCTCTAACCCAGCTTTTCTTGGTTTTCCTCCGCTCTAACCCCGCTTTTCTTGGTTTTCCTCAGCTCTAACCCCGATTTTCTTTGTTTTCCTACGCTCTAACCCCGCTTTTCTTGGTTTTCCTCCGCTCACACTTCGCTTTTCTTCGTTTTCCTTTGCTATAACCCTGGTTTTCTTGGTTTTCCTCCGCTCTAACCCCGCTTTTCTTGGTTTTCCTCCGCTCTAACCCCTCTTTTCTTGGTTTTCCTCCGCTCTAACTTCACTTTTCTTGGTTTTCCTCCGCTCTATCACCGCTTTTCTTGGTTTTCCTGCGCTCTAAAACCACTTTTCTTGGTTTTCATTTGCTCTAACCCTGCTTTTCTTGGTTTTCCTCCGCTCTAACACCGCTTTTCTTGGTTTTTCTCCGCTCTAACCTTGTTTCTCTTCGTTTTCCTCCACTCTATCACTGCTTTTCTTGGTTTTCCTGCGCTCTAACCCCACTTTTCTTGGTTTTCCTCCGAACTTAGCCCGCTTTTCTTGGTTTTCCTCCGCTCTAATCCCGCTTCTCTTGGTTTTTCTCCACTCTAACCCAGCTTTTCTTGGTTTTTCTCCACTCTAACCATGCTTTTCTTGGATTTCTGGTTCTCTAACTGTGCTTTACTTTGTTTTCCTCCTCTCTAACTTCTTTTTCTTGGTTTTCCTCCTCTCTAACCCCTATTATCTTTGTTTTCCTCCACTCTAACCCGCTTTTCCTGGTTTTCTTCCATTCTAACTCTGCTTTTCTTGGTTTTCCTCCGCTCTAACCCTGCATTTCTTGGTTATCATCCGCACTAACCCCGCTTTTCTTGGTTTTTCTCCACTCTAACCCAGCTTTTCATGGTTTTTCTCCACTCTAACCATGCTTTTCTCGGATTTCTGCTGCTCTAGCCGCGCTTTTCTTCGTTTTCTTCCTCTCTAACTTCTTTTTCTTGGTTTTTCTCCGCTCTAACCCCGCTTTTCTTGGTTTTCCTCCGCACTTATTCCGCTTTTCTTGGTTTTCCTCCTTTCCAACCCCTCTATTCTTGGTTTTCCTCCACTCTAATCCCGCTTCTATTGGTTTTTCTCCACTCTGAACCAGCTTTTCTTGGTTTTTCTCCTCTCTAACCATGCTTTTCTTGGATTTCTGCTGCTCTAACCGCGTTTACTTTGTTTTCCTCCGCTCTAACCCCGCTTTTCTTGGTTTTCCTTCGCTCTAACCCCGATTATCTTTGTTTTCCTGCTCTCTAACCCCTCTTTTCTAGGTTTTCTTCCGTTCTAACTATGCTTTTCTTGGTTTTCCTCCGCTCTAACCCCGCTTTCCTTGGTTCTCCTCCACACTAACCGCGCTTTTCTTTCTTTTCCTCCACTCCAACTTCACTTTTCTTTCTTTTCCTCCGCACTAACTTTACTTCTCTTGGTTTTCCTCCTTTCTAACCCCGCTTTTCTTCATTTTCCTCAACTCTAACCCCACGTTTCATGCTTTTCCTCCACTCTAACCCCGATTTTCTTGGTTTTCCTCCGCACTTATTCCGCTTTTCTTGGTTTTCCTCAGCTCTAACACCACTTTTCATGGTTTTCCTCCGCTCTAACTTCGCTTTCCTTGGTTTTCCTTTCCTCTAACCCCGCTTTTCTTGGTTTTCCTCCACACTAACCCCGCTTTTCTTGTTTTTTCTCCACTCTAACCATGCTTTTCTCGGATTTCTGCTGCTCGAACCGCCCTTTTCTTCGTTTTCTTCCTCTCTAACTTCTTTTTCTCGGTTTTCCTCCGCTCTATCCCGCTTTTCTTGGTTTTCCTACGCTCTAACCCCGCTTTTCTTGGATTTCCTCCGCTTTAACCCTGCTTTTCTTGGTTTTTCTCCTATCTAACCCCGCTTTTCCTTGTTTTCCTCCCTTCTATCCCCGCTTTTCTTGGTTTTTCTCCGCTCTAACCCCGTTTCTCTTGGTTTTCCTCTGCTCTAACACTGCTTTTCTTGGTTTTCCTTTGTTCTAACCCTTCTTTTCTTGGTTTTCCTTTTCGCTAACTTGGCTTTTCTTGGTTTTCCTCCGCTCTAACCCTGCTTTTCTTGGTTTTCCTCTCATCTGTCCCAACTTTTCTTGGTTTTTCTCTGCTCTAACCCCGTTTCTCTTAATTTTCCTCCTCTCTAACCCCGCTTTTCTTGGTTTTCCTTTCCTCTAACCCCGCTTTTCTTGGTTTTCCTCCGCACTAACCCCGCTTTTCTTGTTTTTTCTCCACTCTAACCCAGCTTTTTATGGTTTTTCTCCACTCTAACCATGCTTTTCTCGGATTTCTGCTGCTCTAGCCGCGCTTTTCTTCGTTTTCTTCCTCTCTAACTTCTTTTTCTTGGTTTTTCTCCGCTCTAACCCCGCTTTTCTTGGTTTTCCTCCGCACTTATTCCGCTTTTCTTGGTTTTCCTCCTTTCCAACCCCTCTATTCTTGGTTTTCCTCCACTCTAATCCCGCTTCTATTGGTTTTTCTCCACTCTGAACCAGCTTTTCTTGGTTTTTCTCCTCTCTAACCATGCTTTTCTTGGATTTCTGCTGCTCTAACCGCGTTTACTTTGTTTTCCTCCGCTCTAACCCCGCTTTTCTTGGTTTTCCTTCGCTCTAACCCCGATTATCTTTGTTTTCCTGCTCTCTAACCCCTCTTTTCTAGGTTTTCTTCCGTTCTAACTATGCTTTTCTTGGTTTTCCTCCGCTCTAACCCCGCTTTCCTTGGTTCTCCTCCACACTAACCGCGCTTTTCTTTCTTTTCCTCCACTCCAACTTCACTTTTCTTTCTTTTCCTCCGCACTAACTTTACTTCTCTTGGTTTTCCTCCTTTCTAACCCCGCTTTTCTTCGTTTTCCTCAACTCTAACCCCACGTTTCATGCTTTTCCTCCACTCTAACCCCGATTTTCTTGGTTTTCCTCCGCACTTATTCCGCTTTTCTTGGTTTTCCTCAGCTCTAACACCACTTTTCATGGTTTTCCTCCGCTCTAACTTCGCTTTCCTTGGTTTTCCTTTCCTCTAACCCCGCTTTTCTTGGTTTTCCTCCACACTAACCCCGCTTTTCTTGTTTTTTCTCCACTCTAACCATGCTTTTCTCGGATTTCTGCTGCTCGAACCGCCCTTTTCTTCGTTTTCTTCCTCTCTAACTTCTTTTTCTCGGTTTTCCTCCGCTCTATCCCGCTTTTCTTGGTTTTCCTACGCTCTAACCCCGCTTTTCTTGGATTTCCTCCGCTTTAACCCTGCTTTTCTTGGTTTTTCTCCTATCTAACCCCGCTTTTCCTTGTTTTCCTCCCTTCTATCCCCGCTTTTCTTGGTTTTTCTCCGCTCTAACCCCGTTTCTCTTGGTTTTCCTCTGCTCTAACACTGCTTTTCTTGGTTTTCCTTTGTTCTAACCCTTCTTTTCTTGGTTTTCCTTTTCGCTAACTTGGCTTTTCTTGGTTTTCCTCCGCTCTAACCCTGCTTTTCTTGGTTTTCCTCTCATCTATCCCAACTTTTCTTGGTTTTTCTCTGCTCTAACCCCGTTTCTCTTAATTTTCCTCCTCTCTAACCCCGCTTTTCTTGGTTTTCCTTTCCTCTAACCCCGCTTTTCTTGGTTTTCCTCCGCACTAACCCCGCTTTTCTTGTTTTTTCTCCACTCTAACCCAGCTTTTTATGGTTTTTCTCCACTCTAACCATGCTTTTCTCGGATTTCTGCTGCTCTAACCGCCCTTTTCTTCGTTTTCTTCCTCACTAACTTCTTTTTTTCGGTTTTCCTCCGATCTAACCCCGCTTTTCTTGTTTTTTCTCCACTCTAACCCAGCTTTTTATGGTTTTTCTCCACTCTAACCATGCTTTTCTCGGATTTCTGCTGCTCTAACCGCCCATTTCTTCGTTTTCTTCCTCACTAACTTCTTTTTCTCGGTTTTCCTTCGCTCTAACCCCGCTTTTCTTGGTTTTCCTCAGCTCTAACCCCGCTTTTCTTGGATTTCCTCCGCTCTAACTTCGCTTTTCTTTGTTTTCCTTTGCTCTAACCCTGCTTTTCTTGGTTTTCCTACGCTCTAACTTCGCTTTTCTTGGTTTTCCTCCGCTCTATCACCGCTTTTCTTGGTTTTTCTGCGCTCTAACACCACTTTTCTTGATTTTTCTCCGCTCTAACCCTGCTTTTCTTCGTTTTCCTCCGCTCTAACTTCACTTTGCTTGGTTTTCCTCCTTTCTAACCCCGCTTTTCTTGGTTTTCCTGCGCTCTAATCCCGCTTTTCTTGGATTTTCTCCACTCTAACCCAGCTTTTCTTGGTTTTTCTCCACTCTCACCATGCTTTTCTTGGATTTCTGCTTCTCTAACCGCGCTTTACTTTGTTTTCCTCCTCTCTAACTTCTTTTTATTTGTTTTCCTCCGCTCTAACCCCGATTATCTTGGTTTTTCTGCTCTCTAACCCCTCTTTTCTATTTTTTCTTCCGTTCTAACTATGCTTTTCTAGGATTTCCTCTGCTCTAACCCCGCATTTCTTCGTTTTCATCCGCATGAACAACGTTTTTCTTGGTTTTCCTCCGTTCTAACTTCGAATTTCCTAGTTTTCCTCCGCACTAACTTTGCTTTTCTTGGTTTTCCTCTGCTCTAACCCCGCTTTTCATGGTTTTCCTCCACTCTAACCCCGCTTTTCTTGGTTTTCCTCCGCTCTAACCCCGCTTTCCTTGGTTCTCCTCCACACTAACCCCGCTTTTCTTGGTTTTCCTCTGCTCCAACTTCACTTTTCTTTCTTTTCCTCCGCACTAACTTTACTTTTCTTGGTTTTCCTCCTTTCTAACCCCGCTTTTCTTGGTTTTCCTCCACTCTAACTTCTCTTTTCTTGGTTTTCCTCCGCTCTATCACCGCTTTTCTTGGTTTTCCTCCGCTCTAACCCCGCTTTTCTTGCTTTTTCTCTGCTCTAACCCTGCTTTTCTTGGTTTTCCTCTGCTCTAACTTCACTTTGCATGCTTTTCCTCCTTTCTAACCCTGCTTTTCTTGGTTTTCCTCCGCTCTAATCCCGCTTCTCTTGGTTTTTCTCCACTCTAACCCAGCTTTTCTTGGTTTTTCTCCACTCGCACCATGCTTTTCTTGGATTTCTGCTTCTCTAACCACGCTTTACTTTGTTTTCCTCCTCTCTAACTTCTTTTTATTGGTTTTCCTCCGCTCTAACCCCGATTATCTTGGTTTTTCTGCTCTCTACCCCCTCTTTTCTATTTTTTCTTCCGTTCTAACTATGCTTTTCTAGGATTTCCTCTGCTCTAACCCCGCATTTCTTCGTTTTCATCCGCATGAACAACGTTTTTCTTGGTTTTCCTCTGCTCTAACTTCGAATTTCCTAGTTTTCCTCCGCTCTAACTTCGCTTTTCTTGGTTTTCCTCTGCTCTAACCCCGCTTTTCATGGTTTTCCTCCACTCTAACCCCGCTTTTCTTTGTTTTCCTCCGCTCTAACCTCGCTTTTCTTGGTTTTCCTCCGCTCTAACTTCGCTTTTCTTGGTTTTCCTCCGCTCTAACCCTGCTTTTCTTGGTTCTCCTCCACACTAACCCCGCTTTTCTTGTTTTTTCTCCACTCTAACCCAGCTTTTCATGGTTTTTCTCCGCTCTAACCATGCTTTTCTCAGATTTCTGCTGCTCTAACCGAACTTTTCTTCGTTTTCTTCATCTCTAACTTCTTTTTCTCGGTTTTCCTCCTCTCTAACCCCGCTTTTCTTGGTTTTCCTCCGCACTTATTCCGCTTTTCTTGGATTTCCTCCGCTCTAACTTCGCTTTTCTTGGTTTTCCTCTACTCTAACCCCGCTCTTCTTGGTTTTCCTCCGCTCTAACCCCGCTTTTCTTGGTTTTCCTCAGCTCTAACCCCGCTTTTCTTGGATTTCCTCCGCTCTAACTTCGCTTTTCTTGGTTTTCCTTTGCTCTAACCCTGCTTTTCTTGGTATTTTCCGCCTTAACCCCGCTTTACTTGGTTTTCCTCCGCTCTAACTTCGCTTTTCTTGGTTTTCCTCTGCACTAACCCCTCTTTTCTTGGTTTTCCTCCGCACTAACCCCGCTTTTCTTGGTTGTTCTCCACTCTAACCCAGCTTTTCATGGTTTTTCTCCGCTCTAACCATGCTTTTCTCGGATTTCTGCTGCTCTAATCGCGCTTTCCTTCGTTTTCTTCTACTCTAACTTCTTTTCTCAGTTTTCCTTTGCTCTAACCCCGCTTTTCTAGGTTTTCCTTTGCACTTATTCCGCTTTTATTGGTATTCCTCCGCTCTAAAACCGCTTTTCTTGGTATTCCTCTGCTCTAACCCCGCTCTTCTTGGTTTTCCTCCGCTCTAACCCCGCTTTTCTTGGTTTTCCTCAGCTCTAACCCCGCTTTTCTTGGTTTTCCTACGCTCTAACCCCGATTTTCTTGGATTTCCTCCGCTCTAACCCCGCTTTTCTTGGATTTCCTCAGCTCTAACCCCGCTTTTCTTGGTTTTCCTCCGCACTTATTCCGCTTTTCTTGGTTTTCCTCCTTTCCAACCCCTCTATTCTTGGTTTTCCTCCACTCTAATCCCGCTTCTATTGGTTTTTCTCCACTCTGAACCAGCTTTTCTTGGTTTTTCTCCTCTCTAACCATGCTTTTCTTGGATTTCTGCTGCTCTAACCGCGTTTACTTTGTTTTCCTCCGCTCTAACCCCGCTTTTCTTGGTTTTCCTTCGCTCTAACCCCGATTATCTTTGTTTTCCTGCTCTCTAACCCCTCTTTTCTAGGTTTTCTTCCGTTCTAACTATGCTTTTCTTGGTTTTCCTCCGCTCTAACCCCGCTTTCCTTGGTTCTCCTCCACACTAACCGCGCTTTTCTTTCTTTTCCTCCACTCCAACTTCACTTTTCTTTCTTTTCCTCCGCACTAACTTTACTTCTCTTGGTTTTCCTCCTTTCTAACCCCGCTTTTCTTCGTTTTCCTCAACTCTAACCCCATGTTTCATGCTTTTCCTCCACTCTAACCCCGATTTTCTTGGTTTTCCTCCGCACTTATTCCGCTTTTCTTGGTTTTCCTCAGCTCTAACACCACTTTTCATGGTTTTCCTCCGCTCTAACTTCGCTTTCCTTGGTTTTCCTTTCCTCTAACCCCGCTTTTCTTGGTTTTCCTCCACACTAACCCCGCTTTTCTTGTTTTTTCTCCACTCTAACCATGCTTTTCTCGGATTTCTGCTGCTCGAACCGCCCTTTTCTTCGTTTTCTTCCTCTCTAACTTCTTTTTCTCGGTTTTCCTCCGCTCTATCCCGCTTTTCTTGGTTTTCCTACGCTCTAACCCCGCTTTTCTTGGATTTCCTCCGCTTTAACCCTGCTTTTCTTGGTTTTTCTCCTATCTAACCCCGCTTTTCCTTGTTTTCCTCCCTTCTATCCCCGCTTTTCTTGGTTTTTCTCCGCTCTAACCCCGTTTCTCTTGGTTTTCCTCTGCTCTAACACTGCTTTTCTTGGTTTTCCTTTGTTCTAACCCTTCTTTTCTTGGTTTTCCTTTTCGCTAACTTGGCTTTTCTTGGTTTTCCTCCGCTCTAACCCTGCTTTTCTTGGTTTTCCTCTCATCTATCCCAACTTTTCTTGGTTTTTCTCTGCTCTAACCCCGTTTCTCTTGGTTTTCCTCCTCTCTAACCCCGCTTTTCTTGGTTTTCCTTTCCTCTAACCCCGCTTTTCTTGGTTTTCCTCCGCACTAACCCCGCTTTTCTTGTTTTTTCTCCACTCTAACCCAGCTTTTTATGGTTTTTCTCCACTCTAACCATGCTTTTCTCGGATTTCTGCTGCTCTAACCGCCCTTTTCTTCGTTTTCTTCCTCACTAACTTCTTTTTTTCGGTTTTCCTCCGATCTAACCCCGCTTTTCTTGTTTTTTCTCCACTCTAACCCAGCTTTTTATGGTTTTTCTCCACTCTAACCATGCTTTTCTCGGATTTCTGCTGCTCTAACCGCCCTTTTCTTCGTTTTCTTCCTAACTAACTTCTATTTCTCGGTTTTCCTTCGCTCTAACCCCGCTTTTCTTGGTTTTCCTCAGCTCTAACCCCGCTTTTCTTGGATTTCCTCCGCTCTAACTTCGCTTTTCTTTGTTTTCCTTTGCTCTAACCCTGCTTTTCTTGGTTTTCCTACGCTCTAACTTCGCTTTTCTTGGTTTTCCTCCGCTCTATCACCGCTTTTCTTGGTTTTTCTGCGCTCTAACACCACTTTTCTTGATTTTTCTCCGCTCTAATCCTGCTTTTCTTCGTTTTCCTCCGCTCTAACTTCACTTTGCTTGGTTTTCCTCCTTTCTAACCCCGCTTTTCTTGGTTTTCCTGCGCTCTAATCCCGCTTTTCTTGGATTTTCTCCACTCTAACCCAGCTTTTCTTGGTTTTTCTCCACTCTCACCATGCTTTTCTTGGATTTCTGCTTCTCTAACCGCGCTTTACTTTGTTTTCCTCCTCTCTAACTTCTTTTTATTTGTTTTCCTCCGCTCTAACCCCGATTATCTTGGTTTTTCTGCTCTCTAACCCCTCTTTTCTATTTTTTCTTCCGTTCTAACTATGCTTTTCTAGGATTTCCTCTGCTCTAACCCCGCATTTCTTCGTTTTCATCCGCATGAACAACGTTTTTCTTGGTTTTCCTCCGCTCTAACTTCGAATTTCCTAGTTTTCCTCCGCACTAACTTTGCTTTTCTTGGTTTTCCTCTGCTCTAACCCCGCTTTTCATGGTTTTCCTCCACTCTAACCCCGCTTTTCTTGGTTTTCCTCCGCTCTAACCCCGCTTTCCTTGGTTCTCCTCCACACTAACCCCGCTTTTCTTGGTTTTCCTCTGCTCCAACTTCACTTTTCTTTCTTTTCCTCCGCACTAACTTTACTTTTCTTGGTTTTCCTCCTTTCTAACCCCGCTTTTCTTGGTTTTCCTCCACTCTAACTTCTCTTTTCTTGGTTTTCCTCCGCTCTATCACCGCTTTTCTTGGTTTTCCTCCGCTCTAACACCAGTTTTCTTGATTTTCCTCTGCTCTAACCCTGCTTTTCTTGTTTTTCCTCCGCTCTAACTTCACTTTGCATGCTTTTCCTCCTTTCTAACCCTGCTTTTCTTGGTTTTCCTCCGCTCTAATCCCGCTTCTCTTGGTTTTTCTCCACTCTAACCCAGCTTTTCTTGGTTTTTCTCCACTCGCACCATGCTTTTCTTGGATTTCTGCTTCTCTAACCGCGCTTTACTTTGTTTTCCTCCTCTCTAACTTCTTTTTATTGGTTTTCCTCCGCTCTAACCCCGATTATCTTGGTTTTTCTGCTCTCTAACCCCACTTTTCTATTTTTTCTTCCGTTCTAACTATGCTTTTCTAGGATTTCCTCTGCTCTAACCTCGCATTTCTTCGTTTTCATCCGCATGAACAACGTTTTTCTTGGTTTTCCTCTGCTCTAACTTCGAATTTCCTAGTTTTCCTCCGCTCTAACTTCGCTTTTCTTGGTTTTCCTCTGCTCTAACCCCGCTTTTCATGGTTTTCCTCCACTCTAACCCCGCTTTTCTTTGTTTTCCTCCGCTCTAACCTCGCTTTTCTTGGTTTTCCTCCGCTCTAACCCTGCTTTTCTTGGTTCTCCTCCACACTAACCCCGCTTTTCTTGTTTTTTCTCCACTCTAACCCAGCTTTTCATGGTTTTTCTCCGCTCTAACCATGCTTTTCTCAGATTTCTGCTGCTCTAACCGAACTTTTCTTCGTTTTCTTCATCTCTAACTTCTTTTTCTCGGTTTTCCTCCTCTCTAACCCCGCTTTTCTTGGTTTTCCTCCGCACTTATTCCGCTTTTCTTGGATTTCCTCCGCTCTAACTTCGCTTTTCTTGGTTTTCCTCTACTCTAACCCCGCTCTTCTTGGTTTTCCTCCGCTCTAACCCCGCTTTTCTTGGTTTTCCTCAGCTCTAACCCCGCTTTTCTTGGATTTCCTCCGCTCTAACTTCGCTTTTCTTGGTTTTCCTTTGCTCTAACCCTGCTTTTCTTGGTTTTTTCCGCTCTAACCCCGCTTTACTTGGTTTTCCTCCGCTCTAACTTCGCTTTTCTTGGTTTTCCTCTGCACTAACCCCTCTTTTCTTGGTTTTCCTCCGCACTAACCCCGCTTTTCTTGGTTGTTCTCCACTCTAACCCAGCTTTTCATGGTTTTTCTCCGCTCTAACAATGCTTTTCTCGGATTTCTGCTGCTCTAATCGCGCTTTCCTTCGTTTTCTTCTTCTCTAACTTCTTTTCTCAGTTTTCCTTTGCTCTAACCCCGCTTTTCTAGGTTTTCCTTTGCACTTATTCCGCTTTTATTGGTATTCCTCCGCTCTAACTTCGCTTTTCTAGGATTTCCTCCGCTCTAACTTCGCTTTTCTTGGTTTTCCTCTGCTCTAACCCCGCTCTTCTTGGTTTTCATCCGCTCTAACCCCGCTTTTCTTGGTTTTCCTCAGCTCTAACCCCGCTTTTCTTGGTTTTCCTACGCTCTAACCCCGCTTTTCTTGGATTTCCTCCGCTCTAACCCCGCTTTTCTTGGATTTCCTCAGCTCTAACCCCGCTTTTCTTGGTTTTCCTCCACTCTAACTTCGATTTTCTTGGTTTTCCTCCACTCTATCACCGCTTTTCTTGGATTTCCTCCGCTCTAACCCTCATTTTCTTGGTTTTCCTCCGCTCTAACTTCACTTTGCTTGGTTTTCCTCCGCTCTAATCCCGCTTCTCTTGGTTTTTCTCCACTCTAACCCAGCTCTTCTTAGTTTTTCTCCCCTCTAACCATGCTTTTCTTGGATTTCTGCTTCTCTAACCGCGCTTTACTTTGTTTTCCTCCTCTCTAAATTCTTTTTCTTGGTTTTCCTCCGCTCTAACCCCGCTTTTCTTGGTTTTCTTCCGTTCGAACTCTGCTTTCCTTGGTTTTCCTCCGCTCTAACCCCGCATTTCTTGGTTTTCATTCGCATGAACAACGTTTTTCTTGGTTTTCCTCCGCTCTAACTTCGCAATTCCTAGTTTTCCTCCACTCTAACCCCGCATTTCTTGTTTTTCCTCCTTTCTAACCCCGCTTTTCATGCTTTTCCTCCACTCTAACCCCGCTTTTCTTGGCTCTCCTCCACACTAACCCCGCTTTTCTTGGTTTTCCTCACCTCTAACTTCGCTTTTCTTTCTTTTCCTCCGCTCTAACTTTACTTTTCTTGGTTTTCCTCCTTTCTAACCCCGCTTTTCTTGGGTTTCCTCCGCTCTAACTTCGATTTTCTTGGTTTTCCTCCGCTCTAACCCCGCTTTTCTTGGTTTTCTTCCGTTCGAACTCTGCTTTCCTTGGTTTTCCTCCGCTCTAACCCCGCATTTCTTGGTTTTCATTCGCATGAACAACGTTTTTCTTGGTTTTCCTCCGCTCTAACTTCGCAATTCCTAGTTTTCCTCCACTCTAACCCCGCATTTCTTGGTTTTCCTCCTTTCTAACCCCGCTTTTCATGCTTTTCCTCCACTCTAATTCCGCTTTTCTTGGCTCTCCTCCACACTAACCCCGCTTTTCTTGGTTTTCCTCACCTCTAACTTCGCTTTTCTTTCTTTTCCTCCGCTCTAACTTTACTTTTCTTGGTTTTCCTCCTTTCTAACCCCGCTTTTCTTGGGTTTCCTCCGCTCTAACTTCGATTTTCTTGGTTTTCCTCCGCTCTAACCCCGCTTTTCTTGGTTTTCCTCTGCTCTAACCCAGCTTTTCTTGGTTTTCCTCCCTTCTATCCCTGCTTTTCTTGGTTTTTCTCCGCTCTAAACCCGCTTTTCTTGGTTTTCCTCCCATCTATCCCCGCTTTTCTTGGTTTTTCTCCGCTCTAACCCCGTTTCTCTTGGTTTTCCTCCGCTCTAACACCGTTTTCTTGGCTTTCTGCTGCTCTAACCGCGCTTTCCTTTGTTTTCCTCCGCTCTAACCCCGCTTTTCTTGGTTTTCCTCCGCACTAACTCCTCTTTTCTTGGTTTTCCTCCGCACTAACCCCGCTTTTCTTCGTTGTTCTCCACTCTAACCCAGCTTTTCATGGTTTTTCTCCACTCTAACCATGCTTTTCACGGATTTCTGCTGCTCTAACCGCGCTTTCCTTCGTTTTCTTCTTCTCTAACTTCTTTTCTCAGTTTTCCTTTGCTCTAACCCCGCTTTTCTTGGTTTTCCTTTGCACTTATTCCGCTTTTATTGGTTTTCCTCCGCTCTAACTTCGCTTTTCTTGGTTTTCCTCCGCTCTAACCCCGCTTTTCTTGGTTTTCCTCCGCTCTAACCCCGATTATCTTGGTTTTCCTGCTCTCTAACCCCGCTTTTCTTGGTTTTCTTCCGTTCTAACTCTGCTTTCCTTGGTTTTCCTCCGCTCTAACCCCGCATTTCTTGGTTTTCATCCGCATGAACAACGTTTTTCTTGGTTTTCCTCCGCTCTAACTTCGCATTTCCTGGTTTTCCTCCGCTCTAACCCCGCATTTCTTGGTTTTCCTCTGCTCTAACCTCCCTTTTCATGCTTTTCCTCTACTCTAACCCCGCTTTTCCTTGTTTTCCTCCGTTTCTAACCCCGCTTTTCTTTGTTCTCCTCCACACTAACCCCGCTTTTCTTGGTTTTCCTCCGCACTAACCCCGCTTTTCTTGGTTTTCCTCAGCTGTAACCCAACTTTTCATGCTTTTCCTCCGCTCTAACCCCGATTATCTTGGTTTTCCTCTGCACTTATTCCGCTTTTCCTGGTTTTCTTCCGTTCTAACTCTGCTTTTCTTGGATTTCCAACGCTCTTACCCCGCATTTCTTGGTTTTCATCCGCATGAACAACGTTTTTCTTGGTTTTCCTCTGCTCTAACTTCGCATTTCCTAGTTTTCATGCTTTTCCTCCGCTGTAACCCTGCTTTTATTGGTTTTCCTCCGCTCTAACCCTGCTTTTCTTGGTTCTCCTCCACACTGACCCCACTTTTCTTGGTTTTCCTCCGCTCTAACCCCGCTATTCTTGGTTTTCCTTTGCACTTATTCCGCTTTTATTGGTTTTCCTCCGCTCTAACCCTGCTTTTCTTGGTTCTCCTCCACACTAACCCCGCTTTTCATTTTTTTTCTCCACTCTAACCCAGCTTTTCATGGTTTTTCTCCGCTCTAACCATGCTTTTCTCAGATTTCTGCTCTTCTAACCTCCCTTTTCTTCGTTTTCTTCCTCTCTAACATCTTTTTCTCGGTTTTCCTCCTCTCTAACCCCGCTTTTCTTGGTTTTCCTCCGCACTTATTCCGGTTTTCTTGGTTTTCCTTTGCTCTAACTTCGCTTTTCTTGGTTTTCCTCTGCTCTAACCCCGC
This sequence comes from Coturnix japonica, assembly GCF_054131305.1. NCBI lineage: Eukaryota > Metazoa > Chordata > Aves > Galliformes > Phasianidae > Coturnix > Coturnix japonica. The sequence goes on along the minus strand of NC_140666.1, from coordinate 2,217,275 downwards.
TCTTCTTGGTCTTCCTCCGCTCTAACCCCGCTTTTCTTGGTTTTCCTCAGCTCAAACCCCGCTTTTCTTGGTTTTCCTACGCTCTAACCCCGCTTTTCTTGGATTTCCTCCGCTCTAACTTCGCTTTTCTTGGTTTTCCTTTGCTCTAACCCTGTTTTTCTTGGTTCTCCTCCACACTAAACCCACTTTTCTTGGTTTTCCTCCGCTCTAACCCCGCTTTTCTTGCTTTTCCTTTGCTCTAACTTCGCTTTTCTTGGTTTTCCTCCGCACTAACCCCTCTTTTCTTGGTTTTCCTCCGTAATAACCCCGCTTTTCTTGGTTGTTCTCCACTCTAAACCAGCTTTTCATGGTTTTTCTCCACTCTAACCATGCTTTTCTCGGATTTCTGCTGCTCTAACCGCGCTTTCCTTCGTTTTCTTCTTCTCTAACTTCTTTTCTCAGTTTTCCTTTGGTCTAACCCTGCTTTTCTTGGTTTTCCTTTGCACTTATTCCGCTTTTATTGGTTTTCCTCCCTTCTATCCCTGCTTTTCTTGGTTTTCCTCCGCTCTAACCCCGCTTTTCTTGGTTTTCCTCCGCTCTAACTTCGCTTTTCTTGGTTTTCCTCTGCTCTAACCCCGCTCTTCTTGGTTTTCCTCCGCTCTAACCCCGCTTTTCTTGGTTTTCCTCCTCTCTAACCCCGCTTTTCTTGGTTTTCCTACGCTCTAACCCCGCTTTTCTTGGTTTTCCTCCCATCTATCCCCGCTTTTCTTGGTTTTCCTCCGCTCTAACACCGCTTTTCTTGGCTTTCCTTTGCTCTAATCTTGCTTTTCTTGGTTTTCCTCAGCTCTAACCCCACTTTTCATGCTTTTCCTCCACTCTAACTTCGCTTTCCTTGGTTTTCCTCCGCTTTAACACAGCTTTTTTTGGTTTTTCTCCTCTCTAACCCCGCTTTTCCTTGTTTTCCTCCCTTCTATCCCCGCATTTCTTTGTTTTTCTCCGCTCTAACCCCGTTTCTCTTGGTTTTCCTCCGCTCTAACACTGCTTTTCTTGGTTTTCCTTTGTGCTAACTTGGCTTTTCTTGGTTTTCCTCCACTCTAACCCCGCTATTCTTTGTTTTCCTCCCATCTATCCCTGCTTTTCTTGGTTTTCCTCCGCTCTATCACCGCTTTTCTTGGTTTTCCTCCGCTCTAACACCAGTTTTCTTGATTTTCCTCTGCTATAACCCTGCTTTTCTTGGTTTTCCTCCGCTCTAACTTCACTTTGCATGCTTTTCCTCCTTTCTAACCCTGCTTTTCTTGGTTTTCCTCCGCTCTAATCCCGCTTCTCTTGGTTTTTCTCCACTCTAACCCAGCTTTTCTTGGTTTTTCTCCACTCGCACCATGCTTTTCTTGGATTTCTGCTTCTCTAACCGCGCTTTACTATGTTTTCCTCCTCTCTAACTTCTTTTTATTGGTTTTCCTCCGCTCTAACCCCGATTATCTTGGTTTTTCTGCTCTCTAACCCCACTTTTCTATTTTTTCTTCCGTTCTAACTATGCTTTTCTAGGATTTCCTCTGCTCTAACCCCGCATTTCTTCGTTTTCATCCGCATGAACAACGTTTTTCCTGGTTTTCCTCTGCTCTAACTTCGAATTTCCTAGTTTTCCTCCGCTCTAACTTCGCTTTTCTTGGTTTTCCTCTGCTCTAACCCCGCTTTTCATGGTTTTCCTCCACTCTAACCCCGCTTTTCTTTGTTTTCCTCCGCTCTAACCTCGCTTTTCTTGGTTTTCCTCCGCTCTAACTTCGCTTTTCTTGGTTTTCCTCCGCTCTAACCCTGCTTTTCTTGGTTCTCCTCCACACTAACCCCGCATTTCTTGTTTTTTCTCCACTCTAACCCAGCTTTTCATGGTTTTTCTCCGCTCTAACCATGCTTTTCTCAGATTTCTGCTGCTCTAACCGAACTTTTCTTCGTTTTCTTCATCTCTAACTTCTTTTTCTCGGTTTTCCTCCTCTCTAACACCGCTTTTCTTGGTTTTCCTCCGCACTTATTCCGCTTTTCTTGGATTTCCTCCGCTCTAACTTCGCTTTTCTTGGTTTTCCTCTACTCTAACCCCGCTCTTCTTGGTTTTCCTCCGCTCTAACCCCGCTTTTCTTGGTTTTCCTCAGCTCTAACCCCGCTTTTCTTGGATTTCCTCCGCTCTAACTTCGCTTTTCTTGGTTTTCCTTTGCTCTAACCCTGCTTTTCTTGGTTTTTTCCGCTCTAACCCCGCTTTACTTGGTTTTCCTCCGCTCTAACTTCGCTTTTCTTGGTTTTCCTCTGCACTAACCCCTCTTTTCTTGGTTTTCCTCCGCACTAACCCCTCTTTTCTTGGTTGTTCTCCACTCTAACCCAGCTTTTCATGGATTTTCTCCGCTCTAACAATGCTTTTCTCGGATTTCTGCTGCTCTAATCGCGCTTTCCTTCGTTTTCTTCTTCTCTAACTTCTTTTCTCAGTTTTCCTTTGCTCTAACCCCGCTTTTCTAGGTTTTCCTTTGCACTTATTCCGCTTTTATTGGTATTCCTCCGCTCTAACTTCGCTTTTCTTGGATTTCCTCCGCTCTAACTTCGCTTTTCTTGGTTTTCCTCTGCTCTAACCCCGCTCTTCTTGGTTTTCCTCCGCTCTAACCCCGCTTTTCTTGGTTTTCCTCAGCTCTAACCCCGATTTTCTCGTTTTTCCTTTGCTCTAACCCCGCTTTTCTTGGATTTCCTCAGCTCTAACTTCCCTTTTGTTGGTTTTCCTTTGCTCTAACCCTGCTTTTCTTGGTTTTCCTCCGCTCTAACCCCGCTATTCTTGATTTTCCTTCGCTCTAACCTTGCTTTTCTTGGTTTTCCTCCGCTCTATCACTGCTTTTCTTTGTTTTCCTGCGCTCTAACACCACTTTTCTTGGTTTTCCTCCGCTCTAAGCCTGCTTTTCTTGGTTTTCCTCCGCTCTAACTTCACTTTGCTTGGTTTTCCTCCTTTCTAACCCCGCTTTTCTTGGTTTTCCTCCGCTCTAATCCCGCTTCTCTTGGTTTTTCTCCACTCTAACCCAGCTTTTCTTGTTTTTTCTCCAATCTAACCATGCTTTTCTTAGATTTCTGCTTCTCTATCCGTGTTTTACTTTGTTTTCCTCCTCTCTAACTTCTTTTTATTGGTTTTCCTCCGCTCTAACCCCGATTATCTTGGTTTTCCTCCGCTCTAACCCCGCTTTTCTTGGTTTTCCTCCGCTCTAACTATGCTTTTATTGGTTTTCCACTGCTCAAACCTTGCATTTCTTGGTTTTCATCCGCATGAACAACGTTTTTCTTGGTTTTCCTGTGCTCTAACTTCGCATTTCCTAGTTTTCCTCCGCTCTAACCCCGCTTTTCTTGGTTTTCCTCCGCTCTAACTTCGCTTTGCTTGGTTTTCCTCCGCTCCAACCCCGTTTCTCTTGGTTTTCCTATTCTCTAACACCGCTTTTCTTGGTTTTCCTTTGCTCTAACCCCGCTTTTCTTGGTTTTCGTCCGCACTAACCCCTCTTTTCTTGGTTTTCCTCCGCACTAACCCCGCTTTTCTTGGTTGTTCTCCACTCTAACCCAGCTTTTCATGGTTTTTCTCCACTCTAACCATGCTTTTCTCGGATTTTTGCTGCTCTAACCGCGCTTTCCTTCGTTTTCTTCTTCTCTAACTTCTTTTTCTCGGTTTTCCTTTACTCTAACCCCGCTTTTCTTGGTTTTCCTCCGCACTTATTCCGCTTTTCTTGGTTTTCCTCCGCTCTAACTTCGCTTTTCTTGGTTTTCCTCCGCTCTAAACCCACTTTTCTTGGTTTTCCTGTGATCTAACCCCGCTTTTCTTTGTTTTCCTCAGCTCTAACCCCTCTTTTCTTGGTTTTCCTCCGCTCTAACCCCGCTTTTCTTGGTTTTTCTCCGCTCTAACTTCGCTTTTCTTGGTTTTCCTTTGCTCTAACCCCGATTATCTTGGTTTTCCTCCGCTCTAACCCCGCTTTTCTTGGTTTTCTTCCGTTCTAACTCTGCTTTTCTAGGTTTTCCTCCGCTCTAACCCTCATTTCTTGGTTTTCATCCGCATGAACGTTTTTCTTGGTTTTCCTCCGCTCTAACTTCGCAATTCCTAGTTTTCCTCCGCTCTAACCCCGCATTTCTTGGTTTTCCTCCTTTCTAACCCCGCTTTTCATGCTTTTCCTCCGCTCTAACCTTGCTTTTCTTGGCTCTCCTCCACACTAACCCCGCTTTTCTTGGTTTTCCTCACCTCTAACTTCGCTTTTCTTTCTTTTCCTCCGCTCTAACTTTACTTTTCTTGGTTTTCCTCCTTTCTAACCTCGCTTTTCTTGGGTTTCCTCCGCTCTAACTTCGATTTTCTTGGTTTTCCTCCGCTCTAACCCCGCTTTTCTAGGTTTTCCTCCGCTCTAACCCAGCTTTTCTTGGTTTTCCTCCCTTCTATCCCTGCTTTTCTTGGTTTTTCTCCGCTCTAACCCCGCTTTTCTTGGTTTTCCTCCCATCTATCCCCGCTTTACTTGGTTTTTCTTTGCTCTAACCCCGTTTCTCTTGGTTTTCCTCCGCTCTAACACCGCTTTTCATGGCTTTCCTTTGCTCTAATCTTGCTTTTCTTGGTTTTCCTCAGATCTAACCCCACTTTTCATGCTTTTCCTCCACTCTAACTTCGCTTTTCTTGGTTTTCCTCCGCTCTAACCTCGCTTTTCTTGGTTTTCCTCTGCTCTAACCTCGCTCTTCTTGGTTTTCCTTCGCTCTAACCCCGCTTTTCTTGGTTTTCCTCAGCTCTAACCCCGATTTTCTTTGTTTTCCTACGCTCTAACCCCGCTTTTCTTGGTTTTCCTCCGCTCTAACTTCGCTTTTCTTGGTTTTCCTCCGCTCCAACCCCGTTTCTCTTGGTTTTCCTATTCTCTAACACCGCTTTTCTTGGTTTTCCTTTGCTCTAACCCCGCTTTTCTTGGTTTTCGTCCGCACTAACCCCTCTTTTCTTGGTTTTCCTCCGCACTAACCCCGCTTTTCTTGGTTGTTCTCCACTCTAACCCAGCTTTTCATGGTTTTTCTCCACTCTAACCATGCTTTTCTCGGATTTTTGCTGCTCTAACCGCGCTTTCCTTCGTTTTCTTCTTCTCTAACTTCTTTTTCTCGGTTTTCCTTTACTCTAACCCCGCTTTTCTTGGTTTTCCTCCGCACTTATTCCGCTTTTCTTGGTTTTCCTCCGCTCTAACTTCGCTTTTCTTGGTTTTCCTCCGCTCTAAACCCGCTTTTCTTGGTTTTCCTCCGATCTAACCCAGCTTTTCTTGGTTTTCCTCCCTTCTATCCCTGCTTTTCTTGGTTTTTCTCCGCTCTAACCCCGCTTTTCTTGGTTTTCCTCCCATCTATCCCCGCTTTACTTGGTTTTTCTTTGCTCTAACCCCGTTTCTCTTGGTTTTCCTCCGCTCTAACACCGCTTTTCATGGCTTTCCTTTGCTCTAATCTTGCTTTTCTTGGTTTTCCTCAGATCTAACCCCACTTTTCATGCTTTTCCTCCACTTCGCTTTTCTTGGTTTTCCTCCGCTCTAACCTCGCTTTTCTTGGTTTTCCTCTGCTCTAACCTCGCTCTTCTTGGTTTTCCTTCGCTCTAACCCCGCTTTTCTTGGTTTTCCTCAGCTCTAACCCCGATTTTCTTTGTTTTCCTACGCTCTAACCCCGCTTTTCTTGGTTTTCCTCCGCTCTAACTTCGCTTTTCTTGGTTTTCCTCCGCTCCAACCCCGTTTCTCTTGGTTTTCCTATTCTCTAACACCGCTTTTCTTGGTTTTCCTTTGCTCTAACCCCGCTTTTCTTGGTTTTCGTCCGCACTAACCCCTCTTTTCTTGGTTTTCCTCCGCACTAACCCCGCTTTTCTTGGTTGTTCTCCACTCTAACCCAGCTTTTCATGGTTTTTCTCCACTCTAACCATGCTTTTCTCGGATTTTTGCTGCTCTAACCGCGCTTTCCTTCGTTTTCTTCTTCTCTAACTTCTTTTTCTCGGTTTTCCTTTACTCTAACCCCGCTTTTCTTGGTTTTCCTCCGCACTTATTCCGCTTTTCTTGGTTTTCCTCCGCTCTAACTTCGCTTTTCTTGGTTTTCCTCCGCTCTAACCCCGATTATCTTGGTTTTCCTCCGCACTTATTCCGCTTTTCCTGGTTTTCTTCCGTTCTAACTCTGCTTTTCTTGGTTTTCCACCGCTCTAACCCCGCATTTCTTGGTTTTCATCCGCATGAACAACGTTTTTCTTGGTTTTCCTCTGCTCTAACTTCGCATTTTTTAGTTTTCATGCTTTTCCTCCGCTGTAACCCCGCTTTTCTTGGTTTTCCTTCGCTCTAACCCTGCTTTTCTTGGTTCTCCTCCACACTAACTCCACTTTTCTTGGTTTTCCTCCGCTCTAACCCTGCTTTTCTTGGTTTTCCTCCGCTCTAACTTCGCTTTTCTTGGTTTTCCTCCGCTCTAACCCTGCTTTTCTTGGTTCTCCTCCACACTAACCCCGCTTTTCTTGTTTTTTCTCCACTCTAACCCAGCTTTTCATGGTTTTTCTCCGCTCTAACCATGCTTTTCTCAGATTTCTGCTGCTCTAACCGCCCTTTTCTTCGTTTTCTTCCTCTCTAACTTCTTTTTCTCGGTTTTCCTCCTGTCTAACCCCGCTTTTCTTGGATTTCCTCCGCTCTAACTTCGCTTTTCTTGGTTTTCCTCTGCTCTAACCCCACTCTTCTTGGTTTTCCTCCGCTCTAACCAAGCTTTTCTTGGTTTTCCTCAGCTGTAACCCTGCTTTTCTTGGATTTCCTCCGCTCTAACTTCGCTTTTCTTGGTTTTCCTTTGCTCTAACCCTGCTTTTCTTGGTTTTCCTCCGCTCTAACCCCGCTTTACTTGGATTTCTTCCGCTCTAACTTCGCTTTCCTTGGTTTTCCTCCGCACTAACCCCACTTTTCTTGGTTTTCCTCCGCACTAACCCCGCTTTTCTTGGTTGTTCTCCACTCTAACCCAGCTTTTCATGGTTTTTCTCCGCTCTAACCATGCTTTTCTCGGATTTCTGCTGGTCTAATCGCGCTTTCCTTCGTTTTCTTCTTCTCTAACTTCTTTTCTCAGTTTTCCTTTGCTCTAACCCCGCTTTTCTTGGTTTTCCTTTGCACTTATTCCGCTTTTATTGGTTTTCCTCCGCTCTAACTTCGCTTTTCTTGGATTTCCTCCGCTCTAACCCCGCTTTTCTTGGTTTTCCTCTGCTCTAACCCCGCTCTTTTTGGTTTTCCTGAGCTCTAACCCCGCTTTTCTTGGTTTTCCTCAGCTCTAACCCCGCTTTTCTTGGTTTTCCTACGCTCTAACCCCGCTTTTCTTGGATTTCCTCTGCTCTAACTTCGCTTTTCTTGGTTTTCCTTTGCTCTAACCCTGCTTTTCTTGGTTTTCCTCCACTCTAACCCCGCTTTACTTGGTTTTCCTGCGCTCTAACTTCGCTTTCCTTGGTTTTCCTCCGCACTAACCCCTCTTTTCTTGGTTTTCCTCCGCACTAACCCCGCTTTTCTTGGTTGTTCTCCACTCTAACCCAGCTTTTCATGGTTTTTCTCCACTCTAACCATGCTTTTCTCGGATTTCTGCTGCTCTAACCGCGCTTTCCTTCGTTTTCTTCTTCTCTAACTTCTTTTCTCAGTTTTCCTTTGCTCTAACCCCGCTTTTCTTGGTTTTCCTTTGCACTTATTCCGCTTTTATTGGTTTTCCTCCGCTCTAACTTCGCTTTTCTTGGTTTTCCTCCGCTCTAACCCCGCTTTTCTTGGTTTTCCTCTGCTCTAACCCCGCTTTTCTTGGTTTTCCTCAGCTCTAACCCCGCTTTTCTTGGTTTTCCTTTGCACTTATTCCGCTTTTATTGGTTTTCCTCCGCTCTAACTTCACTTTGCTTGGTTTTCCTCCGCTCTAATACCGCTTCTCTTGGTTTTTCTCCACTCTAACCCAGCTTTTCTTAGTTTTTCTCCACTCTAACCGTGCTTTTCTTGGATTTCTGCTTCTCTAACCGCGCTATACTTTGTTTTCCTCCTCTCTAACTTCATTTTCTTGGTTTTCCTCCGCTCTAACCCCGATTATCTTGGTTTTCCTCCGCTCTAACCCCGCTTTTCTTGGTTTTCTTCCGTTCTAACTCTGCTTTTCTAGGTTTTCCTCCGCTCTAACCCTCATTTCTTGGTTTTCATCCGCATGAACTTTTTTCTTGGTTTTCCTCCGCTCTAACTTCGCAATTCCTAGTTTTCCTCCGCTCTAACCCCGCATTTCTTGGTTTTCCTCCTTTCTAACCCCGCTTTTCATGCTTTTCCTCCGCTCTAACCTTGCTTTTCTTGGATCTCCTCCACACTAACCCCGCTTTTCTTGGTTTTCCTCACCTCTAACTTCGCTTTTCTTTCTATTCCTCCGCTCTAACTTTACTTTTTTTGGTTTTCCTCCTTTCTAACCTCGCTTTTCTTGGGTTTCCTCCGCTCTAACTTCGATTTCCTTGGTTTTCCTCCGCTCTAACCCCGCTTTTCTAGGTTTTCCTCCGCTCTAACCCAGCTTTTCTTGGTTTTCCTCCCTTCTATCCCTGCTTTTCTTGGATTTCTTCGCTCTAACCCCGCTTTTCTTGGTTTTCCTCCCATCTATCCCCGCTTTACTTGGTTTTTCTCCGCTCTAACCCCGTTTCTCTTGGTTTTCCTCCGCTCTAACACCACTTTTCTTGGCTTTCATTTGCTCTAATCTTGCTTTTCTTGGTTTTCCTCCGCTCTAACCCCGCTTTTCTTGGTTTTCCTCTGTTCTAACCCCGCTCTTCTTGGTTTTCCTCCGCTCTAACCCCGCTTTTCTTGGATTTCCTCAGCTCTAACTTCCCTTTTGTTGGTTTTCCTTTGCTCTAACCCTGCTTTTCTTGGTTTTCCTCCGCTCTAACCCCGCTTTTCTTGATTTTCCTTCGCTCTAACCTTGCTTTTCTTGGTTTTCCTCCGCTCTAACTTCGCTTTTCTTGGTTTTCCTCCGCTCTATCACTGCTTTTCTTTGTTTTCCTGTGCTCTAACACCACTTTTCTTGGTTTTCCTCTCTCTAACCCTGCTTTTCTTGGTTTTCCTCCGCTCTAACTTCACTTTGCTTGGTTTTCCTCCTTTCTAACCCCGCTTTTCATGGTTTTCCTCCGCTCTAATCCCGCTTCTCTTGGTTTTTCTCCACTCTAACCCAGCTTTTCTTGGTTTTTCTCCACTCTAACCATGCTTTTCTTAGATTTCTGCTTCTCTAACCGCGTTTTACTTTGTTTTCCTCCTCTCTAACTTCTTTTTCTTGGTTTTCCTCCGCTCTAACCCCGATTATCTTGGTTTTCCTCCGTTCTAACCCCGCTTTTCTTGGTTTTCCTCCGCTCTAACAATGCTTTTATTGGTTTTCCACCGCTCTAACCCCGCATTTCTTGGTTTTCATCCGCATGAACAACGTTTTTCTTGGTTTTCCTCTGCTCTAACTTCGCTTTTCTTGGTTTTCCTCCGCTCTAACCCCGCATTTCTTGGTTTTCCTCCGCTCTAACCCCGCTTTTCATGCTTTTCCTCCGCTCTAACCCCGATTATCTTGGTTTTCCTCTGCTCTAACTTCGCTTTTCTTGGTTTTCCTCCGCTCTAACCCCGTTTCTCTTGGTTTTCCTATTCTCTAACACCGCTTTTCTTGGTTTTCCTTTGCTCTAACCCCGCTTTTCTTGGTTTTCGTCCGCACTAACCCCTCTTTTCTTGGTTTTCCTCCGCACTAACACCGCTTTTCATGGTTGTTCTCCACTCTATCCCAGGTTTTCATGGTTTTTCTCCACTCTAACCATGCTTTTCTCGGATGTTTGCTGCTCTAACCTCGCTTTCCTTCGTTTTCTTCTTCTCTAACTTCTTTTTCTCGGTTTTCCTTTGCTCTAACCCCGCTTTTCTTGGTTTTCCTCCGCACTTATTCCGCTTTTATTGGTTTTCCTCCGCTCTAACTTCGCTTTTCTTGGTTTTCCTCCGCTCTAAACCCGCTTTTCTTGGTTTTCCTTTGATCTAACCCCGCTTTTCTTTGTTTTCCTCCGCTCTAACCGCGCTTTTCTTGGTTTTCCTCCTCTCTAACCCCGCTTTTCTTGGATTTCCTACGCTCTAACTTCGCTTTTCTTGGTTTTCCTTTGCTCTAACCCCGATTATCTTGGTTTTCCTCCGCTCTAACCCCGCTTTTCTTGGTTTTCTTCCGTTCTAACTCTGCTTTTCTAGGTTTTCCTCCGCTCTAACCCTCATTTCTTGGTTTTCATCCGCATGAACATTTTTCTTGGTTTTCCTCCGCTCTAACTTCGCAATTCCTAGTTTTCCTCCGCTCTAACCCCGCATTTCTTGGTTTTCCTCCTTTCTAACCCCGCTTTTCATGCTTTTCCTCCGCTCTAACCTTGCTTTTCTTGGCTCTCCTCCACACTAACCCCGCTTTTCTTGGATTTCCTCACCTCTAACTTCGCTTTTCTTTCTTTTCCTCCGCTCTAACTTTACTTTTTTTGGTTTTCCTCCTTTCTAACCTCGCTTTTCTTGGGTTTCCTCCGCTCTAACTTCGATTTCCTTGGTTTTCCTCCGCTCTAACCCCGCTTTTCTAGGTTTTCCTCCGCTCTAACCCCTCTTTTCTTGGTTTTCCTCCGCACTTATTCCGCTTTTATTGGTTTTCCTCCGCTCTAACTTCGCTTTTCTTGGTTTTCCTCCGCTCTAAACCCGCTTTTCTTGGTTTTCCTTTGATCTAACCCCGCTTTTCTTTGTTTTCCTCCGCTCTAACCCCGCTTTTCTTGGTTTTCCTCCTCTCTAACCTCGCTTTTCTAGGATTTCCTACGCTCTAACTTCGCTTTTCTTGGTTTTCCTTTGCTCTAACCCCGATTATCTTGGTTTTCCTCCGCTCTAACCCCGCTTTTCTTGGTTTTCTTCCGTTCTAACTCTGCTTTTCTAGGTTTTCCTCCGCTCTAACCCTCATTTCTTGGTTTTCATCCGCATGAACTTTTTTCTTGGTTTTCCTCCGCTCTAACTTCGCAATTCCTAGTTTTCCTCCGCTCTAACCCCGCATTTCTTGCTTTTCCTCCTTTCTAACCCCGCTTTTCATGCTTTTCCTCCGCTCTAACCTTGCTTTTCTTGGCTCTCCTCCACACTAACCCCGCTTTTCTTGGTTTTCCTCACCTCTAACTTCGCTTTTCTTTCTTTTCCTCCGCTCTAACTTTACTTTTTTTGGTTTTCCTCCTTTCTAACCTCGCTTTCCTTGGGTTTCCTCCGCTCTAACTTCGATTTCCTTGGTTTTCCTCCGCTCTAACCCCGCTTTTCTAGGTTTTCCTCCGCTCTAACCCAGCTTTTCTTGGTTTTCCTCCCTTCTATCCCTGCTTTTCTTGGTTTTTCTCCGCTCTAACCCCGCTTTTCTTGGTTTTCCTCCCATCTATCCCCGCTTTACTTGGTTTTTCTCCGCTCTAACCCCGTTTCTCTTGGTTTTCCTCCGCTCTAACCTCGCTTTTCTTGGCTTTCCTTTGCTCTAATCTTGCTTTTCTTGGTTTTACTCAGCTCTAACCCCACTTTTCATGCTTTTCCTCCACTCTAATTTCGCTTTTCTTGGTTTTCCTCCGCTCTAACCTCGCTTTTCTTGGTTTTCCTCAGCGCTAACCCAGCTTTTCTTGGTTTTCCTCCGCTTTAACACTGCTTTTCTTGGTTTTTCTCCTCTCTAACCCCGCTTTTCCTTGTTTTCCTCCCTTCTATCCCCGCATTTCTTTGTTTTTCTCCGCTCTAACCCCGTTTCTCTTGGTTTTCCTCCGCTCTAACACCGCTTTTCTTGGTTTTCCTTTGTTCTAAACCCGCTTTTCTTGGTTTTCCTTTGTGCTAACTTGGCTTTTCTTGGTTTTCCTCCGCTCTAACCCCGTTATTCCTGGTTTCCCTCCCATCTATCCCTGCTTTTCTTTATTTTTCTCCGCTCTAACCCCGTTTCTCTTGGTTTTCCTCGGCTCTAACACCGCTTTTCTTGGTTTTCCTTTGCTCTAACCCCGCTTTTCTTGGTTTTCCTCCGCACTAACCCCTCTTTTTTTCCTCCGCACTAACCCCGCTTTTCTTGTTTATTCTCCACTCTAACCCCGCTTTTCATGGTTTTTATCCACTCTAACCATGTTTTCTCGGATTTCTGCTGCTCTTACCGCCCTTTTCTTCGTTTTCTTTCTCTCTAACTTATTTTTCTCGGTTTTCCTCCTCTCTAACCCCGGTTTTCTTGGTTTTCCTCCGCACTTATTCCGCTTTTCTTGGTTTTCCTCCGCTCTAACTTCGCTTTTCTTGGTTTTCCTCTGTTCTAACCCCGCTCTTCTTGGTTTTCCTCTGTTCTAACCCCGCTCTTCTTGGTTTTCCTCCGCTCTAACCCCGCTTTTCTTGGTTTTCCTTTGCTCTAACCCCGATTTTCTCGGTTTTCCTACGCTCTAACCCCGCTTTTCTTGGATTTCCTCAGCTCTAACTTTCCTTTTGTTGGTTTTCCTTTGCTCTAACCCTTCTTTTCTTGGTTTTCCTCCGCTCTAACCCCGCTTTTCTTGATTTTCCTCCGCTCTAACCTTGCTTTTCTTGGTTTTCCTCCACTCTAACTTCGCTTTTCTTGGTTTTCCTCCGCTCTAAGCCTGCTTTTCTTTGTTTTCCTGCGCTCTAACACCACTTTTCTTGGTTTTCCTCCGCTCTAAGCCTGCTTTTCTTGGTTTTCCTCCGCTCTAACTTCACTTTGCTTGGTTTTCCTCCTTTCTAACCCCGCTTTTCTTGGTTTTCCTCCGCTCTAATCCCGCTTCTCTTGGTTTTTCTCCACTCTAACCCAGCTTTTCTTGGTTTTTCTCCACTCTAACCATGCTTTTCTTAGATTTCTGCTTCTCCAACCGCGTTTTACTTTGTTTTCTCCTCTCTAACTTCTTTTTATTGGTTTTCCTCCGCTCTAACCCCGATTATCTTGGTTTTCCTCCGCTCTAACCCCGCTTTTCTTGGTTTTCCTCCGCTCTAACAATGCTTTTATTGGTTTTCCACCGCTCTAACCCCGCATTTCTTGGTTTTCATCCGCATGAACAACGTTTTTCTTGGTTTTCCTGTGCTCTAACTTCGCATTTCCTAGTTTTCCTCCGCTCTAACCCCGCATTTCTTGGTTTTCCTCTGCTCTAACCCCGCTTTTCATGCTTTTCCTCCGCTCTAACCCCGCTTTTCTTGGTTTTCCTCCGCTCTAACTTCGCTTTTCTTGGTTTTCCTCCGCTCTAACCCTGTTTCTCTTGGTTTTCCTATTCTCTAACACCGCTTTTCTTGGTTTTCCTTTGCTCTAACCCCGCTTTTCTTGGTTTTCCTCCGCACTAACCCCTCTTTTCTTGGTTTTCCTCCGCACTAACACCGCTTTTCTTGGTTGTTTTCCACTCTAACCCAGCTTTTCATGGTTTTTCTCCACTCTAACCATGCTTTTCTCGGATTTCTGCTGCTCTAACCGAGCTTTCCTTCGTTTTCTTCTTCTCTAACTTCTTTTTCTCGGTTTTCCTTTGCCCTAACCCCGCTTTTCTTGGTTTTCCACTGCACTTATTCCGCTTTTCTAGGTTTTCCTCCGCTCTAACCCTCATTTCTTGGTTTTCATCCGCATGAACTTTTTTCTTGGTTTTCCTCCGCTCTAACTTCGCAATTCCTAGTTTTCCTCCGCTCTAACCCCGCATTTCTTGGTTTTCCTCCTTTCTAACCCCGCTTTTCATGCTTTTCCTCCGCTCTAACCTTGCTTTTCTTGGCTCTCCTCCACACTAACCCTGCTTTTCTTGGTTTTCCTCCGCTCTAACTTCGCTTTTCTTTCTTTTCCTCCGCTCTAACTTTACTTTTTTTGGTTTTCCTCCTTTCTAACCTCGCTTTCCTTGGGTTTCCTCCGCTCTAACTTCGATTTCCTTGGTTTTCCTCCGCTCTAACCCCGCTTTTCTAGGTTTTCCTCCGCTCTAACCCAGCTTTTCTTAGTTTTCCTCCCTTCTATCCCTGCTTTTCTTGGTTTTTCTCCTCTCTAACCCCGCTTTTCCTTGTTTTCCTCCCTTCTATCCCCGCATTTCTTGGTTTTTCTCCGCTCTAACCCCGTTTCTCTTGGTTTTCCTCCGCTCTAACACCGCTTTTCTTGGTTTTCCTTTGTTCTAAACCCGCTTTTCTTGGTTTTCCTTTGTGCTAACTTGGCTTTTCTTGGTTTTCCTCCGCTCTAACCCTGTTATTCTTGGTTTCCCTCCCATCTATCCCTGCTTTTCTTTATTTTTCTCCGCTCTAACCCCGTTTCTCTTGGTTTTCCTCCGCTCTAACACCGCTTTTCTTGGTTTTCCTTTGCTCTAACCCCGCTTTTCTTGGTTTTCCTCCGCACTAACACCTCTTTTTTTCCTCCGCACTAACCCCGCTTTTCTTGTTTATTCTCCACTCTAACCCCGCTTTTCATGGTTTTTCTCCACTCTAACCATGCTTTTCTCGGATTTCTGCTGCTCTAACCGCCCTTTTCTTCGTTTTCTTCCTCTCTAAATTATTTTTCTCGGTTTTCCTCCTCTCTAACCCCGGTTTTCTTGGTTTTCCTCCGCACTTATTCCGCTTTTCTTGGTTTTCCTCCACTCTAATCCCGCTTCTCTTGGTTTTTCTCCACTCTAACCCAGCTTTTCTTGGTTTTTCTCCACTCTAACCATGCTTTTCTTAGATTTCTGCTTCTCTAACCGCGTTTTACTTTGATTTCCTCCTCTCTAACTTCTTTTAATTGGTTTTCCTCCGCTCTAACCCCTATTATCTTTGTTTTCCTCCGCTCTATCCCCGCATTTCTTGGTTTTCATCTGCATGAACAATGTTTTTCTTGGTTTTCCTCCGCTCTAACTTCGCATTTCCTAGTTTTCCTCCGCTCTAACCCCGCATTTCTTGGTTTTCCTCCGCTCTAACCCCGCTTTTCATGCTTTTCCTCCGCTCTTACCCCGTTTCTCTTGGTTTTCCTATTCTCTAACACCTCTTTTCTTGGTTTTCCTTTGCTCTAACCCCGCTTTTCTTGGTTTTCCTTCGCACTAACCCCCCTTTTCTTGGTTTTCCTCTGCACTAACACCGCTTTTCTTGGTTGTTCTCCACTCTAACCCCGCTTTTCATGGTTTTTCTCCACTCTAACCATGCTTTTCTCGGATTTCTGCTGCTCTAACCGCGCTTTCCTTCGTTTTCTTCTTCTCTAACTTCTTTTTCTCGGTTTTCCTTTGCTCTAACCCCGTTTTTCTTGGTTTTCCTCCGCACTTATTCCGCTTTTATTGGTTTTCCTCCGCTCTAACTTCGCTTTTCTTGGTTTTCCTCCGCTCTAACTTAGCTTTTCTTGGTTTTCCTTATTTTCTAACCCCGCTCTTCTTGGTTTTCCTCCGCTCTAACCCCGCTTTTCCTGGTTTTCCTCAGTTCTAACCCCGATTTTCTTGGTTTTCCTACGTTCTAACCCCACTTTTCTTGGATTTCCTCAGCTCTAACTTCCCTTTTGTTGGTTTTCCTTTGCTCTAAGCCTGCTTTTCTTGGTTTTCCTCCGCTCTAACCCCGCTTTTCTTGATTTTCCTCCGCTCTAACCTTGCTTTTCTTGGTTTTCCTCCACTCTAACTTCGCTTTTCTTGGTTTTCCTCCGCTCTAACCATGCTTTTCTTAGATTTCTGCTTCTCTAACCGCGTTTTACTTTGTTTTCCTCCTCTCTAACTTCTTTTTATTGGTTTTCCTCCGCTCTAACCCCGATTATCTTGGTTTTCCTCCGCTCTAACCCGCTTTTCTTGGATTTCCTCCGCTCTATCAATGCTTTTATTGGTTTTCCACCGCTCTAACCCCGCATTTCTTTGTTTTCATCCGCATGAACAACGTTTTTCTTGGTTTTCCTCCGCTCTAACTTCGCATTTTCTAGTTTTCCTCCGCTCTAACCCCGCATTTCTTGGTTTTCCTCCGCTCTAACCCCGCTTTTCATGCGTTTCCTCCGCTCTAACCCCGTTTCTCTAGGTTTTCCTATTCTCTAACACCGCTTTTCTTGGTTTATCTTTGCTCTAACCCCGCTTTTCTTGGTTTTCCTCCGCACTAACTTTATTTTCTTGGTTTTCCTCCCCACTAACACCGCTTTTCTTGGTTGTTCTCCACTCTAACCCAGCTTTTCATGGTTTTTCTCCACTCTAACCATGCTTTTCTCGGATTTCTACTGCTCTAACCGCGCTTTCCTTCGTTTTCTTCTTCACTAACTTCTTTTTCTCGGTTTTCCTTTGCTCTAACCCCGCTTTTCTTGGTTTTCCTCCGCACTTATTCCACTTTTATTGGTTTTCCTCCGCTCTAACTTCGCTTTTCTTGGTTTTCCTCCGCTCTAAACCCGCTTTTCATGCTTTTCCTCCGCTCTAACCCCGCTTTTCTTTGTTCTTTTCAGCTCTAACCGCGCTTTTCTTGGTTTTCCTACGCTCTAACCCCGCTTTTCTTGGATTTCCTACGCTCTAACTTCGCTTTTCTTGGTTTTCCTTTGCTCTAACCCTGCTTTTCTTGGTTTTCCTCCGCTCTAACCCCACTTTTCTTTGTTCTCCTCCACACTAACCCCGCTTTTCTTGTTTTTTCTCCACTCTAACCCCGCTTTTCATGGTTTTTCTCCACTCTAACCATGCTTTTCTCGGATTTCTGCTGCTCTAACCGCGCTTTCCTTCGTTTTCTTCTTCTCTAACTTCTTTTTCTCGGTTTTCCTTTGCTCTAACCCCGTTTTTCTTGGTTTTCCTCCGCACTTATTCCGCTTTTATTGGTTTTCCTCCGCTCTAACTTCGCTTTTCTTGGTTTTCCTCCGCTCTAACTTAGCTTTTCTTGGTTTTCCTTATTTTCTAACCCCGCTCTTCTTGGTTTTCCTCCGCTCTAACCCCGCTTTTCCTGGTTTTCCTCAGTTCTAACCCCGATTTTCTTGGTTTTCCTACGTTCTAACCCCACTTTTCTTGGATTTCCTCAGCTCTAACTTCCCTTTTGTTGGTTTTCCTTTGCTCTAAGCCTGCTTTTCTTGGTTTTCCTCCGCTCTAACCCCGCTTTTCTTGATTTTCCTCCGCTCTAACCTTGCTTTTCTTGGTTTTCCTCCACTCTAACTTCGCTTTTCTTGGTTTTCCTCCGCTCTAACCATGCTTTTCTTAGATTTCTGCTTCTCTAACCGCGTTTTACTTTGTTTTCCTCCTCTCTAACTTCTTTTTATTGGTTTTCCTCCGCTCTAACCCCGATTATCTTGGTTTTCCTCCGCTCTAACCCGCTTTTCTTGGATTTCCTCCGCTCTATCAATGCTTTTATTGGTTTTCCACCGCTCTAACCCCGCATTTCTTTGTTTTCATCCGCATGAACAACGTTTTTCTTGGTTTTCCTCCGCTCTAACTTCGCATTTTCTAGTTTTCCTCCGCTCTAACCCCGCATTTCTTGGTTTTCCTCCGCTCTAACCCCGCTTTTCATGCGTTTCCTCCGCTCTAACCCCGTTTCTCTAGGTTTTCCTATTCTCTAACACCGCTTTTCTTGGTTTATCTTTGCTCTAACCCCGCTTTTCTTGGTTTTCCTCCGCACTAACTTTATTTTCTTGGTTTTCCTCCCCACTAACACCGCTTTTCTTGGTTGTTCTCCACTCTAACCCAGCTTTTCATGGTTTTTCTCCACTCTAACCATGCTTTTCTCGGATTTCTACTGCTCTAACCGCGCTTTCCTTCGTTTTCTTCTTCACTAACTTCTTTTTCTCGGTTTTCCTTTGCTCTAACCCCGCTTTTCTTGGTTTTCCTCCGCACTTATTCCACTTTTATTGGTTTTCCTCCGCTCTAACTTCGCTTTTCTTGGTTTTCCTCCGCTCTAAACCCGCTTTTCATGCTTTTCCTCCGCTCTAACCCCGCTTTTCTTTGTTCTTTTCAGCTCTAACCGCGCTTTTCTTGGTTTTCCTACGCTCTAACCCCGCTTTTCTTGGATTTCCTACGCTCTAACTTCGCTTTTCTTGGTTTTCCTTTGCTCTAACCCTGCTTTTCTTGGTTTTCCTCCGCTCTAACCCCACTTTTCTTTGTTCTCCTCCACACTAACCCCGCTTTTCTTGTTTTTTCTCCACTCTAACCCAGCTTTTCATGGTTTTTCTCCACTCTAACCATGCTTTTCTCGGATTTCTACTGCTCTAACCGCCCTTTTCTTCAATTTCTTCTTCTCTAACTTCTTTTTCTCGGTTTTCGTCCTCTCTAACCCCGCTTTTCTTGGTTTTCCTCCGCACTTATTCCGCTTTTCTTGGTTTTCCTCCGCTCTAACTTCGCTTTTCTTGGTTTACCTCCGCTCTAACCCCGCTCTTCTTGGTTTTCCTCCGCTCTAACCCCGCTTTTCTTGGTTTTCCTCAGCTCTAACCCCACTTTTCTTGGTTTTCCTACGCTCTAACCCCGCTTTTCATGGATTTCTGCTGCTCTAACTTCACTTTTCTTGGTTTTCCTTTGCTCTAACCCTGCTTTTCTTGGTTTTCCTCTGCTCTAACCCCGCTTTTCTTGGTTTTCCTCCAATCTAACCCCGCTTTTCTTGGTTTTCCTCCGCTCTAACTTTGCTTTTCTTGGTTTTCCTCCGCACTAACCCCTCTTTTCTTGGTTTTCCTCCGCACTAACCCCGCTTTTCTTGGTTGTTCTCCACTCTAACCCAGCTTTTCATGTTTTTTCTCCACTCTAACCATGCTTTTCTCGGATTTCTGCTGCTCTAACCGCGCTTTCCTTCGTTTTCTTCTTCTCTAACTTCTTTTCTCAGTTTTCCCTTGCTCTAACCCTGCTTTTCTTGGTCTTCCTCAGCTCTAACCCCGCTTTTCTTGGTTTTCCTCCGCTCTAACCCCGCTTTTCTTGGTTTTCCTCCGCTCTAACCCCGCTTTTCTTGGTTTTCCTCCGCTCTAACCCCGCTTTTCATGCTTTTCCTCCACTCTAACCCCGCTTTTCTTGGTTTTCCTCCGCTCTAACTTCGCTTTTCTTGGTTTTCCTCCGCTCTAACCCAGCTTTCCTTGGTTTTCCTCTGCTCTAACCTTACTTTTCTTGGTTTTCCTCCGCTCTAACTTCGATTTCCTTGGTTTTCCTCCGCTCTATCACGGCTTTTCTTGATTTTCCTCCGATCTAACTCTTCGTTTCTTGGTTTTCCTCAGCTCTAACTTCACTTTGCTTGGTTTTCCTCCGCTCTAATCCCGCTTCTCTTGGATTTTCTCCACTCTAACCCAGCTTTTCTTAGTTTTTCTCCACTCTAACCATGCTTTTCTTGGATTTCTGCTTCTCTAACCGCGCTTTTCTTTGTTTTCCTCCTCTCTAACTTCTTTTTCTTGGTTTTCCTCCGCTCTAACCCCGATTATCTTGGTTTTCCTCCGCTCTAACCCCGCTTTTCTTAGTTCTCTTCCGTTCTAACTCTGCTTTTCTAGGTTTTCCTCCGCTCTAACCCTCATTTCTTGGTTTTCATCCGCATGAACGTTTTCCTTGGTTTTCCTCCGCTCTAACTTCGCATTTCCTAGTTTTCCTCCGCTCTAACACCGCATTTCTTGGTTTTCCTCCTTTCTAACCCCGCTTTTCATGCTTTTCCTCCGCTCTAACCTCGCTTTTCTTTTTTTTCCTGCGCACTAACCACGCTTTTCTTGGCTCTCCTCCACACTAACCCCGCTTTTCTTGGTTTTGCTCACCTCTACCTTCACTTTTCTTTCTTTTCCTCCGCTCTAACTTTACTTTTCTTGGTTTTCCTCCTTTCTAACCCCGCTTTTCCTGGTTTTCCTCCGCTCTAACTTCGATTTTTCTGGATTTCCTCCGCTCTAACCCCGCATTTCTTGGTTTTCCTCCGCTCTAACCCAAATTTTCATGCTTTTCCTCCGCTCTAACCCTGATTTTCTTGGTTTTCCTCCGCTCTAACCCAAATTTTCATGCTTTTCCTCTGCTCTAACCCCGATTTTCTTGGTTTTCCTCCGCTCTAACCCCGCTTTTCATGCTTTTCCTCCGCTCTAACCCCGCTTTTCTTGGTTTTCCTCCGCTCTAACCCTGCTTTTCTTGGTTCTCCTCCACACTAACCCCGCTTCTCTTGGTTTTCCTCCGCTCTAACCCCGCTTTTCTTGGTTTTCCTCCGCTCTAATCCCGATTTTCTTGGTTTTCCTCCGCTCTAACCCTGCTTTTCTTGTTTCTCCTCCACACTAACCCCGCTTTTCTTGTTTTTTCTCCACTCTAACCCAGCTTTTCATGGTTTTTCACCACTCTAACCATGATTTTCTCGGATTTCTGCTGCTCTAACCGCCCTTTTCTTCGTTTTCTTCCTCTCTAACTTATTTTTCTCGGTTATCGTCCTCTCTAACCCCGCTTTTCTTGGTTTTCCTCCGCACTTATTCCGCTTTTCTTGGTTTTCCTCCGCTCTAACTTCGCTTTTCTTGGTTTTCCTCTGCTCTAACCCCGCTCTTCTTGGTTTTCCTCAGCTCTACCTTCACTTTTCTTTCTTTTCCTCCGCTCTAACTTTACTTTTCTTGATTTTCCTCAGCTCTAACCCCGCTTTTCTTGGTTTTCCTACACTCTAACCCCGCTTTTCTTGGATTTCCTCCGCACTAACCCTGCTTTTCTTGGTTTTCCTTTGCTCTAACCCTGCTTCTCTTGGTTTTCCTCCGCTCTAACCCCGATTATCTTGGTTTTCCTCCTTTCTAACCCCGCTTTTCATGCTTTTCCTCCGCTCTAACCTCGCTTTTCTTTTTTTTCCTGCGCACTAACCTCGCTTTTCTTGGCTCTCCTCCACACTAACCCCGCTTTTCTTGGTTTTCCTCACCTCTACCTTCACTTTTCTTTCTTTTCCTCCGCTCTAACTTTAATTTCTTGTTTTTCCTCCTTTCTAACTCCGCTTTTCTTGGTTTTCCTCCGCTCTAACTTCGATTTTTCTGGATTTCCTCCGCTCTAACCCCGCATTTCTTGGTTTTCCTCCGCTCTAACCCAAATTTTCATGCTTTTCCTCAGCTCTAACCCCGATTTTCTTCTTTTTCCTCCGCTCTAACCCCGCTTTTCATGCTTTTCCTCCGCTCTAACCCCGCTTTTCTTGGTTTTCCTCCGCTCTAACCCTGCTTTTCTTGGTTCTCCTCCGCTCTAACCCCGCTCTTCTTGGTTTTCCTCTGCTCTAACCCCGCTTTTCTTGGTTTTCCTCAGCTCTAACCCCACTTTTCTTGGTTTTCCTACGCTCTAACCCCGCTTTTCATGGATTTCTGCTGCTCTAACTTCACTTTTCTTGGTTTTCCTTTGCTCTAACCCTGCTTTTCTTGGTTTTCCTCTGCTCTAACCCCGCTTTTCTTGGTTTTCCTCCAATCTAACCCCGCTTTTCTTGGTTTTCCTCCGCTCTAACTTTGCTTTTCTTGGTTTTCCTCCGCACTAACCCCTCTTTTCTTGGTTTTCCTCCGCACTAACCCCGCTTTTCTTGGTTGTTCTCCACTCTAACCCAGCTTTTCATGTTTTTTCTCCACTCTAACCATGCTTTTCTCGGATTTCTGCTGCTCTAACCGCGCTTTCCTTCGTTTTCTTCTTCTCTAACTTCTTTTCTCAGTTTTCCCTTGCTCTAACCCTGCTTTTCTTGGTCTTCCTCAGCTCTAACCCCGCTTTTATTGGTTTTCCTCCGCTCTAACTTCGCTTTTCTTGGTTTTCCTCCGCTCTAACCCCGCTTTTCTTGGTTTTCCTCCGCTCTAACCCCGCTTTTCTTGGTTTTCCTCCGCTCTAACCCCGCTTTTCATGCTTTTCCTCCACTCTAACCCCGCTTTTCTTGGTTTTCCTCCGCTCTAACTTCGCTTTTCTTGGTTTTCCTCCGCTCTAACCCCGTTTCTCTTGGTTTTCCTATTCTCTAACACCGCTTTTCTTGGTTTTCCTTTGCTCTAACCCCGCTTTTCTTGGTTTTCCTTCGGACTAACCCCTCTTTTCTTGGTTTTCCTCCGCACTAACACCACTTTTCTTGGTTTTCCTCCGCTCTAACTTCGATTTTCTTGGTTTTCCTCTGCTCTATCACCGCTTTTCTTGGATTTCCTCCGCTCTAACTTCGCTTTTCTTGGTTTTCCTTTGCTCTAACCCAGCTTTCCTTGGTTTTCCTCTGCTCTAACCTTACTTTTCTTGGTTTTCCTCCGCTCTATCACGGCTTTTCTTGATTTTCCTCCGATCTAACTCTTCGTTTCTTGGTTTTCCTCAGCTCTAACTTCACTTTGCTTGGTTTTCCTCCGCTCTAATCCCGCTTCTCTTGGATTTTCTCCACTCTAACCCAGCTTTTCTTAGTTTTTCTCCACTCTAACCATGCTTTTCTTGGATTTCTGCTTCTCTAACCGCGCTTTTCTTTGTTTTCCTCCTCTCTAACTTCTTTTTCTTGGTTTTCCTCCGCTCTAACCCCGATTATCTTGGTTTTCCTCCGCTCTAACCCCGCTTTTCTTGGTTCTCTTCCGTTCTAACTCTGCTTTTCTAGGTTTTCCTCCGCTCTAACACTCATTTCTTGGTTTTCATCCGCATGAACGTTTTCCTTGGTTTTCCTCCGCTCTAACTTCGCATTTCCTAGTTTTCCTCCGCTCTAACACCGCATTTCTTGGTTTTCCTCCTTTCTAACCCCGCTTTTCATGCTTTTCCTCCGCTCTAACCTCGCTTTTCTTTTTTTTCCTGCGCACTAACCACGCTTTTCTTGGCTCTCCTCCACACTAACCCCGCTTTTCTTGGTTTTCCTCACCTCTACCTTCACTTTTCTTTCTTTCCCTCCGCTCTAACTTTACTTTTCTTGGTTTTCCTCCTTTCTAACCCCACTTTTCCTGGTTTTCCTCCGCTCTAACTTCGATTTTTCTGGATTTCCTCCGCTCTAACCCCGCATTTCTTGGTTTTCCTCCGCTCTAACCCAAATTTTCATGCTTTTCCTCCGCTCTAACCCTGATTTTCTTGGTTTTCCTCCGCTCTAACCCAAATTTTCATGCTTTTCCTCCGCTCTAACCCCGATTTTCTTGGTTTTCCTCCGCTCTAACCCCGCTTTTCATGCTTTTCCTCCGCTCTAACCCCGCTTTTCTTGGTTTTCCTCCGCTCTAACCCTGCTTTTCTTGGTTCTCCTCCACACTAACCCCGCTTCTCTTGGTTTTCCTCCGCTCTAACCCCGCTTTTCTTGGTTTTCCTCCGCTCTAATCCCGATTTTCTTGGTTTTCCTCCGCTCTAACCCTGCTTTTCTTGGTTCTCCTCCACACTAACCCCGCTTTTCTTGTTTTTTCTCCACTCTAACCCAGCTTTTCATGGTTTTTCACCACTCTAAACATGATTTTCTCGGATTTCTGCTGCTCTAACCGCCCTTTTCTTCGTTTTCTTCCTCTCTAACTTATTTTTCTCGGTTATCGTCCTCTCTAACCCCGCTTTTCTTGGTTTTCCTCCGCACTTATTCCGCTTTTCTTGGTTTTCCTCCGCTCTAACTTCGCTTTTCTTGGTTTTCCTCTGCTCTAACCCCGCTCTTCTTGGTTTTCCTCACCTCTACCTTCACTTTTCTTTCTTTTCCTCCGCTCTAACTTTACTTTTCTTGATTTTCCTCAGCTCTAACCCCGCTTTTCTTGGTTTTCCTACACTCTAACCCCGCTTTTCTTGGATTTCCTCCGCACTAACCCTGCTTTTCTTGGTTTTCCTTTGCTCTAACCCTGATTCTCTTGGTTTTCCTCCGCTCTAACCCCGATTATCTTGGTTTTCCTCCTTTCTAACCCCGCTTTTCATGCTTTTCCTCCGCTCTAACCTCGCTTTTCTTTTTTTTCCTGCGCACTAACCTCGCTTTTCTTGGCTCTCCTCCACACTAACCCCGCTTTTCTTAGTTTTCCTCACCTCTACCTTCACTTTTCTTTCTTTTCCTCCGCTCTAACTTTAATTTCTTGTTTTTCCTCCTTTCTAACTCCGCTTTTCTTGGTTTTCCTCCGCTCTAACTTCGATTTTTCTGGATTTCCTCCGCTCTAACCCCGCATTTCTTGGTTTTCCTCCGCTCTAACCCAAATTTTCATGCTTTTCCTCAGCTCTAACCCCGATTTTCTTCTTTTTCCTCCGCTCTAACCCCGCTTTTCATGCTTTTCCTCCGCTCTAAACCCGCTTTTCTTGGTTTTCCTCCGCTCTAACCCTGCTTTTCTTGGTTCTCCTCCAAACTAACCCCGCTTTTCTTGGTTTTCCTCCGCTCTAACCCCGCTTTTCTTGGTTTTCCTCCGCTCTAACTTCGCTTTTCTTGGTTTTCCTCCGCTCTAACCCTGCTTTTCTTTGTTCTCCTCCACACTAACCCCGCTTTTCTTGTTTTTTCTCCACTCTAACCCAGCTTTTCATGGTTTTTCTCCACTCTAACCATGCTTTTCTCGGATTTCTGCTGCTCTAACCGCACTTTTCTTCGTTTTCTTCCTCTCTAACTTATTTTTCTCGGTTTTCGTCCTCTCTAACCCCACTTTTCTTGGTTTTCCTCTGCACTTATTCCGCTTTTCTTGCTTTTCCTCCGCTCTAACTTCGCTTTTCTTGGTTTTCCTCCGCTCTAATCCCGCTTCTCTTGGTTTTTCTGCACTCTAACCCAGCTTTTCTTGTTTTTCTCCACTCTAACTATGCTTTTCTTAGATTTCTGCTTTTCTAATTGCGTTTTACTTTGTTTTCCTCCTCTCTAACTTCTTTATTTTTGGTTTTCCTCCGCTCTAACTTCGCATTTCCTAGTTTTCCTCCGCTCTAACTTTACTTTTCTTGGTTTTCCTCCTTTCTAACCCCGCTTTTCATGCTTTTCCTCCGCTCTAACCTCGCTTTTCTTTTTTTTCCTGCGCACTAACCAC
Source organism: Coturnix japonica (assembly GCF_054131305.1). Taxonomy (NCBI): domain Eukaryota; kingdom Metazoa; phylum Chordata; class Aves; order Galliformes; family Phasianidae; genus Coturnix; species Coturnix japonica. The sequence goes on along the minus strand of NC_140666.1, from coordinate 2,192,594 downwards.
GCTTTTCTTGGCTCTCCTCCACACTAACCCCGCTTTTCTTGGTTTTCCTCACCTCTACCTTCACTTTTCTTTCTTTTCCTCCACTCTAACTTAACTTTTCTTGGTTTTACTCCTTTCTAACCCCGCTTTTCTTCGTTTTCCTCCGCTCTAACTTCGCTTTTCTGGATTTCCTCCGCTCTAACCCCGCATTTCTTCATTTCCTCTGCTCTAACCCAAATTTTCATGCTTTTCCTCCGCTCTATCCCCGATTTTCTTGGTTTTCCTCCGCTCTAACCCCGCTTTTCATGCTTTTCCTCCGCTCTAACCCCGCTTTTCTTGGTTTTCCTCTGCTCTAACCCTGCTTTTCTTGGTTCTCCTCCACAATAACCCCGCTTTTCTTGGTTTTCCTCCGCTCTAACCCCGCTTTTCTTGGTTTTCCTCCGCTCTAACTCCTCTTTTCTTGGTTTTCCTCCGCACTAACCCCGCTTTTCTTGGTTGTTCTCCACTCTAACCCAGCTTTTCATGGTTTTTCTCCACTCTAACCATACTTTTCTCGGATTTCTGCTGATCTAACCGTGCTTTCCTTCGTTTTCTTCTTCTCTAACTTCTTTTCTACAGTTTTCCTTTGCTCTAACCCCGCTTTTCTTAGTTTTCCTTTGCACTTATTCCGCTTTTATTGGTTTTCCTCCGCTCTAACTTCGCTTTTCTTGGTTTTCCTCCGCTCTAACCCCGCTTTTCTTGGTTTTCCTCCACTCTAACCCCGCTTTTCTTGGTTTTCCTCAGCTCTAAACTCGCTTTTCTTGGTTTTCCTACGCTCTAACCCCGCTTTTCTTGGATTTCCTCCGCTCTAACTTCGCTTTTCTTGGTTTTCCTTTGCTCTAACCCAGCTTTTCTTGGTTTTCCTCCGCTCTAACCCCACTTTTCTTGGTTTTCCTCCGCTCTAACTTCGATTTTCTTGGTTTTCCTCCACTCTATCACCGCTTTTCTTGGTTTTCCTACGCTCTAACCCTTCTTTTCTTGGTTTTCCTCCGCTCTAACTTCACTTTGCTTGGTTTTCCTTTGCTCTAATCCCGCTTCTTTTGATTTTCTCCACTCTAACCCAGCTTTTCTTAGTTTTTCTCCACTCTAACCATGCTTTTCTTGGATTTCTGCTTCTCTAACCGCGCTTTACTTTGTTTTCCTCCTCTCTAACTTATTTTTCTTGGTTTTCCTCCGCTCTAACCCCGATTATCTTGGTTTTCCTCCGCTCTAACCCCGCTTTTCTTGGTTCTCTTCCGTTCTAACTCTGCTTTTCTAGGTTTTCCTCCGCTCTAACACTCATTTCTTGGTTTTCATCCGCATGAACGTTTTTCTTGGTTTTCCTCCGCTCTAAGTTCGCATTTCCTAGTTTTCCTCTGCTCTAACCCCGCATTTCTTGGTTTTCCTCCTTTCTAACCCCGCTTTTCATGCTTTTCCTCCGCTCTAACCTCGTTTTTCTTTTTTTTCCTGCGCACTAACCACGCTTTTCTTGTCTCTCCTCCACACTAACCCCGCTTTTCTTGGTTTTCCTCCGCTCTAACACCGCTTTTCTTGGTTTTCCTCTCCTCTAACTTCACTTTCTTGGTTTTCCTCCGCTCTAACTTTACTTTTCTTGGTTTTCCTCCTTTCTAACTTCGATTTTCTTGGTTTTCCTTTGCTCTAACCCAAATTTTCATGCTTTTCCTCCGCTCTAACCCTGATTTTCTTGGTTTTCCTCCGCTCTAACCCCGCTTTTCATGCTTTTCCTCCCTTCTATCCCTGCTTTTCTTGGTTTTCCTCCGCTCTAACCCCGCTTTTCTTGGTTCTCTTCCGTTCTAACTCTGCTTTTATAGGTTTTCCTCCGCTCCAACACTCATTTCTTGGTTTTCATCCGCATGAACGTTTTTCTTGGTTTTCCTCCGCTCTAACTTCGCAATTCCTAGTTTTCCTCCGCACTAACCCCGCATTTCTTGGTTTTCCTCCTTTCTAACCCCGCTTTTCATGCTTTTCCTCCGCTCTAACCTCGCTTTTCTTTTTTTTCCTGCGCACTAACCACGCTTTTCTTGGCTCTCCTCCACACTAACCCCGCTTTTCTTGGTTTTCCTCCGCTCTAACACCGCTTTTCTTGGTTTTCCTCACCTCTAACTTCACTTTCTTGGTTTTCCTCCGCTCTAACTTTACTTTTCTTGGTTTTCCTCCTTTCTAACCCCGATTTTCTTGGTTTTCCTTTGCTCTAACCCAAATTTTCATGCTTTTCCTCCGCTCTAACCCTGATTTTCTTGGTTTTCCTCCGCTCTAACCCCGCTTTTCATGCTTTTCCTCCGCTCTAACCCCACTTTTCTTGGTTTTCCTCCGCTCTAACCCTGCTTTTCTTGGTTCTTCCCCACACTAACCCCGCTTTTCTTGGTTTTCCTCCGCTCTAACCCCGCTTTTCTTGGTTTTCCTCCGCTCTAACTTCGCTTTTCTTGGTTTTCCTCCGCTCTAACCCTGCTTTTCTTGGTTCTCCTCCACACTAACCCCGCATTTCTTGTTTTTTCTCCACTCTAACCCAGCTTTTCATGGTTTTTCTCCACTCTAACCATGCTTTTCTCGGATTTCTGCTGCTCTAACCGCACTTTTCTTCGTTTTCTTCCTCTCTAACTTATTTTTCTCGGTTTTCGTCCTCTCTAACCCCGCTTTTCTTGGTTTTCCTCCGAACTTATTCGGCTTTTCTTGGTTTTCTTCCGCTCTAACTCCGCTTTTCTTGGTTTTCCTCTGCTCTAACCCCGCTCTTCTTAGTTTTCCTCCGCTCTAACCCCACTTTTCTTGATTTTCCTCAGCTCTAACCCCGCTTTTCTTGGTTTTCCTACGCTCTAACCCCGCTTTTCTTGGATTTCCTCCGCTCTAACTTCGCTTTTCTTGGTTTTCCTTTGCTCTAACCCTGCTTTTCTTGGTTTTCCTCCGCTCTAACCCCGCTTTTCTTGGTTTTCCTCCACTCTAACCCCGCTTTTCTTGGTTTTCCTCTGCTCTAACTTCGCTTTTCTTGGTTTTCCTCCGCACTAACTCCTATTTTCTTGGTTTTCCTCCGCACTAACCCCCTTTTCTTGGTTGTTCTCCACTCTAACCCTGCTTTTCATGGTTTTTCTCCACTCTAACCATGCTTTCTCGGATTTCTGCTGCTCTAACCGCGCTTTCCTTCGTTTTCTTTTTCTCTAACTTCTTTTCTCAGTTTTCCTTTGCTCTAACCCCGCTTTTCTTGGTTTTGCTTTGCACTTATTCCGATTTATTGGTTTTCCTCCACTCTAACTACGCTTTTCTTGGTTTTACTCCGCTCTAACCCCGCATTTCTTGGTTTTCCTCCTTTCTAACCCCGCTTTTCTTGGTTTTCCTCCGCTCTAACTTCGATTTTCTTGGTTTTCCCTTGCTCTAACCCTGCCTTTCTTGGTTTTCCTCCGCTCTAACCCCACTTTTCTTGGTTTTCCTCCGCTCTAACTTCAATTTTCTTGGTTTTCCTCCGCTCTATCACCGCTTTTCTTGGTTTTCCTACGCTCTAACCCTTCTTTTCTTGGTTTTCCTCCGCTCTAACTTCACTTTGCTTGGTTTTCCTCCGCTCTAATCCCGCTTCTCTTGGTTTTTCTCCACTCTAACCCAGCTTTTCTTAGTTTTTCTCCACTCTAACCATGCTTTTCTTGGATTTCTGCTTCTCTAACCGCGCTTTACTTTGTTTTCCTCCTCTCTAACTTCTTTTTCTTGGTTTTCCTCTGCTCTAACCCCGATTATCTTGGATTTCCTCCGCTCTAACCCCGCTTTTCTTTGTTTTCTTCCTTTCTAACTCTGCTTTTCTAGGTTTTCCTCCGCTCTAACTCCGCTTTTCTTGGTTTTCATCCGCATGAACGTTTTTCTTGGTTTTCCTCCTCTCTAACTTAGCAATTCCTAGTTTTCCTCCGCTCTAACCCCGCATTTCTTGGTTTTCCTCCTTTCTAACCCCGCTTTTCATGCTTTTCCTCCGCTCTAACCCCGCTTTTCTTGGTTTTCCTCACCTCTAACTTCGCTTTTCTTTCTTTTCCTCCGCTCTAACTTTACTTTTCTTGGTTTTCCTCCCTTCTATCCCTGCATTTCTTGGTTTTTCTCCGCTCTAACTTCGATTTTCTTGGTTTTCCTCCGCTCTAACCCCGCTTTTCTTGGCTTTCCTCCGCTCTAACCCAGCTTTTCTTGGTTTTCCTCCCTTCTATCCCTGCTTTTCTTGGTTTTTCTCCGCTCTAACCCCGCTTTTCTTGGTTTTCCTCCCATCTATCCCCGCTTTTCTTGGTTTTTCTCCGCTCTAACCCCGTTTCTCTTGGTTTTCCTCAGCTCTAACACCACTTTTCATGCTTTTCCTCCACTCTAATCCCGCTTCTCTTGGTTTTTCTCCACTCTAACCCAGCTTTTCTTGGTTTTTCTCCACTCTAACCATGCTTTTCTTAGGTTTCTGCTTCTCTAACCGCGTTTTACTTTGTTTTCCTCCTCTCTAACTTCTTTTTATTGGTTTTCCTCCGCTCTAACCCCGATTATCTTGGTTTTCCTCCGCTCTAACCCCGCTTTTCTTGGTTTTCCTCCACTCTAACAATGCTTTTCTTGGTTTTCCACCGCTCTAACCCCGCATTTCTTGGTTTTCATCCGCTCTAACTTCGCTTTTCTTGGTTTTCCTCTGCTCTAACTTCGCATTTCCTAGTTTTCCTCCGCTCTAACCCCGCATTTCTTGGTTTTCCTCTGCTCTAACCCTGCTTTTCATGCTTTTCCTCCACTCTAACCCCGCATTTCTTGGTTTTCCTCCGCTCTAACTTCGCTTTTCTTGGTTTTCCTCCGCTCTAACCCCGTTTCTCTTGGTTTTCCTATTCTCTAACACCGCTTTTCTTGGTTTTCCTTTGCTCTATCCCCGCTTTTCTTGGTTTTCCTCTGGACTAACCCCTCTTTTCTTGGTTTTCCTCCGCACTAACACCGCTTTTCTTGGTTATCCTCCGCACTAACTTCGATTTTCTTGGTTTTCCTCCGCTCTATCATCGCTTTTCTTGGTTTTCCTCAGCTCTAACCCCGCTTTTCTTGGATTTCCTACGCTCTAACTTCGCTTTTCTTGGTTTTCCTTTACTCTAACCCCGCTTTTCTTGGTTTTCCTCCGCTCTAACCCTGATTTTCTTGGTTTTCCTCCGCTCTAACCCCGATTATCTTGGTTTTCATCCGCTCTAACCCCGCTTTTCTTGGTTCTCTTCCGTTCTAACTCTGCTTTTCTAGGTTTTCCTCCGCTCTAACCCTCATTTCTTGGTTTTCATCCGCATGAACGTTTTTCTTGGTTTTCCTCCGCTCTAACTTCGCATTTCCTAGTTTTCCACCGCTCTAACCCCGCATTTCTTGGTTTTCCTCCTTTCTAACCCCGCTTTTCATGCTTTTCCTCCGCTCTAACCTCGCTTTTCTTTTTTTTCCTGCGCACTAACCACGCTTTTCTTGGCTCTCCTCCACACTAACCCCGCTTTTCTTTGTTTTCCTCACCTCTACCTTCACTTTTCTTTCTTTTCCTCCGCTCTAACTTTACTTTTCATGCTTTTCCTCCTTTCTAACCCCGCTTTTCTTGGTTTTCCTCCGCTCTAACTTCGATTTTTCTGGATTTCCTCCGCTCTAACCTTGCATTTCTTGGTTTTCCTCCGCTCTAACCCAAATTTTCATGCTTTTCCTCCGCTCTAACCCCGATTTTCTTGGATTTCCTCCTCTCTAACCCAAATTTTCATGCTTTTCCTCCGCTCTAACCCCGCTTTTCTTGGTTTTCCTCACCTCTAACTTCGCTTTTCTTTCTTTTCCTCCGCTCTAACTTTACTTTTCATGCTTTTCCTCCTTTCTAACCTTGCTTTTCTTGGTTTTCCTCCGCTCTAACTTCGATTTTTCTGGATTTCCTCCGCTCTAACCCCGCATTTCTTGGTTTTCCTCCGCTCTAACCCAAATTTTCATGCTTTTCCTCCGCTCTAACCCCGATTTTCTTGGTTTTCCTCCGCTCTAACCCAAATTTTCATGCTTTTCCTCTGCTCTAACCCCGATTTTCTTGGTTTTCCTCCGCTGTAACCCCGCTTTTCATGCTTTTCCTCCGCTCTAACCCTGCTTTTCTTGGTTTTCCTCCGCTCTAACCCCGCTTTTCTTGGTTTTCCTCCGCTCTAACCCCGCTTTTCTTGGTTTTCCTCCGCTCTAACTTCGCTTTTCTTGGTTTTCCTCCGCTCTAACCCTGCTTTTCTTGGTTCTCCTCCACACTAACCCCGCTTTTCTTGTTTTTTCTCCACTCTAACCCAGCTTTTCATGGCTTTTCTCCACTCTAACCATGCTTTTCTCGGATTTCTGCTGCTCTAACCGCCCTTTTCTTCGTTTTCTTCCTCTCTAACTTATTTTTCTCGGTTTTCGTCCTCTCTAACCCCGCTTTTCTTGGTTTTCCTCCGCAATTATTCCGCTTTTCTTGGTTTTCCTCCGCTCTAACTTCGCTTTTCTTGGTTTTCCTCTGCTCTAACCCCGCTCTTCTTAGTTTTCCTCCGCTCTAACCCCGCTTTTCTTGATTTTCCTCAGCTCTAACCCCGCTTTTCTTGGTTTTCCTCCGCTCTAACCCCGCTTTTCTTGGATTTCCTCCGCTCTAACTTCGCTTTTCTTGGTTTTCCTTTGCTCTAACCCTGCTTTTCTTGGTTTTCTTTCGCTCTAACCCCGCTTTTCTTGGTTTTCCTCCACTCTAACCCCGCTTTTCTTGGTTTTCCTCCGCTCTAACTTCGCTTTTCTTGGTTTTCCTCCGCTCTAACTCCTCTTTTCTTGGTTTTCCTCCGCACTAACCCCGCTTTTCTTGGTTGTTCTCCACTCTAACCCAGCTTTTCATGGTTTTTCTCCACTCTAACCATGCTTTTCTCGGATTTCTGCTGCTCTAACCTCGCTTACCTTCGTTATCTTCTTCTCTAACTTCTTTTCTCAGTTTTCCTTTGCTCTAACCCCACTTTTCTTGGTTTTCCTTTGCACTTATTCCGCTTTTATTGGTTTTCCTCCGCTCTAACTTCGCTATTCTTGGTTTTCCTCCGCACTAACCCCGCTTTTCTTGGTTTTACTCCACTCTTACCCCGCTTTTCTTGTTTTTCCTCAGCTCTAAACCCGCTTTTCTTGGTTTTCCTACGCTCTAACCCCGCTTTTCTTGGATTTCCTCCGCTCTAACTTCGCTTTTCTTGGTTTTCCTTTGCTCTAACCCAGCTTTTCTTGGTTTTCCTCCGCTCTAACCCCACTTTTCTTGGTTTTACTCCGCTCTAACTTCGATTTTCTTGGTTTTCCTCCGATCTAACTCCGCTTTTCTTGGTTTTCCTACGCTCTAATTCTTCGTTTCTTGGTTTTCCTCCGCTCTAACTTCACTTTGCTTGGTTTTCCTCCGCTCTAATCCCGCTTCTCTTGGTTTTTCTCCACTCTAACCCAGCTTTTCTTAGTTTTTCTCCACTCTAACCATGCTTTTCTTGGATTTCTGCTTCTCTAACCGCGCTTTACTTTGTTTTCCTCCTCTCTAACTTCTTTTTCTTGGATTTCCTCCGCTCTAACCCCGCTTTTCTTGGTTCTCTTCCGTTCTAAGTCTGCTTTTCTAGGTTTTCCTCCGCTCTAACTCCGCTTTTCTTGGTTTTCCTCCGCTCTAACCCAAATTTTCATGCTTTTCCTCCGCACTAACCCCTCTTTTCTTGGTTTTCCTCCGCTCTATCCTCGCTTTTCTTGGTTTTCCTCCGCTCTAACCCCGCTTTCCTTGGTTTTCCTCCGCTCTAACCCAGCTTTTCTTTGTTTTCCTCCCTTCTATCCCTGCTTTTCTTGGTTTCTCTCCTCTCTAACCCCGCTTTTCCTTGTTTTCCTCCCTTCTATCCCCGCATTTCTTGGTTTTTCTCCGCTCTAACCCCGTTTCTCTTGGTTTTCCTTCACTCTAACACCGCTTTTCTTGGTTTTCCTTTGTTCTAAACCCGCTTTTCTTGGTTTTCCTTTGTGCTAACTTGGCTTTTCTTGGTTTTCCTCCACTCTAACCCCGCTATTCTTGGTTTTCCTCCCATCTATCCCCGCTTTTCTTGGTTTTTCTCCGCTCTAACCCCGTTTCTCTTGGTTTTCCTCCGCTCTAACACCGCTTTTCTTGGTTTTCCTTTGCTCTAACCCTGCTTTTCTTGGTTTTCCTCCGCACTAACCCCTCTTTTCTTTGTTTTCCTCCGCACTAACCCCGCTTTTCTTGTTTATTCTCCACTCTAACCCCGCTTTTCTCGGATTTTCTCCACTCTAACCATGCTTTTCTCAAAGTTCTGCTGCTCTAACCGCCCTTTTCTTCGTTTTCTTCCTCTCTAACTTCTTTTTCTCGGTTCTCCTCCTCTCTAACCCCGCTTTTCTTGGTTTTCCTCCGCACTTATTCCGCTTTTATTGGTTTTCCTCCGCTCTAACTTCGCTTTTCTTCGTTTTCCTCTGTTCTAACCCCGCTTTTCTTGGTTTTCCTCCGCTCTAACCCCGCTTCTCTTGGTTTTCCTCAGCTCTAACCCCGATTTTCTTGGTTTTCCTACGTTCTAACCCCGCTTTTCTTGGATTTCCTCAGCTCTAACTTCCCTTTTGTTGGTTTTCCTTTGTTCTAACCCCGCTTTTCTTGATTTTCCTCCGCTCTAACCCCGCGTTTCTTGGTTTTCCTCTGCTCTAACTTCGCTTTTCTTGGTTTTCCTTCGCTCTATCACCGCTTTTCTTGGTTTTCCTCAGCTCTAACACCACTTTTCTTGGTTTTCCTCCGCTCTAAACCTGCTTTTCTTGGTTTTCCTCTGCTCCAACATCACTTTGCTTGGTTTTCCTCCTTTCTAACCCCGCTTTTCTTGGTTTTCCTCCGCTCTAATCCCGCTTCTCTTGGTTTTTCTCCACTCTAACCCAGCTTTTCTTGGTTTTTCTCCACTCTAACCATGCTTTTCTTAGATTTCTGCTTCTCTAACTGCGTTTTACTTTGTTTTCCTCCTCTCTAACTTCTTTTTATTGGTTTTCCTCCGTTCTATCCCCGATTATCTTGGTTTTCCTCCGCTCTAACCCCGCTTTTCTTGGTTTTCCTCCGCTCTAACAATGCTTTTATTGGTTTTCCACTGCTCTAACCCCGCATTTCTTGGTTTTCATCCGCATGAACAACGTTTTTCTTTGTTTTCCTTTGCTCTAAATTTGCATTTCCTAGTTTTCCTCCGCTCTAACCCCGCATTTCTTGGTTTTCCTCCGCTCTAACCCCGCTTTTCATGCTTTTCCTCCGCTCTATCCCCGCTTTTCTTGGTTTTCCTCCGCTCTAACTTCGCTTTTCTTGGTTTTCCTCCACTCTAACCCCGTTTCTCTTGGTTTTCCTATTCTCTAACACCGCTTTTCTTGGTTTTCCTCCGCTCTAACTTCGATTTTCTTGGTTTTCCTCCGCACTAACCCCTCTTTTCTTGGTTTTCCTCCGCACTAACACCGCTTTTCTTGGTTGTTCTCCACTCTAACCCAGCTTTTCATGGTTTTTCTCCACTCTAACCATGCTTTTCTCGGATTTCTGCTGCTCTAACCGCGCTTTCCTTCGATTTCTTCTTCTCTATCTTCTTTTTCTCGGTTTTCCTTTGCTCTTACCCCGCTTTTCTTGGTTTTCCTCCGCACTTATTCCGCTTTTATTGGTTTTCCTCCGCTCTAACTTCGCTTTTCTAGGTTTTCCTCCGCTCTAACCCCGCTTTTCTTGGTTTTCCTCCGCTCTAATCCCGCTTTTCTTGGTTTTCCTCAGCTCTAACCCCGCTTTTCTTGGATTTCCTACGCTCTAACTTCGCTTTTCTTGGTTTTCCTTTGCTCTAACCCTGCTTTTCTTGGTTTTCCTCCGCTCTAACCCAGCTTTTCTTGGATTTCCTCCGCTCTAACTTCGATTTTCTTGGTTTTCCTCCTCTCTATCACCGCTTTTCTTGGTTTTCCTACGTTCTAACTCCACTTTTCTTGGTTTTCCTCCGCTCTAACTCTTCGTTTCTTGGTTTTCTTCCGCTCTAACTTCACTTTGCTTGGTTTTCCTCCGCTCTAATCCCGCTTCTCTTGGTTTTTCTCCACTCTAACCCAGCTTTTCTTAGTTTTTCTCCACTCTAACCATGCTTCTCTTGGATTTCTGCTTCTCTAACCGTGCTTTACTTTGTTTTCCTCCTCTCTAACTTCTTTTTCTTGGTTTTCCTCCGCTCTAACCCCGATTATCTTGGTTTTCCTCCGCTCTAACCCCGCTTTTCTTGGTTTTCTTCCGTTCTAATGCTGCTTTTCTAGGTTTTCCTTTGCTCTAACCCTCATTTCTTGGTTTTCATCCGCATGAATGTTTTTCTTGTTTTTCCTCCGCTCTAACTTCGCATTTCCTAGTTTTCCTGTGCTCTAACCCCGCATTTCTTGGTTTTCCTCCTTTCTAACCCCGCTTTTCATGCTTTTCCTCCGCTCTAACCCTGCTTTTCTTTTTTTTTCCTGCGCACTAAGGCCGCTTTTCTTGGCTCTCCTCCACACTAACCCCGCTTTTCTTGGTTTTCCTCCGCTCTAACTTCGATTTTTCTGGATTTCCTCCGCTCTAACCCCGCTTTTCTTGCTTTTCCTCTGCTCTATCCCAAATTTTCATGCTTTTCCTCCGCTCTAACCCCGATTTTCTTGGTTTTCCTCCGCTCTAACCCCGCATTTCTTGGTTTTCCTCCGCTCTAACCCAAATTTTCATGCTTTTCCTCCGCTCTAACCCCGCTTTTCTTGGTTTTCCTCCCTTCTATCCCTGTTTTTCTTGGTTTTTCTCCGCTCTAACCCCGCTTTTCTTGATTTTCCTCCCATCTATCCCCGCTTTTCTTGGTTTTCTCCGCTCTAACCCCGTTTCTCTTGGTTTTCCTTCGCTCTAACACAGCTTTTCTTGGATTTCCTTTGCTCTAATCTTGCTTTTCTTGGTTTTCCTCAGCTCTAACCCCGCTTTTCTTGGTTTTCCTCCGCTCTAACTTCGCTTTTCTTGGTTTTCCTCCGCTCTAACTCCTCTTTTCTTGGTTTTCCTCCGCACTAACCCCGCTTTTCTTGGTTGTTCTCCACTCTAACCCAGCTTTTCATGGTTTTTCTCCACTCTAACCATGCTTTTCTCGGATTTCTGCTGCTCTAACCTCGCTTACCTTCGTTATCTTCTTCTCTAACTTCTTTTCTCAGTTTTCCTTTGCTCTAACCCCACTTTTCTTGGTTTTCCTTTGCACTTATTCCGCTTTTATTGGTTTTCCTCCGCTCTAACTTCGCTATTCTTGGTTTTCCTCCGCACTAACCCCGCTTTTCTTGGTTTTACTCCACTCTTACCCCGCTTTTCTTGTTTTTCCTCAGCTCTAAACCCGCTTTTCTTGGTTTTCCTACGCTCTAACCCCGCTTTTCTTGGATTTCCTCCGCTCTAACTTCGCTTTTCTTGGTTTTCCTTTGCTCTAACCCAGCTTTTCTTGGTTTTCCTCCGCTCTAACCCCACTTTTCTTGGTTTTACTCCGCTCTAACTTCGATTTTCTTGGTTTTCCTCCGATCTAACTCCGCTTTTCTTGGTTTTCCTACGCTCTAATTCTTCGTTTCTTGGTTTTCCTCCGCTCTAACTTCACTTTGCTTGGTTTTCCTCCGCTCTAATCCCGCTTCTCTTGGTTTTTCTCCACTCTAACCCAGCTTTTCTTAGTTTTTCTCCACTCTAACCATGCTTTTCTTGGATTTCTGCTTCTCTAACCGCGCTTTACTTTGTTTTCCTCCTCTCTAACTTCTTTTTCTTGGATTTCCTCCGCTCTAACCCCGCTTTTCTTGGTTCTCTTCCGTTCTAAGTCTGCTTTTCTAGGTTTTCCTCCGCTCTAACTCCGCTTTTCTTGGTTTTCCTCCGCTCTAACCCAAATTTTCATGCTTTTCCTCCGCACTAACCCCTCTTTTCTTGGTTTTCCTCCGCTCTATCCTCGCTTTTCTTGGTTTTCCTCCGCTCTAACCCCGCTTTCCTTGGTTTTCCTCCGCTCTAACCCAGCTTTTCTTTGTTTTCCTCCCTTCTATCCCTGCTTTTCTTGGTTTCTCTCCTCTCTAACCCCGCTTTTCCTTGTTTTCCTCCCTTCTATCCCCGCATTTCTTGGTTTTTCTCCGCTCTAACCCCGTTTCTCTTGGTTTTCCTTCACTCTAACACCGCTTTTCTTGGTTTTCCTTTGTTCTAAACCCGCTTTTCTTGGTTTTCCTTTGTGCTAACTTGGCTTTTCTTGGTTTTCCTCCACTCTAACCCCGCTATTCTTGGTTTTCCTCCCATCTATCCCCGCTTTTCTTGGTTTTTCTCCGCTCTAACCCCGTTTCTCTTGGTTTTCCTCCGCTCTAACACCGCTTTTCTTGGTTTTCCTTTGCTCTAACCCTGCTTTTCTTGGTTTTCCTCCGCACTAACCCCTCTTTTCTTTGTTTTCCTCCGCACTAACCCCGCTTTTCTTGTTTATTCTCCACTCTAACCCCGCTTTTCTCGGATTTTCTCCACTCTAACCATGCTTTTCTCAAAGTTCTGCTGCTCTAACCGCCCTTTTCTTCGTTTTCTTCCTCTCTAACTTCTTTTTCTCGGTTCTCCTCCTCTCTAACCCCGCTTTTCTTGGTTTTCCTCCGCACTTATTCCGCTTTTATTGGTTTTCCTCCGCTCTAACTTCGCTTTTCTTCGTTTTCCTCTGTTCTAACCCCGCTTTTCTTGGTTTTCCTCCGCTCTAACCCCGCTTCTCTTGGTTTTCCTCAGCTCTAACCCCGATTTTCTTGGTTTTCCTACGTTCTAACCCCGCTTTTCTTGGATTTCCTCAGCTCTAACTTCCCTTTTGTTGGTTTTCCTTTGTTCTAACCCCGCTTTTCTTGATTTTCCTCCGCTCTAACCCCGCGTTTCTTGGTTTTCCTCTGCTCTAACTTCGCTTTTCTTGGTTTTCCTTCGCTCTATCACCGCTTTTCTTGGTTTTCCTCAGCTCTAACACCACTTTTCTTGGTTTTCCTCCGCTCTAAACCTGCTTTTCTTGGTTTTCCTCTGCTCCAACATCACTTTGCTTGGTTTTCCTCCTTTCTAACCCCGCTTTTCTTGGTTTTCCTCCGCTCTAATCCCGCTTCTCTTGGTTTTTCTCCACTCTAACCCAGCTTTTCTTGGTTTTTCTCCACTCTAACCATGCTTTTCTTAGATTTCTGCTTCTCTAACTGCGTTTTACTTTGTTTTCCTCCTCTCTAACTTCTTTTTATTGGTTTTCCTCCGTTCTATCCCCGATTATCTTGGTTTTCCTCCGCTCTAACCCCGCTTTTCTTGGTTTTCCTCCGCTCTAACAATGCTTTTATTGGTTTTCCACTGCTCTAACCCCGCATTTCTTGGTTTTCATCCGCATGAACAACGTTTTTCTTTGTTTTCCTTTGCTCTAAATTTGCATTTCCTAGTTTTCCTCCGCTCTAACCCCGCATTTCTTGGTTTTCCTCCGCTCTAACCCCGCTTTTCATGCTTTTCCTCCGCTCTATCCCCGCTTTTCTTGGTTTTCCTCCGCTCTAACTTCGCTTTTCTTGGTTTTCCTCCACTCTAACCCCGTTTCTCTTGGTTTTCCTATTCTCTAACACCGCTTTTCTTGGTTTTCCTCCGCTCTAACTTCGATTTTCTTGGTTTTCCTCCGCACTAACCCCTCTTTTCTTGGTTTTCCTCCGCACTAACACCGCTTTTCTTGGTTGTTCTCCACTCTAACCCAGCTTTTCATGGTTTTTCTCCACTCTAACCATGCTTTTCTCGGATTTCTGCTGCTCTAACCGCGCTTTCCTTCGATTTCTTCTTCTCTATCTTCTTTTTCTCGGTTTTCCTTTGCTCTTACCCCGCTTTTCTTGGTTTTCCTCCGCACTTATTCCGCTTTTATTGGTTTTCCTCCGCTCTAACTTCGCTTTTCTAGGTTTTCCTCCGCTCTAACCCCGCTTTTCTTGGTTTTCCTCCGCTCTAATCCCGCTTTTCTTGGTTTTCCTCAGCTCTAACCCCGCTTTTCTTGGATTTCCTACGCTCTAACTTCGCTTTTCTTGGTTTTCCTTTGCTCTAACCCTGCTTTTCTTGGTTTTCCTCCGCTCTAACCCAGCTTTTCTTGGATTTCCTCCGCTCTAACTTCGATTTTCTTGGTTTTCCTCCTCTCTATCACCGCTTTTCTTGGTTTTCCTACGTTCTAACTCCACTTTTCTTGGTTTTCCTCCGCTCTAACTCTTCGTTTCTTGGTTTTCTTCCGCTCTAACTTCACTTTGCTTGGTTTTCCTCCGCTCTAATCCCGCTTCTCTTGGTTTTTCTCCACTCTAACCCAGCTTTTCTTAGTTTTTCTCCACTCTAACCATGCTTCTCTTGGATTTCTGCTTCTCTAACCGTGCTTTACTTTGTTTTCCTCCTCTCTAACTTCTTTTTCTTGGTTTTCCTCCGCTCTAACCCCGATTATCTTGGTTTTCCTCCGCTCTAACCCCGCTTTTCTTGGTTTTCTTCCGTTCTAATGCTGCTTTTCTAGGTTTTCCTTTGCTCTAACCCTCATTTCTTGGTTTTCATCCGCATGAATGTTTTTCTTGTTTTTCCTCCGCTCTAACTTCGCATTTCCTAGTTTTCCTGTGCTCTAACCCCGCATTTCTTGGTTTTCCTCCTTTCTAACCCCGCTTTTCATGCTTTTCCTCCGCTCTAACCCTGCTTTTCTTTTTTTTTCCTGCGCACTAAGGCCGCTTTTCTTGGCTCTCCTCCACACTAACCCCGCTTTTCTTGGTTTTCCTCCGCTCTAACTTCGATTTTTCTGGATTTCCTCCGCTCTAACCCCGCTTTTCTTGCTTTTCCTCTGCTCTATCCCAAATTTTCATGCTTTTCCTCCGCTCTAACCCCGATTTTCTTGGTTTTCCTCCGCTCTAACCCCGCATTTCTTGGTTTTCCTCCGCTCTAACCCAAATTTTCATGCTTTTCCTCCGCTCTAACCCCGCTTTTCTTGGTTTTCCTCCCTTCTATCCCTGTTTTTCTTGGTTTTTCTCCGCTCTAACCCCGCTTTTCTTGATTTTCCTCCCATCTATCCCCGCTTTTCTTGGTTTTCTCCGCTCTAACCCCGTTTCTCTTGGTTTTCCTTCGCTCTAACACAGCTTTTCTTGGATTTCCTTTGCTCTAATCTTGCTTTTCTTGGTTTTCCTCAGCTCTAACCCCACTTTTCATGCTTTTCCTCCACTCTAGCTTCGCTTTTCTTGATTTTCCTCCGCACTAACCCCGCTTTTCTTGGTTTTCCTCAGCGCTAACCCAGCTTTTCTTGTTTTTCCTCCGCTTTAACACTGCTTTTACTTGGTTTTTCTCCTCTCTAACCCTGCTTTTCCTTGTTTTCCTCCCTTCTATCCCCGCATGTCTTGGTTTTCCTCTGCTCTAACCCTGCTTTTTTTGGTTTTCCTCCGCACTTATTCCGCTTTTCTTGGTTTTCCTCCTTTCTAACCCCGCTTTTCTTGCTTTTCCTCTGCTCTAATCCCGCTTCTCTTGGTTTTTCTCTATTCTAACCATGCCTTTCTTGGATTTCTGCTGCTCTAACCGCGCTTTTCTTTGTTTTCCTCCTCTCTAACTTATTAAATTGGTTTTCCTCCGCTCTATCCCCGATTATCTTGGTTTTCCGGCTCTCTAACCCCGCTATTCCTGGTTTTCTTCCGTTCTAACTCTGCTTTTCTTGGTTTTCCTCCGCTCTAAGCCCGCATTTTTTGGTTTTCATCCGCATGAACAACGTTTTTCTTGGTTTTCCTCTGCTCTAACTTCGCATTTCCTAGTTTTCCTCCGCTCTAACCCCACATATCTTTGTTTTCCTCCGCTCTAACTACACTTTTCTTTCTTTTCCTCCGCTCTAACTTTACTTTTCTTGGTTTTCCTCCTTTCTAACCCCGCTTTTCTTGGTTTTCCTCAGCTCCAACCCCACGTTTCATGCTTTTCCTCCGCTCTAACCCCGCTTTTCTTGGTTTTCCTCCGCTCTAACTTCGATTTTCTTGGTTTTCCTCCGCTATATCACCGCTTTTCTTGGTTTTCCTACGCTCTAACACCACTTTTCTTGGTTTTCCTACGCTCTAACCCTTCTTTTCTTGGTTTTACTCCGCTCTAACTTCACTTTGCTTGGTTTTCCTTTGCTCTAATCCCGCTTCTGTTGGATTTTCTCCACTCTAACCCAGCTTTTCTTAGTTTTTCTCCACTCTAACCATGCTTTTCTTGGATTTCTGCTTCTCTAACCGCGCTTTACTTTGTTTTCCTCCTCTCTAACTTATTTTTCTTGGTTTTCCTCCGCTCTAACCCCGCTTATCTTGGTTTTCTTCCGTTCTAATGCTGCTCTTCTAGGTTTTCCTCTGCTCTAACCCTCATTTCTTGGTTTTCATCCGTATGAACGTTTTTCTTGGTTTTCCTCCGCTCTAACTTCGCATTTCCTAGTTTTCCTCCGCTCTAACCCCGCATTTCTTGGTTTTCCTCCTTTCTAACCCCGCTTTTCATGCTTTTCCTCCGCTCTAACCTCGCTTTTCTTTTTTTTCCTGCGCACTAACCACGCTTTTCTTGGCTCTCCTCCACACTAACCCCGCTTTTCTTGGTTTTCCTCACCTCTACCTTCACTTTTCTTTCTTTTCCTCCGCTCTAACTTTACTTTTCTTGGTTTTCCTCCTTTCTAACCCCGCTTTTCTTGGTTTTCCTCCGCTCTAACTTCAATTTTTCTGGATTTCCTCCGCTCTAACCCCGCATTTCTTGGTTTTCCTCCGCTCTAACCCAAATTTTCATGCTTTTCCTCCGCTCTAACCCCGATTTTCTTGGTTTTCCTCCGCACTAACCCAAATTTTCATGCTTTTCCTCCGCTCTAACCCCGATTTTCTTGGTTTTCCTCCGCTCTAACCCCGCGTTTCATTCTTTTCCTCCGCACTAACCCCGCTTTTCTTGGTTTTCCTCCGCTCTAACCCCGCTTTTCTTGGTTTTCCTCCGCTCTAACCCCGCTTTTCTTGGTTTTCCTCCGCTCTAACTTCGCTTTTCTTGGTTTTCCTCCGCTCTAACCCTGCTTTTCTTGGTTCTCCTCCACACTAACCCCGCTTTTCTTGTTTTTTCTCCACTCTAACCCAGCTTTTCATGGTTTTTCTCTACTCTAACCATGCTTTTCTCGGATTTCTGCTGCTCTAACCGCCCTTTTCTTTGTTTTCTTCCTCTCTAACTTATTTTTCTCGGTTTTCGTCCTCTCTAACCCCGCTTTTCTTGGTTTTCCTCCGCAATTATTCCGCTTTTCTTGGTTTTCCTCCGCTCTAACTTCGCTTTTCTTGGTTTTCCTCTGCTCTAACCCCGCTCTTCTTAGTTTTCCTCCGCTCTAACCCCGCTTTTCTTGATTTTCCTCAGCTCTAACCCCGCTTTTCTTGGTTTTCATACGCTCTAACCCCGCTTTTCTTGGATTTCCTCCGCTCTAACTTCGCTTTTCTTGGTTTTCCTTTGCTCTAACCCTGCTTTTCTTGGTTTTCCTCCGCTCTAACCCCGCTTTTCTTGGTTTTCCTCCACTCTAACCCCGCTTTTCTTGGTTTTCCTCCGCTCTAACTTCGCTTTTCTTGGTTTTCCTCCGCTCTAACTCCTCTTTTCTTGGTTTTCCTCCGCACTAACCCCGCTTTTCTTGGTTGTTCTCCACTCTAACCCTGCTTTTCATGGTTTTTCTCCACTCTAACCATGCTTTTCTCGGATTTCTGCTGCTCTAACCGCGCTTTCCTTCGTTATCTTCTTCTCTAACTTATTTTCTCAGTTTTCCTTTGCTCTAACCCCGCTTTTCTTGGTTTTCCTTTGCACTTATTCCGCTTTTATTGGTTTTCCTCCGCTCTAACTTCGCTATTCTTGGTTTTCCTCCGCTCTAACCCCGCTTTTCTTGGTTTTCCTATGCTCTAACCCCGCTTTTCTTGGATTTCCTCCGCTCTAACTTCGCTTTTCTTGGGTTTCCTTTGCGCTAACCCAGCTTTTCTTGGTTTTCCTCCGCTCTAACCCCACTTTTCTTGGTTTTCCTTTGCTCTAACTTCGATTTTCTTGTTTTTCCTCCGCTCTATCACCGCTTTTCTTGGTTTTCCTACGCTCTAACCCTTCTTTTCTTGGTTTTCCTCCGCTCTAACTTCACTTTTCTTGGTTTTCCTCCGCTCTAATCCTGCTTCTCTTGGTTTTTCTCCACTCTAACCCAGCTTTTCTTAGTTTTTCTCCACTCTAACCATGCTTTTCTTGGATTTCTGCTTCTCTAACCGCGCTTTACTTTGTTTTCCTCCTCTCTAACTTCTTTTTCTTGGTTTTCCTCCGCTCTAACCCCGATTAGCTTGGTTTTCCTCCGCTCTAACCCCGCTTTTCTTGGTTTTCTTCCGTTCTAACTCTGCTTTTCTAGGTTTTCCTCCGCTCTAACTCCGCTTTTCTTGGTTTTCATCCACATGAACGTTATTCTTGGTTTTCCTCCTCTCTAACTTCGCAATTCCTAGTTTTCCTCCGCACTAACCCCGCATTTCTTGGTTTTCCTCCTTTCTAACCCCGCTTTTCATGCTTTTCCTCCGCTCTAACCTCGCTTTTCTTGGCTCTCCTCCACACTAACCCCGCTTTTCTTGGTTTTCCTCTCCTCTAACTTCAATTTTCTTTCTTTTCTTCCGCTCTAACTTTACTTTTCTTGGTTTTCCTCCTTTCTAACCCGGCTTTTCTTGGTTTTCCTCCACTCTAACTTCGATTTTCTTGGATTTCCTCCACTCTAACCCCGCTTTTCTTGGTTTTCCTCCGCTCTAACCCCGCTTTTCTTGGTTTTCCTCCGCTCTAACCCAAATTTTCATGCTTTTCCTCCGCACTAACCCCTCTTTTCTTTGTTTTCCTCCGCTCTATCCTCGCTTTTCTTGGTTTTCCTCCGCTCTAACCCCGCTTTTCTTGGTTTTCCTCCGCTCTAACCCAGCTTTTCTTTGTTTTCCTCCCTTCTATCCCCGCATTTCTTGGTTTTTCTCCGCTCTAACCCCGTTTCTCTTGGTTTTCCTTCACTCTAACACCACTTTTCTTGGTTTTCCTTTGTTCTAAACCCGCTTTTCTTGGTTTTCCTTTGTGCTAACTTGGCTTTTCTTGGTTTTCCTCCACTCTAACCCCGCTATTCTTGGTTTTCCTCCCATCTATCCCCGCTTTTCTTGGTTTTTCTCCGCTCTAACCCCGTTTCTCTTGGTTTTCCTCCGCTCTAACACCGCTTTTCTTGGTTTTCCTTTGCTCTAACCCTGCTTTTCTTGGTTTTCCTCCGCACTAACCCCTCTTTTCTTTGTTTTCCTCCGCACTAACCCCGCTTTTCTTGTTTATTCTCCACTCTAACCCCGCTTTTCATGGATTTTCTCCACTCTAACCATGCTTTTCTCAAATTTCTGCTGCTCTAACCGCCCTTTTCTTCGTTTTCTTCCTCTCTAACTTCTTTTTCTCGGTTTTCCTCCTCTCTAACCCCGCTTTTCTTGGTTTTCCTCCGCACTTATTCCGCTTTTATTGGTTTTCCTCCGCTCTAACTTCGCTTTTCTTGGTTTTCCTCTGTTCTAACCCCGCTTTTCTTGGTTTTCCTCCGCTCTAACCCCGCTTTTCTTGGTTTTCCTCAGCTCTAACCCCGATTTTCTTGGTTTTCCTACGTTCTAACCCCGCTTTTCTTGGATTTCCTCAGCTCTAACTTCCCTTTTGTTGGTTTTCCTTTGTTCTAACCCCGCTTTTCTTGATTTTCCTCCGCTCTATCACCGCTTTTCTTGGTTTTCCTCAGCTCTAACACCACTTTTCTTGGTTTTCCTCCGCTCTAACCCTGCTTTTCTTGGTTTTCCTCTGCTCCAACATCACTTTGCTTGGTTTTCCTCCTTTCTAACCCCGCTTTTCTTGGTTTTCCTCCGCTCTAATCCCGCTTCTCTTGGTTTTTCTCCACTCTAACCCAGCTTTTCTTGGTTTTTCTCCACTCTAACCATGCTTTTCTTAGATTTCTGCTTCTCTAACTGCGTTTTACTTTGTTTTCCTTCTCTCTAACTTCTTTTTATTGGTTTTCCTCCGTTCTATCCCCGATTATCTTGGTTTTCCTCCGCTCTAACCCCGCTTTTCTTGGTTTTCCTCCGCTCTAACAATGCTTTTATTGGTTTTCCACTGCTCTAACCCCGCATTTCTTGGTTTTCATCCGCATGAACAACGTTTTTCTTTGTTTTCCTTTGCTCTAAATTTGCATTTCCTAGTTTTCCTCCGCTCTAACCCCGCATTTCTTGGTTTTCCTCCGCTCTAACCCCGCTTTTCATGCTTTTCCTCCGCTCTATCCCCGCTTTTCTTGGTTTTCCTCCGCTCTAACTTCGCTTTTCTTGGTTTTCCTCCACTCTAACCCCGTTTCTCTTGGTTTTCCTATTCTCTAACACCGCTTTTCTTGCTTTTCCTTTGCACTAACCCCGCTTTTCTTGGTTTTCCTACGCACTAACCCCTCTTTTCTTGGTTTTCCTCCGCGCTAACACCGCTTTTCTTGGTTGTTCTCCACTCTAACCCAGCTTTTCATGGTTTTTCTCCACTCTAACCATGCTTTTCTCGGATTTCTGCTGCTCTAACCGCGCTTTCCTTCGATTTCTTCTTCTCTATCTTCTTTTTCTCGGTTTTCCTTTGCTCTTACCCCGCTTTTCTTGGTTTTCCTCCGCACTTATTCCGCTTTTATTGGTTTTCCTCCGCTCTAACTTCGCTTTTCTAGGTTTTCCTCCGCTCTAACCCCGCTTTTCTTGGTTTTCCTCCGCTCTAATCCCGCTTTTCTTGGTTTTCCTCAGCTCTAACCCCGCTTTTCTTGGATTTTCTATGCTCTAACTTCGCTTTTCTTGGTTTTCCTTTGCTCTAACCCTGCTTTTCTTGGTTTTCCTCCGCTCTAACCCCAATTTTCTTGGTTTTCCTCCGCTCTAACCCAGCTTTTCTTGGATTTCCTCCGCTCTAACTTCGATTTTCTTGGTTTTCCTCCTCTCTATCACCGCTTTTCTTGGTTTTCCTACGTTCTAACTCCACATTTCTTGGTTTTCCTCTGCTCTAACTCTTCGTTTCTTGGTTTTCTTCCGCTCTAACTTCACTTTGCTTGGTTTTCCTCCGCTCTAATCCCGCTTCTCTTGGTTTTTCTCCACTCTAACCCAGCTTTTCTTAGTTTTTCTCCACTCTAACCATGCTTCTCTTGGATTTCTGCTTCTCTAACCGTGCTTTACTTTGTTTTCCTCCGCTCTAACCCCGATTATCTTGGTTTTCCTCCGCTCTAACCCCGATTCTCTTGGTTTTCCTCCGCTCTAACCTCGCTTTTCTTGGTTTTCTTCCGTTCTAATGCTGCTTTTCTAGGTTTTCCTCCGCTCTAACCCTCATTTCTTGGTTTTCATCCGCATGAACGTTTTTCTTGTTTTTCCTCCGCTCTAACTTCGCATTTCCTAGTTTTCCTGTGCTCTAACCCCGCATTTCTTGGTTTTCCTCCTTTCTAACCCCGCTTTTCATGCTTTTCCTCCGCTCTAACCCTGCTTTTCTTTTTTTTCCTGCGCACTAAGGCCGCTTTTCTTGGCTCTCCTCCACACTAACCCCGCTTTTCTTGGTTTTCCTCCGCTCTAACTTCGATTTTTCTGGATTTCCTCCGCTCTAACCCCGCTTTTCTTGCTTTTCCTCTGCTCTAACCCAAATTTTCATGCTTTTCCTCCACTCTAGCCACGCTTTTCTTGGTTTTCCTCCGCTCTAACCCCTCTTTTCTTGGTTTTCCTCCGATCTAACCCCGCTTTTCTTGGTTCTCCTCCACACTAACCCCGCTTTTCTTGGTTTTCCTCCGCTCTAACTTCACTTTTCTTTCTTTTCCTTCGATCTAACTTTACTTTTCTTGGTTTTCCTCCTTTCTAACCCCGCTTTTCTTGGTTTTCCTCCGCTCTAACTTCGATTTTCTTGGATTTCCTCCGCTCTAACTCCGCTTTTCTTGGTTATCCTCCGATCTAACCCAAATTTTCATGCATTTCCTGCGCTCTAACCCCGATTTTCTTGGTTTTCCGCCGCTTTTTCCCGCTTTTCTTGGTTTTCCTCCGCTCTAACCCCACTTTTCTTGCTTTTCCTCCGATCTAAAACAGCTTTTCTTGGTTTTCCTCCGTTCTATCCCTACTTTTCTTGGTTTTTCTCCGCTCCAACCCTGCTTTTCTTGGTTTTCCTCCCATCTATCCCCGTTTCTCTTGGTTTTCCTCCGCTCTAACACCGCTTTTCTTGGCTTTCCTTTGCTCTAACCCCGCTTTTCTTCGTTTTCCTCCGCACTTATTCCGCTTTTATTGGTTTTCCTCTGCTCAAACTTCGCTGTTCTTGGTTTTTCTCCGCTCTAACCCCGCTTTTCTTGGTTTTCCTCCGCTCTAACCCCGCTTTTCTTGGTTTTCCTCCGCTCTAACCCCGCTTTTCTTGGTTTTCCTACGCTCTAACCTAGCTTTTCTTGGATTTCCTACGCTCTAACTTCGCTTTTCTTGGTTTTCCTTTGCTCTAACCCTGCTTTTCTTGGTTTTCCTCCGCTCTAACCCCACTTTTCTTGGTTTTCCTCCGCTCTAACCCCGCTTTTCTTGGTTTTCCTTCGCTCTAACCCCACTTTTCTTGGTTTTCCTCCGCTCTATCACCGCTTTTCTTGGTTTTCCTACGCTCTAACACCACTTTTCTTGGTTTTCCTCCGCTCTAACCCTTCTTTTCTTGGTTTTCCTCCGCTCTAACTTCACTTTGCTTGGTTTTCCTCCGCTCTAATCCCGCTTCTCTTGGTTTTTCTCCTCTCTAACCCAGCTTTTCTTAGTTTTTCTCCACTCTAACCATGCTTTTCTTGGATTTCTGCTTCTCTAACCGCGCTTTACTTTGTTTTCCTCCTCTCTAACTTATTTTTCTTGGTTTTCCTCCGCTCTAACCCCGATTATCTTGGTTTTCCTCCGCTCTAACCTCGCTTTTCTTGGCTCTCCTCCACACTAACCCCGCTTTTCTTGGTTTTCCTCTGCTCCAACTTCACTTTTCTTTCTTTTCCTCCGCACTAACTTTACTTTTCTTGGTTTTCCTCCTTTCTAACCCCGCTTTTCTTGGTTTTCCTCCACTCTAACTTCGATTTTCTTGGATTTCCTCCACTCTAACCCCGCTTTTCTTGGTTTTCCTCCGCTCTAACCCCGCTTTTCTTGGTTTTCCTCCGCTCTAACCCAAATTTTCATGCTTTTCCTCCGCACTAACCCCTCTTTTCTTGGTTTTCCTCCGCTCTATCCTGGCTTTTCTTGGTTTTCCTCCGCTCTAACCCCGCTTTTCTTGGTTTTCCTCCGCTCTAACCCAGCTTTTCTTTGTTTTCCTCCCTTCTATCCCTGCTTTTCTTGGTTTTTCTCCTCTCTAACCCCGCTTTTCCTTGTTTTCCTCCCTTCTATCCCCGCATTTCTTGGTTTTTCTCCGCTCTAACCCCGTTTCTCTTGGTTTTCCTTCACTCTAACACCGCTTTTCTTGGTTTTCCTTTGTTCTAAACCCGCTTTTCTTGGTTTTCCTTTGTGCTAACTTGGCTTTTCTTGGTTTTCCTCCACTCTAACCCCGCTATTCTTGGTTTTCCTCCCATCTATCCCCGCTTTTCTTGGTTTTTCTCCGCTCTAACCCCGTTTCTCTTGGTTTTCCTCCGCTCTAACACCGCTTTTCTTGGTTTTCCTTTGCTCTAACCCTGCTTTTCTTGGTTTTCCTCCGCACTAACCCCTCTTTTCTTTGTTTTCCTCCGCACTAACCCCGCTTTTCTTGTTTATTCTCCACTCTAACCCCGCTTTTCTCGGATTTTCTCCACTCTAACCATGCTTTTCTCAAAGTTCTGCTGCTCTAACCGCCCTTTTCTTCGTTTTCTTCCTCTCTAACTTCTTTTTCTCGGTTTTCCTCCTCTCTAACCCCGCTTTTCTTGGTTTTCCTCCGCACTTATTCCGCTTTTATTGGTTTTCCTCCGCTCTAACTTCGCTTTTCTTGGTTTTCCTCTGTTCTAACCCCGCTTTTCTTGGTTTTCCTCCGCTCTAACCCCGCTTTTCTTGGTTTTCCTCAGCTCTAACCCCGATTTTCTTGGTTTTCCTACGTTCTAACCCCGCTTTTCTTGGATTTCCTCAGCTCTAACTTCCCTTTTGTTGGTTTTCCTTTGTTCTAACCCCGCTTTTCTTGATTTTCCTCCGCTCTAACCCCGCGTTTCTTGGTTTTCCTCCGCTCTAACTTCGCTTTTCTTGGTTTTCCTTCGCTCTATCACCGCTTTTCTTGGTTTTCCTCAGCTCTAACACCACTTTTCTTGGTTTTCCTCCGCTCTAAACCTGCTTTTCTTGGTTTTCCTCTGCTCCAACATCACTTTGCTTGGTTTTCCTCCGCTCTAACCCCACTTTTCTTGGTTTTCCTCCGCTCTAATCCCGCTTCTCTTGGTTTTTCTCCACTCTAACCCAGCTTTTCTTGGTTTTTCTCCACTCTAACCATGCTTTTCTTAGATTTCTGCTTCTCTAACTGCGTTTTACTTTGTTTTCCTCCTCTCTAACTTCTTTTTATTGGTTTTCCTCCGTTCTATCCCCGATTATCTTGGTTTTCCTCCGCTCTAACCCCGCTTTTCTTGGTTTTCCTCCGCTCTAACAATGCTTTTATTGGTTTTCCACTGCTCTAACCCCGCATTTCTTGGTTTTCATCCGCATGAACAACGTTTTTCTTTGTTTTCCTTTGCTCTAAATTTGCATTTCCTAGTTTTCCTCCGCTCTAACCCCGCATTTCTTGGTTTTCCTCCGCTCTAACCCTGCTTTTCATGCTTTTCCTCCGCTCTATCCCCGCTTTTCTTGGTTTTCCTCCGCTCTAACTTCGCTTTTCTTGGTTTTCCTCCACTCTAACCCCGTTTCTCTTGGTTTTCCTATTCTCTAACACCGCTTTTCTTGGTTTTCCTCCGCTCTAACTTCGATTTTCTTGGTTTTCCTCCGCACTAACCCCTCTTTTCTTGGTTTTCCTCCGCACTAACACCGCTTTTCTTGGTTGTTCTCCACTCTAACCCAGCTTTTCATGGTTTTTCTCCACTCTAACCATGCTTTTCTCGGATTTCTGCTGCTCTAACCGCGCTTTCCTTCGATTTCTTCTTCTCTATCTTCTTTTTCTCGGTTTTCCTTTGCTCTTACCCTGCTTTTCTTGGTTTTCCTCCGCACTTATTCCGCTTTTATTGGTTTTCCTCCGCTCTAACTTCGCTTTTCTAGGTTTTCCTCCACTCTAACCCCGCTTTTCTTGGTTTTCCTCCGCTCTATTCCCGCTTTTCTTGGTTTTCCACAGCTCTAACCCCGCTTTTCTTGGATTTCCTACGCTCTAACTTCGCTTTTCTTGGTTTTCCTTTGCTCTAACCCTGCTTTTCTTGGTTTTCCTCCGCTCTAACCCCAATTTTCTTGGTTTTCCTCCGCTCTAACCCAGCTTTTCTTGGTTTTCCTCCGCTCTAACTTCGATTTTCTTGGTTTTCCTCCTCTCTATCACCGCTTTTCTTGGTTTTCCTACGTTCTATCTCCACTTTTCTTGGTTTTCCTCTGCTCTAACTCTTCGTTTCTTGGTTTTCTTCCGCTCTAACTTCACTTTGCTTGGTTTTCCTCCGCTCTAATCCCGCTTCTCTTGGTTTTTCTCCACTCTAACCCAGCTTTTCTTAGTTTTTCTCCACTCTAACCATGCTTCTCTTGGATTTCTGCTTCTCTAACCGTGCTTTACTTTGTTTTCCTCCTTTCTAACTAATTTTTCTTGGTTTTCCTCCGCTCTAACCCCGATTATCTTGGTTTTCCTCCGCTCTAACCTCGCTTTTCTTGGTTTTCTTCCGTTCTAATGCTGCTTTTCTAGGTTTTCCTCCGCTCTATCCCTCATTTCTTTGTTTTCATCCGCATGAACGTTTTTCTTGTTTTTCCTCCGCTCTAACTTCGCATTTCCTAGTTTTCCTGTGCTCTAACCCCGCATTTCTTGGTTTTCCTCCTTTCTAACCCCGCTTTTCATGCTTTTCCTCCGCTCTAACCCTGCTTTTCTTTTTTTTCCTGCGCACTAAGGCCGCTTTTCTTGGCTCTCCTCCACACTAACCCCGCTTTTCTTGGTTTTCCTCCGCTCAAACTTCGATTTTTCTGGATTTCCTCCGCTCTAACCCTGCTTTTCTTGCTTTTCCTCTGCTCTAACCCAAATTTTCATGCTTTTCCTCCACTCTAGCCACGCTTTTCTTGGTTTTCC
Source organism: Coturnix japonica (assembly GCF_054131305.1). NCBI lineage: Eukaryota > Metazoa > Chordata > Aves > Galliformes > Phasianidae > Coturnix > Coturnix japonica. The sequence continues at coordinate 2,166,496 of NC_140666.1, read as the reverse complement.
TCCGCTCTAACCCCTCTTTTCTTGGTTTTCCTCCGATCTAACCCCGCTTTTCTTGGTTCTCCTCCACACTAACCCCGCTTTTCCTGGTTTTCCTCACCTCTAACTTCACTTTTCTTTCTTTTCCTTCGATCTAACTTTACTTTTCTTGGTTTTCCTCCTTTCTAACCCCGCTTTTCTTGGTTTTCCTCCGCTCTAACTTCGATTTTCTTGGATTTCCTCCGCTCTAACTCCGCTTTTCTTGGTTATCCTCCGATCTAACCCAAATTTTCATGCATTTCCTGCGCTCTAACCCCGATTTTCTTGGTTTTCCGCCGCTTTTTCCCGCTTTTCTTGGTTTTCCTCCGCTCTAACCCCACTTTTCTTGCTTTTCCTCCGATCTAAAACAGCTTTTCTTGGTTTTCCTCCGTTCTATCCCTGCTTTTCTTGGTTTTTCTCCGCTCCAACCCTGCTTTTCTTGGTTTTCCTCCCATCTATCCCCGTTTCTCTTGGTTTTCCTCCGCTCTAACACCGCTTTTCTTGGCTTTCCTTTGCTCTAACCCCGCTTTTCTTCGTTTTCCTCCACACTTATTCCGCTTTTATTGGTTTTCCTCCGCTCAAACTTCGCTGTTCTTGGTTTTTCTCCGCTCTAACCCCGCTTTTCTTGGTTTTCCTCCGCTCTAACCCCGCTTTTCTTGGTTTTCCTCAGCTCTAACCCCGCTTTTCTTGGTTTTCCTACGCTCTAACCTAGCTTTTCTTGGATTTCCTACGCTCTAACTTCGCTTTTCTTGGTTTTCCTTTGCTCTAACCCTGCTTTTCTTGGTTTTCCTCCGCTCTAACCCCACTTTTCTTGGTTTTCCTCCGCTCTAACCCCGCTTTTCTTGGTTTTCCTCCGCTCTAACCCCACTTTTCTTGGTTTTCCTCCGCTCTATCACTGCTTTTCTTGGTTTTCCTACGCTCTAACACCACTTTTCTTGGTTTTCCTCCACTCTAACCCTTCTTTTCTTGGTTTTCCTCCGCTCTAACTTCACTTTGCTTGGTTTTCCTCCGCTCTAATCCCGCTTCTCTTGGTTTTTCTCCGCTCTAACCCAGCTTTTCTTAGTTTTTCTCCACTCTAACAATGCTTTTCTTGGATTTCTGCTTCTCTAACCGCGCTTTACTTTGTTTTCATCCTCTCTAACTTCTTTTTCTTGCTTTTCCTCCGCTCTAACCCCGATTATCTTGGTGTTCCTCCGCTCTAACCCAGATTTTCTTGGTTTTCCTCCGCTCTAACCCTCATTTCTTGGTTTTCATCCGCATGAACGTTTTTCTTGGTTTTCCTCCGCTCTAACTTCGCATTTCCTAGTTTTCCTCCGCTCTAACCCCGCATTTCTTTGTTTTCCTCCTTTCTAAACCCGCTTTTCATGCTTTACCTCCGCTCTAACCCCGCTTTTCTTGGTTTTCCTCCGATCTTACCCCGCTTTTCTTGGTTCTCCTCCACACTAACCCCGCTTTTCTTGGTTTTCCTCACCTCTAACTTCACTTTTCTTTCTTTTCCTTCGCTCTAACTTTACTTTTCTTGGTTTTCCTCCTTTCTAACCCCGCTTTTCTTGGTTTTCCTCCGCTCTAACTTCGATTTTCTTGGATTTCCTCCGCTCTAACACCGCTTTTCTTGGTTATCCTCCGATCTAACCCAAATTTTCATGCATTTCCTGCGCTCTAACCCCGATTTTCTTGGTTTTCCGCCGCTTTTTCCTGCTTTGCTTGATTTTCCTCCGCTCTAACCCCACTTTTCTTGCTTTTCCTCCGATCTAAAACAGCTTTTCTTGGTTTTCCTCCGTTCTATCCCTGCTTTTCGTGGTTTTTCTCCGCTCCAACCCTGCTTTTCTTGGTTTTCCTCCCATCTATCCCCGTTTCTCTTGGTTTTCCTCCGCTCTAACACCGCTTTTCTTGGCTTTCCTTTGCTCTAACCCCGCTTTTCTTCGTTTTCCTCCGCACTTATTCCGCTTTTATTGGTTTTCCTCCGCTCAAACTTCGCTGTTCTTGGTTTTTCTCCGCTCTAACCCCGCTTTTCTTGGTTTTCCTCCGCTCTAACCCCGCTTTTCTTGGTTTTCCTCCCATCTATCCCCGCTTTTCTTGGTTTTCCTACGCTCTAACCTAGCTTTTCTTGGATTTCCTACGCTCTAACTTCGCTTTTCTTGGTTTTCCTTTGCTCTAACCCTGCTTTTCTTGGTTTTCCTCCGCTCTAACCCCACTTTTCTTGGTTTTCCTCCGCTCTAACCCCGATTATCTTGGTTTTCCTCCGCTCTAACCTCGCTTTTCTTGGTTTTCTTCCGTTCTAATGCTGCTTTTCTAGGTTTTCCTCCGCTCTAACACTCATTTCTTGGTTTTCATCCGCATGAACCTTTTTCTTGTTTTTCCTCCGCTCTAACTTCGCATTTCCTAGTTTTCCTTTGCTCTAGCCCCGCATTTCTTGGTTTTCCTCCTATCTAACCCCGCTTTTCATGCTTTTCCTCCGCTCTAACCCTGCTTTTCTTTTTTTTCCTGCGCACTAAGGCCGCTTTTCTTGGCTCTCCTCCACACTAACCCCGCTTTTCTTGGATTTCCTCCGCTCTAACCCCGCTTTTCTTGCTTTTCCTCTGCTGTAACCCAAATTTTCATGCTTTTCCTCCACTCTAGCCACGCTTTTCTTGGTTTTCCTCCGCTCTAACCCCTCTTTTCTTGGTTTTCCTCCGATCTAACCCCGCTTTTCTTGGTTCTCCTCCACACTAACCCCGCTTTTCTTGGTTTTCCTCACCTCTAACTTCACTTTTCTTTCTTTTCCTTCGATCTAACTTTACTTTTCTTGGTTTTCCTCCTTTCTAACCCCGCTTTTCTTGGTTTTCCTCCGCTCTAACTTCGATTTTCTTGGATTTCCTCCGCTCTAACTCCGCTTTTCTTGGTTATCCTCCGATCTAACCCAAATTTTCATGCATTTCCTGCGCTCTAACCCCGATTTTCTTGGTTTTCCGCCGCTTTTTCCCGCTTTTCTTGGTTTTCCTCCGCTCTAACCCCACTTTTCTTGCTTTTCCTCCGATCTAAAACAGCTTTTCTTGGTTTTCCTCCGTTCTATCCCTGCTTTTCTTGGTTTTTCTCCGCTCCAACCCTGCTTTTCTTGGTTTTCCTCCCATCTATCCCCGTTTCTCTTGGTTTTCCTCCGCTCTAACACCGCTTTTCTTGGCTTTCCTTTGCTCTAACCCCGCTTTTCTTCGTTTTCCTCCGCACTTATTCCGCTTTTATTGGTTTTCCTCCGCTCAAACTTCGCTGTTCTTGGTTTTTCTCCGCTCTAACCCCGCTTTTCTTGGTTTTCCTCAGCTCTAACCCCGCTTTTCTTGGTTTTCCTACGCTCTAACCTAGCTTTTCTTGGATTTCCTACGCTCTAACTTCGCTTTTCTTGGTTTTCCTTTGCTCTAACCCTGCTTTTCTTGGTTTTCCTCCGCTCTAACCCCACTTTTCTTGGTTTTCCTCCGCTCTAACCCCGCTTTTCTTGGTTTTCCTCCGCTCTAACCCCACTTTTCTTGGTTTTCCTCCGCTCTATCACCGCTTTTCTTGGTTTTCCTACGCTCTAACACCACTTTTCTTGGTTTTCCTCCGCTCTAACCCTTCTTTTCTTCGTTTTCCTCCGCTCTAACTTCACTTTGCTTGGTTTTCCTCCGCTCTAATCCCGCTTCTCTTGGTTTTTCTCCGCTCTAACCCAGCTTTTCTTAGTTTTTCTCCACTCTAACAATGCTTTTCTTGGATTTCTGCTTCTCTAACCGCGCTTTACTTTGTTTTCATCCTCTCTAACTTCTTGGTTTTCCTCCGCTCTAACCCCGATTATCTTGGTTTTCCTCCGCTCTAACCCAGATTTTCTTGGTTTTCCTCCGCTCTAACCCTCATTTCTTGGTTTTCATCCGCATGAACGTTTTTCTTGGTTTTCCTCCGCTCTAACTTCGCATTTCCTAGTTTTCCTCCGCTCTAACCCCGCATTTCTTGGTTTTCCTCCTTTCTAAACCCGCTTTTCATGCTTTACCTCCGCTCTAACCCCGCTTTTCTTGGTTTTCCTCCGATCTAACCCCGCTTTTCTTGGTTCTCCTCCACACTAACCCCGCTTTTCTTGGTTTTCCTCACCTCTAACTTCACTTTTCTTTCTTTTCCTTCGCTCTAACTTTACTTTTCTTGGTTTTCCTCCTTTCTAACCCCGCTTTTCTTTGTTTTCCTCCGCTCTAACTTCGATTTTCTTGGATTTCCTCCGCTCTAACTCCGCTTTTCTTGGTTATCCTCCGATCTAACCCAAATTTTCATGCATTTCCTGCGCTCTAACCCCGATTTTCTTGGTTTTCCGCCGCTTTTTCCCGCTTTTCTTGGTTTTCCTCCGCTCTAACCCCACTTTTCTTGCTTTTCCTCCGATCTAAAACAGCTTTTCTTGGTTTTCCTCCGTTCTATCCCTGCTTTTCTTGGTTTTTCTCCGCTCCAACCCTGCTTTTCTTGGTTTTCCTCCCATCTATCCCCGTTTCTCTTGGTTTTCCTCCGCTCTAACACCGCTTTTCTTGGCTTTCCTTTGCTCTAACCCCGATTTTCTTCGTTTTCCTCCGCACTTATTCCGCTTTTATTGGTTTTCCTCCGCTCAAACTTCGCTGTTCTTGGTTTTTCTCCGCTCTAACCCCGCTTTTCTTGGTTTTCCTCCGCTCTAACCCCGCTTTTCTTGGTTTTCCTCAGCTCTAACCCCGCTTTTCTTGGTTTTCCTACGCTCTAACCTAGCTTTTCTTGGATTTCCTACGCTCTAACTTCGCTTTTCTTGGTTTTCCTTTGCTCTAACCCTGCTTTTCTTGGTTTTCCTCCGCTCTAACCCCACTTTTCTTGGTTTTCCTCTGCTCTAACCCCGCTTTTCTTGGTTTTCCTCCGATCTAACCCCGCTTTTCTTGGTTCTCCTCCACACTAACCCCGCTTTTCTTGGTTTTCCTCACCTCTAACTTCACTTTTCTTTCTTTTCCTCCACTCTAACTTTACTTTTCTTGGTTTTCCTTCTTTCTAACCCCACTTTTCTTGCTTTTCCTCCGCTCTAACTTCGATATCCTTGGATTTCCTCCGCTCTAACCCCGCTTTTCATGCTTTTCCTCCGCTCTAACCCCGATTTTCTTGGTTTTCCTCCACTTTTTCCCGCTTTTCTTGGTTTTCCTCCGCTCTAACCCCGCTTTTCTTGGTTTTCCTCCGCTCTAACCCAGATTTTCTTGGTTTTCCTCCCTTCTATCCCTGCTTTTCTTGGTTTTTCTCCGCTCTAACCCCGTTTCTCTTGGTTTTCCTCCGCTCTAACCCCGTTTCTCTTGGTTTTCCTCCGCTCTAACACCGCTTTTCTTGGCTTTCCTTTGCTCTAACCCCGCTTTTCTTGGTTTTCCTCCGCACTAACCCCTCTTTTTTTGTTTTCCTCCGCACTAACCCCGATTTTCTTGGTTTTTCTCCACTCTAACCCAGCTTTTCATGGTCTTTCTCTCACTCTAACCATGCTTTTCTCGGATTTCTGCTGCTCTAACCGTGCTTTTCTTCGTTTTATCCTCTCTAACTTCTTTTTCTTTGTTTTCCTCTGCTCTAACCCCGCTTTTCTTGGTTTTCCTCCGCACTTTTTCCGCTTTTCTTGGTTTTCCTCCGCTCTAACCTCACTTTTCTTGGTTTTCCTCCGCTCTTACCCCGCTTTTCTTGGTTTTCCTCTGCTCTAACCCCGCTTTTCTTGGTTTTCCTCCGCTCTAACCTTGCTTTTCTTGATTTTCCTCCGCTCTATCCCCGCTTTTCTTGGTTTTCCTTCGCTTTATGCCCGCTTTTCTTTGTTTTCATCCGCTCTAACTTCACTTTTCTTGGTTTAACTCCACTCTAACCCCGCTTTTCTTGGTTTTCCTTTGCTCTAACTTGGCTTGTCTTGGTTTTCCTCCGCTCCAATCCCGCTTTTCTTAGTTTTCCTCCACACTAACCCCGCTTTTCATGGTTTTCCTCTGCTCTAACTTAGCTTATCCTGGTTTTCCTCCGCTCTAACACAGCTTTCCTCGGTTTTCCTCAGCTCCAACCCCGCTTTTCTTGGTTTTCCTCCACTCTAACCGCGCTTTTCATGGTTTTGCTCTGCTGTAACCCTATTTTCTTGGTTTTCCTTCGCTCTAACTTCGTTTCTCTTGGTTTACCTCTGCTCTAAGCCCGCCATTCTTGGTTTTCCTCCGCTCTAACCCCGTCTTTCTTGGTTCTCCTCCGCTCTAACTTCGCTATTCTTCATTTTCCTCCGCTCTAACTTCACTTTTTTTGTTTTTTTTCCACTCTAACCCCTCTTTTCTTGGTTTTCCTCCGCTCTAATCTCGCTTTTCTTGGTTTTCATCCACTCTAATCCGTCTCTGTTTTTCTCAGCTCTGACCCCGCTTTTCTTGATTTTCCTCCGCTCTAGCCTTGTTTTTCTTGGTTTTCCTCTTCTCTAACATCGCTTTTCTTGGTTTTCCTCATCTATAATCTCACTTTTCTTGGTTTTCCTCTGCTGTAACATATCTTTTCTTGATTTTCCTTCTCTCCGACCCCACTTTTCTTCGTTTTCCTCCGCTCTAACCCCTCTTTTCTTGGTGTTCCTCTGCTGTAACATAGCTTTTCTTGGTTTACCTCCGCTCCAACCCTGCTTTTCTAGGTTTTCCTTTGCTCTGACTTAGCTTTTCTTGGTTTTCCTGTGATCTAACGCCATTTTTCTTGGTTTTCCTCCGCTCTAGCCCAGCTTTTCTTGATTTTCCTCTGCTCTAACCTTGTTTTTTTTGTATTCCTCCTCTCTAGCCCCGTTTTTCTTGGTTTTCCTCCGATCCAACCCCGCTTGTCTTGGTTTTCCTACGCTCTAACCCCGGTTTTCTTGGATTTCATCCATTCTAACCCTGCTTTTCTTGGTTTTTCTCCGCTCTAACTTAGCTTTTCTTGGTTTTCCTCCGCTGTAACCCAGCTTTTCTCGATTTTCCTCAGCTCCAACCCCGCTTTTCTTGGTTTTCCTCCACTCTAACCCCGCTTTTCATGGTTTTCCTCTGCTGTAACTCTACTTTTCTTGGTTTTCCTCCGCTCTAACTTCACCTCTCTTGGTTTTCCTCCGCTCTAACCCCGTCTTTATTGGTTCTCCTCCAATCTAACTTCGCTATTCTTCGTTTTCCTCCGATCTAACTTCACTTTTTTTGTTTTTCCTCAGCTCTAACCCCTCTTTTCTTGGTTTTCCTCCGCTCTAACCCCGCTTTTCATGGTTTTCCTCTGCTGTAACCCTACTTTTCTTGGTTTTCCTCCGCTCTAACTTCACCTCTCTTGGTTTTGCTCCGCTCTTACCCCGTCTTTCTTGGTTTTCATCCGCTCTAGCTTCGCTATTCTTCGTTTTCCTCCACTCTAATCCCGCTTTTATTGGTTTTCCTCCGCTCTAACTCCGCTTTTCTTAGTTTTCTTCCACTCTAACCACACTTTTCTTGGTTTTCCTCCGCTCTAACCCCGCTTTTCTTAGTTTTCCTCCGCACTAACTTAGCTTTTCTTGGTTTTCCTCCGATCTAACCCAGCTTTTCTTGTTTTTCCTCAGCTCCAACCACGCTTTTCTTGGTTTTCCTTTGCGCTAACTTTGCTTTTCTTGGTTTTCCTTTGATCTAATCCAGCTTTTCTCGGTTTTCCTCAGCTTCAACCACGTTTTTCTTGGTTTTCCTCCGCTCTAACCTTGCTTTTCTTATTTTTTCTCAGCTCTGACCCCGCTTTTCTTGATTTTCCTCAGATCTAACCTTTTTTTCTTGGATATCCTCCGCTCTAACATCGCTTTTCTTGTTTTATCTCCACTCTAACCCCGCTTTTCTTGGTTTTCCTCCGCTCTAACCTTGCTTTTCTTGGTTTTCCTCCACTCTATCCCTGCTTTTCTTGATTTTCCTCTCTCTAACCTTGTTTTTTTGGTTTTCCTCTGCTCTAACCACGTTTTTCTTGGTTTTCCTCCGCTCTAACCTTGCTTTTCTTGGTTTTCCTCCACTCTAGCCCTGCTTTTCTTGGTTTTCCTCCGGTCTAACCCAGCTTTTCTCGGTTTTCCTCAGCTCCAACCGCGCTTCTCTTGGTTTTCCTCCACTCTAACCCCGCTTTTCTTGGTTTCCCTCCGCTCTAACCCCACTTTTCTTGGTTTTCCTCCGCTCTAACTTCACTTTTCTTGGTTTTCTTCTGCTCTAACCCCGCTTTTCTTCGTTTTCCTTCGCTCTATGCCCGCTTTTCTTTGTTTTCATCCACTCTAACTTCACTTTTCTTGGTTTACCTCCACTCTAACCCCGCTTTTATTGTTTTTCCTTTGCTCTAACTTGGCTTTTCTTGGTTTTCCTCCGCTCTAACCCTGTTTTTCTTGGTTTTCCTTTGCGCTAACTTGGCTTTTCTTGGTTTTCCTCTGCTCTAACCTTGCTTTTCTTAGATTTCCTCCGCTCCAACCACGCTTTTCTTAGTTTTCCTCCACACTAACCCCGCTTTTCTTGGTTTTCCTCTGCTCTAACTTAGCTTATCTTGGTTTTTCTCCGCTCTAACCCAGCTTTTCTCGCTTTTCCTCCGCTCTAACATCGCTTTTCTTGCTTTTCCTCCGCTCTAACCCCGCTTTTCATGGTTTTCCTCTGCTGTAACCCTACTTTTCTTGGTTTTCCTCCGCTCTAACTTCACTTTTTTTGTTTTTCCTCCGCTCTAACCCCTCTTTTCTTGGTTTTCCTCCGCTCTCATCCCGCTTATCTTTGTTTTCCTCTGATCTAACCCCTCTTTTCTTAGTTTTCCTCCACTCTAACCACACTTTTCTTCATTTTCCTCCGCTCTAACCCCGCCTTTCTTGGTTTTCCTCCGCACTAACTTAGCTTTTCTTGGTTTTCCTTCGATCTAACCCAGCTTTTCTTGTTTTTCCTCAGCTCCAACCACGCTTTTCTTGGTTTTCCTTTGCGCTAACTTGGCTTTTCTTGGTTTTCCTCAGATCTAACCCAGCTTTTCTTGTTTTTCCTCAGCTCCAACCACGCTTTTCTTGGTTTTCCTTTGCTCTGACTTGGCTTTTCTTGGTTTTCCTGCGATCTAACGCCATTTTTCTTGGTTTTCCTCCGCTCTAGCCCAGCTTTTCTTGATTTTCCTCCACTCTAACCCCGCTTTTCTTGGTTTTCCTCCGCTCTCACCTTGCTTTTCTTGGTTTTCCTCCACTCTAGCCCTGATTTTCTTGATTTTCCTCTGCTCTAACCTTGTTTTTTTGGTTTTCCTCTGCTCTAACCACGTTTTTCTTGGTTTTCCTCCGCTCCAACCCCGCTTTTCTTGGTTTTCATATGCTCTAACCACGCTTTTCTTGGATTTCATCCATTCTAACCCCGCTTTTCATTGTTTTTCTCCGCTCTAAATTAGCTTTTCTTGGTTTTCCTTCGGTCTAACCCAGCTTTTCTCGGTTTTCCTCAGCTCCAACCGCGCTTTTCTTGGTTTTCCTCCACCCTAACCCCGCTTTTCTTGGTTTTCCTCCGCTCTAACCCCACTTTTCTTGGTTTTCCTCCGCTCTAACTTCGCTTTTCTTGGTTTTCCTCTGCTCTAACCCCGCTTTTCTTGGTTTTCCTTCGCTCTATGCCCGCTTTTCTTTGTTTTCATCCACTCTAACTTCACTTTTCTTGGTTTACCTCCACTCTAACCCCGCTTTTCTTGGTTTTCCTTTGCTCTAACTTGGCTTTTCTTGCTTTTCCTCCGCTCTAACCCTGTTTTTCTTGGTTTTCCTTTGCGCTAACTTGGCTTTTCTTGGTTTTCCTCCGTTCTATCCCTGCTTTTCTTAGATTTCCTCCGCTCCAACCATGCTTTTCTTAGTTTTCCTCCACACTAACCCCACTTTTCTTGGTTTTCATCTGCTCTAACTTAGCTTATCTTGGTTTTTCTCCGCTCTAACCCAGCTTTTCTCGCTTTTCCTCCGCTCTAACATCGCTTTTCTTGCTTTTCCTCCACTCTAACCCCGCTTTTCATGGTTTTCCTCAGCTATAAAACTACTTTTCTTCGTTTTCCTCCGCTCTAACTTCACTTTTTTTGTTTTTCCTCCGCTCTAACCCCTCCTTTCTTGGTTTTCCTCTGCTCTAATCTCGCTTTTCTTGGTTTTCCTCCGCTCTTATCCCGCTTATCTTTGTTTTCCTCTGATCTAACCCCTCTTTTCTTAGTTTTCCTCCACTCTAACCACACTTTTCTTCATTTTCCTCCGCTCTAACCCCGCCTTTCTTGGTTTTCCTCCGCACTAACTTAGCTTTTCTTGGTTTTCCTTCAATCTAACCCAGCTTTTCTTGTTTTTCCTCAGCTCCAACCACGCTTTTCTTGGTTTTCCTTTGCGCTAACTTGGCTTTTCTTGGTTTTCCTCAGATCTAACCCAGCTTTTCTTGTTTTCCTCAGCTCCAACCACGCTTTTCTTGGTTTTCCTTTGCTCTGACTTGGCTTTTCTTGGTTTTCCTGCGATCTAACGCCATTTTTCTTGGTTTTCCTCCGCTCTAGCCCAGCTTTTCTTGATTTTCCTCCACTCTAACCCCGCTTTTCTTGGTTTTCCTCCGCTCTAACCTTGCTTTTCTTGGTTTATCTCCACTCTAGCCCTGATTTTCTTGATTTTCCTCTGCTCTTACCTTGTTTTTTTGGTTTTCCTTTGCTCTAACCATGTTTTTCTTGGTTTTCCTCCGCTCCAACCCCGCTTTTCTTGGTTTTCATATGCTGTAACCACGCTTTTCTTGGATTTCATCCATTCTAACCCCGCTTTTCTTGGTTTTTCTCCGCTCTAAATTAGCTTTTCTTGGTTTTCCTCCGGTCTAACCCATCTTTTCTCGGTTTTCCTCAGCTCCAACCGCGCTTTTCTTGGTTTTCCTCCGAACTAACCCCACTTTTCTTGGTTTTCCTCCGCTCTAACCCCACTTTTCTTGGTTTTCCTCCGCTCTAACTTCGGTTTTCTTGGTTTTCCTCTGCTCTAACCCCGCTTTTCTTGGTTTTCCTTCGCTCTATGCCAGATTTTCTTGGTTTTCATCTACTCTAACTTCACTTTTCTTGGTTTTCCTTTGCGCTAACTTGGCTTTTCTTGGTTTTCCTCAGATCTAACCCAGCTTTTCTTGTTTTTCCTCAGCTCCAACCCCGCTTTTTTGGTTTTCCTTTACGCTATCTTGGCTTTTCTTGGTTTTCCTCCGCTCTAACCTTGCTTTTCTTAGATTTCCTCCACTCCAACCACGCTTTTCTTAGTTTTCCTCCACACTAACCCCGCTTTTCTTGGTTTTCCTCCGCTCTAACTTCGCTTTTCTTGGTTTTCCTCTGCTCTAACTTAGCTTATCTTGGTATTCCTCCGCTATAACCCAGCTTTTCTCGCTTTTCCTCAGCTCCTACCCCGCTTTTCTTGCTTTTCCTCTGCTCTAACCCCGCTTTTCATGGTTTTCCTCTGCTATAACCCTACTTTTCTTGGTTTTCCTCCGCTCTAACTTCGCCTCTCTTGGATTTCCTCCGCTCTAACCCCGCTTTTCATGGTTTTCCTCCGCTCTAACCCCGTCTTTCTTGGTTTTCCTCCACTCTAATTTCGCTATTCTTCGTTTTCCTCCGCTCTAACTTCACTTTTTTTGTTTTTCCTCCGCTCTAACCCCTCTTTTCTTGGTTTTCCTCCGCTCTAATCTCGCTTTTCTTGGTTTTCCTCCGCTCTAATCCCGCTTATCTTTGTTTTCCTCTGATCTAACCCTTCTTTTCTTAGTTTTCCTCCACTCTATCCACACTTTTCTTCGTTTTCCTCCGCTCTAACCCCGCTTTTTTTGGTTTTCCTCCGCACTAACTTAGCTTTTCTTGGTTTTCCTTCGATCTAACCCAGCTTTTCTTGTTTTTCCTCAGCTCCAACCCCGCTTTTCTTGGTTTTCTTCCACTCTAACCCCGCTTTTCATGGTTTTCCTCCGTTCTAACCCCGCTTTTCTTGGTTTTCCTCCGCACTAACTTAGCTTTTCTTGGTTTTCCTTCGATCTAACCCAGCTTTTCTTGTTTTTCCTCAGCTCCAACCACGCTTTTCTTGGTTTTCCTCCACTCTAACCCCGCTTTTCATGGTTTTCCTCCGCTCTAACCCCTCTTTTCTTGGTTTTCCTCCGCACTAACTTAGCTTTTCTTGGTTTTCATTCGATCTAACCCAGCTTTTCTCGCTTTTCCTCAGCTCCAACCCCACTTTTCTTGGTTTTCCTCCACTCTAACCCCGCTTTTCTTGGTTTTCCTCCATTCTAACCCCGATTTTCTTCGTTTTCCTCCGCTCTAACTTAACTTTTTTTGTTTTTCCTCCGCTTTAACCCCGCCGTTTTTGGTTTTCCTCCGCTCTAACCTGTCTTTCTTGCTTTTCATCCGCTCTAGCTTCGCTATTCTTCGTTTTCCTCCGCTCTAACTTCACTTTTTTTTGTTTTTCCTCCGCTCTAACCCCGCTTTTCTTGGTTTTCCTCCGCTCTAACCCCGCTCTCTTAGTTTTCTTCCACTCTAACCACACTTTTCTTGTTTTTCCTCCGCTCTAACCCCGCCTTTCTTATTTTTCTTCCACTCTAACCACACTTTTCTTGGTTTTCCTCCGCTCTAACCCCGCTTTTCTTATTTTTCTTCCGCACTAACTTAGCTTTTCTTGGTTTTCCTCCGATCTAATCCAGCTTTTCTTGGTTTTCCTCAGCTCCAACCACGTTTGTCTTGGTTTTCCTCCGCTATAAAGTTGCTTTTCTTGGTTTTCCTCCGCTCTAACCCCGCATTTCTTATTTTTTCTCACCTCTGACCCCGCTTTTCTTGATTTTCCTTTGCTCTAACCTTGTTTTCTTGGTTTTCCTCCGCTCTAACATCGCTTTTTTTGGTTTACCTCCACTCTAACCCCGCTTTTCTTGGATTTCATCCACTCTAACCCTGCTTTTCTTGGTTTTCCTCCACTCTAGCCCAGCTTTTCTCGATTTTCCTCAGCTCTAACCTTGTTTCTTCGGTTTTCCTCTGCTCTAACCCCGTCTTTCTTGGTTTTCCTCCGCTCCAACCCCGCTTTTCTTCGTTTTCATCTGCTCTAACCACGCTTTTCTTGGTTTTTCTCCGCTCTAACTTAGCTTTTCTTGGTTTTCCGCCGCTCTAACCCAGCTGTTCTCGGTTTTCCTCAGCTCCAAACGCGCTTTTCTTGGTTTTCCTCCACTCTAACATAGCTTTTCATGGTTTCCCTCAGCTCTAACCCCGCTTTTCTTGGTTTTCCTTCGCTCTATGCCCGATTTTCTTGGTTTTCATCCTATCTAACTTCACTTTACTTGGTTTACCTCCACTCTAACCCCGCTTTTCTTGGTTTTCCTTTGCTCTAACTTGGCTTTTCTTGGTTTTCCTGCACTCTAACCCCGTTTTTCTTGGTTTTCCTTTTCGCTAACTTGGCTTTTCTTGGTTTTCCTTCGCTCTAACCTTGCTTTTGTTAGATTTCCTCCGCTCCAACCACGCTTTTCTTAGTTTTCCTCCACACTAACCCCGCTTTTCTTGGTTTTCCTCCGCTCTAACTTCGCTTTTCTTGGATTTCCTCTGCTCTAACTTAGCTTATCTTGGTGTTCCTCCGCTCTAACCCAGCTTTTCTCAGTTTTCCTCAGCTCCATCCCCGCTTTTCTTGGTTTTCCTCCACTCTAACCCCGCTTTTCATGGTTTTCCTCTGCTGTAACCCTACTTTTCTTGTTTTTCCTCCGCTCTAACTTCGCCTCTCTTGGTTTTCCTCCGCTCTAACCCCGTCTTTCTTGGTTTTCCTCCACTCTAATTTCGCTATTCTTCGTTTTCCTCCGCTCTAACTTCACTTTTTTTGTTTTTCCTCCGCTCTAACCCCTCTTTTCTTGGTTTTCCTCCGCTCTAATCTCGCTTTTCTTGGTTTTCCTCCGCTCTAATCCCGCTTATCTTTGTTTTCCTCTGATCTAACCCCTCTTTTCTAAATTTTCCTCCACTCTAACCACACTTTTCTTCATTTTCCTCCGCTCTAACCCCGCTTTTTTTGGTTTTCCTCCGCACTAACTTAGCTTTTCTTGGTTTTCCTTCGATCTAACCCAGCTTTTTTTGTTTTTCCTCAGCTCCAACCCCGCTTTTCTTGGTTTTCTTCCACTCTAACCCCGCTTTTCATGGTTTTCCTCCGTTCTAACCCCGCTTTTCTTGGTTTTCCTCCGCTCTAACGTTGCTTTTCATGGTTTTCCTCCGCTCTAACCCCGCTTTTCTTATATTTTCTCAGCTCTGACCCCGCTTTTCTTGATTTTCCTCTGATCTAACCTTGTTTTCTTGGTTTTCCTCCGGTCCAACATCGCTTTTCTTGGTTTTACTCCACTCTAACCCCTCTTTTCTTGGTTTTCCTCCGTTCTAATCTCGCTTTTCTTGGTTTTCCTCCGCACTAACCCCGCTTTTCTTATTTTTTCTCAGCTCTGACCCCGCTTTTCTTGATTTTCCTCTGCTCTAACCTTGTTTTCTTGGTTTTCCTCCGCTCTAACATCGCTTTTCTTGGTTTTCCTCCGCTCTAACTTCGCTTTTCTTGGTTTTCCTCTGCTCTAACTTAGCTTATCTTGGTTTTCCTCCGCTCTAACCCAGCTTTTCTCAGTTTTCCTCAGCTTCAACCCCGCTTTTCTTGGTTTTCCTCCATTCTAGCTCTGCTTTTCATGGTTTTCCTCTGCTGTAACCCTACTTTTCTTGGTTTTCCTCCGCTCTAACTTCGCCTCTTTTGGATTTCCTCCGCTCTAACTTCGCCTCTCTTGGATTTCCTCCGCTCTAACCCCGCCATTCTTGGTTTTCCTCCGCTCAACCCCTGTCTTTCTTCGTTTTCCTCCGCTCTAACTTTGCTATTCTTCGTTTTCCTCCGCTCTAACTTCACTTTTTTTGTTTTTCCTCCACTCTAACCCCTCTTTTCTTGGTTTTCCTCCGCTCTAATCCCGCTTATCTTGGTTTTCCTCCGATCTAACCCCTCTTTTCTTAGTTTTCCTTTACTCTAACCACACTTTTCTTCTATTTCCTCCGCTCTAACCCTGCTTTTCTTGGTTTTCCTCTGCACTAACATAGCTTTTCTTGGTTTTCCTCCGATCTAACCCAGCTTTTCTTGTTTTTCCTCAGCTCCAACCACGCTTTTCTTGGTTTTCCTCCACTCTAACCCCGCTTTTCATGGTTTTCCTCCGCTCTAACCCCTCTTTTCTTGGTTTTCCTCCGCACTAACTTAGCTTTTCTTGGTTTTCCTTCGATCTAACCCAGCTTTTCTCGCTTTTCCTCAGCTCCAACCCCACTTTTCTTGGTTTTCCTCCACTCTAACCCCGCTTTTCTTGGTTTTCCTCCACTCTAACCCCGATTTTCTTCGTTTTCCTCCGCTCTAACTTAACTTTTTTTGTTTTTCCTCCGCTTTAACCCCGCCGTTTTTGGTTTTCCTCCGCTCTAACCTGTCTTTCTTGCTTTTCATCCGCTCTAGCTTCGCTATTCTTCGTTTTCCTCCGCTCTAACTTCACTTTTTTTAGTTTTTCCTCCGTTCTAACCCCGCTTTTCTTGGTTTTCCTCCGCTCTAACCCCGCTCTCTTAGTTTTCTTCCACTCTAACCACACTTTTCTTGGTTTTCCTCCGCTCTAACCCCGCCTTTCTTATTTTTCTTCCACTCTAACCACACTTTTCTTGGTTTTCCTCCGCTCTAACCCCGCTTTTCTTATTTTTCTTCCGCACTAACTTAGCTTTTCTTGGTTTTCCTCCGATCTAATCCAGCTTTTCTTGGTTTTCCTCAGCTCCAACCACGTTTGTCTTGGTTTTCCTCCGCTATAAAGTTGCTTTTCTTGGTTTTCCTCCGCTCTAACCCCGCATTTCTTATTTTTTCTCACCTCTGACCCCGCTTTTCTTGATTTTCCTTTGCTCTAACCTTGTTTTCTTGGTTTTCCTCCGCTCTAACATCGCTTTTCTTGGTTTACCTCCACTCTAACCCTGCTTTTCTTGGATTTCATCCACTCTAACCCTGCTTTTCTTGGTTTTCCTCCACTCTAGCCCAGCTTTTCTCGATTTTCCTCTGCTCTAACCTTGTTTCTTCGGTTTTCCTCTGCTCTAACCCCGTCTTTCTTGGTTTTCCTCCGCTCCAACCCCGCTTTTCTTCGTTTTCATCTGCTCTAACCACGCTTTTCTTGGTTTTTCTCCGCTCTAACTTAGCTTTTCTTGGTTTTCCGCCGCTCTAACCCAGCTGTTCTCGGTTTTCCTCAGCTCCAAACGCGCTTTTCTTGGTTTTCCTCCACTCTAACATAGCTTTTCATGGTTTCCCTCAGCTCTAACCCCGCTTTTCTTGGTTTTCCTTCGCTCTATGCCCGATTTTCTTGGTTTTCATCCTATCTAACTTCACTTTACTTGGTTTACCTCCACTCTAACCCCGCTTTTCTTGGTTTTCCTTTGCTCTAACTTGGCTTTTCTTGGTTTTCCTGCACTCTAACCCCGTTTTTCTTGGTTTTCCTTTTCGCTAACTTGGCTTTTCTTGGTTTTCCTTCCCTCTAACCTTGCTTTTGTTAGATTTCCTCCGCTCCAACCACGCTTTTCTTAGTTTTCCTCCACACTAACCCCGCTTTTCTTGGTTTTCCTCCGCTCTAACTTCGCTTTTCTTGGATTTCCTCTGCTCTAACTTAGCTTATCTTGGTTTTCCTCCGCTCTAACCCAGCTTTTCTCAGTTTTCCTCAGCTCCATCCCCGCTTTTCTTGGTTTTCCTCCACTCTAACCCCGCTTTTCATGGTTTTCCTCTGCTGTAACCCTACTTTTCTTGTTTTTCCTCCGCTCTAACTTCGCCTCTCTTGGTTTTCCTCCGCTCTAACCCCGTCTTTCTTGGTTTTCCTCCACTCTAATTTCGCTATTCTTCGTTTTCCTCCGCTCTAACTTCACTTTTTTTGTTTTTCCTCCGCTCTAACCCCTCTTTTCTTGGTTTTCCTCCGCTCTAATCTCGCTTTTCTTGGTTTTCCTCCGCTCTAATCCCGCTTATCTTTGTTTTCCTCTGATCTAACCCTTCTTTTCTTAGTTTTCCTCCACTCTAACCACACTTTTCTTCATTTTCCTCCGCTCTAACCCCGCTTTTTTTGGTTTTCCTCCGCACTAACTTAGCTTTTCTTGGTTTTCCTTCGATCTAACCCAGCTTTTCTTGTTTTTCCTCAGCTCCAACCCCGCTTTTCTTGGTTTTCTTCCACTCTAACCCCGCTTTTCATGGTTTTCCTCCGTTCTAACCCCGCTTTTCTTGGGTTTCCTCCGCACTAACTTAGCTTTTCTTGGTTTTCCTTCGATCTAACCCAGCTTTTCTTGTTTTTCCTCAGCTCCAACCACGCTTTTCTTGGTTTTCCTCCACTCTAACCCCGCTTTTCATGGTTTTCCTCCGCTCTAACCCCTCTTTTCTTGGTTTTCCTCCGCACTAACTTAGCTTTTCTTGGTTTTCCTTCGATCTAACCCAGCTTTTCTCGCTTTTCCTCAGCTCCAACCCCACTTTTCTTGGTTTTCCTCCACTCTAACCCCGCTTTTCTTGGTTTTCCTCCACTCTAACCCCGATTTTCTTCGTTTTCCTCCGCTCTAACTTAACTTTTTTTGTTTTTCCTCCGCTTTAACCCCGCCGTTTTTGGTTTTCCTCCGCTCTAACCTGTCTTTCTTGCTTTTCATCCGCTCTAGCTTCGCTATTCTTCGTTTTCCTCCGCTCTAACTTCACTTTTTTTGTTTTTCCTCCGCTCTAACCCTGCTTTTCTTGGTTTTCCTCCGCTCTAACCCCGCTCTCTTAGTTTTCTTCCACTCTAACCACAGTTTTCTTGGTTTTCCTCCGCTCTAACCCCGCCTTTCTTATTTTTCTTCCACTCTAACCACACTTTTCTTGGTTTTCCTCCGCTCTAACCCCGCTTTTCTTATTTTTCTTCCGCACTAACTTAGCTTTTCTTGGTTTTCCTCCGATCTAATCCAGCTTTTCTTGGTTTTCCTCAGCTCCAACCACGTTTGTCTTGGTTTTCCTCCGCTATAAAGTTGCTTTTCTTGGTTTTCCTCCGCTCTAACCCCACATTTCTTATTTTTTCTCACCTCTGTCCCCGCTTTTCTTGATTTTCCTTTGCTCTAACCTTGTTTTCTTGGTTTTCCTCCGCTCTAACATCGCTTTTCTTGGTTTACCTCCACTCTAACCCCGCTTTTCTTGGATTTCATCCACTCTAACCCTGCTTTTCTTGGTTTTCCTCCACTCTAGCCCAGCTTTTCTCGATTTTCCTCTGCTCTAACCTTGTTTCTTCGGTTTTCCTCTGCTCTAACCCCGTCTTTCTTGGTTTTCCTCCGCTCCAACCCCGCTTTTCTTCGTTTTCATCTGCTCTAACCACGCTTTTCTTGGTTTTTCTCCGCTCTAACTTAGCTTTTCTTGGTTTTCCGCCGCTCTAACCCAGCTGTTCTCGGTTTTCCTCAGCTCCAAACGCGCTTTTCTTGGTTTTCCTCCACTCTAACATAGCTTTTCATGGTTTCCCTCAGCTCTAACCCCGCTTTTCTTGGTTTTCCTTCGCTCTATGCCCGATTTTCTTGGTTTTCATCCTATCTAACTTCACTTTACTTGGTTTACCTCCACTATAACCCCGCTTTTCTTGGTTTTCCTTTTCGCTAACTTGGCTTTTCTTGGTTTTCCTGCACTCTAACCTTGCTTTTGTTAGATTTCCTCCGCTCCAACCACGCTTTTCTTAGTTTTCCTCCACACTAACCCCGCTTTTCTTGGTTTTCCTCCGCTCTAACTTCGCTTTTCTTGGTTTTCCTCTGCTCTAACTTAGCTTATCTTGGTGTTCCTCCGCTCTAACCCAGCTTTTCTCAGTTTTCCTCAGCTCCATCCCCGCTTTTCTTGGTTTTCCTCCACTCTAACCCCGCTTTTCATGGTTTTCCTCTGCTGTAACCCTACTTTTCTTGTTTTTCCTCCGCTCTAACTTCGCCTCTCTTGGTTTTCCTCCACGCTAACCCCGTCTTTCTTGGATTTCCTCCACTCTAACTTTGCTTTTCTTCGTTTTCCTCCGCTCTAACTTCACTTTTCTTGGTTTTCCTCCGCTCTAATCCCCCTGATCTTGGTTTTCCTCCGATCTAACCCCTCTTTTCTAAATTTTCCTCCACTCTAACCACACTTTTTTTCTATTTCCTCCGCTCTAACCCCGCTTTTCTTGGTTTTCCTCCGCACTAACTTAGCTTTTCTTGGTTTTCCTCCGATCTAACCCAGCTTTTCTTGTTTTTCCTCAGCTCCAACCACGCTTTTCTTGATTTTCCTTTGCGCTAACTTGGCTTTTCTTGGTTTTCCTCCGATCTAACCCAGCTTTTCTTGTTTTTCCACAGCTCCAACCACGCTTTTCTTGGTTTTCCTCCGCTCTAACGTTGCTTTTCATGGTTTTCCTCCGCTCTAACCCCGCTTTTCTTATATTTTCTCAGCTCTGACCCCGCTTTTCTTGATTTTCCTCTGATCTAACCTTGTTTTCTTGGTTTTCCTCCGGTCCAACATCGCTTTTCTTGGTTTTACTCCACTCTAACCCCTCTTTTCTTGGTTTTCCTCCGTTCTAATCTCGCTTTTCTTGGTTTTCCTCCGCACTAACCCCGCTTTTCTTATTTTTTCTCAGCTCTGACCCCGCTTTTCTTGATTTTCCTCTGCTCTAACCTTGTTTTCTTGGTTTTCCTCCGCTCTAACATCGCTTTTCTTGGTTTTCCTCCGCTCTAACTTCGCTTTTCTTGGTTTTCCTCTGCTCTAACTTAGCTTATCTTGGTTTTCCTCCGCTCTAACCCAGCTTTTCTCAGTTTTCCTCAGCTTCAACCCCGCTTTTCTTGGTTTTCCTCCATTCTAGCTCTGCTTTTCATGGTTTTCCTCTGCTGTAACCCTACTTTTCTTGGTTTTCCTCCGCTCTAACTTCGCCTCTTTTGGATTTCCTCCGCTCTAACTTCGCCTCTCTTGGATTTCCTCCGCTCTAACCCCGCCATTCTTGGTTTTCCTCCGCTCAACCCCTGTCTTTCTTCGTTTTCCTCCGCTCTAACTTTGCTATTCTTCGTTTTCCTCCGCTCTAACTTCACTTTTTTTGTTTTTCCTCCACTCTAACCCCTCTTTTCTTGGTTTTCCTCCGCTCTAATCCCGCTTATCTTGGTTTTCCTCCGATCTAACCCCTCTTTTCTTAGTTTTCCTTTACTCTAACCACACTTTTCTTCTATTTCCTCCGCTCTAACCCTGCTTTTCTTGGTTTTCCTCTGCACTAACATAGCTTTTCTTGGTTTTCCTCCGATCTAACCCAGCTTTTCTTGTTTTTCCTCAGCTCCAACCACGCTTTTCTTGGTTTTCCTCCACTCTAACCCCGCTTTTCATGGTTTTCCTCCGCTCTAACCCCTCTTTTCTTGGTTTTCCTCCGCACTAACTTAGCTTTTCTTGGTTTTCCTTCGATCTAACCCAGCTTTTCTCGCTTTTCCTCAGCTCCAACCCCACTTTTCTTGGTTTTCCTCCACTCTAACCCCGCTTTTCTTGGTTTTCCTCCACTCTAACCCCGATTTTCTTCGTTTTCCTCCGCTCTAACTTAACTTTTTTTGTTTTTCCTCCGCTTTAACCCCGCCGTTTTTGGTTTTCCTCCGCTCTAACCTGTCTTTCTTGCTTTTCATCCGCTCTAGCTTCGCTATTCTTCGTTTTCCTCCGCTCTAACTTCACTTTTTTTAGTTTTTCCTCCGCTCTAACCCCGCTTTTCTTGGTTTTCCTCCGCTCTAACCCCGCTCTCTTAGTTTTCTTCCACTCTAACCACACTTTTCTTGGTTTTCCTCCGCTCTAAACCCGCCTTTCTTATTTTTCTTCCACTCTAACCACACTTTTCTTGGTTTTCCTCCGCTCTAACCCCGCTTTTCTTATTTTTCTTCCGCACTAACTTAGCTTTTCTTGGTTTTCCTCCGATCTAATCCAGCTTTTCTTGGTTTTCCTCAGCTCCAACCACGTTTGTCTTGGTTTTCCTCCGCTATAAAGTTGCTTTTCTTGGTTTTCCTCCGCTCTAACCCCGCATTTCTTATTTTTTCTCACCTCTGACCCCGCTTTTCTTGATTTTCCTTTGCTCTAACCTTGTTTTCTTGGTTTTCCTCCGCTCTAACATCGCTTTTCTTGGTTTACCTCCACTCTAACCCCGCTTTTCTTGGATTTCATCCACTCTAACCCTGCTTTTCTTGGTTTTCCTCCACTCTAGCCCAGCTTTTCTCGATTTTCCTCTGCTCTAACCTTGTTTCTTCGGTTTTCCTCTGCTCTAACCCCGTCTTTCTTGGTTTTCCTCCGCTCCAACCCCGCTTTTCTTCGTTTTCATCTGCTCTAACCACGCTTTTCTTGGTTTTTCTCCGCTCTAACTTAGCTTTTCTTGGTTTTCCGCCGCTCTAACCCAGCTGTTCTCGGTTTTCCTCAGCTCCAAACGCGCTTTTCTTGGTTTTCCTCCACTCTAACATAGCTTTTCATGGTTTCCCTCAGCTCTAACCCCGCTTTTCTTGGTTTTCCTTCGCTCTATGCCCGATTTTCTTGGTTTTCATCCTATCTAACTTCACTTTACTTGGTTTACCTCCACTCTAACCCCGCTTTTCTTGGTTTTCCTTTGCTCTAACTTGGCTTTTCTTGGTTTTCCTGCACTCTAACCCCGTTTTTCTTGGTTTTCCTTTTCGCTAACTTGGCTTTTCTTGGTTTTCCTTCGCTCTAACCTTGCTTTTGTTAGATTTCCTCCGTTCCAACCACGCTTTTCTTAGTTTTCCTCCACACTAACCCCGCTTTTCTTGGTTTTCCTCCGCTCTAACTTCGCTTTTCTTGGATTTCCTCTGCTCTAACTTAGCTTATCTTGGTTTTCCTCCGCTCTAACCCAGCTTTTCTCAGTTTTCCTCAGCTCCATCCCCGCTTTTCTTGGTTTTCCTCCACTCTAACCCCGCTTTTCATGGTTTTCCTCTGCTGTAACCCTACTTTTCTTGTTTTTCCTCCGCTCTAACTTCGCCTCTCTTGGTTTTCCTCCGCTCTAACCCCGTCTTTCTTGGTTTTCCTCCACTCTAATTTCGCTATTCTTCGTTTTCCTCCGCTCTAACTTCACTTTTTTTGTTTTTCCTCCGCTCTAACCCCTCTTTTCTTGGTTTTCCTCCGCTCTAATCTCGCTTTTCTTGGTTTTCCTCCGCTCTAATCCCGCTTATCTTTGTTTTCCTCTGATCTAACCCTTCTTTTCTTAGTTTTCCTCCACTCTAACCACACTTTTCTTCATTTTCCTCCGCTCTAACCCCGCTTTTTTTGGTTTTCCTCCGCACTAACTTAGCTTTTCTTGGTTTTCCTTCGATCTAACCCAGCTTTTCTTGTTTTTCCTCAGCTCCAACCCCGCTTTTCTTGGTTTTCTTCCACTCTAACCACGCTTTTCATGGTTTTCCTCCGCTCTAACCCCTCTTTTCTTGGTTTTCCTCCGCACTAACTTAGCTTTTCTTGGTTTTCCTTCGATCTAACCCAGCTTTTCTCGCTTTTCCTCAGCTCCAACCCCACTTTTCTTGGTTTTCCTCCACTCTAACCCCGCTTTTCTTGGTTTTCCTCCACTCTAACCCCGATTTTCTTCGTTTTCCTCCGCTCTAACTTCACTTTTTTTGTTTTTCCTCCGCTCTAACCCTGCTTTTCTTGGTTTTCCTCCGCTCTAACCCCGCTCTCTTAGTTTTCTTCCACTCTAACCACAGTTTTCTTGGTTTTCCTCCGCTCTAACCCCGCCTTTCTTATTTTTCTTCCACTCTAACCACACTTTTCTTGGTTTTCCTCCGCTCTAACCCCGCTTTTCTTATTTTTCTTCCGCACTAACTTAGCTTTTCTTGGTTTTCCTCCGATCTAATCCAGCTTTTCTTGGTTTTCCTCAGCTCCAACCACGTTTGTCTTGGTTTTCCTCCGCTATAAAGTTGCTTTTCTTGGTTTTCCTCCGCTCTAACCCCACATTTCTTATTTTTTCTCACCTCTGTCCCCGCTTTTCTTGATTTTCCTTTGCTCTAACCTTGTTTTCTTGGTTTTCCTCCGCTCTAACATCGCTTTTCTTGGTTTACCTCCACTCTAACCCCGCTTTTCTTGGATTTCATCCACTCTAACCCTGCTTTTCTTGGTTTTCCTCCACTCTAGCCCAGCTTTTCTCGATTTTCCTCTGCTCTAACCTTGTTTCTTCGGTTTTCCTCTGCTCTAACCCCGTCTTTCTTGGTTTTCCTCCGCTCCAACCCCGCTTTTCTTCGTTTTCATCTGCTCTAACCACGCTTTTCTTGGTTTTTCTCCGCTCTAACTTAGCTTTTCTTGGTTTTCCGCCGCTCTAACCCAGCTGTTCTCGGTTTTCCTCAGCTCCAAACGCGCTTTTCTTGGTTTTCCTCCACTCTAACATAGCTTTTCATGGTTTCCCTCAGCTCTAACCCCGCTTTTCTTGGTTTTCCTTCGCTCTATGCCCGATTTTCTTGGTTTTCATCCTATCTAACTTCACTTTACTTGGTTTACCTCCACTATAACCCCGCTTTTCTTGGTTTTCCTTTTCGCTAACTTGGCTTTTCTTGGTTTTCCTGCACTCTAACCTTGCTTTTGTTAGATTTCCTCCGCTCCAACCACGCTTTTCTTAGTTTTCCTCCACACTAACCCCGCTTTTCTTGGTTTTCCTCCGCTCTAACTTCGCTTTTCTTGGTTTTCCTCTGCTCTAACTTAGCTTATCTTGGTTTTCCTCCGCTCTAACCCAGCTTTTCTCAGTTTTCCTCAGCTCCATCCCCGCTTTTCTTGGTTTTCCTCCACTCTAACCCCGCTTTTCATGGTTTTCCTCTGCTGTAACCCTACTTTTCTTGTTTTTCCTCCGCTCTAACTTCGCCTCTCTTGGTTTTCCTCCACGCTAACCCCGTCTTTCTTGGATTTCCTCCACTCTAACTTTGCTATTCTTCGTTTTCCTCCGCTCTAACTTCACTTTTCTTGGTTTTCCTCCGCTCTAATCCCCCTGATCTTGGTTTTCCTCCGATCTAACCCCTCTTTTCTAAATTTTCCTCCACTCTAACCACACTTTTTTTCTATTTCCTCCGCTCTAACCCCGCTTTTCTTGGTTTTCCTCCGCACTAACTTAGCTTTTCTTGGTTTTCCTCCGATCTAACCCAGCTTTTCTTGTTTTTCCTCAGCTCCAACCACGCTTTTCTTGATTTTCCTTTGCGCTAACTTGGCTTTTCTTGGTTTTCCTCCGATCTAACCCAGCTTTTCTTGTTTTTCCACAGCTCCAACCACGCTTTTCTTGGTTTTCCTCCGCTCTAACGTTGCTTTTCATGGTTTTCCTCCGCTCTAACCCCGCTTTTCTTATATTTTCTCAGCTCTGACCCCGCTTTTCTTGATTTTCCTCTGATCTAACCTTGTTTTCTTGGTTTTCCTCCGGTCCAACATCGCTTTTCTTGGTTTTACTCCACTCTAACCCCTCTTTTCTTGGTTTTCCTCCGTTCTAATCTCGCTTTTCTTGGTTTTCCTCCGCACTAACCCCGCTTTTCTTATTTTTTCTCAGCTCTGACCCCGCTTTTCTTAATTTTCCTCTGCTCTATCCTTGTTTTCTTGGTTTTCCTCCGCTCTAACATCGCTTTTCTTGGTTTTCCTCCGCTCTAACTTCGCTTTTCTTGGTTTTCCTCTGCTCTAACTTAGCTTATCTTGGTTTTCCTCCGCTCTAACCCAGCTTTTCTCAGTTTTCCTCAGCTTCAACCTTGCTTTTCTTGGTTTTCCTCCATTCTAGCTCTGCTTTTCATGGTTTTCCTCTGCTGTAACCCTACTTTTCTTGGTTTTCCTCCGCTCTAACTTCGCCTCTTTTGGATTTCCTCCGCTCTAACTTCGCCTCTCTTGGATTTCCTCCGCTCTAACCCCGCCATTCTTGGTTTTCCTCCGCTCAACCCCTGTCTTTCTTCGTTTTCCTCCGCTCTAACTTTGCTATTCTTCGTTTTCCTCCGCTCTAACTTCACTTTTTTTGTTTTTCCTCCACTCTAACCCCTCTTTTCTTGGTTTTCCTCCGCTCTAATCCCGCTTATCTTGGTTTTCCTCCGATCTAACCCCTCTTTTCTTAGTTTTCCTTTACTCTAACCACACTTTTCTTCTATTTCCTCCGCTCTAACCCTGCTTTTCTTGGTTTTCCTCTGCACTAACATAGCTTTTCTTGGTTTTCCTCCGATCTAACCCAGCTTTTCTTGTTTTTCCGCAGCTCCAACCACGCTTTTCTTGGTTTTCCTTTGCGCTAACTCTGCTTTTCATGGTTTTCCTCCGATCTAACCCAGCTTTTCTGGTTTACCTCCACTCTAACCCCACTTTTCTTGGTTTTCCTCTGCTGTAACCCTAATTTTCTTGGTTTTCCTCCGCTCTAACTTCGCCTCTCTTGGATTTCCTCAGCTCCAACCACGCTTTTCTTGGTTTTCCTCCGCTCTAACTTTGCTTTTCTTGGTTTTCCTCTGCTCTAACCCCGCTTTTCTTATATTTTCTCAGCTCTGACCCCGCTTTTCACGGTTTTCCTCCGCTCTAACCCCGCTTTTCAAGCTTTTCCTCTGCTGTTATCCTATTTTTCTTGCTTTTCCTCCGCTCTAACCCCGCCATTCTTGGTTTTCCTCCACTCTAACCCCGTCTTTCTTGGTTTTCCTCCGCTCTATCTTCGCTATTCTTCGTTTTCCTCCGCTGTAACTTCATTTTTTTTGTTTTTCCTCCGCTCTAACCCCTCTTTTCTTGGTTTTCCTCCACTTTAATCCCGCTTTTCTTGGTTTTCCTCTGATCCAATCCCGATTTTCTTAGTTTTCCTCCGCTCTAACCCCACTTTCCTTGGTTTTCCTCCGCTCCAATCCTGCTTTTCTTGGTTTTCCTCCACTCTAACCCCGCTTTTCTTGGTTTATCTCAGCTCTGACCCCGCTTTTCTTGATTTTCTTCCGCTCTAACCCCTCTTTTCTTGGTTTTCCTCCGCTCTAACATTGCTTTTCTTGGTTTTCCTCATCTCTAATCTCACTGTTCTTGGTTTTCCTCTGCTGTAACATAGCTTTTCTTGATTTTCCTCCTCTCTGACCCCACTTTTCTTGGTTTTCCTCCGCTCTAACCCCTCTTTTCTGGTTTTCCTCCCCTCTAAGCCCTCTTTTCTTGGTTTTCCTTCGCTCTAAGCCCGCTTTTCTTGGTTGTCCTCCGCTCTATATTCGATTTTCTTGGTTTTCCTCCGCTCTATCCCCGCTTTTCTTGGTTGTTATCTGCTCTAACGTATCTTTTCTTGGTTTATCTCCACTCTGACACCGCTTTTCTTGGTTTTCCTCCTCTCTAACTTCGCTTTTCTTGGTTTTCCTCTGCTCTATCCCCGCTTTTCTTGGTTTTCCTCTGCTCTAACTTCTCTTTTCTTGGTTTTCCTCTGCTCCAACTTTGCTTTTCTTGGTTTACCTCCGCTCTAACCCCACTTTTCTTGGTTTTCCTCCACTCTAACTCGGCTTTTCTTGGTTTTCTTTTGCTCTAACTTGGCTTTTCTTGGTTTTCCTCTGCTCTAACCCCATTTTTCTTGCTTTTCCTACGCTCTAAGCCCGCTTTTCTTTGTTGTACTCCGCTCTAACTTCGCTTTTCTTTGTTTTCCTCCACTCTAGCCCAGCTTTTCTTGGTTTTCCTCCACTCTAGCCCAGCTTTTCTTGATTTTCCTCTGCTCTAAACATGTTTTTTTGGTTTTCCTCCACTCTAACCCTGTTTTTCTTGGTTTTCGTCAGCTCCAACCCCACTTATCTTGGTTTTCCTGTGCTCTAACTTCTCTTTTCTTGGTTTTCCTCCGCTCTAACCCCGCTTTTCTTGGTTTTCCTCCGTGCTAACTTCAATTTTCTTGGTTTTCCTCCGCTCTAACCTCGCTTTTCTTGGTTTTCGTCCGCTCTAACCCCACTTTTCCTGGTTAACCTCTGATCTAACCCCACTTTTCTTTGTTTTCGTCCGCTCTATCCCCGCTTTTCTTGGTTTTCCTTAGCTCTGTCCCCGCTTTTTTTGGATTTCCTCCGCTCTAACCACGCTTTTCTTTGTTTTCCGCCGCTCTATTTCCGCTTTTCTTGGTTTTCCTCCGCTCTAACTTCGATTTTCTTGGTTTTCCTCTGCTCTATCCCCGCTTTTCTTGGTTTTCCTCTGCTCTTACTTTGCTTTTCTTGGTTTTCCTCTGCTCTAACTACGCTTTTCTTGGTTTTTCTGCGCTCTAATCCCATTTTTCTTGGTTTTCCTCCGCTCTAACCTTGCTTTTTTTTTGTTTTCCTCCATTCTAATCTTGCTTTTCTTGCTTTTCCTCCACTCTAGCCCAGCTTTTCTTGAATTTCCTCTGCTCTAACCTTGTTTTTTTGGTTTTCCTTTTCTCTAACCCCATTTTTCTTGGTTTTCCTCCGCTCCAACCCCGCTTTTCTTGGTTTTCATCCCCTCTAACCCCGCTTTCCTTGGATTTCATCCACTCTACCCCCGCTTTTCTCGGTTTTCCACAGCTCCAACCCCGCTTTTCTTGGTTTTCCTCCGCATTAACTTAGCTTTTCTTGGTTTTCCTCTGCTCTAACCCCGCATTTCTTAGTTTTCCTCCACTCTAGCCACGCTTTTCTTGGTTTTCCTCCGCTCTAAGCACGCTTTTCTTGGTTTTTCTCAGCTCTGACCCCGCTTTTCTTGATTTTCCTCCGCTCTAACCCCTCTTTTCTTGGATTTCCTCCGCTCTAACATTGCTTTTCTTGGTTTTCCTCATCTCTAATCTCACTGTTCTTGGTTTTCCTCTGCAGTAACCCTACTTTTCTTGGTTTTCCTCCGCTCTAACCCCGCTTTTCTTGGTTTTCCTTCGCTCTAAGGCCGCTTTTCTTGGTTGTACTCCGCACTAACTTCGATTTTCTTCTTTTTCCTCCACTCTATCCCCGCTTTTCTTGGTTTTCTTCTGCTCTAACGTCTTTTTTCTTGGTTTACCTCCGCTCTGGCCTCGCTTTTCTTGGTTTTCCTTTGCTCTAACCCCACTTTTCTTTGTTTTCCGCTGCTCTATCCAAGCTTTTCTTGGTTTTCCTCCGCTCTAACCCCGCTTTTCATGGTTTTCCTCTGCTGTTACCCTACTTTTCTTGGTTTTCCTCCGCTCTAACCCCGCCATTCTTGGTTTTCCTCCGCTCTAACCCCGCCATTCTTGGTTTTCCTCCGCTCTAACCCCGCTTTTCTTGGTTTCCTCCACTCTAACTTCGCTATTCTTCGATTTGCTCCGCTCTAGCATTGCTTTTCTTGGTTTTCCTCATCTCTAATCTCACTGTTCTTGGTTTTCCTCTGCTGTAACCCTACTTTTCTTAGTTTTCCTCCGCTCTAACCCCACTTTTCTTGGTTTTCCTTCGCTCTAACCCCACTTTTCTTGGTTTTTCTCAGCTCTGACCCCGCTTTTCTTGATTTTCCTCCGCTCTAACCCCTCTTTTCTTGGATTTCCTCCGCTCTAACATTGCTTTTCTTGGTTTTCCTCATCTCTAATCTCACTGTTCTTGGTTTTCCTCTACTCTAACATAGCTTTTCTTGATTTTCCTCCTCTCTGACCCCGCTTTTCTTGGTTTTCCTCTGCTCTAACCCCTCTTTTCTTGGTTTTCCTTCGCTCTAAGCCCGCTTTTCTTGCTTGTACTCCGCTCTAACTTCGATTTTCATGGTTTTCCTCCGCTCTATTTTCGGTTTTCTAGGTTTTCATCCGCTCTTACGTTTCTTTTCTTGGTTTATCTCCGCTCTGACCCCGCTTTTCTTGGCTTTCCTCCGCTCTAACTTCACTTTTCTTGGTTTTCCTCTCCTCTATCCCTGCTTTTCTTGGTTTTCTTCTGGTCTAACTTTGCTTTTCTGGTTTACCTCCGCTCTAACCCCGCTTTTCTTGGTTTTCCTCTGCTCTAACTTGGCTTTTCTTGGTTTTCCTGCACTCTACCCCCATTTTTCTTGATTTTCCTCCGCTCTAAGCCCGCTTTTCTTTTTTTTCCTGTGCTCTAACTTCGCTTTTCTTGGTTTTCCTCCACTCTAGCCCAGCTTTTCTTGATTTTCCTCTGCTCTAACCTTGTTTTTTTTGTTTTCCTCCGCTCTAACCCCGTTTTTCTTGGTTTTCCTCCGCTCTAACCCCGCTTTTCTTACTTTTCCTCCGTGCAAACTTCACTTTTCTTGGTTTTCCTCCGCTCTAACCTCGCTTTTCTTGGTTTTCGTCCGCTCCAACCCCGCTTTTCTTGGTTTACCTCTGCTCTAACCCTACTTTTCTTTGTTTTCCTATGCTCTATCCCCGTTTTCTTGGTTTTCCTCCGCTCTGTCCCAGCTTTTCTTGGATTTCCGCCGCTCTATCCCCGCTTTTCTTGGTTGTCCTCTGCTCTAACTTTGCTTTTCTTGGATTTCCTCCGCTCTAACTTTCCTTTTCTTGGTTTACCTCCGCTCTAACCCCGCTTTTCATGGATTTCCTTTGCTCTAACTTGGCTTTTCTTGGTTTTCCTTCTCTCTTACTCCATTTTTCTTGGTTTTCCTCCGCTCTAACCCCGTTTTTTTTTGTTTTCCTCCATTCTATCCTTGCTTTCCTTGGTTTTCCTCCTCTCTAGCCCAGCTTTTCTTGATTTTCCTCTGCTCTAACCTTGTTTTTTTGGTTTTCCTTTTCTCTAACCCCATTTTTCTTGGTTTTCCTCCGCTCCAACCCCGCTTTTCTTGGTTTTCATCCGCTCTAACCCCGCTTTCCTTGGATTTCATCCACTCTAACCCCGCTTTTCTCGGTTTTCCACAGCTCCAACCCCGCTTTTCTTGGTTTTCCTCCGCTCTAACCCCGCTTTTCATGCTTTTCCTCTGCAGTTATCCTATTTTTCTTGCTTTTCCACCGCTCTAACCCCGCCATTCTTGGTTTTCCTCCACTCTAACCCCGTCTTTCTTGGTTTTACTCCGCTCTAACTTCGCTATTCTTCGTTTTCCTCCGCTCTAACTTCATTTTTTTTGTTTTGCCTCCGCTCTAACCCCTCTTTTCTTGGTTTTCCTCCACTTTAATCCCGCTTTTCTTGGTTTTCCTCTGATCCAATCCTGATTTTCTTAGTTTTCCTCCACTCTAACCCCGCTTTTCTTGGTTTTCCTCCGCTCTAACCACGCTTTTCTTGGTTTTTCTCAGCTCTGACCCCGCTTTTCTTGATTTTCCTCCGCTCTAACCCCTCTTTTCTTGGTTTTCCTCCGCTCTAACATCGCTTTTCTTGGTTTTCCTCATCTCTAATCTCACTGTTCTTGGTTTTCCTCTGCTATAACATAGCTTTTCTTGATTTTCCTCCTCTCTAACCCCGCTTTTCATGGTTTTCCTCTGCTGTTACCCTACTTTTCTTGGTTTTCCTCCGCTCTAACCCCGCCATTCTTGGTTTTCCTCCGCTCTAACCCCGCCATTCTTGGTTTTCCTCCGCTCTAACCCCGCTTTTCTTGGTTTCCTCCACTCTAACTTCGCTATTCTTCGATTTGCTCCGCTCTAGCATTGCTTTTCTTGGTTTTCCTCATCTCTAATCTCACTGTTCTTGGTTTTCCTCTGCTGTAACCCTACTTTTCTTAGTTTTCCTCCGCTCTAACCCCACTTTTCTTGGTTTTCCTTCGCTCTAACCCCACTTTTCTTGGTTTTTCTCAGCTCTTACCCCGCTTTTCTTGATTTTCCTCCGCTCTAACCCCTCTTTTCTTGGATTTCCTCCGCTCTAACATTGCTTTTCTTGGTTTTCCTCATCTCTAATCTCACTGTTCTTGGTTTTCCTCTACTGTAACATAGCTTTTCTTGATTTTCCTCCTCTCTGACCCCGCTTTTCTTGGTTTTCCTCTGCTCTAACCCCTCTTTTCTTGGTTTTCCTTCGCTCTAAGCCCGCTTTTCTTGCTTGTACTCCGCTCTAACTTCGATTTTCATGGTTTTCCTCCGCTCTATTTTCGGTTTTCTAGGTTTTCATCCGCTCTTACGTTTCTTTTCTTGGTTTATCTCCGCTCTGACCCCGCTTTTCTTGGCTTTCCTCCGCTCTAACTTCACTTTTCTTGGTTTTCCTCTCCTCTATCCCTGCTTTTCTTGGTTTTCCTCTGGTCTAACTTTGCTTTTCTGGTTTACCTCCGCTCTAACCCCGCTTTTCTTGGTTTTCCTCTGCTCTAACTTGGCTTTTCTTGGTTTTCCTGCACTCTACCCCCATTTTTCTTGATTTTCCTCCGCTCTAAGCCCGCTTTTCTTTTTTTTCCTGTGCTCTAACTTCGCTTTTCTTGGTTTTCCTCCACTCTAGCCCAGCTTTTCTTGATTTTCCTCTGCTCTAACCTTGTTTTTTTTGTTTTCCTCCGCTCTAACCCCGTTTTTCTTGGTTTTCCTCCGCTCTAACCCCGCTTTTCTTGCTTTTCCTCCGTGCTAACTTCACTTTTCTTGGTTTTCCTCCGCTCTAACCTCGCTTTTCTTGGTTTTCGTCCGCTCCAACCCCGCTTTTCTTGGTTTACCTCTGCTCTAACCCTACTTTTCTTTGTTTTCCTACGCTCTATCCCCGTTTTCTTGGTTTTCCTCCGCTCTGTCCCAGCTTTTCTTGGATTTCCGCCGCTCTGTCCCCGCTTTTCTTGGTTGTCCTCTGCTCTAACTTTGCTTTTCTTGGATTTCCTCCGCTCTAACTTTCCTTTTCTTGGTTTACCTCCGCTCTAACCCCGCTTTTCATGGATTTCCTTTGCTCTAACTTGGCTTTTCTTGGTTTTCCTGCTCTCTTACTCCATTTTTCTTGGTTTTCCTCCGCTCTAACCCCATTTTTTTTTGTTTTCCTCCATTCTAACCTTGCTTTCCTTGGTTTTCCTCCTCTCTAGCCCAGCTTTTCTTGATTTTCCTCTGCTCTAACCTTGTTTTTTTGGTTTTCCTTTGCTCTAACCCCATTTTTCTTGGTTTTCCTCCGCTCCAACCCCGCTTTTCTTGGTTTTCATCCGCTCTAACCCCGCTTTCCTTGGATTTCATCCACTCTAACCCCGCTTTTCTCGGTTTTCCACAGCTCCAACCCCGCTTTTCTTGGTTTTCCTCCGCTCTAACCCCGCTTTTCATGCTTTTCCTCTGCAGTTATCCTATTTTTCTTGCTTTTCCTCCGCTCTAACCCCGCCATTCTTGGTTTTCCTCCACTCTAACCCCGTCTTTCTTGGTTTTCCTCCGCTCTAACTTCGCTATTCTTCGTTTTCCTCCGCTCTAACTTCATTTTTTTTGTTTTGCCTCCGCTCTAACCCCTCTTTTCTTGGTTTTCCTCCACTTTAGTCCCGCTTTTCTTGGTTTTCCTCTGATCCAATCCCGATTTTCTTAGTTTTCCTCCACTCTAACCCCGCTTTTCTTGGTTTTCCTCCGCTCTAACCCAGCTTTTCTTGGTTTTTCTCAGCTCTGACCCCGCTTTTCTTGATTTTCCTCCGCTCTAACCCCTCTTTTCTTGGTTTTCCTCCGCTCTAACATCGCTTTTCTTGGTTTTCCTCATCTCTAATCTCACTGTTCTTGGTTTTCCTCTGCTGTAACATAGCTTTTCTTGATTTTCCTCCTCTCTGACCCCGCTTTTCTGGGTTTTCCTCTGCTCTAACCCCTCTTTTCTTGGTTTTCCTCTTCTCTAACCCCTCTTTTCTTGGTTTTCCTTCGCTCTAAGCCCGCTTTTCTTGCTTATTCTCCGCTCTAACTTCGATTTTCATGGATTTCATCCGCTCTATCTTCGCTTTTCTAGGTTTTCATCTGCTCTAACGTTTCTTTTCTTGGTTTATCTCCGCTCTGACCCCGCTTTTCTTGGCTTTCCTCCCCTCTAACTTCGCTTTTCTTGCTTTTCTTCTCCTCTATCCCTGCTTTTCTTGGTTTTCCTGTGCTCTAACTTTGCTTTTCTGGTTTACCTCCACTCTAACCCCGCTTTTCTTGTTTTTCCTCTGCTCTAACTTGGCTTTTCTTGGTTTTCCTGCAGTCTACCCCCATTTTTCTTGCTTTTCCTCCGCTCTAAGCCCGCTTTTCTTTTTTTTCCTGTGCTCTAACTTCACTTTTCTTGGTTTTCCTCCACTCTAGCCCAGCTTTTCTTGATTTTCCTCTGCTCTAACCTTATTTTTTTGGTTTTCCTCCGCTCTAACCCCGCTTTTCTTGGTTTTCCTGCGCTCTAACTTCGCTTTTCTTGGTTTTCCTCCGCTCTAACCCCGCTTTTCATGGATTTCCTCTGCTGTAACCCTACTTTTATTGGTTTTCCTCCACTCTAACTTCGTCTCTCTTGGTTTTCCTCCGCTCTAACCCCGCCATTCTTAGTTTTCCTCTGCTCTAACCCCGCCATTCTTGGTTTTTCTCTGCTCTAACTTAGCTTTTCTTGGTTTTCCACCGTGCTAACTTCACTTTTCTTGCTTTTCATCCGCTCTAACCTCGCTTTTCTTGGTTTTCGTCCACTCTAAACCCTCTTTTCTTGGTTTACCTCTGCTCTAACACCACTTTTCTTTGTTTTCCTCCGCTCTATCCCCGCTTATCTTGGTTTTCCTCCGCTCTGTCCCCGCTTTTCTTGGATTTCCTCCGCTCTAACCACGCTTTTCTTTGTTTTCTGCCGCTCTATCCCCGCTTTTCTTGGTTTTCCTTCGCTCTAACTTCGATTTTCTTGGTTTTCCTCTGCTCTATCCCCGCTTTTCTTGGTTTTCCTCCGCTCTAACTTAGATTTTCTTGGTTTTCCTCCGCTCTAACTACGCTTTTCTTGGTTTACCTCTGCTCTAACCCCGCTTTTCTTGGTTTTCCTTTGGTCTAACTAGGCTTTTCTTGGTTTTCCTGCGCTCTAACCCCATTTTTCTTGGTTTTCCTCCGCTCTAACCCCGCTTTTTTTTTGTTTTCCTCCATTCTAACCTTGCTTTTCTTGGCTTTCCTCCACTCTAGCCCAGCTTTTCTTGATTTTCCTCTGCTCTAACCTTTTTTTTTTGGTTTTCCTCCGCGCCAACACTGCTTTTCTTGGTTTTCCTCCGCTCTAACCCCGCTTTACATGGTTTTCCTCTGCTGTTACCCTACTTTTCTTGGTTTTCCTCTGCTCTAACCCCGCCATTCTTGGTTTTCCTTCGCTCTAACCCCGTCTTCCTTGGTTTTCCTCCACTCTAACTTCGCTATTCTTCGTTTTCCTCCGCTCTAACATCACTTTTTTTGTTTTTCCTTCGCTCTAACCCGTCTTTTCTTGGTTTTCCTCCGCACTAACTTATCTTTTCTTGGTTTTCCTCCGCTCTAACTCCGCTTTTCTTAGTTTTCCTCCACTCTAGTTACGCTTTTCTTGGTTTTCCTCCGCTCTAAGCACGCTTTTCTTGGTTTTTCTCCGCTCTGACCCCGCTTTTCTTGATTTTCCTCCGCTCTAACCCCTCTTTTCTTGGTTTTCCTCCGCTCTAACGTTGCTTTTCTTGGTTTTCCTCATCTCTAGTCTCACTCTTCTTGGTTTTCCTCTGCTGTAACCCTACTTTTCTTGGTTTTCCTCCGCTCTAACCTCGCTTTTCTTGGTTTTCCTTCGCTCTAAGGCCGCTTTTCTTGGTTGTACTCCGCACTAACTTCGATTTTCTTCTTTTTCCTCCACTCTATCCCCGCTTTTCTTGGTTTTCATCTGCTCTAACGTCTTTTTTCTTGGTTTACCTCCGCTCTGACCTCGCTTTTCTTGGTTTTCCTTTGCTCTAACCCCTCTTTTCTTTGTTTTCCGCTGCTCTATCCAAGCTTTTCTTGGTTTTCCTCCGCTCTAACCCCGCTTTTCATGGTTTTCCTCTGCTGTTACTCTACTTTTCTTGGTTTTCCTTCGCTCTAACCCCGCCATTCTTGGTTTTCCTCCGCTCTAACCTCGTCATTCTTGGTTTTCCTCCGCTCTAACCCCGCTTTTCTTGGTTTCCTCCACTCTAACTTCGCTATTCTTCGATTTGCTCCGCTCTAGCATTGCTTTTCTTGGTTTTCCTCATCTCTAATCTCACTGTTCTTGGTTTTCCTCTGCTGTAACCCTACTTTTCTTAGTTTTCCTCCGCTCTAACCCCACTTTTCTTGGTTTTCCTTCGCTCTAACCCCACTTTTCTTGGTTTTTCTCAGCTCTGACCCCGCTTTTCTTGATTTTCCTCCGCTCTAACCCCTCTTTTCTTGGTTTTCCTCCGCTCTAACATTGCTTTTCTTGGTTTTCCTCATCTCTAATCTCACTGTTCTTGGTTTTCCTCTGCTGTAACCCTACTTTTCTTGGTTTTCCTCTGCTCTAACCCCGCTTTTCTTGGTTTTCCTTCGCTCTAAGCCCGCTTTTCTTGGTTGTACTTCGCACTAACTTAGATTTTCTTCCTTTTCCTCCACTCTATCCCCGCTTTTCTTGGTTTTCATCTGCTCTAAAGTCTTTTTTCTTGGTTTACCTCCGCTCTGACCTCGCTTTTCTTGGTTTTCCTCCGCTCTAACCCCACTTTTCTTTGTTTTCCGCTGCTCTATCCAAGCTTTTTTTGGTTTTCCTCCGCTCTAACCCCGCTTTTCATGGTTTTCCTCTGCTGTTACCCTACTTTTCTTTGTTTTCCTCCGCTCTAACCCCGCCATTCTTGGTTTTCCTCCACTCTAACCCCGCTTTTCTTGGTTTCCTCCACTCTAACTTTGCTATTCTTCGATTTCCTCCGCTCTAACATTGCTTTTCTTGGTTTTCCTCATCTCTTATCTCACTGTTCTTGGTTTTCCTCTGCTGTAACCCTACTTTTCTTACTTTTCCTCTGCACTAACCCCGCTTTTCTTGCTTTTCATCTGCTCTAACGTCACTTTTCTTGGTTTATCTCCGCTCTAACCCCTCTTTTCTTGGTTTTCCTTCGCTCTAAGTCCGCTTTTCTTGATTTTCCTCCACTCTAACTTCGCTTTTCTTGGTTTTCCTCCAATCTAGGACAGCTTTTCTTGATTTTCCTTTGCTCTAACCCCGCTTTTCTTGGTTTTTCTCAGCTCTGACCTCGCTTTTCTTGATTTTCCTCCGCTCTAACCCGTCTTTTCTTGGTTTTCCTCCGCACTAACTTATCTTTTCTTGGTTTTTTTCCGCTCTAACCCCGCTTTTCTTAGTTTTCCTCCACTCTAGCCACGCTTTTCTTGTTTTTCCTCCGCTCTAACCCCACTTTTCTTGGATTTCCTTCGCTCTAACCCCGCTTTTCTTGATTTTCCTCCGCTCTAACCCCTCTTTTCTTGGTTTTCCTCCGCTCTAACATTGCTTTTCTTGGTTTTCCTCATCTCTAGTCTCACTGTTCTTGGTTTTCCTCTGCTGTAACCCTACTTTTCTTGGTTTTCCTCCGCTCTAACCCCGCTTTTCTTGGTTTTCCTTCGCTCTAAGCCCGCTTTTCTTGGTTGTACTCCGCACTAACTTCGATTTTCTTCTTTTTCCTCCACTCTATCCCCGCTTTTCTTGGTTTTCATCTGCTCTAACGTCTTTTTTCTTGGTTTACCTCCGCTCTGACCTCGCTTTTCTTGTTTTTCCTCCTCTCTAACCCATCTTTTCTTTGTTTTCCGCTGCTCTATCCAAGCTTTTCTTGGTTTTCCTCCGCTCTAACCCTGCTTTTCATGGTTTTCCTCTGCTGTTACCCTACTTTTCTTGGTTTTCCTCCGCTCTAACCCCGCCATTCTTGGTTTTCCTCCGCTCTAACCCCGTCATTCTTGGTTTTCCTCCGCTCTAACCCCGCTTTTCTTGGTTTCCTCCACTCTAACTTCGCTATTCTTCGATTTGCTCCGCTCTAGCATTGCTTTTCTTGGTTTTCCTCATCTCTAATCTCACTGTTCTTGGTTTTCCTCTGCTGTAACCCTACTTTTCTTAGTTTTCCTCCGCTCTAACCCCACTTTTCTTGGTTTTCCTTCGCTCTAACCCCACTTTTCTTGGTTTTTCTCAGCTCTGACCCCGCTTTTCTTGATTTTCCTCCGCTCTAACCCCTCTTTTCTTGGTTTTCCTCCGCTCTAACATTGCTTTTCTTGGTTTTCCTCATCTCTAATCTCACTGTTCTTGGTTTTCCTCTGCTGTAACCCTACTTTTCTTGGTTTTCCTCTGCTCTAACCCCGCTTTTCTTGGTTTTCCTTCGCTCTAAGCCCGCTTTTCTTGGTTGTACTCCGCACTAACTTCGATTTTCTTCTTTTTCCTCCACTCTATCCCCGCTTTTCTTGGTTTTCATCTGCTCTAACGTCTTTTTTCTTGGTTTACCTCCGCTCTGACCTCGCTTTTCTTGGTTTTCCTCCGCTCTAACCCCACTTTTCTTTGTTTTCCGCTGCTCTATCCAAGCTTTTTTTGGTTTTCCTCCGCTCTAACCCCGCTTTTCATGGTTTTCCTCTGCTGTTACCCTACTTTTCTTTGTTTTCCTCCGCTCTAACCCCGCCATTCTTGGTTTTCCTCCACTCTAACCCCGCTTTTCTTGGTTTCCTCCACTCTAACTTTGCTATTCTTCGATTTCCTCCGCTCTAACATTGCTTTTCTTGGTTTTCCTCATCTCTTATTTCACTGTTCTTGGTTTTCCTCTGCTGTAACCCTACTTTTCTTACTTTTCCTCTGCTCTAACCCCGCTTTTCTTGCTTTTCATCTGCTCTAACGTCACTTTTCTTGGTTTATCTCCGCTCTAACCCCTCTTTTCTTGGTTTTCCTTCGCTCTAAGTCCGCTTTTCTTGATTTTCCTCCACTCTAACTTCGCTTTTCTTGGTTTTCCTCCAATCTAGGACAGCTTTTCTTGATTTTCCTTTGCTCTAACCCCGCTTTTCTTGGTTTTTCTCAGCTCTGACCTCGCTTTTCTTGATTTTCCTCCGCTCTAACCCGTCTTTTCTTGGTTTTCCTCCGCACTAACTTATCTTTTCTTGGTTTTCCTCCGCTCTAACCCCGCTTTTCTTAGTTTTCCTCCAATCTAGCCACGCTTTTCTTGGTTTTCCTCCGCTCTAACCCCACTTTTCTTGGATTTCCTTCGCTCTAACCCCGCTTTTCTTGATTTTCCTCCGCTCTAACCCCTCTTTTCTTGGTTTTCCTCCGCTCTAACATTGCTTTTCTTGGTTTTCCTCATCTCTAGTGTCACTGTTCTTGGTTTTCCTCTGCTGTAACCCTACTTTTCTTGGTTTTCCTCCGCTCTAACCCCGCTTTTCTTGGTTTTCCTTCGCTCTAAGGCCGCTTTTCTTGGTTGTACTCCGCACTAACTTCGATTTTCTTCTTTTTCCTCCACTCTATCCCCGCTTTTCTTGGTTTTCATCTGCTCTAACGTCTTTTTTCTTGGTTTACCTCCGCTCTGACCTCGCTTTTCTTGTTTTTCCTCCTCTCTAACCCCTCTTTTCTTTGTTTTCCGCTGCTCTATCCAAGCTTTTCTTGGTTTTCCTCCGCTCTAACCCCGCTTTTCATGGTTTTCCTCTGCTGTTACCCTACTTTTCTTGGTTTTCCTCCGCTCTAACCCCGCCATTCTTGGTTTTCCTCCGCTCTAACCCCGCCATTCTTGGTTTTCCTCCGCTCTAAACTTGCTTTTCTTGGTTTCCTCCACTCTAACTTCGCTATTCTTCGATTTGCTCCGCTCTAGCATTGCTTTTCTTGGTTTTCCTAATCTCTAATCTCACTGTTCTTGGTTTTCCTCTGCTGTAACACTACTTTTCTTAGTTTTCCTCTGCTCTAACCCCGCTTTTCTTGGTTTTCATCTGCTCTAACGTCTCTTTTCTTGGTTTCTCTCCGCTTTGACCCCGCTTTTCTTGGTTTTCCTCCGCTCTAACTTCGCTTTTCTTGGCTTTCCTCTGCTCTAACCCCGCCATTCTTGGTTTTCCTCCGCTCTAACCCCGCCTTTCTTTGTTTTCCTTCGCTCTAGCTTCGCTATTCTTCGTTTTCCTCCGCTCTAACTTCACTTTTTTTGGTTTTCCTCCGCTCTAACCCCTCTTTTCTTGGTTTTCCTTCGCTCTAAGTCCGCTTTTCTTGATTTTCCTCCACTCTAACTTCGCTTTTCTTGGTTTTCCTCCAATCTAGGACAACTTTTCTTGATTTTCCTTTGCTCTAACCCCGCTTTTCTTGGTTTTTCTCAGCTCTGACCCCGCTTTTCTTGATTTTCCTTCGCTCTAACCCGTCTTTTCTTGGTTTTCCTCCGCACTAACTTATCTTTCCTTGGTTTTCGTCCACTCTAACCCCGCTTTTCTTAGTTTTCCTCCACTCTAGCCACGCTTTTCTTGGTTTTCCTCCGCTCTAACCACGCTTTTCTTGGTTTTTCTCAGCTCTGACCCCGCTTTTCTTGATTTTCCTCCGCTCTAACCCCTCTTTTCTTGGTTTTCCTCCGCTCTAACATTGCTTTTCTTGGTTTTCCTCATCTCTAGTCTCACTGTTCTTGGTTTTCCTCTGCTGTAACCCTACTTTTCTTGGTTTTCCTCCGCTCCAACCCCGCTTTTCTTGGTTTTCCTTCGCTCTAAGCCCGCTTTTCTTGGTTGTACTCCGCATTAACTTCGATTTTCTTCTTTTTCCTCCACTCTATCCCCGCTTTTCTTGGTTTTCATCTGCTCTAACGTCTTTTTTCTTGGTTTACCTCCGCTCTGACCTCGCTTTTCTTGTTTTTCCTCCTCTCTAACCCCTCTTTTCTTTGTTTTCCGCTGCTCTATCGAAGCTTTTCTTGGTTTTCCTCCGCTCTAACCCCGCTTTTCATGGTTTTCCTCTGCTGTTACCCTACTTTTCTTGGTTTTCCTCCGCTCTAACCCCGCCATTCTTGGTTTTCCTCCGCTCTAACCCCGCCATTCTTGGTTTTCCTCCGCTCTAAACCCGCTTTTTTTGGTTTCCTCCACTCTAACTTCGCTATTCTTCGATTTCCTCTGCTCTAGCATTGCTTTTCTTGGTTTTCCTCATCTCTAATCTCACTGTTCTTGGTTTTCTTCTGCTGTAACCCTACTTTTCTTAGTTTTCCTCCGCTCTAACCCCACTTTTCTTGGTTTTCCTTCGCTCTAACCCCGCTTTTCTTGGTTTTTCTCAGCTCTGACCCCGCTTTTCTTGATTTTCCTCCGCTCTAACCCCTCTTTTCTTGGTTTTCCTCCGCTCTAACATTGCTTTTCTTGGTTTTCCTCATCTCTAATCTCACTGTTCTTGGTTTTCCTCTGCTGTAACCCTACTTTTCTTGGTTTTCCTCCGCTCTAACTTCGCCTCTTTTGGATTTCCTCCGCTCTAACTTCGCCTCTCTTGGATTTCCTCCGCTCTAACCCCGCCATTCATGGTTTTCCTACGCTCTAACCCCGTCTTTCTACGTTTTCCTCCGCTCTAACTTTGCTATTCTTCGTTTTCCTCCGCTCTAACTTCACTTTTTTTGTTTTTCCTCCACTCTAACCCCTCTTTTCTTGGTTTTCCTCCGCTCTAATCCCGCTTATCTTGGTTTTCCTCCGATCTAACCCCTCTTTTCTTAGTTTTCCTTTACTCTAACCACACTTTTCTTCTATTTCCTCCGCTCTAACCCTGCTTTTCTTGGTTTTCCTCTGCACTAACATAGCTTTTCTTGGTTTTCCTCCGATCTAACCCAGCTTTTCTTGTTTTTCCTCAGCTCCAACCACGCTTTTCTTGGTTTTCCTTTGCGCTAACTTGGCTTTTCATGGTTTTCCTCCGATCTAACCCAGCTTTTCTGGTTTACCTCCACTCTAACCCCACTTTTCTTGGTTTTCCTCTGCTGTAACCCTACTTTTCTTGGTTCTCCTCCGCTCTAACTTCGCCTCTCTTGGCTTTCCTCAGCTCCAACCACGCTTTTTTTGGTTTTCCTCCGCTCTAACCCCGCTTTTCATGGTTTTCCTCTGCTGTTACCCTACTTTTCTTTGTTTTCCTCCGCTCTAACCCCGCCATTCTTGGTTTTCCTCCACTCTAACCCCGCTTTTCTTGGTTTCCTCCACTCTAACTTTGCTATTCTTCGATTTCCTCCGCTCTAACATTGCTTTTCTTGGTTTTCCTCATCTCTTATTTCACTGTTCTTGGTTTTCCTCTGCTGTAACCCTACTTTTCTTACTTTTCCTCTGCTCCAACCCCGCTTTTCTTGCTTTTCATCTGCTCCAACGTCACTTTTCTTGGTTTA
This sequence comes from Coturnix japonica, assembly GCF_054131305.1. NCBI lineage: Eukaryota > Metazoa > Chordata > Aves > Galliformes > Phasianidae > Coturnix > Coturnix japonica. Next base: position 2,125,695 of record NC_140666.1, on the reverse strand, counting down.
TCTCCGCTCTAACCCCTCTTTTCTTGGTTTTCCTTCGCTCTAAGTCCGCTTTTCTTGAATTTCCTCCACTCTAACTTCGCTTTTCTTGGTTTTCCTCCAATCTAGGACAGCTTTTCTTGATTTTCCTTTGCTCTAACCCCGCTTTTCTTGGTTTTTCTCAGCTCTGACCTCGCTTTTCTTGATTTTCCTCCGCTCTAACCCGTCTTTTCTTGGTTTTCCTCCGCACTAACTTATCTTTTCTTGGTTTTCCTCCGCTCTAACCCCGCTTTTCTTAGTTTTCCTCCACTCTAGCCACGCTTTTCTTGGTTTTCCTCCGCTCTAACCCCACTTTTCTTGGATTTCCTTCGCTCTAACCCCGCTTTTCTTGATTTTCCTCCGCTCTAACCCCTCTTTTCTTGGTTTTCCTCCGCTCTAACATTGCTTTTCTTGGTTTTCCTCATCTCTAGTGTCACTGTTCTTGGTTTTCCTCTGCTGTAACCCTACTTTTCTTGGTTTTCCTCCGCTCTAACCCCGCTTTTCTTGGTTTTCCTTCGCTCTAAGCCCGCTTTTCTTGGTTGTACTCCGCACTAACTTCGATTTTCTTCTTTTTCCTCCACTCTATCCCCGCTTTTCTTGGTTTTCATCTGCTCTAACGTCTTTTTTCTTGGTTTACCTCCGCTCTGACCTCGCTTTTCTTGTTTTTCCTCCTCTCTAACCCCTCTTTTCTTTGTTTTCCGCTGCTCTATCCAAGCTTTTCTTGGTTTTCCTCCGCTCTAACCCCGCTTTTCATGGTTTTCCTCTGCTGTTACCCTACTTTTCTTGGTTTTCCTCCGCTCTAACCCCGCCATTCTTGGTTTTCCTCCGCTCTAACCCCGCCATTCTTGGTTTTCCTCCGCTCTAAACTTGCTTTTCTTGGTTTCCTCCACTCTAACTTCGCTATTCTTCGATTTGCTCCGCTCTAGCATTGCTTTTCTTGGTTTTCCTAATCTCTAATCTCACTGTTCTTGGTTTTCCTCTGCTGTAACACTACTTTTCTTAGTTTTCCTCTGCTCTAACCCCGCTTTTCTTGGTTTTCATCTGCTCTAACGTCTCTTTTCTTGGTTTCTCTCCGCTTTGACCCCGCTTTTCTTGGTTTTCCTCCGCTCTAACTTCGCTTTTCTTGGCTTTCCTCTGCTCTAACCCCGCCATTCTTGGTTTTCCTCCGCTCTAACCCCGCCTTTCTTTGTTTTCCTTCGCTCTAGCTTCGCTATTCTTCGTTTTCCTCCGCTCTAACTTCACTTTTTTTGGTTTTCCTCCGCTCTAACCCCTCTTTTCTTGGTTTTCCTTCGCTCTAAGTCCGCTTTTCTTGATTTTCCTCCACTCTAACTTCGCTTTTCTTGGTTTTCCTCCAATCTAGGACAACTTTTCTTGATTTTCCTTTGCTCTAACCCCGCTTTTCTTGGTTTTTCTCAGCTCTGACCCCGCTTTTCTTGATTTTCCTTCGCTCTAACCCGTCTTTTCTAGGTTTTCCTCCGCACTAACTTATCTTTCCTTGGTTTTCGTCCACTCTAACCCCGCTTTTCTTAGTTTTCCTCCACTCTAGCCACGCTTTTCTTGGTTTTCCTCCGCTCTAACCACGCTTTTCTTGGTTTTTCTCAGCTCTGACCCCGCTTTTCTTGATTTTCCTCCGCTCTAACCCCTCTTTTCTTGGTTTTCCTCCGCTGTAACATTGCTTTTCTTGGTTTTCCTCATCTCTAGTCTCACTGTTCTTGGTTTTCCTCTGCTGTAACCCTACTTTTCTTGGTTTTCCTCCGCTCCAACCCCGCTTTTCTTGGTTTTCCTTCGCTCTAAGCCCGCTTTTCTTGGTTGTACTCCGCATTAACTTCGATTTTCTTCTTTTTCCTCCACTCTATCCCCGCTTTTCTTGGTTTTCATCTGCTCTAACGTCTTTTTTCTTGGTTTACCTCCGCTCTGACCTCGCTTTTCTTGTTTTTCCTCCTCTCTAACCCCTCTTTTCTTTGTTTTCCGCTGCTCTATCGAAGCTTTTCTTGGTTTTCCTCCGCTCTAACCCCGCTTTTCATGGTTTTCCTCTGCTGTTACCCTACTTTTCTTGGTTTTCCTCCGCTCTAACCCCGCCATTCTTGGTTTTCCTCCGCTCTAACCCCGCCATTCTTGGTTTTCCTCCGCTCTAAACCCGCATTTTTTGGTTTCCTCCACTCTAACTTCGCTATTCTTCGATTTCCTCTGCTCTAGCATTGCTTTTCTTGGTTTTCCTCATCTCTAATCTCACTGTTCTTGGTTTTCTTCTGCTGTAACCCTACTTTTCTTAGTTTTCCTCCGCTCTAACCCCACTTTTCTTGGTTTTCCTTCGCTCTAACCCCGCTTTTCTTGGTTTTTCTCAGCTCTGACCCCGCTTTTCTTGATTTTCCTCCGCTCTAACCCCTCTTTTCTTGGTTTTCCTCCGCTCTAACATTGCTTTTCTTGGTTTTCCTCATCTCTAATCTCACTGTTCTTGGTTTTCCTCTGCTGTAACCCTACTTTTCTTGGTTTTCCTCCGCTCTAACTTCGCCTCTTTTGGATTTCCTCCGCTCTAACTTCGCCTCTCTTGGATTTCCTCCGCTCTAACCCCGCCATTCATGGTTTTCCTACGCTCTAACCCCGTCTTTCTACGTTTTCCTCCGCTCTAACTTTGCTATTCTTCGTTTTCCTCCGCTCTAACTTCACTTTTTTTGTTTTTCCTCCACTCTAACCCCTCTTTTCTTGGTTTTCCTCCGCTCTAATCCCGCTTATCTTGGTTTTCCTCCGATCTAACCCCTCTTTTCTTAGTTTTCCTTTACTCTAACCACACTTTTCTTCTATTTCCTCCGCTCTAACCCTGCTTTTCTTGGTTTTCCTCTGCACTAACATAGCTTTTCTTGGTTTTCCTCCGATCTAACCCAGCTTTTCTTGTTTTTCCTCAGCTCCAACCACGCTTTTCTTGGTTTTCCTTTGCGCTAACTTGGCTTTTCATGGTTTTCCTCCGATCTAACCCAGCTTTTCTGGTTTACCTCCACTCTAACCCCACTTTTCTTGGTTTTCCTCTGCTGTAACCCTACTTTTCTTGGTTCTCCTCCGCTCTAACTTCGCCTCTCTTGGCTTTCCTCAGCTCCAACCACGCTTTTCTTGGTTTTCCTCCGCTCTAACTTTGCTTTTCTTGGTTTTCCTCCGCTCTAACCCCGCTTTTCTTATATTTTCTCAGCTCTGACCCCGCTTTTCACGGTTTTCCTCCTCTCTAACCCCGCTTTTCATGCTTTTGCTCTGCTGTTATCCTATTTTTCTTGCTTTTCCTCCGCTCTAACCCCGCCATTCTTGGTTTTCCTCCACTCTAACCCCGTCTTTCTTGGTTTTCCTCCGCTCTAACTTCGCTATTCTTCGTTTTCCTCCGCTCTAACTTCATTTTTTTTTGTTTTTCCTCCGCTCTAACCCCACTTTTCTTGGTTTTCCTCCACTTTAATCCCGCTTTTCTTGGTTTTCCTCTGATCCAATCCCGATTTTCTTAGTTTTCCTCCGCTCTAACCCCACTTTCCTTGGTTTTCCTCCGCTCCAATCCTGCTTTTCTTGGTTTTCCTCCACTCTAACCCCGCTTTTCTTGGTTTATCTCAGCTCTGACCCCGCTTTTCTTGATTTTCTTCCGCTCTAACCCCTCTTTTCTTGGTTTTCCTCCGCTCTAACATTGCTTTTCTTGGTTTTCCTCATCACTAATCTCACTGTTCTTGGTTTTCCTCTACTGTAACCTAGCTTTTCTTGATTTTCCTCCTCTCTGACCCCACTTTTCTTGGTTTTCCTCCGCTCTAACCCCTCTTTTCTGGTTTTCCTCCCCTCTAACCCCTCTTTTCTTGGTTTTCCTTCGCTCTAAGCCCGCTTTTCTTGGTTGTCCTCCGCTCTATATTCGATTTTCTTGGTTTTCCTCTGCTCTATCCCCGCTTTTCTTGGTTTTCCTCTGCTCTAACTTCTCTTTTCTTGGTTTTCCTCTGCTCCAACTTTGCTTTTCTTGGTTTACCTCCGCTCTAACCCCAATTTTCTTGGTTTTCCTCCACTCTAACTCGGCTTTTCTTGGTTTTCCTTTGCTCTAACTTGGCTTTTCTTGGTTTTCCTCTGCTCTAACCCCATTTTTCTTGCTTTTCCTACGCTCTAAGCCCGCTTTTCTTTGTTGTACTCCGCTCTAACTTCGCTTTTCTTTGTTTTCCTCCACTCTAGCCCAGCTTTTCTTGGTTTTCCTCCACTCTAGCCCAGCTTTTCTTGATTTTCCTCTGCTCTAAACTTGTTTTTTTGGTTTTCCTCCGCTCTAACCCTGTTTTTCTTGGTTTTCGTCAGCTCCAACCCCACTTATCTTGGTTTTCCTGTGCTCTAACTTCTCTTTTCTTGGTTTATCTCCGCTCTAACCCCGCTTCCTTGGTTTTCCTCCGCTCTAACCCCGCTTTTCTTGGTTTTCCTCCGTGCTAACTTCAATTTTCTTGGTTTTCCTCCGCTCTAACCTCGCTTTTCTTGGTTTTCGTCCGCTCTAACCCCACTTTTCCTGGTTAACCTCTGATCTAACCCCACTTTTCTTTGTTTTCGTCCGCTCTATCCCCGCTTTTCTTGGTTTTCCTTAGCTCTGTCCCCGCTTTTTTTGGATTTCCTCCGCTCTAACCACGCTTTTCTTTGTTTTCCGCCGCTCTATTTCCGCTTTTCTTGGTTTTCCTCCGCTCTAACTTCGATTTTCTTGGTTTTCCTCCGCTCTATCCCCGCTTTTCTTGGTTTTCCTCTGCTCTTACTTTGCTTTTCTTGGTTTTCCTCTGCTCTAACTTCGCTTTTCTTGGTTTTTCTGCGCTCTAATCCCATTTTTCTTGGTTTTCCTCCGCTCTAACCTTGCTTTTTTTTGTTTTCCTCCATTCTAATCTTGCTTTTCTTGGTTTTCCTCCACTCTAGCCCAGCTTTTCTTGATTTTCCTCTGCTCTAACCTTGTTTTTTTGTTTTCCTCCGCTCTAAGCCCGTTTTTCTTGGTTTTCCTCCGCTCCAACCCCGCTTTTCTTGGTTTTTGTCCGCTCTAACCCCGCTTTTCTTGGATTTCATCCATCCTAACCCCACTTGTCTTGGTTTTCCTCCGCTCTAACCCCGTCTTCCTTGGTTTTCCTCCACTCTAACTTTGCTATTCTTCGTTTTCCTCCGCTCTAACTTCACTTTTTTTGTTTTTCCTCTGCTCTAACCCCTCTTTTCTTGGTTTTCCTCCGCACTAACTTAGCTTTTCTTGGTTTTCCTCTGCTCTAACCCCGCATTTCTTAGTTTTCCTCCACTCTAGCCACGGTTTTCTTGGTTTTCCTCCGCTCTAACCACGCTTTTCTTGGTTTTTCTCAGCTCTGACCCCGCTTTTCTTGATTTTCCTCCGCTCTAACCCCTCTTTTCTTGGATTTCCTCCGCTCTAACATTGCTTTTCTTGGTTTTCCTCATCTCTAATCTCACTATTCTTGATTTTCCTCTGCTGTAACCCTACTTTTCTTGGTTTTCCTCAGCTCTAACCCCGCTTTTCTTGGTTTTCCTTCGCTCTAAGCCCGCTTTTCTTGGTTGTACTCCGCACTAACTTCGATTTTCTTCTTTTTCCTCCACTCTATCCCCGCTTTTCTTGGTTTTCATCTGCTCTAACGTCTTTTTTCTTGGTTTACCTCCGCTCTGACCTCGCTTTTCTTGGTTTTCCTTTGCTCTAACCCTACTTTTCTTTGTTTTCCTCTGCTCTATCCAAGCTTTTCTTGGTTTTCCTCCGCTGTAACCCCGCTTTTCATGGTTTTCCTCTGCTGTAACCCTACTTTTCTTGGTTTTCCTCCGCTCTAACCCCGCCATTCTTGGTTTTCCTTCGCTCTAACCCCACTTTTCTTGGTTTTTCTCAGCTCTGACCCCGCTTTTCTTGATTTTCCTCCGCTCTAACCCCTCTTTTCTTGGATTTCCTCCGCTCTAACATTGCTTTTCTTGGTTTTCCTCATCTCTAATCTCACTGTTCTTGGTTTTCCTCTACTGTAACATAGCTTTTCTTGATTTTCCTCCTCTCTGACCCCGCTTTTCTTGGTTTTCCTCTGCTCTAACCCCTCTTTTCTTGGTTTTCCTTCGCTCTAAGCCCGCTTTTCTTGCTTGTACTCCGCTCTAACTTCGATTTTCATGGTTTTCCTCCGCTCTATTTTCGGTTTTCTAGGTTTTCATCCGCTCTTACGTTTCTTTTCTTGGTTTATCTCCGCTCTGACCCCGCTTTTCTTGGCTTTCCTCCCCTCTAACTTCGCTTTTCTTGCTTTTCCTCTCCTCTGTCCCTGCTTTTCTTGGTTTTCCTCTGGTCTAACTTTGCTTTTCTGGTTTACCTTCGCTCTAACCCCGCTTTTCTTGGTTTTCCTCTGCTCTAACTTGGCTTTTCTTGGTTTTCCTGCACTCTACCCCCATTTTTCTTGATTTTCCTCCGCTCTAAGCCCGCTTTTCTTTTTTTTCCTGTGCTCTAACTTCGCTTTTCTTGGTTTTCCTCCACTCTAGCCCAGCTTTTCTTGGTTTTCCTCCACTCTAGCCCAGCTTTTCTTGATTTTCCTCTGCTCTAACCTTGTTTTTTTTGTTTTCCTCCGCTCTAACCCCGTTTTTCTTGGTTTTCCTCCGCTCTAACCCCGCTTTTCTTGCTTTTCCTCCGTGCTAACTTCACTTTTCTTGGTTTTCCTCCGCTCTAACCTCGCTTTTCTTGGTTTTCGTCCGCTCCAACCCCGCTTTTCTTGGTTTACCTCTGCTCTAACCCTACTTTTCTTTGTTTTCCTACGCTCTATCCCCGTTTTCTTGGTTTTCCTCCGCTCTGTCCCAGCTTTTCTTGGATTTCCGCCGCTCTATCCCCGCTTTTCTTGGTTGTCCTCTGCTCTAACTTTGCTTTTCTTGGATTTCCTCCGCTCTAACTTTCCTTTTCTTGGTTTACCTCCGCTCTAACCCCGCTTTTCATGGATTTCCTTTGCTCTAACTTGGCTTTTCTTGGTTTTCCTGCTCTCTTACTCCATTTTTCTTGGTTTTCCTCCGCTCTAACCCCGTTTTTTTTTGTTTTCCTCCATTTTAACCTTGCTTTCCTTGGTTTTCCTCCTCTCTAGCCCAGCTTTTCTTGATTTTCCTCTGCTCTAACCTTGTTTTTTTGGTTTTCCTTTGCTCTAACCCCATTTTTCTTGGTTTTCCTCCGCTCCAACCTAGCTTTTCTTGGTTTTCATCCGCTCTAACCCCGCTTTCCTTGGATTTCATCCACTCTACCCCCGCTTTTCTCGGTTTTCCACAGCTCCAACCCCGCTTTTCTTGGTTTTCCTCTGCTCTAACCCCGCTTTTCATGCTTTTCCTCTGCAGTTATCCTATTTTTCTTGCTTTTCCTCCGCTCTAACCCCGCCATTCTTGGTTTTCCTCCACTCTAACCCCGTCTTTCTTGGTTTTCCTCCGCTCTAACTTCGCTATTCTTCGTTTTCCTCCGCTCTAACTTCATTTTTTTTGTTTTGCCTCCGCTCTAACCCCTCTTTTCTTGGTTTTCCTCCACTTTAATCCCGCTTTTCTTGGTTTTCCTCTGATCCAATCCCGATTTTCTTAGTTTTCCTCCACTCTAACCCCGCTTTTCTTGGTTTTCCTCCGCTCTAACCCCGCTTTTCTTGGTTTTTCTCAGCTCTGACTTCGCTTTTCTTGATTTTCCTCCGCTCTAACCCCTCTTTTCTTGGTTTTCCTCCGCTCTAACCCCGCTTTTCATGGTTTTCCTCTGCTATTACCCTACTTTTCTTGGTTTTCCTCCGCTCTAACCCCGCCATTCTTGGTTTTCCTCCGCTCTAACCCCGCCATTCTTGGTTTTCCTCCGCTCTAACCCCGCTTTTCTTGGTTTCCTCCACTCTAACTTCGCTATTCTTCGATTTGCTCCGCTCTAGCATTGCTTTTCTTGGTTTTCCTCATCTCTAATCTCACTGTTCTTGGTTTTCCTCTGCTGTAACCCTACTTTTCTTAGTTTTCCTCCGCTCTAACCCCACTTTTCTTGGTTTTCCTTCGCTCTAACCCCACTTTTCTTGGTTTTTCTCAGCTCTGACCCCGCTTTTCTTGGATTTCCTCCGCTCTAACATTGCTTTTCTTGGTTTTCCTCATCTCTAATCTCACTGTTCTTGGTTTTCCTCTACTGTAACATAGCTTTTCTTGATTTTCCTCCTCTCTGACCCCGCTTTTCTTGGTTTTCCTCTGCTCTAACCCCTCTTTTCTTGGTTTTCCTTCGCTCTAAGCCCGCTTTTCTTGCTTGTACTCCGCTCTAACTTCGATTTTCATGGTTTTCCTCCGCTCTATTTTCGGTTTTCTAGGTTTTCATCCGCTCTTACGTTCCTTTTCTTGGTTTATCTCCGCTCTGACCCCGCTTTTCTTGGCTTTCCTCCGCTCTAACTTCACTTTTCTTGGTTTTCCTCTCCTCTATCCCTGCTTTTCTTGGTTTTCCTCTGGTCTAACTTTGCTTTTCTGGTTTACCTCCGCTCTAACCCCGCTTTTCTTGGTTTTCCTCTGCTCTAACTTGGCTTTTCTTGGTTTTCCTGCACTCTACCCCCATTTTTCTTGATTTTCCTCCGCTCTAAGCCCGCTTTTTTTTTTTTTCCTGTGCTCTAACTTCGCTTTTCTTGGTTTTCCTCCACTCTAGCCCAGCTTTTCTTGGTTTTCCTCCACTCTAGCCCAGCTTTTCTTGATTTTCCTCTGCTCTAACCTTGTTTTTTTTGTTTTCCTCCGCTCTAACCCCGTTTTTCTTGGTTTTCCTCCGCTCTAACCCCGCTTTTCTTGCTTTTCCTCCGTGCTAACTTCACTTTTCTTGGTTTTCCTCCGCTCTAACCTCGCTTTTCTTGGTTTTCGTCCGCTCCAACCTCGCTTTTCTTGGTTTACCTCTGCTCTAACCCTACTTTTCTTTGTTTTCCTACGCTCTATCCCCGTTTTCTTGGTTTTCCTCCGCTCTGTCCCAGCTTTTCTTGGATTTCCGCCGCTCTATCCCCGCTTTTCTTTGTTGTCCTCTGCTCTAACTTTGCTTTTCTTGGATTTCCTCCGCTCTAACTTTCCTTTTCTTGGTTTACCTCCGCTCTAACCCCGCTTTTCATGGATTTCCTTTGCTCTAACTTGGCTTTTCTTGGTTTTCCTGCTCTCTTACTCCATTTTTCTTGGTTTTCCTCCGCTCTAACCCCGTTTTTTTTGGTTTTCCTCCATTCTAACCTTGCTTTCCTTGGTTTTCCTCCTCTCTAGCCCAGCTTTTCTTGATTTTCCTCTGCTCTAACCTTGTTTTTTTGGTTTTCCTTTGCTCTAACCCCATTTTTCTTGGTTTTCTTCCGCTCCAACCCCGCTTTTCTTGGTTTTCATCCGCTCTAACCCCGCTTTCCTTGGATTTCATCCACTCTAACCCCGCTTTTCTCGGTTTTCCACAGCTCCAACCCCGCTTTTCTTGGTTTTCCTCCGCTCTAACCCCGCTTTTCATGCTTTTCCTCTGCAGTTATCCTATTTTTCTTGCTTTTCCTCCGCTCTAACCCCGCCATTCTTGGTTTTCCTCCACTCTAACCCCGTCTTTCTTGGTTTTCCTCCGCTCTAACTTCGCTATTCTTCGTTTTCCTCCGCTCTAACTTCATTTTTTTTGTTTTGCCTCCGCTCTAACCCCTCTTTTCTTGGTTTTCCTCCACTTTAATCCCGCTTTTCTTGGTTTTCCTCTGATCCAATCCCGATTTTCTTAGTTTTCCTCCACTCTAACCCCGCTTTTCTTGGTTTTCCTCCGCTCTAACCCCGCTTTTCTTGGTTTTTCTCAGCTCTGACCCCGCTTTTCTTGATTTTCCTCCGCTCTAACCCCTCTTTTCTTGGTTTTCCTCCGCTCTAACATCGCTTTTCTTGGTTTTCCTCATCTCTAATCTCACTGTTCTTGGTTTTCCTCTGCTGTAACATAGCTTTTCTTGATTTTCCTCCTCTCTGACCCCGCTTTTCAGGGTTTTCCTCTGCTCTAACCCCTCTTTTCTTGGTTTTCCTTCGCTCTAAGCCCGCTTTTCTTGCTTATTCTCCGCTCTAACTTCGATTTTCATGGTTTTCCTCCGCTCTATCTTCGCTTTTCTAGGTTTTCATCTGCTCTAACGTTTCTTTTCTTGGTTTATCTCCGCTCTGACCCCGCTTTTCTTGGCTTTCCTCCCCTCTAACTTCGCTTTTCTTGCTTTTCCTCTCCTCTATCCCTGCTTTTCTTGGTTTTCCTGTGCTCTAACTTTGCTTTTCTGGTTTACCTCCGCTCTAACCCCGCTTTTCTTGTTTTTCCTCTGCTCTAACTTGGCTTTTCTTGGTTTTCCTGCACTCTACCCCCATTTTTCTTGCTTTTCCTCCGCTCTAAGCCCGCTTTTCTTTTTTTTCCTGTGCTCTAACTTCGCTTTTCTTGGTTTTCCTCCACTCTAGCCCAGCTTTTCTTGATTTTCCTCTGCTCTAACCTTATTTTTTTGGTTTTCCTCCGCTCTAACCCCGCTTTTCTTGGTTTTCCTGCGCTCTAACTTCGCTTTTCTTGGTTATCCTCCACTCTAACCTTGCTTTTCATGGATTTCCTCTGCTGTAACCCTACTTTTATTGGTTTTCCTCCACTCTAACTTCATCTCTCTTGGTTTTCCTCCGCTCTAACCCCGCCATTCTTGGTTTTCCTCTGCTCTAACCCCACCATTCTTGGTTTTTCTCTGCTCTAACTTAGCTTTTCTTGGTTTTCCACCGTGCTAACTTTACTTTTCTTGCTTTTCATCCGCTCTAACCTCGCTTTTCATGGTTTTCGTCCACTCTAACCCCTCTTTTCTTGGTTTACCTCTGCTCTAACACCACTTTTCTTTGTTTTCCTCCGCTCTATCCCCGCTTATCTTGGTTTTCCTCCGCTCTGTCCCCGCTTTTCTTGGATTTCCTCCGCTCTAACCACGCTTTTCTTTGTTTTCTGCCGCTCTATCCCCGCTTTTCTTGGTTTTCCTTCGCTCTAACTTCGATTTTCTTGGTTTTCCTCTGCTCTATCCCCGCTTTACTTGGTTTTCCTCCGCTCTAACTTAGATTTTCTTGGTTTTCCTCCGCTCTAACTACGCTTTTCTTGGTTTACCTCTGCTCTAACCCCGCTTTTCTTGGTTTTCCTTTGGTCTAACTTGGCTTTTCTTGGTTTTCCTGCGCTCTAACCCCATTTTTCTTGGTTTTCCTATGCTCTAACCCCGCTTTTTTTTTGTTTTCCTCCATTCTAACCTTGCTTTTCTTGGATTTCCTCCACTCTAGCCCAGCTTTTCTTGATTTTCCTCTGCTCTAACCTTGTTTTTTTGGTTTTCCTCCGCTCTAACCCCATTTTTCTTGGTTTTCCTCCGCTCCAACACTGCTTTTCTTGGTTTTCCTCCGCTCTAACCCCGCTTTGCATGGTTTTCCTCTGCTGTTACCCTACTTTTCTTGGTTTTCCTCTGCTCTAACCCCACCATTATTGGTTTTCCTCCGCTCTAACCCTGCTTTTCTTGGTTTTCCTTCGCTCTAAGCCTGCTTTTCTTGGTTGTACTCTGCACTAACTTCGATTTTCTTCTTTTTCCTCCACTCTATCCACGCTTTTCTTGGTTTTCATCTGCTCTAACCCCACTTTTCTTTGTTTTCCGCTGCTCTATCCAAGCTTTTCTTGGTTTTCCTCCGCTCTAACCCCGCTTTTCATGGTTTTCCTCTGCTGTTACCCTACTTTTCTTGGTTTTCCTCCGCTCTAACCCCGCCATTCTTGGTTTTCCTCCGCTCTAACCCCGCTTTTCTTGGTTTCCTCCACTCTAACTTTGCTATTCTTCGATTTCCTCCGCTCTAACATTGCTTTTCTTGGTTTTCCTCATCTCTTATCTCACTGTTCTTGGTTTTCCTCTGCTGTAACCCTACTTTTCTTACTTTTCCTCTGCTCTAGCCCCGCTTTTCTTGGTTTTCATCTGCTCTAACGTCTCTTTTCTTGGTTTATCTCCGCTCTGACCCCGCTTTTCTTGGTTTTCCTCCGCTCTAACTTCGCTTTTCTTGGCTTTCCTCTGCTCTAACCCCGCCATTCTTGGTTTTCCTCCGCTCTTACCCCGCCTTTCTTTGTTTTCCTCCGCTCTAACTTCGCTATTCTTCGTTTTCCTCCGCTCTAACTTCACTTTTTTTGGTTTTCCTCCGCTCTAACCCCTCTTTTCTTGGTTTTCCTCCGCTCTAATCCCGCTTTTCTTGGTTTTCCTCTGATCCAACCCCGATTTTCTTAGTTTTCCTCCACTCTAACCCCGCTTTTCTTGGTTTTCCTCCGCTCTAACCCCGCTTTTCTTGGTTTTTCTCAGCTCTGACGCCGCTTTTCTTGATTTTCCTCCGCTCTAACCCCTCTTTTCTTGGTTTTCCTCCGCTCTAACATCGCTTTTCTTGGTTTTCCTCATCTCTAATCTCCCTGTTCTTGGTTTTCCTCTGCTGTAACATAGCTTTTCTTGATTTTCCTCCTCTCTGACCCCGCTTTTCTGGGTTTTCCTCTGCTCTAACCCCTCTTTTCTTTGTTTACCTCCGCTCTAACCCCGCTTTTCTTGGTTTTCCTTTGGTCTAACTTGGCTTTTCTTGGTTTTCCTGCGCTCTAACCCCATTTTTTTGGTTTTCCTCCGCTCTAACCCCGCTTTTTTTTTGTTTTCCTCTATTCTAACCTTGCTTTTCTTGGTTTTCCTCCACTCTAGCCCAGCTTTTTTTGATTTTCCTCTGCTCTAACCTTGTTGTTTTGGTTTTCCTCCGCTCTAACTACGCTTTTCTTGGTTTTCCTCTGCTCCAACCCCGCTTTTCTTGGTTTTCCTCTGCTCTAACCCTGCATTTCTTAGTTTTCCTCCACTCTAGCCACGCTTTTCTTGGTTTTCCTCATCTCTAATCTCACTGTTCTTGGTTTTCCTCTGCTGTAACCCTACTTTTCTTGGTTTTCCTCCGCTCTAACCCCGCTTTTCTTGGTTTTCCTTCGCTCTAAGCCCGCCTTTCTTGGTTGTACTCCGCTCTAACTTCGATTTTCTTCTTTTTCCTCCACTCTATCCCCGCTTTTCTTGGTTTTCATCTGCTCTAACGTCTTTTTTCTTGGTTTACCTCCGCTCTGACCTCGCTTTTCTTGATTTTCCTCCGCTATAACCCCGTTTTCTTGGTTTTCCTATGCTCTAACCCCGCTTTTCTTGGTTCTCCTCCGCTGTAACCCCGCTTTTCTTGATTTTCCTCCGCTCTAACCCAGCTTTTCTTGGTTTTCCTCCGCTCTAACCACGCTTTTCTTGGTTTTGCTCCGCTCTAACCTTGCTTTTCATGGTTTCCCTCCGCTCTAACCCCGCTTTTCTTGGTTTTCCTCCGCTCCAAGGCCGCTTCTTTTGGTCTTCCTCCTATCTAAATTCGCTTTTCTTGGATTTCCTCCACTGTAACCCCACTTTTCTTGGTTTTCCTTTGCTCTAACTTGGCATTTCCTAGTTTTCCTGCGCACAAAACCCGTTTTTCTTAATTTTCCTCCGCTCTAGCCCTGCTTTTTTTTTGGTTTAACTCCGCCCTAACCTTGCTTTTTTTGGATTTCCTCCGCTCTACCCCAGCTTTTCTTGATTTTCCTCTGCTCTAATCTTGTTTTCATTGATTTCCTCCGCTCTGACCCCGCTTTTCTTGGTTTTCCTCCGCTCTAACCCCGTTTTCATGGTTTTCCTCCGCTCTAAATTCGCTTCTCTTGGTTTTCCTCCACTCTAACTTTGTTTTTCTTGGTTTTCCTCCGCGCTAACTTCACTTATTTTCTTTTCCTCTGCTCTAACCTCGCTTTTCTTAGTTTTCCTCCGTTCTGACCCCGCTTTTCTTGGTTTTCCCCCGCTCTAACTCCGCTTTTCTTGGTGTTCGTCCGCTCTAACCCAGCTTTTCTGGGTTTTCCTCCAATCTAACTTCGCTTTTCTTGGTTTTCCTCTGCTCTAACCCCGCTTTTCTTGGTTTTCCTCCGCTCTAACCCCAATTCTCTTGCTTTTCCTCCGCTCTAACCCTGCTTTTAATGGTTTTCCTCCACTCTAACCCCGTTTTCTTGGCTTTCCTCCTCACTACTTTCGCTTCTCATGGTTTCCACCACTCTAACGAGCTTTCTCTTGGTTTTCCTCCGCTCTAACTTCGCTTTTCTTGGTTTTCCTCCGCTCTTACCCCTCTTCTCTTGGTTTTCCTCCGCTCTAACTTAGCTTTTCTTGGTTTTCCTCCTCTCTAATCCCGCTTTTCTTGGTTTTCCTCCCTTCTAACCCCGCTTTTCTTGGTTTTCCTCTTCTCTAACTCCTCTTTTCTTGTTTTTCCTCAGCTCTAACTCTACTTTTCTTGGTTTTCATCCACTCTAACCCTGATTTTCTATGTTTTCCTCTGCTCTAACTTTGCCTTTCTTAGTTTTCCTCCGCTCTAACTTCGCTTTTCTTGGTTTTCCTCCACTCTAAGCCCGCTTTTCTTGGTTTTCCTCTTCTCTAACTCCGCTTTTCTTGGTTTTCCTCCGATCTAACCCTGCTTTTCTTGGTTTTCATCCGCTCTAACCGCGCTTTTCTTGGTTTTCCTCTGCTCTAACCCCGCTTTTCTTGGTTTTCCTGCACTCTAACCATGCTTTTCTTCATTTTCCTCCGCTATAACCCCGTTTTCTTGGTTTTCCTATGCTCTAACCCCGCTTTTCTTGGTTCTCCTCCGCTCTAACCCCGCTTTTCTTGATTTTCCTCCGCTCTAACCCAGCTTTTCTTGGTTTTCCTCCGCTCTAACCACGCTTTTCTTGGTTTTGCTCCGCTCTAACCTTGCCTTTCATGGTTTCCCTCCGCTCTAACTTAGCTTTTCTTGATTTTCCTCCACTCTAATCCCGCTTTTCTTGGTTTTCCTCCGCTCTAACCCCGCTTTTCTTGGTTTTCCTTCGCTCTAACCCCGCTTCTCTTGGTTTTCCTCCGCTCTAAGGCCGCTTCTCTTGGTCTTCCTCCTATCTAAATTCGCTTTTTTTGGATTTCCTCCACTGTAACCCCACTTTTCTTGGTTTTCCTTTGCTCTAACTTGGCATTTCCTAGTTTTCCTGCGCACAAGACCCGTTTTTCTTAATTTTCCTCGGCACTAGCCCTGCTTTTTTTTTGGTTTAACTCCGCCCTAACCTTGCTTTTTTTGGTTTTCCTCCGCTCTAGCCCCGCTTTTCTTGATTTTCCTCTGCTCTAACCTTGTTTTCATTGATTTCCTCCGCTCTGACCCCGCTTTTCTTGGTTTTCCTCCGCTCTAACCCCGTTTTCATGGTTTTCCTTCGCTCTAAATTCGCTTCTCTTGCTTTTCCTCCACTCTTACTTTGTTTTTCTTGGTTTTCCTCCGCGCTAACTTCACTTATTTTCTTTTCCTCCGCTCTAACCTCGCTTTTCTTAGTTTTCCTCCGTTCTGACCCCGCTTTTCTTGGTTTTCCCCCGCTCTAACTCCGCTTTTCTTGGTGTTCGTCCGCTCTAACCCAGCTTTTCTGGGTTTTCCTCCACTCTAACTTCGCTTTTCTTGGTTTTCCTCTGCTCTAACCCCGCTTTTCTTGGTTTTCCTCTGCTCTAACCCCGATTTTCTTGCTTTTCCTCCGCTCTAACCCTGCTTTTAATGGTTTTCCTCCACTCTAACCCCGTTTTCTTGGCTTTCCTCCTCACTACCTTCGCATCTCATGGTTTCCACCACTCTAACGAGCTTTCTCTTGGTTTTCCTCCGCTCTAACTTCGCTTTTCTTGGTTTTCCTCCGCTCTTACCCCTCTTCTCTTGGTTTTCCTCCGCTCTAACTTAGCTTTTCTTGGTTTTCCTCCTCTCTAATCCCGCTTTTCTTCTTTTCCTCCCTTCTAACCCCGCTTTTCTTGGTTTTCCTCTTCTCTAACTCCTCTTTTCTTGTTTTTCCTCAGCTCTAACTCTACTTTTCTTGGTTTTCATCCACTCTAACCCTGATTTTCTAGGTTTTCCTCCGCTCTAACTTTGCCTTTCTTGGTTTTCCTCCGCTCTAACTTCGCCTTTCTTGGTTTTCCTTTACTCTAAGCCCATTTTCTTGGTTTTCCTCTTCTCTAACTCCGCTTTTCTTGGTTTTCCTCCGATCTAACCCCGCTTTTCTTGGTTTTCATCCGCTCTAACTGCGCTTTTCTTGGTTTTCCTATGCTCTAACCCCGCTTTTCTTGGTTCTCCTCCGCTCTAGCCCCGCTTTTCTTGATTTTCCTCCGCTATAACCCAGCTTTTCTTTGTTTTCCTCTGCTCTAACCACGCTTTTCTTGGTTTTGCTCCGCTCTAACCTTGCTTTTCATAGTTTTCCTCCGCTCTAACCCCGCTTTTCTTGGTTTCCTCCACTCTAACTTTGCTATTCTTCGATTTCCTCCGCTCTAACATTGCTTTTCTTGGTTTTCCTCATCTCTTATCTCACTGTTCTTGGTTTTCCTCTGCTGTAACCCTACTTTTCTTACTTTTCCTCTGCTCTAGCCCCGCTTTTCTTGGTTTTCATCTGCTCTAACGTCTCTTTTCTTGGTTTATCTCCGCTCTGACCCCGCTTTTCTTGGTTTTCCTCCGCTCTAACTTCGCTTTTCTTGGCTTTCCTCTGCTCTAACCCCGCCATTCTTGGTTTTCCTCCGCTCTTACCCCGCCTTTCTTTGTTTTCCTCCGCTCTAACTTCGCTATTCTTCGTTTTCCTCCGCTCTAACTTCACTTTTTTTGGTTTTCCTCCGCTCTAACCCCTCTTTTCTTGGTTTTCCTCCGCTCTAATCCCGCTTTTCTTGGTTTTCCTCTGATCCAACCCCGATTTTCTTAGTTTTCCTCCACTCTAACCCCGCTTTTCTTGGTTTTCCTCCGCTCTAACCTTGCCTTTCATGGTTTCCCTCCGCTCTAACTTAGCTTTTCTTGATTTTCCTCCGCTCTAACCCCTCTTTTCTTGGTTTTCCTCCGCTCTAACATCGCTTTTCTTGGTTTTCCTCATCTCTAATCTCCCTGTTCTTGGTTTTCCTCTGCTGTAACATAGCTTTTCTTGATTTTCCTCCTCTCTGACCCCGCTTTTCTGGGTTTTCCTCTGCTCTAACCCCTCTTTTCTTTGTTTACCTCCGCTCTAACCCCGCTTTTCTTGGTTTTCCTTTGGTCTAACTTGGCTTTTCTTGGTTTTCCTGCGCTCTAACCCCATTTTTTTGGTTTTCCTCCGCTCTAACCCCGCTTTTTTTTTGTTTTCCTCTATTCTAACCTTGCTTTTCTTGGTTTTCCTCCACTCTAGCCCAGCTTTTTTTGATTTTCCTCTGCTCTAACCTTGTTGTTTTGGTTTTCCTCCGCTCTAACTACGCTTTTCTTGGTTTTCCTCTGCTCCAACCCCGCTTTTCTTGGTTTTCCTCTGCTCTAACCCTGCATTTCTTAGTTTTCCTCCACTCTAGCCACGCTTTTCTTGGTTTTCCTCATCTCTAATCTCACTGTTCTTGGTTTTCCTCTGCTGTAACCCTACTTTTCTTGGTTTTCCTCCGCTCTAACCCCGCTTTTCTTGGTTTTCCTTCGCTCTAAGCCCGCCTTTCTTGGTTGTACTCCGCTCTAACTTCGATTTTCTTCTTTTTCCTCCACTCTATCCCCGCTTTTCTTGGTTTTCATCTGCTCTAACGTCTTTTTTCTTGGTTTACCTCCGCTCTGACCTCGCTTTTCTTGATTTTCCTCCGCTATAACCCCGTTTTCTTGGTTTTCCTATGCTCTAACCCCGCTTTTCTTGGTTCTCCTCCGCTGTAACCCCGCTTTTCTTGATTTTCCTCCGCTCTAACCCAGCTTTTCTTGGTTTTCCTCCGCTCTAACCACGCTTTTCTTGGTTTTGCTCCGCTCTAACCTTGCTTTTCATGGTTTCCCTCCGCTCTAACCCCGCTTTTCTTGGTTTTCCTCCGCTCTAAGGCCGCTTCTTTTGGTCTTCCTCCTATCTAAATTCGCTTTTCTTGGATTTCCTCCACTGTAACCCCACTTTTCTTGGTTTTCCTTTGCTCTAACTTGGCATTTCCTAGTTTTCCTGCGCACAAAACCCGTTTTTCTTAATTTTCCTCCGCTCTAGCCCTGCTTTTTTTTTGGTTTAACTCCGCCCTAACCTTGCTTTTTTTGGATTTCCTCCGCTCTACCCCAGCTTTTCTTGATTTTCCTCTGCTCTAATCTTGTTTTCATTGATTTCCTCCGCTCTGACCCCGCTTTTCTTGGTTTTCCTCCGCTCTAACCCCGTTTTCATGGTTTTCCTCCGCTCTAAATTCGCTTCTCTTGGTTTTCCTCCACTCTAACTTTGTTTTTCTTGGTTTTCCTCCGCCCTAACTTCACTTATTTTCTTTTCCTCTGCTCTAACCTCGCTTTTCTTAGTTTTCCTCCGTTCTGACCCCGCTTTTCTTGGTTTTCCCCCGCTCTAACTCCGCTTTTCTTGGTGTTCGTCCGCTCTAACCCAGCTTTTCTGGGTTTTCCTCCAATCTAACTTCGCTTTTCTTGGTTTTCCTCTGCTCTAACCCCGCTTTTCTTGGTTTTCCTCCGCTCTAACCCCAATTCTCTTGCTTTTCCTCCGCTCTAACCCTGCTTTTAATGGTTTTCCTCCACTCTAACCCCGTTTTCTTGGCTTTCCTCCTCACTACTTTCGCTTCTCATGGTTTCCACCACTCTAACGAGCTTTCTCTTGGTTTTCCTCCGCTCTAACTTCGCTTTTCTTGGTTTTCCTCCGCTCTTACCCCTCTTCTCTTGGTTTTCCTCCGCTCTAACTTAGCTTTTCTTGGTTTTCCTCCTCTCTAATCCCGCTTTTCTTGGTTTTCCTCCCTTCTAACCCCGCTTTTCTTGGTTTTCCTCTTCTCTAACTCCTCTTTTCTTGTTTTTCCTCAGCTCTAACTCTACTTTTCTTGGTTTTCATCCACTCTAACCCTGATTTTCTATGTTTTCCTCTGCTCTAACTTTGCCTTTCTTAGTTTTCCTCCGCTCTAACTTCGCTTTTCTTGGTTTTCCTCCACTCTAAGCCCGCTTTTCTTGGTTTTCCTCTTCTCTAACTCCGCTTTTCTTGGTTTTCCTCCGATCTAACCCCGCTTTTCTTGGTTTTCATCCGCTCTAACCGCGCTTTTCTTGGTTTTCCTCTGCTCTAACCCCGCTTTTCTTGGTTTTCCTGCACTCTAACCATGCTTTTCTTCATTTTCCTCCGCTATAACCCCGTTTTCTTGGTTTTCCTATGCTCTAACCCCGCTTTTCTTGGTTCTCCTCCGCTCTAACCCCGCTTTTCTTGATTTTCCTCCGCTCTAACCCAGCTTTTCTTGGTTTTCCTCCGCTCTAACCACGCTTTTCTTGGTTTTGCTCCGCTCTAACCTTGCCTTTCATGGTTTCCCTCCGCTCTAACTTAGCTTTTCTTGATTTTCCTCCACTCTAATCCCGCTTTTCTTGGTTTTCCTCCGCTCTAACCCCGCTTTTCTTGGTTTTCCTTCGCTCTAACCCCGCTTCTCTTGGTTTTCCTCCGCTCTAAGGCCGCTTCTCTTGGTCATCCTCCTATCTAAATTCGCTTTTTTTGGATTTCCTCCACTGTAACCCCACTTTTCTTGGTTTTCCTTTGCTCTAACTTGGCATTTCCTAGTTTTCCTGCGCACAAGACCCGTTTTTCTTAATTTTCCTCGGCACTAGCCCTGCTTTTTTTTTGGTTTAACTCCGCCCTAACCTTGCTTTTTTTGGTTTTCCTCCGCTCTAGCCCCGCTTTTCTTGATTTTCCTCTGCTCTAACCTTGTTTTCATTGATTTCCTCCGCTCTGACCCCGCTTTTCTTGGTTTTCCTCCGCTCTAACCCCGTTTTCATGGTTTTCCTTTGCTCTAAATTCGCTTCTCTTGCTTTTCCTCCACTCTTACTTTGTTTTTCTTGGTTTTCCTCCGCGCTAACTTCACTTATTTTCTTTTCCTCCGCTCTAACCTCGCTTTTCTTAGTTTTCCTCCGTTCTGACCCCGCTTTTCTTGGTTTTCCCCCGCTCTAACTCCGCTTTTCTTGGTGTTCGTCCGCTCTAACCCAGCTTTTCTGGGTTTTCCTCCACTCTAACTTCGCTTTTCTTGGTTTTCCTCTGCTCTAACCCCGCTTTTCTTGGTTTTCCTCTGCTCTAACCCCGATTTTCTTGTTTTTCCTCCGCTCTAACCCTGCTTTTAATGGTTTTCCTCCACTCTAACCCCGTTTTCTTGGCTTTCCTCCTCACTACCTTCGCATCTCATGGTTTCCACCACTCTAACGAGCTTTCTCTTGGTTTTCCTCCGCTCTAACTTCGCTTTTCTTGGTTTTCCTCCGCTCTTACCCCTCTTCTCTTGGTTTTCCTCCGCTCTAACTTAGCTTTTCTTGGTTTTCCTCCTCTCTAATCCCGCTTTTCTTCTTTTCCTCCCTTCTAACCCCGCTTTTCTTGGTTTTCCTCTTCTCTAACTCCTCTTTTCTTGTTTTTCCTCAGCTCTAACTCTACTTTTCTTGGTTTTCATCCACTCTAACCCTGATTTTCTAGGTTTTCCTCCGCTCTAACTTTGCCTTTCTTGGTTTTCCTCCGCTCTAACTTCGCCTTTCTTGGTTTTCCTCCACTCTAAGCCCATTTTCTTGGTTTTCCTCTTCTCTAACTCCGCTTTTCTTGGTTTTCATCCGCTCTAACTGCGCTTTTCTTGGTTTTCCTATGCTCTAACCCCGCTTTTCTTGGTTCTCCTCCGCTCTAGCCCCGCTTTTCTTGATTTTCCTCCGCTATAACCCAGCTTTTCTTTGTTTTCCTCTGCTCTAACCACGCTTTTCTTGGTTTTGCTCCGCTCTAACCTTGCTTTTCATAGTTTCCCTCCACTCTAACTTAGCTTTTCTTGATTTTCCTCCACTCTAATCCCGCTTTTCTTGGTTTTCCTTAGCTCTAACCCCGCTTTTCTTGGTTTTCCTTCGCTCTAACCCCGCTTCTCTTGGTCTTCCTCCTATCTAAATTCGCTTTTCTTGGATTTCCTCCACTGTAACCCCACTTTTCTTGGTTTTCCTTTGCTCTAACTTGGCATTTCCTAGTTTTCCTGCGCACAAAACCCGTTTTTCTTAATTTTCCTCCACACTAGCCCTGCTTTTGTTTTGGTTTAACTCCGCCCTAACCTTGCTTTTTTTGGTTTTCCTCCGCTCTAGCCCAGCTTTTCTTGATTTTCCTCTGCTCTAACCTTGTTTTCATTGATTTCCTCCGCTCTGACCCCGCTTTTCTTGGTTTTCCTCCGCTCTAACCACGCTTTTCATGGTTTTCTTCAGCTCTAACTTAGCTTTTCTTGGTTTTCCTCCGCTCTAACCCCGCTTTTCTTGCTTTTCCTCCGTGCTAACTTCACTTTTCTTGGTTTTCCTCCGCTCTAACCTCGCTTTTCTTGGTTTTCGTCCGCTCCAACCTCGCTTTTCTTGGTTTACCTCTGCTCTAACCCTACTTTTCTTTGTTTTCCTACGCTCTATCCCCGTTTTCTTGGTTTTCCTCCGCTCTGTCCCAGCTTTTCTTGGATTTTCGCCGCTCTATCCCCGCTTTTCTTGGTTGTCCTCTGCTCTAACTTTGCTTTTCTTGGATTTCCTCCGCTCTAACTTTCCTTTTCTTGGTTTACCTCCGCTCTAACCCCGCTTTTCATGGATTTCCTTTGCTCTAACTTGGCTTTTCTTGGTTTTCCTGCTCTC
The DNA here is from genome assembly GCF_054131305.1 of Coturnix japonica. Classification (NCBI taxonomy): domain Eukaryota; kingdom Metazoa; phylum Chordata; class Aves; order Galliformes; family Phasianidae; genus Coturnix; species Coturnix japonica. The sequence goes on along the minus strand of NC_140666.1, from coordinate 2,104,152 downwards.
TTACTCCATTTTTCCTGGTTTTCCTTTGCTCTAACCCCGTTTTTTTTGGTTTTCCTCCATTCTAACCTTGCTTTCCTTGGTTTTCCTCCTCTCTAGCCCAGCTTTTCTTGATTTTCCTCTGCTCTAACCTTGTTTTTTTGGTTTTCCTTTGCTCTAACCCCATTTTTCTTGGTTTTCTTCCGCTCCAACCCCGCTTTTCTTGGTTTTCATCCGCTCTAACCCCGCTTTCCTTGGATTTCATCCACTCTACCCCCGCTTTTCTCGGTTTTCCACAGCTCCAACCCCGCTTTTCTTGGTTTTCCTCCGCTCTAACCCCACTTTTCATGCTTTTCCTCTGCAGTTATCCTATTTTTCTTGCTTTTCCTCCGCTCTAACCCCGCCATTCTTGGTTTTCCTCCACTCTAACCCCGTCTTTCTTGGTTTTCCTCCGCTCTAACTTCGCTATTCTTCGTTTTCCTCCGCTCTAACTTCATTTTTTTTGTTTTGCCTCCGCTCTAACCCCACTTTTCTTGGTTTTCCTCCACTTTAATCCCGCTTTTCTTGGTTTTCCTCTGATCCAATCCCGATTTTCTTAGTTTTCCTCCACTCTAACCCCGCTTTTCTTGGTTTTCCTCCGCTCTAACCCCGCTTTTCTTGGTTTTTCTCAGCTCTGACCCCGCTTTTCTTGATTTTCCTCCGCTCTAACCCCTCTTTTCTTGGTTTTCCTCCGCTCTAACATCGCTTTTCTTGGTTTTCCTCATCTCTAATCTCACTGTTCTTGGTTTTCCTCTGCTGTAACATAGCTTTTCTTGATTTTCCTCCTCTCTGACCCCGCTTTTCAGGGTTTTCCTCTGCTCTAACCCCTCTTTTCTTGGTTTTCCTTCGCTCTAAGCCCGCTTTTCTTGCTTATTCTCCGCTCTAACTTCGATTTTCATGGTTTTCCTCCGCTCTATCTTCGCTTTTCTAGGTTTTCATCTGCTCTAACGTTTCTTTTCTTGGTTTATCTCCGCTCTGACCCCGCTTTTCTTGGCTTTCCTCCCCTCTAACTTCGCTTTTCTTGCTTTTCCTCTCCTCTATCCCTGCTTTTCTTGGTTTTCCTGTGCTCTAACTTTGCTTTTCTGGTTTACCTCCGCTCTAACCCCGCTTTTCTTGTTTTTCCTCTGCTCTAACTTGGCTTTTCTTGGTTTTCCTGCACTCTACCCCCATTTTTCTTGCTTTTCCTCCGCTCTAAGCCCGCTTTTCTTTTTTTTCCTGTGCTCTAACTTCGCTTTTCTTGGTTTTCCTCCACTCTAGCCCAGCTTTTCTTGATTTTCCTCTGCTCTAACCTTATTTTTTTTGTTTTCCTCCGCTCTAACCCCGCTTTTCTTGGTTTTCCTGCGCTCTAACTTCGCTTTTCTTGGTTTTCCTCCGCTCTAACCCCGCTTTTCATGGATTTCCTCTGCTGTAACCCTACTTTTATTGGTTTTCCTCCACTCTAACTTCGTCTCTCTTGGTTTTCCTCCGCTCTAACCCCGCCATTCTTGGTTTTCCTCTGCTCTAACCCTGCCATTCTTGGTTTTTCTCTGCTCTAACTTAGCTTTTCTTGGTTTTCCACCGTGCTAACTTCACTTTTCTTGCTTTTCATCCGCTCTAACCTCGCTTTTCATGGTTTTCGTCCACTCTAATCCCTCTTTTCTTGGTTTACCTCTGCTCTAACACCACTTTTCTTTGTTTTCCTCCGCTCTATCCCCGCTTATCTTGGTTTTCCTCCGCTCTGTCCCCGCTTTTCTTGGATTTCCTCCGCTCTAACCACGCTTTTCTTTGTTTTCTGCCGCTCTATCCCCGCTTTTCTTGGTTTTCCTTCGCTCTAACTTCGATTTTCTTGGTTTTCCTCTGCTCTATCCCCGCTTTACTTGGTTTTCCTCCGCTCTAACTTCGATTTTCTTGGTTTTCCTCCGCTCTAACTACGCTTTTCTTGGTTTACCTCTGCTCTAACCCCGCTTTTCTTGGTTTTCCTTTGGTCTAACTTGGCTTTTCTTGGTTTTCCTGCGCTCTAACCCCATTTTTCTTGGTTTTCCTATGCTCTAACCCCGCTTTTTTTTTGTTTTCCTCCATTCTAACCTTGCTTTTCTTGGATTTCCTCCACTCTAGCCCAGCTTTTCTTGATTTTCCTCTGCTCTAACCTTGTTTTTTTGGTTTTCCTCCGCTCTAACCCCATTTTTCTTGGTTTTCCTCCGCTCCAACACTGCTTTTCTTGGTTTTCCTCCGCTCTAACCCCGCTTTGCATGGTTTTCCTCTGCTGTTACCCTACTTTTCTTGGTTTTCCTCTGCTCTAACCCCGCCATTATTGGTTTTCCTCCGCTCTAACCCTGCTTTTCTTGGTTTTCCTTCGCTCTAAGCCTGCTTTTCTTGGTTGTAATCCGCACTAACTTCGATTTTCTTCTTTTTCCTCCACTCTATCCCCGCTTTTCTTGGTTTTCATCTGCTCTAACGTCTTTTTTCTTGGTTTACCTCCGCTCTGACCTCGCTTTTCTTGTTTTTCCTCCGCTCTAACCCCACTTTTCTTTGTTTTCCGCTGCTCTATCCAAGCTTTTCTTGGTTTTCCTCCGCTCTAACCCCGCTTTTCATGGTTTTCCTCTGCTGTTACCCTACTTTTCTTGGTTTTCCTCCGCTCTAACCCTGCCATTCTTGGTTTTCCTCCGCTCTAACCCCGCTTTTCTTGGTTTCCTCCACTCTAACTTTGCTATTCTTCGATTTCCTCCGCTCTAACATTGCTTTTCTTGGTTTTCCTCATCTCTTATCTCACTGTTCTTGGTTTTCCTCTGCTGTAACCCTACTTTTCTTACTTTTCCTCTGCTCTAGCCCCGCTTTTCTTGGTTTTCATCTGCTCTAACGTCTCTTTTCTTGGTTTATCTCCGCTCTAACCCCGCTTTTCTTGGTTTTCCTCCGCTCTAACTTCGCTTTTCTTGGCTTTCCTCTGCTCTAACCCCGCCATTTTTGGTTTTCCTCCGCTCTTACCCCGCCTTTCTTTGTTTTCCTCCGCTCTAACTTCGCTATTCTTCGTTTTCCTCCGCTCTAACTTCACTTTTTTTGGTTTTCCTCCGCTCTAACCCCTCTTTTCTTGGTTTTCCTCCGCTCTAATCCCGCTTTTCTTGGTTTTCCTCTGGTCCAACCCCGATTTTCTTAGTTTTCCTCCACTCTAACCCCGCTTTTCTTGGTTTTCCTCCGCTCTAACCCCGCTTTTCTTGGTTTTTCTCAGCTCTGACGCCGCTTTTCTTGATTTTCCTCCGCTCTGACCCCGCTTTTCTTGGTTTTCCTCCGCTCTAACCACGCTTTTCATGGTTTTCTTCAGCTCTAACTTAGCTTTTCTTGGTTTTCCTCCGCTCTAACCCCGCTTTTCTTGCTTTTCCTCCGTGCTAACTTCACTTTTCTTGGTTTTCCTCCGCTCTAACCTCGCTTTTCTTGGTTTTCGTCCGCTCCAACCTCGCTTTTCTTGGTTTACCTCTGCTCTAACCCTACTTTTCTTTGTTTTCCTACGCTCTATCCCCGTTTTCTTGGTTTTCCTCCGCTCTGTCCCAGCTTTTCTTGGATTTTCGCCGCTCTATCCCCGCTTTTCTTGGTTGTCCTCTGCTCTAACTTTGCTTTTCTTGGATTTCCTCCGCTCTAACTTTCCTTTTCTTGGTTTACCTCCGCTCTAACCCCGCTTTTCATGGATTTCCTTTGCTCTAACTTGGCTTTTCTTGGTTTTCCTGCTCTCTTACTCCATTTTTCCTGGTTTTCCTTTGCTCTAACCCCGTTTTTTTTGGTTTTCCTCCATTCTAACCTTGCTTTCCTTGGTTTTCCTCCTCTCTAGCCCAGCTTTTCTTGATTTTCCTCTGCTCTAACCTTGTTTTTTTGGTTTTCCTTTGCTCTAACCCCATTTTTCTTGGTTTTCTTCCGCTCCAACCCCGCTTTTCTTGGTTTTCATCCGCTCTAACCCCGCTTTCCTTGGATTTCATCCACTCTACCCCCGCTTTTCTCGGTTTTCCACAGCTCCAACCCCGCTTTTCTTGGTTTTCCTCCGCTCTAACCCCACTTTTCATGCTTTTCCTCTGCAGTTATCCTATTTTTCTTGCTTTTCCTCCGCTCTAACCCCGCCATTCTTGGTTTTCCTCCACTCTAACCCCGTCTTTCTTGGTTTTCCTCCGCTCTAACTTCGCTATTCTTCGTTTTCCTCCGCTCTAACTTCATTTTTTTTGTTTTGCCTCCGCTCTAACCCCACTTTTCTTGGTTTTCCTCCACTTTAATCCCGCTTTTCTTGGTTTTCCTCTGATCCAATCCCGATTTTCTTAGTTTTCCTCCACTCTAACCCCGCTTTTCTTGGTTTTCCTCCGCTCTAACCCCGCTTTTCTTGGTTTTTCTCAGCTCTGACCCCGCTTTTCTTGATTTTCCTCCGCTCTAACCCCTCTTTTCTTGGTTTTCCTCCGCTCTAACATCGCTTTTCTTGGTTTTCCTCATCTCTAATCTCACTGTTCTTGGTTTTCCTCTGCTGTAACATAGCTTTTCTTGATTTTCCTCCTCTCTGACCCCGCTTTTCAGGGTTTTCCTCTGCTCTAACCCCTCTTTTCTTGGTTTTCCTTCGCTCTAAGCCCGCTTTTCTTGCTTATTCTCCGCTCTAACTTCGATTTTCATGGTTTTCCTCCGCTCTATCTTCGCTTTTCTAGGTTTTCATCTGCTCTAACGTTTCTTTTCTTGGTTTATCTCCGCTCTGACCCCGCTTTTCTTGGCTTTCCTCCCCTCTAACTTCGCTTTTCTTGCTTTTCCTCTCCTCTATCCCTGCTTTTCTTGGTTTTCCTGTGCTCTAACTTTGCTTTTCTGGTTTACCTCCGCTCTAACCCCGCTTTTCTTGTTTTTCCTCTGCTCTAACTTGGCTTTTCTTGGTTTTCCTGCACTCTACCCCCATTTTTCTTGCTTTTCCTCCGCTCTAAGCCCGCTTTTCTTTTTTTTCCTGTGCTCTAACTTCGCTTTTCTTGGTTTTCCTCCACTCTAGCCCAGCTTTTCTTGATTTTCCTCTGCTCTAACCTTATTTTTTTTGTTTTCCTCCGCTCTAACCCCGCTTTTCTTGGTTTTCCTGCGCTCTAACTTCGCTTTTCTTGGTTTTCCTCCGCTCTAACCCCGCTTTTCATGGATTTCCTCTGCTGTAACCCTACTTTTATTGGTTTTCCTCCACTCTAACTTCGTCTCTCTTGGTTTTCCTCCGCTCTAACCCCGCCATTCTTGGTTTTCCTCTGCTCTAACCCTGCCATTCTTGGTTTTTCTCTGCTCTAACTTAGCTTTTCTTGGTTTTCCACCGTGCTAACTTCACTTTTCTTGCTTTTCATCCGCTCTAACCTCGCTTTTCATGGTTTTCGTCCACTCTAATCCCTCTTTTCTTGGTTTACCTCTGCTCTAACACCACTTTTCTTTGTTTTCCTCCGCTCTATCCCCGCTTATCTTGGTTTTCCTCCGCTCTGTCCCCGCTTTTCTTGGATTTCCTCCGCTCTAACCACGCTTTTCTTTGTTTTCTGCCGCTCTATCCCCGCTTTTCTTGGTTTTCCTTCGCTCTAACTTCGATTTTCTTGGTTTTCCTCTGCTCTATCCCCGCTTTACTTGGTTTTCCTCCGCTCTAACTTCGATTTTCTTGGTTTTCCTCCGCTCTAACTACGCTTTTCTTGGTTTACCTCTGCTCTAACCCCGCTTTTCTTGGTTTTCCTTTGGTCTAACTTGGCTTTTCTTGGTTTTCCTGCGCTCTAACCCCATTTTTCTTGGTTTTCCTATGCTCTAACCCCGCTTTTTTTTTGTTTTCCTCCATTCTAACCTTGCTTTTCTTGGATTTCCTCCACTCTAGCCCAGCTTTTCTTGATTTTCCTCTGCTCTAACCTTGTTTTTTTGGTTTTCCTCCGCTCTAACCCCATTTTTCTTGGTTTTCCTCCGCTCCAACACTGCTTTTCTTGGTTTTCCTCCGCTCTAACCCCGCTTTGCATGGTTTTCCTCTGCTGTTACCCTACTTTTCTTGGTTTTCCTCTGCTCTAACCCCGCCATTATTGGTTTTCCTCCGCTCTAACCCTGCTTTTCTTGGTTTTCCTTCGCTCTAAGCCTGCTTTTCTTGGTTGTAATCCGCACTAACTTCGATTTTCTTCTTTTTCCTCCACTCTATCCCCGCTTTTCTTGGTTTTCATCTGCTCTAACGTCTTTTTTCTTGGTTTACCTCCGCTCTGACCTCGCTTTTCTTGTTTTTCCTCCGCTCTAACCCCACTTTTCTTTGTTTTCCGCTGCTCTATCCAAGCTTTTCTTGGTTTTCCTCCGCTCTAACCCCGCTTTTCATGGTTTTCCTCTGCTGTTACCCTACTTTTCTTGGTTTTCCTCCGCTCTAACCCTGCCATTCTTGGTTTTCCTCCGCTCTAACCCCGCTTTTCTTGGTTTCCTCCACTCTAACTTTGCTATTCTTCGATTTCCTCCGCTCTAACATTGCTTTTCTTGGTTTTCCTCATCTCTTATCTCACTGTTCTTGGTTTTCCTCTGCTGTAACCCTACTTTTCTTACTTTTCCTCTGCTCTAGCCCCGCTTTTCTTGGTTTTCATCTGCTCTAACGTCTCTTTTCTTGGTTTATCTCCGCTCTAACCCCGCTTTTCTTGGTTTTCCTCCGCTCTAACTTCGCTTTTCTTGGCTTTCCTCTGCTCTAACCCCGCCATTTTTGGTTTTCCTCCGCTCTTACCCCGCCTTTCTTTGTTTTCCTCCGCTCTAACTTCGCTATTCTTCGTTTTCCTCCGCTCTAACTTCACTTTTTTTGGTTTTCCTCCGCTCTAACCCCTCTTTTCTTGGTTTTCCTCCGCTCTAATCCCGCTTTTCTTGGTTTTCCTCTGGTCCAACCCCGATTTTCTTAGTTTTCCTCCACTCTAACCCCGCTTTTCTTGGTTTTCCTCCGCTCTAACCCCGCTTTTCTTGGTTTTTCTCAGCTCTGACGCCGCTTTTCTTGATTTTCCTCCGCTCTAACCCCTCTTTTCTTGGTTTTCCTCCGCTCTAACATCGCTTTTCTTGGTTTTCCTCATCTCTAATCTCACTGTTCTTGGTTTTCCTCTGCTGTAACATAGCTTTTCTTGATTTTCCTCCTCTCTGACCCCGCTTTTCTGGGTTTTCCTCTGCTCTAACCCCTCTTTTCTTGGTTTTCCTTCGCTCTAAGCCCGCTTTTCTTGCTTATTCTCCGCTCTAACTTCGATTTTCTTGGTTTTCCTCCGCTCTATCTTCGCTTTTCTAGGTTTTCATCTGCTCTAACGTTTCTTTTCTTGGTTTATCTCCGCTCTGACCCCGCTTTTCTTGGCTTTCCTCCCCTCTAACTTCGCTTTTCTTGCTTTTCCTCTCCTCTATCCCTGCTTTTCTTGGTTTTCCTGTGCTCTAACTTTGCTTTTCTGGTTTACCTCCGCTCTAACCCCGCTTTTCTTGTTTTTCCTCTGCTCTAACTTGGCTTTTCTTGGTTTTCCTGCACTCTACCCCCATTTTTCTTGCTTTTCCTCTGCTCTAAGCCCGCTTTTCTTTTTTTTCCTGTGCTCTAACTTCGCTTTTCTTGGTTTTCCTCCACTCTAGCCCAGCTTTTCTTGATTTTCCTCTGCTCTAACCTTATTTTTTTTGTTTTCCTCCGCTCTAACCCCGCTTTTCTTGGTTTTCCTGCGCTCTAACTTCGCTTTTCTTGGTTTTCCTCCGCTCTAACCCCGCTTTTCATGGATTTCCTCTGCTGTAACCCTACTTTTATTGGTTTTCCTCCACTCTAACTTCGTCTCTCTTGGTTTTCCTCCGCTCTAACCCCGCCATTCTTGGTTTTCCTCTGCTCTAACCCTGCCATTCTTGGTTTTTCTCTGCTCTAACTTAGCTTTTCTTGGTTTTCCACCGTGCTAACTTCACTTTTCTTGCTTTTCATCCGCTCTAACCTCGCTTTTCATGGTTTTCGTCCACTCTAATCCCTCTTTTCTTGGTTTACCTCTGCTCTAACACCACTTTTCTTTGTTTTCCTCCGCTCTATCCCCGCTTATCTTGGTTTTCCTCCGCTCTGTCCCCGCTTTTCTTGGATTTCCTCCGCTCTAACCACGCTTTTCTTTGTTTTCTGCCGCTCTATCCCCGCTTTTCTTGGTTTTCCTTCGCTCTAACTTCGATTTTCTTGGTTTTCCTCTGCTCTATCCCCACTTTACTTGGTTTTCCTCCGCGCTAACTACGCTTTTCTTGGTTTACCTCTGCTCTAACCCCGCTTTTCTTGGTTTTCCTTTGGTCTAACTTGGCTTTTCTTGGTTTTCCTGCGCTCTAACCCCATTTTTCTTGGTTTTCCTATGCTCTAACCCCGCTTTTTTTTTTGTTTTCCTCCATTCTAACCTTGCTTTTCTTGGATTTCCTCCACTCTAGCCCAGCTTTTCTTGATTTTCCTCTGCTCTAACCTTGTTTTTTTGGTTTTCCTCCGCTCTAACCCCATTTTTCTTGGTTTTCCTCCGCTCCAACACTGCTTTTCTTGGTTTTCCTCCGCTCTAACCCCGCTTTGCATGGTTTTCCTCTGCTGTTACCCTACTTTTCTTGGTTTTCCTCTGCTCTAACCCCGCCATTATTGGTTTTCCTCCGCTCTAACCCTGCTTTTCTTGGTTTTCCTTCGCTCTAAGCCTGCTTTTCTTGGTTGTACTCCGCACTAACTTCGATTTTCTTCTTTTTCCTCCACTCTATCCCCGCTTTTCTTGGTTTTCATCTGCTCTAACGTCTTTTTTCTTGGTTTACCTCCGCTCTGACCTCGCTTTTCTTGTTTTTCCTCCGCTCTAACCCCACTTTTCTTTGTTTTCCGCTGCTCTATCCAAGCTTTTCTTGGTTTTCCTCCGCTCTAACCCCGCTTTTCATGGTTTTCCTCTGCTGTTACCCTACTTTTCTTGGTTTTCCTCTGCTCTAACCCCGCCATTCTTGGTTTTCCTCCGCTCTAACCCCGCTTTTCTTGGTTTCCTCCACTCTAACTTTGCTATTCTTCGATTTCCTCCGCTCTAACATTGCTTTTCTTGGTTTTCCTCATCTCTTATCTCACTGTTCTTGGTTTTCCTCTGCTGTAACCCTACTTTTCTTACTTTTCCTCTGCTCTAGCCCCGCTTTTCTTGGTTTTCATCTGCTCTAACGTCTCTTTTCTTGGTTTATCTCCGCTCTGACCCCGCTTTTCTTGGTTTTCATCCGCTCTAACTTCGCTTTTCTTGGCTTTCCTCTGCTCTAACCCCGCCATTCTTGGTTTTCCTCCGCTCTTACCCCGCCTTTCTTTGTTTTCCTCCGCTCTAACTTCGCTATTCTTCGTTTTCCTCCGCTCTAACTTCACTTTTTTTGGTTTTCCTCCGCTCTAACCCCTCTTTTCTTGGTTTTCCTCCGCTCTAATCCCGCTTTTCTTGGTTTTCCTCTGGTCCAACCCCGATTTTCTTAGTTTTCCTCCACTCTAACCCCGCTTTTCTTGGTTTTTCTCAGCTCTGACGCCGCTTTTCTTGATTTTCTTCCGCTCTAACCCCTCTTTTCTTGGTTTTCCTCCGCTCTAACATCGCTTTTCTTGGTTTTCCTCATCTCTAATCTCCCTGTTCTTGGTTTTCCTCTGCTGTAACATAGCTTTTCTTGATTTTCCTCCTCTCTGACCCCGCTTTTCTGGGTTTTCCTCTGCTCTAACCCCTCTTTTCTTTGTTTACCTCCGCTCTAACCCCGCTTTTCTTGGTTTTCCTTTGGTCTAACTTGGCTTTTCTTGGTTTTCCTGCGCTCTAACCCCATTTTTTTGGTTTTCCTCCGCTCTAACCCCGCTTTTTTTTTGTTTTCCTCTATTCTAACCTTGCTTTTCTTGGTTTTCCTCCACTCTAGCCCAGCTTTTTTTGATTTTCCTCTGCTCTAACCTTGTTGTTTTGGTTTTCCTCCGCTCTAACTACGCTTTTCTTGGTTTTCCTCTGCTCCAACCCCGCTTTTCTTGGTTTTCCTCTGCTCTAACCCCGCATTTCTTAGTTTTCCTCCACTCTAGCCACGCTTTTCTTGGTTTTCCTCATCTCTAATCTCACTGTTCTTGGTTTTCCTCTGCTGTAACCCTACTTTTCTTGGTTTTCCTCCGCTCTAACCCCGCTTTTCTTGGTTTTCCTTCGCTCTAAGCCCGCCTTTCTTGGTTGTACTCTGTTCTAACTTCGATTTTCTTCTTTTTCCTCCACTCTATCCCCGCTTTTCTTGGTTTTCATCTGCTCTAACGTCTTTTTTCTTGGTTTACCTCCGCTCTGACCTCGCTTTTCTTGATTTTCCTCCGCTATAACCCCGTTTTCTTGGTTTTCCTATGCTCTAACCCCGCTTTTCTTGGTTCTCCTCCGCTGTAACCCCGCTTTTCTTGATTTTCCTCCGCTCTAACCCAGCTTTTCTTGGTTTTCCTCCGCTCTAACCACGCTTTTCTTGGTTTTGCTCCGCTCTAACCTCGCTTTTCATGGTTTCCCTCCGCTCTAACCCCGCTTTTCTTGGTTTTCCTCCGCTCTAAGGCCGCTTCTTTTGGTCTTCCTCCTATCTAAATTCGCTTTTCTTGGATTTCCTCCACTGTAACCCCACTTTTCTTGGTTTTCCTTTGCTCTAACTTGGCATTTCCTAGTTTTCCTGCGCACAAAACCCGTTTTTCTTAATTTTCCTCCGCTCTAGCCCTGCTTTTTTTTTGGTTTAACTCCGCCCTAACCTTGCTTTTTTTGGATTTCCTCCGCTCTACCCCAGCTTTTCTTGATTTTCCTCTGCTCTAATCTTGTTTTCATTGATTTCCTCCGCTCTGACCCCGCTTTTCTTGGCTTTCCTCCGCTCTAACCCCGTTTTCATGGTTTTCCTCCGCTCTAAATTCGCTTCTCTTGGTTTTCCTCCACTCTAACTTTGTTTTTCTTGGTTTTCCTCCGCGCTAACTTCACTTATTTTCTTTTCCTCTGCTCTAACCTCGCTTTTCTTAGTTTTCCTCCGTTCTGACCCCGCTTTTCTTGGTTTTCCCCCGCTCTAACTCCGCTTTTCTTGGTGTTCGTCCGCTCTAACCCAGCTTTTCTGGGTTTTCCTCCAATCTAACTTCGCTTTTCTTGGTTTTCCTCTGCTCTAACCCCGCTTTTCTTGGTTTTCCTCCGCTCTAACCCCAATTCTCTTGCTTTTCCTCCGCTCTAACCCTGCTTTTAATGGTTTTCCTCCACTCTAACCCCGTTTTCTTGGCTTTCCTCCTCACTACTTTCGCTTCTCATGGTTTCCACCACTCTAACGAGCTTTCTCTTGGTTTTCCTCCGCTCTAACTTCGCTTTTCTTGGTTTTCCTCCGCTCTTACCCCTCTTCTCTTGGTTTTCCTCCGCTCTAACTTAGCTTTTCTTGGTTTTCCTCCTCTCTAATCCCGCTTTTCTTGGTTTTCCTCCCTTCTAACCCCGCTTTTCTTGGATTTCCTCTTCTCTAACTCCTCTTTTCTTGTTTTTCCTCAGCTCTAACTCTACTTTTCTTGGTTTTCATCCACTCTAACCCTGATTTTCTATGTTTTCCTCTGCTCTAACTTTGCCTTTCTTAGTTTTCCTCCGCTCTAACTTCGCTTTTCTTGGTTTTCCTCCACTCTAAGCCCGCTTTTCTTGGTTTTCCTCTTCTCTAACTCCGCTTTTCTTGGTTTTCCTCCGATCTAACCCCGCTTTTCTTGGTTTTCATACGCTCTAACCGCGCTTTTCTTGGTTTTCCTCTGCTCTAACCCCGCTTTTCTTGGTTTTCCTGCACTCTAACCATGCTTTTCTTCATTTTCCTCCGCTATAACCCCATTTTCTTGGTTTTCCTATGCTCTAACCCCGCTTTTCTTGGTTCTCCTCCGCTCTAACCCCGCTTTTCTTGATTTTCCTCCGCTCTAACCCAGCTTTTCTTGGTTTTCCTCCGCTCTAACCACGCTTTTCTTGGTTTTGCTCCGCTCTAACCTTGCCTTTCATGGTTTCCCTCCGCTCTAACTTAGCTTTTCTTGATTTTCCTCCACTCTAATCCCGCTTTTCTCGGTTTTCCTCCACTCTGACCCCGCTTTTCTTGGTTTTCCTTCGCTCTAACCCCGCTTCTCTTGGTTTTCCTCCGCTCTAAGGCCGCTTCTCTTGGTCTTCCTCCTATCTAAATTCGCTTTTTTTGGATTTCCTCCACTGTAACCCCACTTTTCTTGGTTTTCCTTTGCTCTAACTTGGCATTTCCTAGTTTTCCTGCGCACAAGACCCGTTTTTCTTAATTTTCCTCCGCACTAGCCCTGCTTTTTTTTTGGTTTAACTCCGCCCTAACCTTGCTTTTTTTGGTTTTCCTCCGCTCTAGCCCCGCTTTTCTTGATTTTCCTCTGCTCTAACCTTGTTTTCATTGATTTCCTCCGCTCTGACCCCACTTTTCTTGGTTTTCCTCCGCTCTAACCCCGTTTTCATGGTTTTCCTTTGCTCTAAATTCGCTTCTCTTGCTTTTCCTCCACTCTTACTTTGTTTTTCTTGGTTTTCCTCCGCGCTAACTTCACTTATTTTCTTTTCCTCCGCTCTAACCTCGCTTTTCTTAGTTTTCCTCCGTTCTGACCCCGCTTTTCTTGGTTTTCCCCCGCTCTAACTCCGCTTTTCTTGGTGTTCGTCCGCTCTAACCCAGCTTTTCTGGGTTTTCCTCCACTCTAAATTCGCTTTTCTTGGTTTTCCTCTGCTCTAACCCCGCTTTTCTTGGTTTTCCTCTGCTCTAACCCCGATTTTCTTGCTTTTCCTCCGCTCTAACCCTTCTTTTAATGGTTTTCCTCCACTCTAACCCCGTTTTCTTGGCTTTCCTCCTCACTACCTTCGCATCTCATGGTTTCCACCACTCTAACGAGCTTTCTCTTGGTTTTCCTCCGCTCTAACTTCGCTTTTCTTGGTTTTCCTCCGCTCTTACCCCTCTTCTCTTGGTTTTCCTCCGCTCTAACTTAGCTTTTCTTGGTTTACCTCCTCTCTAATCCCGCTTTTCTTCTTTTCCTCCCTTCTAACCCCGCTTTTCTTGGTTTTCCTCTTCTCTAACTCCTCTTTTCTTGTTTTTCCTCAGCTCTAACTCTACTTTTCTTGGTTTTCATCCACTCTAACCCTGATTTTCTAGGTTTTCCTCCGCTCTAACTTTGCCTTTCTTGGTTTTCCTCCGCTCTAACTTCGCCTTTCTTGGTTTTCCTCCACTCTAAGCCCATTTTCTTGGTTTTCCTCTTCTCTAACTCCGCTTTTCTTGGTTTTCCTCCGATCTAACCCCGCTTTTCTTGGTTTTCATCCGCTCTAACTGCGCTTTTCTTGGTTTTCCTATGCTCTAACCCCGCTTTTCTTTGTTCTCCTCCGCTCTAGCCCCGCTTTTCTTGATTTTCCTCCGCTATAACCCAGCTTTTCTTTGTTTTCCTCTGCTCTAACCACGCTTTTCTTGGTTTTGCTCCGCTCTAACCTTGCTTTTCATAGTTTCCCTCCGCTCTAACTTAGCTTTTCTTGATTTTCCTCCACTCTAATCCCGCTTTTCTTGGTTTTCCTTAGCTCTAACCCCGCTTTTCTTGGTTTTCCTTCGCTCTAACCCCGCTTTTCTTGGTTTTCTTCCGCTCTTAGGCCGCTTCTCTTGGTCTTCCTCCTATCTAAATTCGCTTTTCTTGGATTTACTCCACTGTAACCCCACTTTTCTTGGTTTTCCTTTGCTCTAACTTGGCATTTCCTAGTTTTCCTGCGCACAAAACCCGTTTTTCTTAATTTTCCTCCACACTAGCCCTGCTTTTGTTTTGGTTTAACTTCGCCCTAACCTTGCTTTTTTTGGTTTTCCTCCGCTCTAGCCCAGCTTTTCTTGATTTTCCTCTGCTCTAACCTTGTTTTCATTGATTTCCTCCGCTCTGACCCCGCTTTTCTTGGTTTTCCTCCGCTCTAACCACGCTTTTCATGGTTTTCTTCAGCTCTAACTTAGCTTTTCTTGGTTTTCCTCCGCTCTAACCCCGCTTTTCTTGCTTTTCCTCCGTGCTAACTTCACTTTTCTTGGTTTTCCTCCGCTCTAACCTCGCTTTTCTTGGTTTTCGTCCGCTCCAACCTCGCTTTTCTTGGTTTACCTCTGCTCTAACCCTACTTTTCTTTGTTTTCCTACGCTCTATCCCCGTTTTCTTGGTTTTCCTCCGCTCTGTCCCAGCTTTTCTTGGATTTCCGCCGCTCTATCCCCGCTTTTCTTGGTTGTCCTCTGCTCTAACTTTGCTTTTCTTGGATTTCCTCCGCTCTAACTTTCCTTTTCTTGGTTTACCTCCGCTCTAACCCCGCTTTTCATGGATTTCCTTTGCTCTAACTTGGCTTTTCTTGGTTTTCCTGCTCTCTTACTCCATTTTTCTTGGTTTTCCTCCGCTCTAACCCCGTTTTTTTTGGTTTTCCTCCATTCTAACCTTGCTTTCCTTGGTTTTCCTCCTCTCTAGCCCAGCTTTTCTTGATTTTCCTCTGCTCTAACCTTGTTTTTTTGGTTTTCCTTTGCTCTAACCCCATTTTTCTTGGTTTTCTTCCGCTCCAACCCCGCTTTTCTTGGTTTTCATCCGCTCTAACCCCGCTTTCCTTGGATTTCATCCACTCTACCCCCGCTTTTCTCGGTTTTCCACAGCTCCAACCCCGCTTTTCTTGGTTTTCCTCCGCTCTAACCCCGCTTTTCATGCTTTTCCTCTGCAGTTATCCTATTTTTCTTGCTTTTCCTCCGCTCTAACCCCGCCATTCTTGGTTTTCCTCCACTCTAACCCCGTCTTTCTTGGTTTTCCTCCGCTCTAACTTCGCTATTCTTCGTTTTCCTCCGCTCTAACTTCATTTTTTTTGTTTTGCCTCCGCTCTAACCCCACTTTTCTTGGTTTTCCTCCACTTTAATCCCGCTTTTCTTGGTTTTCCTCTGATCCAATCCCGATTTTCTTTGTTTTCCTCCACTCTAACCCCGCTTTTCTTGGTTTCCCTCCGCTCTAACCCCGCTTTTCTTGGTTTTTCTCAGCTCTGACCCCGCTTTTCTTGATTTTCCTCCGCTCTAACCCCTCTTTTCTTGGTTTCCCTCCGCTCTAACCCCGCTTTTCTTGGTTTTTCTCAGCTCTGACCCCGCTTTTCTTGATTTACCTCTGCTCTAACCCCTCTTTTCTTGGTTTTCCTCCGCTCTAACATCGCTTTTCTTGGTTTTCCTCATCTCTAATCTCACTGTTCTTGGTTTTCCTCTGCTGTAACATAGCTTTTCTTGATTTTCCTCCTCTCTGACCCCGCTTTTCAGGGTTTTCCTCTGCTCTAACCCCTCTTTTCTTGGTTTTCCTTCGCTCTAAGCCCGCTTTTCTTTTTTTTCCTGTGCTCTAACTTCGCTTTTCTTGGTTTTCCTCCACTCTAGCCCAGCTTTTCTTGATTTTCCTCTGCTCTAACCTTATTTTTTTGGTTTTCCTCCGCTCTAACCCCACTTTTCTTGGTTTTCCTGCGCTCTAACTTCGCTTTTCTTGGTTTTCCTCCGCTCTAACCCCGCTTTTCATGGATTTCCTCTGCTGTAACCCTACTTTTATTGGTTTTCCTCCACTCTAACTTCGTCTCTCTTGGTTTTCCTCCGCTCTAACCCCGCCATTCTTGGTTTTCGTCTGCTCTAACCCCGCCATTCTTGGTTTTTCTCTGCTCTAACTTAGCTTTTCTTGGTTTTCCACCGTGCTAACTTCACTTTTCTTGCTTTTCATCCGCTCTAACCTCGCTTTTCATGGTTTTCGTCCACTCTAACCCCTCTTTTCTTGGTTTACCTCTGCTCTAACACCACTTTTCTTTGTTTTCCTCCGCTCTATCCCCGCTTATCTTGGTTTTCCTCCGCTCTGTCCCCGCTTTTCTTGGATTTCCTCCACTCTAACTTCGATTTTCTTGGTTTTCCTCTGCTCTATCCCCGCTTTACTTGGTTTTCCTCCGCTCTAACTTCGATTTTCTTGGTTTTCCTCCGCTCTAACTACGCTTTTCTTGGTTTACCTCTGCTCTAACCCCGCTTTTCTTGGTTTTCCTTTGGTCTAACTTGGCTTTTCTTGGTTTTCCTGCGCTCTAACCCCATTTTTCTTGGTTTTCCTATGCTCTAACCCCGCTTTTTTTTTGTTTTCCTCCATTCTAACCTTGTTTTTCTTGGATTTCCTCCACTCTAGCCCAGCTTTTCTTGATTTTCCTCTGCTCTAACCTTGTTTTTTTGGTTTTCCTCCGCTCTAACCCCATTTTTCTTTGTTTTCCTCTGCTCCAACACTGCTTTTCTTGGTTTTCCTCCGCTCTAACCCCGCTTTGCATGGCTTTCCTCTGCTGTTACCCTACTTTTCTTGGTTTTCCTCTGCTCTAACCCCGCCATTATTGGTTTTCCTCCGCTCTAACCCTGCTTTTCTTGGTTTTCCTTCGCTCTAAGCCTGCTTTTCTTGGTTGTACTCCGCACTAACTTCGATTTTCTTCTTTTTCCTCCACTCTATCCCCGCTTTTCTTGGTTTTCATCTGCTCTAACGTCTTTTTTCTTGGTTTACCTCCGCTCTGACCTCGCTTTTCTTGTTTTTCCTCCGCTCTAACCCCACTTTTCTTTGTTTTCCGCTGCTCTATCCAAGCTTTTCTTGGTTTTCCTCCGCTCTAACCCCGCTTTTCATGGTTTTCCTCTGCTGTTACCCTACTTTTCTTGGTTTTCCTCCGCTCTAACCACGCCATTCTTGGTTTTCCTCCGCTCTAACCCCGCTTTTCTTGGTTTCCTCCACTCTAACTTTGCTATTCTTCGATTTCCTCCGCTCTAACATTGCTTTTCTTGGTTTTCCTCATCTCTTATCTCACTGTTCTTGGTTTTCCTCTGCTGTAACCCTACTTTTCTTACTTTTCCTCTGCTCTAGCCCCGCTTTTCTTGGTTTTCATCTGCTCTAACGTCTCTTTTCTTGGCTTATCTCCGCTCTGACCCCGCTTTTCTTGGTTTTCCTCCGCTCTAACTTCGCTTTTCTTGGCTTTCCTCTGCTCTAACCCCGCCATTCTTGGTTTTCCTCCGCTCTTACCCCGCCTTTCTTTGTTTTCCTCCGCTCTAACTTCGCTATTCTTCGTTTTCCTCCACTCTAACTTCACTTTTTTTGGTTTTCCTCCGCTCTAACCCCTCTTTTCTTGGTTTTCCTCCGCTTTAATCCCTCTTTTCTTGGTTTTCCTCTGATCCAACCCCGATTTTCTTAGTTTTCCTCCACTCTAACCCCGCTTTTCTTGGTTTTCCTCCGCTCTAACCTTGCCTTTCATGGTTTCCCTCCGCTCTAACTTAGCTTTTCTTGATTTTCCTCCGCTCTAACCCCTCTTTTCTTGGTTTTCCTCCGCTCTAACATCGCTTTTCTTGGTTTTCCTCATCTCTAATCTCCCTGTTCTTGGTTTTCCTCTGCTGTAACATAGCTTTTCTTGATTTTCCTCCTCTCTGACCCCGCTTTTCTGGGTTTTCCTCTGCTCTAACCCCTCTTTTCTTTGTTTACCTCCGCTCTAACCCCGCTTTTCTTGGTTTTCCTTTGGTCTAACTTGGCTTTTCTTGGTTTTCCTGCGCTCTAACCCCATTTTTTTGGTTTTCCTCCGCTCTAACCCCGCTTTTTTTTTGTTTTCCTCTATTCTAACCTTGCTTTTCTTGGTTTTCCTCCACTCTAGCCCAGCTTTTTTTGATTTTCCTCTGCTCTAACCTTGTTGTTTTGGTTTTCCTCCGCTCTAACTACGCTTTTCTTGGTTTTCCTCTGCTCCAACCCCGCTTTTCTTGGTTTTCCTCTGCTCTAACCCCGCATTTCTTAGTTTTCCTCCACTCTAGCCACGCTTTTCTTGGTTTTCCTCATCTCTAATCTCACTGTTCTTGGTTTTCCTCTGCTGTAACCCTACTTTTCTTGGTTTTCCTCCGCTCTAACCCCGCTTTTCTTGGTTTTCCTTCGCTCTAAGCCCGCCTTTCTTGGTTGTACTCCGATCTAACTTCGATTTTCTTCTTTTTCCTCCACTCTATCCCCGCTTTTCTTGGTTTTCATCTGCTCTAACGTCTTTTTTCTTGGTTTACCTCCGCTCTGACCTCGCTTTTCTTGATTTTCCTCCGCTATAACCCCGTTTTCTTGGTTTTCCTATGCTCTAACCCCGCTTTTCTTGGTTCTCCTCCGCTGTAACCCCGCTTTTCTTGATTTTCCTCCGCTCTAACCCAGCTTTTCTTGGTTTTCCTCCGCTCTAACCACGCTTTTCTTGGTTTTGCTCCGCTCTAACCTTGCTTTTCATGGTTTCCCTCCGCTCTAACCCCGCTTTTCTTGGTTTTCCTCCGCTCTAAGGCCGCTTCTTTTGGTCTTCCTCCTATCTAAATTCGCTTTTCTTGGATTTCCTCCACTGTAACCCCACTTTTCTTGGTTTTCCTTTGCTCTAACTTGGCATTTCCTAGTTTTCCTGCGCACAAAACCCGTTTTTCTTAATTTTCCTCCGCTCTAGCCCTGCTTTTTTTTTGGTTTAACTCCGCCCTAACCTTGCTTTTTTTGGATTTCCTCCGCTCTACCCCAGCTTTTCTTGATTTTCCTCTGCTCTAATCTTGTTTTCATTGATTTCCTCCGCTCTGACCCCGCTTTTCTTGGTTTTCCTCCGCTCTAACCCCGTTTTCATGGTTTTCCTCCGCTCTAAATTCGCTTCTCTTGGTTTTCCTCCACTCTAACTTTGTTTTTCTTGGTTTTCCTCCGCGCTAACTTCACTTATTTTCTTTTCCTCTGCTCTAACCTCGCTTTTCTTAGTTTTCCTCCGTTCTGACCCCGCTTTTCTTGGTTTTCCCCCGCTCTAACTCCGCTTTTCTTGGTGTTCGTCCGCTCTAACCCAGCTTTTCTGGGTTTTCCTCCAATCTAACTTCGCTTTTCTTGGTTTTCCTCTGCTCTAACCCCGCTTTTCTTGGTTTTCCTCCGCTCTAACCCCAATTCTCTTGCTTTTCCTCCGCTCTAACCCTGCTTTTAATGGTTTTCCTCCACTCTAACCCCGTTTTCTTGGCTTTCCTCCTCACTACTTTCGCTTCTCATGGTTTCCACCACTCTAACGAGCTTTCTCTTGGTTTTCCTCCGCTCTAACTTCGCTTTTCTTGGTTTTCCTCCGCTCTTACCCCTCTTCTCTTGGTTTTCCTCCGCTCTAACTTAGCTTTTCTTGGTTTTCCTCCTCTCTAATCCCGCTTTTCTTGGTTTTCCTCCCTTCTAACCCCGCTTTTCTTGGTTTTCCTCTTCTCTAACTCCACTTTTCTTGTTTTTCCTCAGCTCTAACTCTACTTTTCTTGGTTTTCATCCACTCTAACCCTGATTTTCTATGTTTTCCTCTGCTCTAACTTTGCCTTTCTTAGTTTTCCTCCGCTCTAACTTCGCTTTTCTTGGTTTTCCTCCACTCTAAGCCCGCTTTTCTTGGTTTTCCTCTTCTCTAACTCCGCTTTTCTTGGTTTTCCTCCGATCTAACCCCGCTTTTCTTGGTTTTCATCCGCTCTAACCGCGCTTTTCTTGGTTTTCCTCTGCTCTAACCCCGCTTTTCTTGGTTTTCCTGCACTCTAACCATGCTTTTCTTCATTTTCCTCCGCTATAACCCCGTTTTCTTGGTTTTCCTATGCTCTAACCCCGCTTTTCTTGGTTCTCCTCCGCTCTAACCCCGCTTTTCTTGATTTTCCTCCGCTCTAACCCAGCTTTTCTTGGTTTTCCTCCGCTCTAACCACGCTTTTCTTGGTTTTGCTCCGCTCTAACCTTGCCTTTCATGGTTTCCCTCCGCTCTAACTTAGCTTTTCTTGATTTTCCTCCACTCTAATCCCGCTTTTCTTGGTTTTCCTCCGCTCTAACCCCGCTTTTCTTGGTTTTCCTTCGCTCTAACCCCGCTTCTCTTGGTTTTCCTCCGCTCTAAGGCCGCTTCTCTTGGTCTTCCTTCTATCTAAATTCGCTTTTTTTGGATTTCCTCCACTGTAACCCCACTTTCCTTGGTTTTCCTTTGCTCTAACTTGGCATTTCCTAGTTTTCCTGCGCACAAAACCCGTTTTTCTTAATTTTCCTCCGCACTAGCCCTGCTTTTTTTTGGTTTAACTCCGCCCTAACCTTGCTTTTTTTGGTTTTCCTCCGCTCTAGCCCCGCTTTTCTTGATTTTCCTCTGCTCTAACCTTGTTTTCATTGATTTCCTCCGCTCTGACCCCGCTTTTCTTGGTTTTCCTCCGCTCTAACCCCGTTTTCATGGTTTTCCTTCGCTCTAAATTCGCTTCTCTTGCTTTTCCTCCACTCTTACTTTGTTTTTCTTGGTTTTCCTCCGCGCTAACTTCACTTATTTTCTTTTCCTCCGCTCTAACCTCGCTTTTCTTAGTTTTCCTCCGTTCTGACCCCGCTTTTCTTGGTTTTCCCCCGCTCTAACTCCGCTTTTCTTGGTGTTCGTCCGCTCTAACCCAGCTTTTCTGGGTTTTCCTCCACTCTAACTTCGCTTTTCTTGGTTTTCCTCTGCTCTAACCCCGCTTTTCTTGGTTTTCCTCTGCTCTAACCCCGATTTTCTTGCTTTTCCTCCGCTCTAACCCTGCTTTTAATGGTTTTCCTCCACTCTAACCCCGTTTTCTTGGCTTTCCTCCTCACTACCTTCGCATCTCATGGTTTCCACCACTCTAACGAGCTTTCTCTTGGTTTTCCTCCGCTCTAACTTCGCTTTTCTTGGTTTTCCTCCGCTCTTACCCCTCTTCTCTTGGTTTTCCTCCGCTCTAACTTAGCTTTTCTTGGTTTTCCTCCTCTCTAATCCCGCTTTTCTTCTTTTCCTCCCTTCTAACCCCGCTTTTCTTGGTTTTCCTCTTCTCTAACTCCTCTTTTCTTGTTTTTCCTCAGCTCTAACTCTACTTTTCTTGGTTTTCATCCACTCTAACCCTGATTTTCTAGGTTTTCCTCCGCTCTAACTTTGCCTTTCTTGGTTTTCCTCCGCTCTAACTTCGCCTTTCTTGGTTTTCCTCCACTCTAAGCCCATTTTCTTGGTTTTCCTCTTCTCTAACTCCGCTTTTCTTGGTTTTCATCCGCTCTAACTGCGCTTTTCTTGGTTTTCCTATGCTCTAACCCCGCTTTTCTTGGTTCTCCTCCGCTCTAGCCCCGCTTTTCTTGATTTTCCTCTGCTATAACCCAGCTTTTCTTTGTTTTCCTCTGCTCTAACCACGCTTTTCTTGGTTTTGCTCCGCTCTAACCTTGCTTTTCATAGTTTCCCTCCACTCTAACTTAGCTTTTCTTGATTTTCCTCCACTCTAATCCCGCTTTTCTTGGTTTTCCTTAGCTCTAACCCCGCTTTTCTTGGTTTTCCTTCGCTCTAACCCCGCTTCTCTTGGTCTTCCTCCTATCTAAATTCGCTTTTCTTGGATTTCCTCCACTGTAACCCCACTTTTCTTGGTTTTCCTTTGCTCTAACTTGGCATTTCCTAGTTTTCCTGCGCACAAAACCCGTTTTTCTTAATTTTCCTCCACACTAGCCCTGCTTTTGTTTTGGTTTAACTCCGCCCTAACCTTGCTTTTTTTGGTTTTCCTCCGCTCTAGCCCAGCTTTTCTTGATTTTCCTCTGCTCTAACCTTGTTTTCATTGATTTCCTCCGCTCTGACCCCGCTTTTCTTGGTTTTCCTCCGCTCTAACCACGCTTTTCATGGTTTTCTTCAGCTCTAACTTAGCTTTTCTTGGTTTTCCTCCGCTCTAACCCCGTTTTCATGGTTTTCCTCCGCTCTAAATTCGCTTCTCTTGGTTTTCCTCCACTCTAACTTTGTTTTTCTTGGTTTTCCTCCGCGCTAACTTCACTTATTTTCTTTTCCTCCGCTCTAACCTCGCTTTTCTTAGTTTTCCTCCGTTCTGACCCCGCTTTTCTTGCTTTTCCCCCGCTCTAACTCCGCTTTTCTTGGTGATCGTCCACTCTAACTTCGCTTTTCTGGGTTTTCCTCCGCTCTAACTTCGCTTTTCTTGGTTCTCCTCTGCTCTAACCCCGCTTTTCTTGGTTTTCCTCCGCTCTAACCCCGATTTTCTTGCTTTTCCTCCGCTCTAACCCTGCTTTTAATGGTTTTCCTCCACTCTAACCCCATTTTTCTTGGCTTTCCTCCTCACTACCTTCGCTTCTCATGGTTTCCACCGCTCTAACGAGCTTTCTCTTGGTTTTCCTCCGCTCTAACTTCGCTTTTCTTGGTTTTCCTCCGCTCTTACCCCTCTTCTCTTGGTTTTCCTCCACTCTAACTTCGGTTTTCTTGGTTTTCCTCCGCTCTAACCACGCTTTTCATGGTTTTCTTCAGCTCTAACTTAGCTTTTCTTGGTTTTCCTCCGCTCTAACCCCGTTTTCATGGTTTTCCTTTGCTCTAAATTCGCTTCTCTTGGTTTTCCTCCACTCTAACTTTGTTTTTCTTGGTTTTCCTCCGCGCTAACTTCACTTATTTTCTTTTCCTCCGCTCTAACCTCGCTTTTCTTAGTTTTCCTCCGTTCTGACCCCGCTTTTCTTGCTTTTCCCCCGCTCTAACTCCGCTTTTCTTGGTGATCGTCCACTCTAACTTCGCTTTTCTGGGTTTTCCTCCGCTCTAACTTCGCTTTTCTTGGTTCTCCTCTGCTCTAACCCCGCTTTTCTTGGTTTTCCTCCGCTCTTACCCCTCTTCTCTTGGTTTTCCTCCACTCTAACTTCGGTTTTCTTGGTTTTCCACCGCTCTAACCCCGCTTTTCTTGATTTTCCTCCCCTCTAACTTCGCTTTCCTTGGTTTTCCTCTGCTGTAACGTCGCTTTTCTTGGTTTTCCTCCGCTCTA
The DNA here is from genome assembly GCF_054131305.1 of Coturnix japonica. Classification (NCBI taxonomy): domain Eukaryota; kingdom Metazoa; phylum Chordata; class Aves; order Galliformes; family Phasianidae; genus Coturnix; species Coturnix japonica. The sequence continues at coordinate 2,081,499 of NC_140666.1, read as the reverse complement.
ACCGCTCATTTCTTGCTTTTCCTCTGCTCTAACCCCGCTTTTCTTGGTTTTCATCCGCTTTAACCCCGCTATTCTTGGTTTTCTTCTGCTCTAACCCCGCTTTTCTTGGTTTTCCTCCACCCTAACTTCGCTTTTCTTGGCTTTCCTCCACTCTAACTTCGCTTTTCTTGGTTTTCCTCCATTCTATCCCCACTTTTTATGGTTTTCCTCCGCTCTAGCCCTGATTTTCTTGGTTTTCCTCCGCTCTAACTACGCTATTCTTGGTTTTCCTCCTCTCTAACCCCGCTTTTCTTGGTTTTCCTCCGCCCTAACTGTGCTTTTCTTGGTTTTCCTCCACTCTAACCCCTATTTTTATGGTTTTCCTTCGCTCTAGCCCTGATTTTCTTGTTTTTCCTCCGCTCTGACCTCGCTTTTCTTGGTTTTCCTCCGCTCTAACCCCACTTTTCTTTGTTTTCCGCTGCTCTATCCAAGCTTTTTTTGGTTTTCCTCCGCTCTAACCCCGCTTTTCATGGTTTTCCTCTGCTGTTACCCTACTTTTCTTGGTTTTCCTCCGCTCTAACCCCGCCATTCTTGGTTTTCCTCCGCTCTAACCCCGCTTTTCTTGGTTTCCTCCACTCTAACTTTGCTATTCTTCGATTTCCTCCGCTCTAACATTGCTTTTCTTGGTTTTCCTCATCTCTTATCTCACTGTTCTTGGTTTTCCTCTGCTGTAACCCTACTTTTCTTACTTTTCCTCTGCTCTAGCCCCGCTTTTCTTGGTTTTCATCTGCTCTAACGTCTCTTTTCTTGGTTTATCTCCGCTCTGACCCCGCTTTTCTTGGTTTTCATCCGCTCTAATTTCGCTTTTCTTGGCTTTCCTCTGCTCTAACCCCGCCATTCTTGGTTTTCCTCCGCTCTTACCCCGCCTTTCTTTGTTTTCCTCCGCTCTAACTTCGCTATTCTTCGTTTTCCTCCGCTCTAACTTCACTTTTTTTGGTTTTCCTCCGCTCTAACCCCTCTTTTCTTGGTTTTCCTCCGCTCTAATCCCGCTTTTCTTGGTTTTCCTCTGATCCAACCCCGATTTTCTTAGTTTTCCTCCACTCTAACCCCGCTTTTCTTGGTTTTCCTCCGCTCTAACCTTGCCTTTCATGGTTTCCCTCTGCTCTAACTTAGCTTTTCTTGATTTTCCTCCGCTCTAACCCCTCTTTTCTTGGTTTTCCTCCGCTCTAACATCGCTTTTCTTGGTTTTCCTCATCTCTAATCTCCCTGTTCTTGGTTTTCCTCTGCTGTAACATAGCTTTTCTTGATTTTCCTCCTCTCTGACCCCGCTTTTCTGGGTTTTCCTCTGCTCTAACCCCTCTTTTCTTTGTTTACCTCCGCTCTAACCCCGCTTTTCTTGGTTTTCCTTTGGTCTAACTTGGCTTTTCTTGGTTTTCCTGCGCTCTAACCCCATTTTTTTGGTTTTCCTCCGCTCTAACCCCGCTTTTTTTTTGTTTTCCTCTATTCTAACCTTGCTTTTCTTGGTTTTCCTCCACTCTAGCCCAGCTTTTTTTGATTTTCCTCTGCTCTAACCTTGTTGTTTTGGTTTTCCTCCGCTCTAACTACGCTTTTCTTGGTTTTCCTCTGCTCCAACCCCGTTTTTCTTGGTTTTCCTCTGCTCTAACCCCGCATTTCTTAGTTTTCCTCCACTCTAGCCACGCTTTTCTTGGTTTTCCTCATCTCTAATCTCACTGTTCTTGGTTTTCCTCTGCTGTAACCCTACTTTTCTTGGTTTTCCTCCGCTCTAACCCCGCTTTTCTTGGTTTTCCTTCGCTCTAAGCCCGCCTTTCTTGGTTGTACTCCGCTCTAACTTCGATTTTCTTCTTTTTCCTCCACTCTATCCCCGCTTTTCTTGGTTTTCATCTGCTCTAACGTCTTTTTTCTTGGTTTACCTCCGCTCTGACCTCGCTTTTCTTGATTTTCCTCCGCTATAACCCCGTTTTCTTGGTTTTCCTATGCTCTAACCCCGCTTTTCTTGGTTCTCCTCCGCTGTAACCCCGCTTTTCTTGATTTTCCTCCGCTCTAACCCAGCTTTTCTTGGTTTTCCTCCGCTCTAACCACGCTTTTCTTGGTTTTGCTCCGCTCTAACCTTGCTTTTCATGGTTTCCCTCCGCTCTAACCCCGCTTTTCTTGGTTTTCCTCCGCTCTAAGGCCGCTTCTTTTGGTCTTCCTCCTATCTAAATTCGCTTTTTTTGGATTTCCTCCACTGTAACCCCACTTTTCTTGGTTTTCCTTTGCTCTAACTTGGCATTTCCTAGTTTTCCTGCGCACAAAACCCGTTTTTCTTAATTTTCCTCCGCACTAGCCCTGCTTTTTTTTTGGTTTAACTCCGCCCTAACCTTGCTTTTTTTGGTTTTCCTCCGCTCTAGCCCCGCTTTTCTTGATTTTCCTCTGCTCTAACCTTGTTTTCATTGATTTCCTCCGCTCTGACCCCGCTTTTCCTGGTTTTCCTCCGCTCTAACCCCGTTTTCATGGTTTTCCTTCGCTCTAAATTCGCTTCTCTTGCTTTTCCTCCACTCTTACTTTGTTTTTCTTGGTTTTCCTCCGCGCTAACTTCACTTATTTTCTTTTCCTCCGCTCTAACCTCGCTTTTCTTAGTTTTCCTCCGTTCTGACCCCGCTTTTCTTGGTTTTCCCCCGCTCTAACTCCGCTTTTCTTGGTGTTCGTCCGCTCTAACCCAGCTTTTCTGGGTTTTCCTCCACTCTAACTTCGCTTTTCTTGGTTTTCCTCTGCTCTAACCCCGCTTTTCTTGGTTTTCCTCTGCTCTAACCCCGATTTTCTTGCTTTTCCTCCGCTCTAACCCTGCTTTTAATGGTTTTCCTCCACTCTAACCCCGTTTTCTTGGCTTTCCTCCTCACTACCTTCGCATCTCATGGTTTCCACCACTCTAACGAGCTTTCTCTTGGTTTTCCTCCGCTCTAACTTCGCTTTTCTTGGTTTTCCTCCGCTCTTACCCCTCTTCTCTTGGTTTTCCTCCGCTCTAACTTAGCTTTTCTTGGTTTTCCTCCTCTCTAATCCCGCTTTTCTTCTTTTCCTCCCTTCTAACCCCGCTTTTCTTGGTTTTCCTCTTCTCTAACTCCTCTTTTCTTGTTTTTCCTCAGCTCTAACTCTACTTTTCTTGGTTTTCATCCACTCTAACCCTGATTTTCTAGGTTTTCCTCCGCTCTAACTTTGCCTTTCTTGGTTTTCCTCCGCTCTAACTTCGCCTTTCTTGGTTTTCCTCCACTCTAAGCCCATTTTCTTGGTTTTCCTCTTCTCTAACTCCGCTTTTCTTGGTTTTCATCCGCTCTAACTGCGCTTTTCTTGGTTTTCCTATGCTCTAACCCCGCTTTTCTTGGTTCTCCTCCGCTCTAGCCCCGCTTTTCTTGATTTTCCTCCGCTATAACCCAGCTTTTCTTTGTTTTCCTCTGCTCTAACCACGCTTTTCTTGGTTTTGCTCCGCTCTAACCTTGCTTTTCATAGTTTCCCTCCACTCTAACTTAGCTTTTCTTGATTTTCCTCCACTCTAATCCCGCTTTTCTTGGTTTTCCTTAGCTCTAACCCCGCTTTTCTTGGTTTTCCTTCGCTCTAACCCCGCTTCTCTTGGTCTTCCTCCTATCTAAATTCGCTTTTCTTGGATTTCCTCCACTGTAACCCCACTTTTCTTGGTTTTCCTTTGCTCTAACTTGGCATTTCCTAGTTTTCCTGCACACAAAACCCGTTTTTCTTAATTTTCCTCCACACTAGCCCTGCTTTTGTTTTGGTTTAACTCCGCCCTAACCTTGCTTTTTTTGGTTTTCCTCCGCTCTAGCCCAGCTTTTCTTGATTTTCCTCTGCTCTAACCTTGTTTTCATTGATTTCCTCCGCTCTGACCCCGCTTTTCTTGGTTTTCCTCCGCTCTAACCACGCTTTTCATGGTTTTCTTCAGCTCTAACTTAGCTTTTCTTGGTTTTCCTCCGCTCTAACCCCGTTTTCATGGTTTTCCTCCGCTCTAAATTCGCTTTTCTTGGTTTTCCTCCACTCTAACTTTGTTTTTCTTGGTTTTCCTCCGCGCTAACTTCACTTATTTTCTTTTCCTCCGCTCTAACCTCGCTTTTCTTAGTTTTCCTCCGTTCTGACCCCGCTTTTCTTGCTTTTCCCCCGCTCTAACTCCGCTTTTCTTGGTGATCGTCCACTCTAACTTCGCTTTTCTGGGTTTTCCTCCGCTCTAACTTCGCTTTTCTTGGTTCTCCTCTGCTCTAACCCCGCTTTTCTTGGTTTTCCTCCGCTCTAACCCTGATTTTCTTGCTTTTCCTCCGCTCTAACCCTGCTTTTAATGGTTTTCCTCCACTCTAACCCCATTTTTCTTGGCTTTCCTCCTCACTACCTTCGCTTCTCATGGTTTCCACCGCTCTAACGAGCTTTCTCTTGGTTTTCCTCCGCTCTAACTTCGCTTTTCTTGGTTTTCCTCCGCTCTTACCCCTCTTCTCTTGGTTTTCCTCCACTCTAACTTCGGTTTTCTTGGTTTTCCTCCGCTCTAACCACGCTTTTCATGGTTTTCTTCAGCTCTAACTTAGCTTTTCTTGGTTTTCCTCCGCTCTAACCCCGTTTTCATGGTTTTCCTCCGCTCTAAATTCGCTTCTCTTGGTTTTCCTCCACTCTAACTTTGTTTTTCTTGGTTTTCCTCCGCGCTAACTTCACTTATTTTCTTTTCCTCCGCTCTAACCTCGCTTTTCTTAGTTTTCCTCCGTTCTGACCCCGCTTTTCTTGCTTTTCCCCCGCTCTAACTCCGCTTTTCTTGGTGATCGTCCACTCTAACTTCGCTTTTCTGGGTTTTCCTCCGCTCTAACTTCGCTTTTCTTGGTTCTCCTCTGCTCTAACCCCGCTTTTCTTGGTTTTCCTCCGCTCTTACCCCTCTTCTCTTGGTTTTCCTCCACTCTAACTTCGGTTTTCTTGGTTTTCCACCGCTCTAACCCCGCTTTTCTTGATTTTCCTCCCCTCTAACTTCGCTTTCCTTGGTTTTCCTCTGCTGTAACGTCGCTTTTCTTGGTTTTCCTCCGCTCTAACCGCTCATTTCTTGCTTTTCCTCTGCTCTAACCCCGCTTTTCTTGGTTTTCATCCGCTTTAACCCCGCTATTCTTGGTTTTCTTCTGCTCTAACCCCGCTTTTCTTGGTTTTCCTCCACCCTAACTTCGCTTTTCTTGGCTTTCCTCCACTCTAACTTCGCTTTTCTTGGTTTTCCTCCGTTCTATCCCCACTTTTTATGGTTTTCCTCCGCTCTAGCCCTGATTTTCTTGGTTTTCCTCCGCTCTAACTACGCTATTCTTGGTTTTCCTCCTCTCTAACCCCGCTTTTCTTGGTTTTCCTCCGCCCTAACTGTGCTTTTCTTGGTTTTCCTCCACTCTAACCCCTATTTTTATGGTTTTCCTTCGCTCTAGCCCTGATTTTCTTGTTTTTCCTCCGCTCTGACCTCGCTTTTCTTGGTTTTCCTCCGCTCTAACCCCACTTTTCTTTGTTTTCCGCTGCTCTATCCAAGCTTTTTTTGGTTTTCCTCCGCTCTAACCCCGCTTTTCATGGTTTTCCTCTGCTGTTACCCTACTTTTCTTGGTTTTCCTCCGCTCTAACCCCGCCATTCTTGGTTTTCCTCCGCTCTAACCCCGCTTTTCTTGGTTTCCTCCACTCTAACTTTGCTATTCTTCGATTTCCTCCGCTCTAACATTGCTTTTCTTGGTTTTCCTCATCTCTTATCTCACTGTTCTTGGTTTTCCTCTGCTGTAACCCTACTTTTCTTACTTTTCCTCTGCTCTAGCCCCGCTTTTCTTGGTTTTCATCTGCTCTAACGTCTCTTTTCTTGGTTTATCTCCGCTCTGACCCCGCTTTTCTTGGTTTTCATCCGCTCTAATTTCGCTTTTCTTGGCTTTCCTCTGCTCTAACCCCGCCATTCTTGGTTTTCCTCCGCTCTTACCCCGCCTTTCTTTGTTTTCCTCCGCTCTAACTTCGCTATTCTTCGTTTTCCTCCGCTCTAACTTCACTTTTTTTGGTTTTCCTCCGCTCTAACCCCTCTTTTCTTGGTTTTCCTCCGCTCTAATCCCGCTTTTCTTGGTTTTCCTCTGATCCAACCCCGATTTTCTTAGTTTTCCTCCACTCTAACCCCGCTTTTCTTGGTTTTCCTCCGCTCTAACCTTGCCTTTCATGGTTTCCCTCCGCTCTAACTTAGCTTTTCTTGATTTTCCTCCGCTCTAACCCCTCTTTTCTTGGTTTTCCTCCGCTCTAACATCGCTTTTCTTGGTTTTCCTCATCTCTAATCTCCCTGTTCTTGGTTTTCCTCTGCTGTAACATAGCTTTTCTTGATTTTCCTCCTCTCTGACCCCGCTTTTCTGGGTTTTCCTCTGCTCTAACCCCTCTTTTCTTTGTTTACCTCCGCTCTAACCCCGCTTTTCTTGGTTTTCCTTTGGTCTAACTTGGCTTTTCTTGGTTTTCCTGCGCTCTAACCCCATTTTTTTGGTTTTCCTCCGCTCTAACCCCGCTTTTTTTTTGTTTTCCTCTATTCTAACCTTGCTTTTCTTGGTTTTCCTCCACTCTAGCCCAGCTTTTTTTGATTTTCCTCTGCTCTAACCTTGTTGTTTTGGTTTTCCTCCGCTCTAACTACGCTTTTCTTGGTTTTCCTCTGCTCCAACCCCGTTTTTCTTGGTTTTCCTCTGCTCTAACCCCGCATTTCTTAGTTTTCCTCCACTCTAGCCACGCTTTTCTTGGTTTTCCTCATCTCTAATCTCACTGTTCTTGGTTTTCCTCTGCTGTAACCCTACTTTTCTTGGTTTTCCTCCGCTCTAACCCCGCTTTTCTTGGTTTTCCTTCGCTCTAAGCCCGCCTTTCTTGGTTGTACTCCGCTCTAACTTCGATTTTCTTCTTTTTCCTCCACTCTATCCCCGCTTTTCTTGGTTTTCATCTGCTCTAACGTCTTTTTTCTTGGTTTACCTCCGCTCTGACCTCGCTTTTCTTGATTTTCCTCCGCTATAACCCCGTTTTCTTGGTTTTCCTATGCTCTAACCCCGCTTTTCTTGGTTCTCCTCCGCTGTAACCCCGCTTTTCTTGATTTTCCTCCGCTCTAACCCAGCTTTTCTTGGTTTTCCTCCGCTCTAACCACGCTTTTCTTGGTTTTGCTCCGCTCTAACCTTGCTTTTCATGGTTTCCCTCCGCTCTAACCCCGCTTTTCTTGGTTTTCCTCCGCTCTAAGGCCGCTTCTTTTGGTCTTCCTCCTATCTAAATTCGCTTTTCTTGGATTTCCTCCACTGTAACCCCACTTTTCTTGGTTTTCCTTTGCTCTAACTTGGCATTTCCTAGTTTTCCTGCGCACAAAACCCGTTTTTCTTAATTTTCCTCCGCTCTAGCCCTGCTTTTTTTTTGGTTTAACTCCGCCCTAACCTTGCTTTTTTTGGATTTCCTCCGCTCTACCCCAGCTTTTCTTGATTTTCCTCTGCTCTAATCTTGTTTTCATTGATTTCCTCCGCTCTGACCCCGCTTTTCTTGGCTTTCCTCCGCTCTAACCCCGTTTTCATGGTTTTCCTCCGCTCTAAATTCGCTTCTCTTGGTTTTCCTCCACTCTAACTTTGTTTTTCTTGGTTTTCCTCCGCGCTAACTTCACTTATTTTCTTTTCCTCTGCTCTAACCTCGCTTTTCTTAGTTTTCCTCCGTTCTGACTCCGCTTTTCTTGGTTTTCCCCCGCTCTAACTCCGCTTTTCTTGGTGTTCGTCCGCTCTAACCCAGCTTTTCTGGGTTTTCCTCCAATCTAACTTCGCTTTTCTTGGTTTTCCTCTGCTCTAACCCCGCTTTTCTTGGTTTTCCTCCGCTCTAACCCCAATTCTCTTGCTTTTCCTCCGCTCTAACCCTGCTTTTAATGGTTTTCCTCCACTCTAACCCCGTTTTCTCGGCTTTCCTCCTCACTACTTTCGCTTCTCATGGTTTCCACCACTCTAACGAGCTTTCTCTTGGTTTTCCTCCGCTCTAACTTCGCTTTTCTTGGTTTTCCTCCGCTCTTACCCCTCTTCTCTTGGTTTTCCTCCGCTCTAACTTAGCTTTTCTTGGTTTTCCTCCTCTCTAATCCCGCTTTTCTTCTTTTCCTCCCTTCTAACCCCGCTTTTCTTGGTTTTCCTCTTCTCTAACTCCTCTTTTCTTGTTTTTCCTCAGCTCTAACTCTACTTTTCTTGGTTTTCATCCACTCTAACCCTGATTTTCTAGGTTTTCCTCCGCTCTAACTTTGCCTTTCTTGGTTTTCCTCCGCTCTAACTTCGCCTTTCTTGGTTTTCCTCCACTCTAAGCCCATTTTCTTGGTTTTCCTCTTCTCTAACTCCGCTTTTCTTGGTTTTCATCCGCTCTAACTGCGCTTTTCTTGGTTTTCCTATGCTCTAACCCCGCTTTTCTTGGTTCTCCTCCGCTCTAGCCCCGCTTTTCTTGATTTTCCTCCGCTATAACCCAGCTTTTCTTTGTTTTCCTCTGCTCTAACCACGCTTTTCTTGGTTTTGCTCCGCTCTAACCTTGCTTTTCATAGTTTCCCTCCACTCTAACTTAGCTTTTCTTGATTTTCCTCCACTCTAATCCCGCTTTTCTTGGTTTTCCTTAGCTCTAACCCCGCTTTTCTTGGTTTTCCTTCGCTCTAACCCCGCTTCTCTTGGTCTTCCTCCTATCTAAATTCGCTTTTCTTGGATTTCCTCCACTGTAACCCCACTTTTCTTGGTTTTCCTTTGCTCTAACTTGGCATTTCCTAGTTTTCCTGCACACAAAACCCGTTTTTCTTAATTTTCCTCCACACTAGCCCTGCTTTTGTTTTGGTTTAACTCCGCCCTAACCTTGCTTTTTTTGGTTTTCCTCCGCTCTAGCCCAGCTTTTCTTGATTTTCCTCTGCTCTAACCTTGTTTTCATTGATTTCCTCCGCTCTGACCCCGCTTTTCTTGGTTTTCCTCCGCTCTAACCACGCTTTTCATGGTTTTCTTCAGCTCTAACTTAGCTTTTCTTGGTTTTCCTCCGCTCTAACCCCGTTTTCATGGTTTTCCTCCGCTCTAAATTCGCTTTTCTTGGTTTTCCTCCACTCTAACTTTGTTTTTCTTGGTTTTCCTCCGCGCTAACTTCACTTATTTTCTTTTCCTCCGCTCTAACCTCGCTTTTCTTAGTTTTCCTCCGTTCTGACCCCGCTTTTCTTGCTTTTCCCCCGCTCTAACTCCGCTTTTCTTGGTGATCGTCCACTCTAACTTCGCTTTTCTGGGTTTTCCTCCGCTCTAACTTCGCTTTTCTTGGTTCTCCTCTGCTCTAACCCCGCTTTTCTTGGTTTTCCTCCGCTCTAACCCCGATTTTCTTGCTTTTCCTCCGCTCTAACCCTGCTTTTAATGGTTTTCCTCCACTCTAACCCCATTTTTCTTGGCTTTCCTCCTCACTACCTTCGCTTCTCATGGTTTCCACCGCTCTAACGAGCTTTCTCTTGGTTTTCCTCCGCTCTAACTTCGCTTTTCTTGGTTTTCCTCCGCTCTTACCCCTCTTCTCTTGGTTTTCCTCCACTCTAACTTCGGTTTTCTTGGTTTTCCTCCGCTCTAACCACGCTTTTCATGGTTTTCTTCAGCTCTAACTTAGCTTTTCTTGGTTTTCCTCCGCTCTAACCCCGTTTTCATGGTTTTCCTCCGCTCTAAATTCGCTTCTCTTGGTTTTCCTCCACTCTCACTTTGTTTTTCTTGGTTTTCCTCCGCGCTAACTTCACTTATTTTCTTTTCCTCCGCTCTAACCTCGCTTTTCTTAGTTTTCCTCCGTTCTGACCCCGCTTTTCTTGCTTTTCCCCCGCTCTAACTCCGCTTTTCTTGGTGATCGTCCACTCTAACTTCGCTTTTCTGGGTTTTCCTCCGCTCTAACTTCGCTTTTCTTGGTTCTCCTCTGCTCTAACCCCGCTTTTCTTGGTTTTCCTCCGCTCTTACCCCTCTTCTCTTGGTTTTCCTCCACTCTAACTTCGGTTTTCTTGGTTTTCCACCGCTCTAACCCCGCTTTTCTTGATTTTCCTCCCCTCTAACTTCGCTTTCCTTGGTTTTCCTCTGCTGTAACGTCGCTTTTCTTGGTTTTCCTCCGCTCTAACCGCTCATTTCTTGCTTTTCCTCTGCTCTAACCCCGCTTTTCTTGGTTTTCATCCGCTTTAACCCCGCTATTCTTGGTTTTCTTCTGCTCTAACCCCGCTTTTCTTGGTTTTCCTCCACCCTAACTTCGCTTTTCTTGGCTTTCCTCCACTCTAACTTCGCTTTTCTTGGTTTTCCTCCGTTCTATCCCCACTTTTTATGGTTTTCCTCCGCTCTAGCCCTGATTTTCTTGGTTTTCCTCCGCTCTAACTACGCTATTCTTTGTTTTCCTCCTCTCTAACCCCGCTTTTCTTGGTTTTCCTCCGCCCTAACTGTGCTTTTCTTGGTTTTCCTCCACTCTAACCCCTATTTTTATGGTTTTCCTTCGCTCTAGCCCTGATTTTCTTGTTTTTCCTCCGCTCTGACCTCGCTTTTCTTGGTTTTTCTCCGCTCTAACCCCACTTTTCTTTGTTTTCCGCTGCACTATCCAAGCTTTTTTTGGTTTTCCTCCGCTCTAACCCCGCTTTTCATGGTTTTCCTCTGCTGTTACCCTACTTTTCTTGGTTTTCCTCCGCTCTAACCCCGCCATTCTTGGTTTTCCTCCGCTCTAACCCCGCTTTTCTTGGTTTCCTCCACTCTAACTTTGCTATTCTTCGATTTCCTCCGCTCTAACATTGCTTTTCTTGGTTTTCCTCATCTCTTATCTCACTGTTCTTGGTTTTCCTCTGCTGTAACCCTACTTTTCTTACTTTTCCTCTGCTCTAGCCCCGCTTTTCTTGGTTTTCATCTGCTCTAACGTCTCTTTTCTTGGTTTATCTCCGCTCTGACCCCGCTTTTCTTGGTTTTCATCCGCTCTAATTTCGCTTTTCTTGGCTTTCCTCTGCTCTAACCCCGCCATTCTTGGTTTTCCTCCGCTCTTACCCCGCCTTTCTTTGTTTTCCTCCGCTCTAACTTCGCTATTCTTCGTTTTCCTCCGCTCTAACTTCACTTTTTTTGGTTTTCCTCCGCTCTAACCCCTCTTTTCTTGGTTTTCCTCCGCTCTAATCCCTCTTTTCTTGGTTTTCCTCTGATCCAACCCCGATTTTCTTAGTTTTCCTCCACTCTAACCCCGCTTTTCTTGGTTTTCCTCCGCTCTAACCTTGCCTTTCATGGTTTCCCTCCGCTCTAACTTAGCTTTTCTTGATTTTCCTCCGCTCTAACCCCTCTTTTCTTGGTTTTCCTCCGCTCTAACATCGCTTTTCTTGGTTTTCCTCATCTCTAATCTCCCTGTTCTTGGTTTTCCTCTGCTGTAACATAGCTTTTCTTGATTTTCCTCCTCTCTGACCCCGCTTTTCTGGGTTTTCCTCTGCTCTAACCCCTCTTTTCTTTGTTTACCTCCGCTCTAACCCCGCTTTTCTTGGTTTTCCTTTGGTCTAACTTGGCTTTTCTTGGTTTTCCTGCGCTCTAACCCCATTTTTTTGGTTTTCCTCCGCTCTAACCCCGCTTTTTTTTTGTTTTCCTCTATTCTAACCTTGCTTTTCTTGGTTTTCCTCCACTCTAGCCCAGCTTTTTTTGATTTTCCTCTGCTCTAACCTTGTTGTTTTGGTTTTCCTCCGCTCTAACTACGCTTTTCTTGGTTTTCCTCTGCTCCAACCCCGTTTTTCTTGGTTTTCCTCTGCTCTAACCCCGCATTTCTTAGTTTTCCTCCACTCTAGCCACGCTTTTCTTGGTTTTCCTCATCTCTAATCTCACTGTTCTTGGTTTTCCTCTGCTGTAACCCTACTTTTCTTGGTTTTCCTCCGCTCTAACCCCGCTTTTCTTGGTTTTCCTTCGCTCTAAGCCCGCCTTTCTTGGTTGTACTCCGCTCTAACTTCGATTTTCTTCTTTTTCCTCCACTCTATCCCCGCTTTTCTTGGTTTTCATCTGCTCTAACGTCTTTTTTCTTGGTTTACCTCCGCTCTGACCTCGCTTTTCTTGATTTTCCTCCGCTATAACCCCGTTTTCTTGGTTTTCCTATGCTCTAACCCCGCTTTTCTTGGTTCTCCTCCGCTGTAACCCCGCTTTTCTTGATTTTCCTCCGCTCTAACCCAGCTTTTCTTGGTTTTCCTCCGCTCTAACCACGCTTTTCTTGGTTTTGCTCCGCTCTAACCTTGCTTTTCATGGTTTCCCTCCGCTCTAACCCCGCTTTTCTTGGTTTTCCTCCGCTCTAAGGCCGCTTCTTTTGGTCTTCCTCCTATCTAAATTCGCTTTTCTTGGATTTCCTCCACTGTAACCCCACTTTTCTTGGTTTTCCTTTGCTCTAACTTGGCATTTCCTAGTTTTCCTGCGCACAAAACCCGTTTTTCTTAATTTTCCTCCGCTCTAGCCCTGCTTTTTTTTTGGTTTAACTCCGCCCTAACCTTGCTTTTTTTGGATTTCCTCCGCTCTACCCCAGCTTTTCTTGATTTTCCTCTGCTCTAATCTTGTTTTCATTGATTTCCTCCGCTCTGACCCCGCTTTTCTTGGCTTTCCTCCGCTCTAACCCCGTTTTCATGGTTTTCCTCCGCTCTAAATTCGCTTCTCTTGGTTTTCCTCCACTCTAACTTTGTTTTTCTTGGTTTTCCTCCGCGCTAACTTCACTTATTTTCTTTTCCTCTGCTCTAACCTCGCTTTTCTTAGTTTTCCTCCGTTCTGACTCCGCTTTTCTTGGTTTTCCCCCGCTCTAACTCCGCTTTTCTTGGTGTTCGTCCGCTCTAACCCAGCTTTTCTGGGTTTTCCTCCAATCTAACTTCGCTTTTCTTGGTTTTCCTCTGCTCTAACCCCGCTTTTCTTGGTTTTCCTCCGCTCTAACCCCAATTCTCTTGCTTTTCCTCCGCTCTAACCCTGCTTTTAATGGTTTTCCTCCACTCTAACCCCGTTTTCTCGGCTTTCCTCCTCACTACTTTCGCTTCTCATGGTTTCCACCACTCTAACGAGCTTTCTCTTGGTTTTCCTCCGCTCTAACTTCGCTTTTCTTGGTTTTCCTCCGCTCTTACCCCTCTTCTCTTGGTTTTCCTCCGCTCTAACTTAGCTTTTCTTGGTTTTCCTCCTCTCTAATCCCGCTTTTCTTCTTTTCCTCCCTTCTAACCCCGCTTTTCTTGGTTTTCCTCTTCTCTAACTCCTCTTTTCTTGTTTTTCCTCAGCTCTAACTCTACTTTTCTTGGTTTTCATCCACTCTAACCCTGATTTTCTAGGTTTTCCTCCGCTCTAACTTTGCCTTTCTTGGTTTTCCTCCGCTCTAACTTCGCCTTTCTTGGTTTTCCTCCACTCTAAGCCCATTTTCTTGGTTTTCCTCTTCTCTAACTCCGCTTTTCTTGGTTTTCATCCGCTCTAACTGCGCTTTTCTTGGTTTTCCTATGCTCTAACCCCGCTTTTCTTGGTTCTCCTCCGCTCTAGCCCCGCTTTTCTTGATTTTCCTCCGCTATAACCCAGCTTTTCTTTGTTTTCCTCTGCTCTAACCACGCTTTTCTTGGTTTTGCTCCGCTCTAACCTTGCTTTTCATAGTTTCCCTCCACTCTAACTTAGCTTTTCTTGATTTTCCTCCACTCTAATCCCGCTTTTCTTGGTTTTCCTTAGCTCTAACCCCGCTTTTCTTGGTTTTCCTTCGCTCTAACCCCGCTTCTCTTGGTCTTCCTCCTATCTAAATTCGCTTTTCTTGGATTTCCTCCACTGTAACCCCACTTTTCTTGGTTTTCCTTTGCTCTAACTTGGCATTTCCTAGTTTTCCTGCGCACAAAACCCGTTTTTCTTAATTTTCCTCCACACTAGCCCTGCTTTTGTTTTGGTTTAACTCCGCCCTAACCTTGCTTTTTTTGGTTTTCCTCCGCTCTAGCCCAGCTTTTCTTGATTTTCCTCTGCTCTAACCTTGTTTTCATTGATTTCCTCCGCTCTGACCCCGCTTTTCTTGGTTTTCCTCCGCTCTAACCACGCTTTTCATGGTTTTCTTCAGCTCTAACTTAGCTTTTCTTGGTTTTCCTCCGCTCTAACCCCGTTTTCATGGTTTTCCTCCGCTCTAAATTCGCTTTTCTTGGTTTTCCTCCACTCTAACTTTGTTTTTCTTGGTTTTCCTCCGCGCTAACTTCACTTATTTTCTTTTCCTCCGCTCTAACCTCGCTTTTCTTAGTTTTCCTCCGTTCTGACCCCGCTTTTCTTGCTTTTCCCCCGCTCTAACTCCGCTTTTCTTGGTGATCGTCCACTCTAACTTCGCTTTTCTGGGTTTTCCTCCGCTCTAACTTCGCTTTTCTTGGTTCTCCTCTGCTCTAACCCCGCTTTTCTTGGTTTTCCTCCGCTCTAACCCCGATTTTCTTGCTTTTCCTCCGCTCTAACCCTGCTTTTAATGGTTTTCCTCCACTCTAACCCCATTTTTCTTGGCTTTCCTCCTCACTACCTTCGCTTCTCATGGTTTCCACCGCTCTAACGAGCTTTCTCTTGGTTTTCCTCCGCTCTAACTTCGCTTTTCTTGGTTTTCCTCCGCTCTTACCCCTCTTCTCTTGGTTTTCCTCCACTCTAACTTCGGTTTTCTTGGTTTTCCTCCGCTCTAACCACGCTTTTCATGGTTTTCTTCAGCTCTAACTTAGCTTTTCTTGGTTTTCCTCCGCTCTAACCCCGTTTTCATGGTTTTCCTCCGCTCTAAATTCGCTTCTCTTGGTTTTCCTCCACTCTCACTTTGTTTTTCTTGGTTTTCCTCCGCGCTAACTTCACTTATTTTCTTTTCCTCCGCTCTAACCTCGCTTTTCTTAGTTTTCCTCCGTTCTGACCCCGCTTTTCTTGCTTTTCCCCCGCTCTAACTCCGCTTTTCTTGGTGATCGTCCACTCTAACTTCGCTTTTCTGGGTTTTCCTCCGCTCTAACTTCGCTTTTCTTGGTTCTCCTCTGCTCTAACCCCGCTTTTCTTGGTTTTCCTCCGCTCTTACCCCTCTTCTCTTGGTTTTCCTCCACTCTAACTTCGGTTTTCTTGGTTTTCCACCGCTCTAACCCCGCTTTTCTTGATTTTCCTCCCCTCTAACTTCGCTTTCCTTGGTTTTCCTCTGCTGTAACGTCGCTTTTCTTGGTTTTCCTCCGCTCTAACCGCTCATTTCTTGCTTTTCCTCTGCTCTAACCCCGCTTTTCTTGGTTTTCATCCGCTTTAACCCCGCTATTCTTGGTTTTCTTCTGCTCTAACCCCGCTTTTCTTGGTTTTCCTCCACCCTAACTTCGCTTTTCTTGGCTTTCCTCCACTCTAACTTCGCTTTTCTTGGTTTTCCTCCGTTCTATCCCCACTTTTTATGGTTTTCCTCCGCTCTAGCCCTGATTTTCTTGGTTTTCCTCCGCTCTAACTACGCTATTCTTTGTTTTCCTCCTCTCTAACCCCGCTTTTCTTGGTTTTCCTCCGCCCTAACTGTGCTTTTCTTGGTTTTCCTCCACTCTAACCCCTATTTTTATGGTTTTCCTTCGCTCTAGCCCTGATTTTCTTGTTTTTCCTCCGCTCTGACCTCGCTTTTCTTGGTTTTTCTCCGCTCTAACCCCACTTTTCTTTGTTTGCCGCTGCACTATCCAAGCTTTTTTTGGTTTTCCTCCGCTCTAACCCCGCTTTTCATGGTTTTCCTCTGCTGTTACCCTACTTTTCTTGGTTTTCCTCCGCTCTAACCCCGCCATTCTTGGTTTTCCTCCGCTCTAACCCCGCTTTTCTTGGTTTCCTCCACTCTAACTTTGCTATTCTTCGATTTCCTCCGCTCTAACATTGCTTTTCTTGGTTTTCCTCATCTCTTATCTCACTGTTCTTGGTTTTCCTCTGCTGTAACCCTACTTTTCTTACTTTTCCTCTGCTCTAGCCCCGCTTTTCTTGGTTTTCATCTGCTCTAACGTCTCTTTTCTTGGTTTATCTCCGCTCTGACCCCGCTTTTCTTGGTTTTCATCCGCTCTAATTTCGCTTTTCTTGGCTTTCCTCTGCTCTAACCCCGCCATTCTTGGTTTTCCTCCGCTCTTACCCCGCCTTTCTTTGTTTTCCTCCGCTCTAACTTCGCTATTCTTCGTTTTCCTCCGCTCTAACTTCACTTTTTTTGGCTTTCCTCCGCTCTAACCCCTCTTTTCTTGGTTTTCCTCCGCTCTAATCCCGCTTTTCTTGGTTTTCCTCTGATCCAACCCCGATTTTCTTAGTTTTCCTCCACTCTAACCCCGCTTTTCTTGGTTTTCCTCCGCTCTAACCTTGCCTTTCATGGTTTCCCTCCGCTCTAACTTAGCTTTTCTTGATTTTCCTCCGCTCTAACCCCTCTTTTCTTGGTTTTCCTCCGCTCTAACATCGCTTTTCTTGGTTTTCCTCATCTCTAATCTCCCTGTTCTTGGTTTTCCTCTGCTGTAACATAGCTTTTCTTGATTTTCCTCCTCTCTGACCCCGCTTTTCTGGGTTTTCCTCTGCTCTAACCCCTCTTTTCTTTGTTTACCTCCGCTCTAACCCCGCTTTTCTTGGTTTTCCTTTGGTCTAACTTGGCTTTTCTTGGTTTTCCTGCGCTCTAACCCCATTTTTTTGGTTTTCCTCCGCTCTAACCCCGCTTTTTTTTTGTTTTCCTCTATTCTAACCTTGCTTTTCTTGGTTTTCCTCCACTCTAGCCCAGCTTTTTTTGATTTTCCTCTGCTCTAACCTTGTTGTTTTGGTTTTCCTCCGCTCTAACTACGCTTTTCTTGGTTTTCCTCTGCTCCAACCCCGTTTTTCTTGGTTTTCCTCTGCTCTAACCCCGCATTTCTTAGTTTTCCTCCACTCTAGCCACGCTTTTCTTGGTTTTCCTCATCTCTAATCTCACTGTTCTTGGTTTTCCTCTGCTGTAACCCTACTTTTCTTGGTTTTCCTCCGCTCTAACCCCGCTTTTCTTGGTTTTCCTTCGCTCTAAGCCCGCCTTTCTTGGTTGTACTCCGCTCTAACTTCGATTTTCTTCTTTTTCCTCCACTCTATCCCCGCTTTTCTTGGTTTTCATCTGCTCTAACGTCTTTTTTCTTGGTTTACCTCCGCTCTGACCTCGCTTTTCTTGATTTTCCTCCGCTATAACCCCGTTTTCTTGGTTTTCCTATGCTCTAACCCCGCTTTTCTTGGTTCTCCTCCGCTGTAACCCCGCTTTTCTTGATTTTCCTCCGCTCTAACCCAGCTTTTCTTGGTTTTCCTCCGCTCTAACCACGCTTTTCTTGGTTTTGCTCCGCTCTAACCTTGCTTTTCATGGTTTCCCTCCGCTCTAACCCCGCTTTTCTTGGTTTTCCTCCGCTCTAAGGCCGCTTCTTTTGGTCTTCCTCCTATCTAAATTCGCTTTTCTTGGATTTCCTCCACTGTAACCCCACTTTTCTTGGTTTTCCTTTGCTCTAACTTGGCATTTCCTAGTTTTCCTGCGCACAAAACCCGTTTTTCTTAATTTTCCTCCGCTCTAGCCCTGCTTTTTTTTTTGGTTTAACTCCGCCCTAACCTTGCTTTTTTTGGATTTCCTCCGCTCTACCCCAGCTTTTCTTGATTTTCCTCTGCTCTAATCTTGTTTTCATTGATTTCCTCCGCTCTGACCCCGCTTTTCTTGGCTTTCCTCCGCTCTAACCCCGTTTTCATGGTTTTCCTCCGCTCTAAATTCGCTTCTCTTGGTTTTCCTCCACTCTAACTTTGTTTTTCTTGGTTTTCCTCCGCGCTAACTTCACTTATTTTCTTTTCCTCTGCTCTAACCTCGCTTTTCTTAGTTTTCCTCCGTTCTGACCCCGCTTTTCTTGGTTTTCCCCCGCTCTAACTCCGCTTTTCTTGGTGTTCGTCCGCTCTAACCCAGCTTTTCTGGGTTTTCCTCCAATCTAACTTCGCTTTTCTTGGTTTTCCTCTGCTCTAACCCCGCTTTTCTTGGTTTTCCTCCGCTCTAACCCCAATTCTCTTGCTTTTCCTCCGCTCTAACCCTGCTTTTAATGGTTTTCCTCCACTCTAACCCCGTTTTCTTGGCTTTCCTCCTCACTACTTTCGCTTCTCATGGTTTCCACCACTCTAACGAGCTTTCTCTTGGTTTTCCTCCGCTCTAACTTCGCTTTTCTTGGTTTTCCTCCGCTCTTACCCCTCTTCTCTTGGTTTTCCTCCGCTCTAACTTAGCTTTTCTTGGTTTTCCTCCTCTCTAATCCCGCTTTTCTTGGTTTTCCTCCCTTCTAACCCCGCTTTTCTTGGTTTTCCTCTTCTCTAACTCCTCTTTTCTTGGTTTTCCTCAGCTCTAACTCTACTTTTCTTGGTTTTCATCCACTCTAACCCTGATTTTCTATGTTTTCCTCTGCTCTAACTTTGCCTTTCTTAGTTTTCCTCCGCTCTAACTTCGCTTTTCTTGGTTTTCCTCCACTCTAAGCCCGCTTTTCTTGGTTTTCCTCTTCTCTAACTCCGCTTTTCTTGGTTTTCCTCCGATCTAACCCCGCTTTTCTTGGTTTTCATCCGCTCTAACCGCGCTTTTCTTGGTTTTCCTCTGCTCTAACCCCGCTTTTCTTGGTTTTCCTGCACTCTAACCATGCTTTTCTTCATTTTCCTCCGCTATAACCCCGTTTTCTTGGTTTTCCTATGCTCTAACCCCGCTTTTCTTGGTTCTCCTCCGCTCTAGCCCCGCTTTTCTTGATTTTCCTCCGCTCTAACCCAGCTTTTCTTGGTTTTCCTCCGCTCTAACCACGCTTTTCTTGGTTTTGCTCCGCTCTAACCTTGCTTTTCATGGTTTCCCTCCGCTCTAACTTAGCTTTTCTTGATTTTCCTCCACTCTAATCCCGCTTTTCTTGGTTTTCCTCCGCTCTAACCCCGCTTTTCTTGGTTTTCCTTCGCTCTAACCCCGCTTCTCTTGGTTTTCCTCCGCTCTAAGGCCGCTTCTCTTGGTCTTCCTCCTATCTAAATTCGCTTTTTTTGGATTTCCTCCACTGTAACCCCACTTTTCTTGGTTTTCCTTTGCTCTAACTTGGCATTTCCTAGTTTTCCTGCGCACAAGACCCGTTTTTCTTAATTTTCCTCCGCACTAGCCCTGCTTTTTTTTTGGTTTAACTCCGCCCTAACCTTGCTTTTTTTGGTTTTCCTCCGCTCTAGCCCCGCTTTTCTTGATTTTCCTCTGCTCTAACCTTGTTTTCATTGATTTCCTCCGCTCTGACCCCGCTTTTCTTGGTTTTCCTCCGCTCTAACCCCGTTTTCATGGTTTTCCTTTGCTCTAAATTCGCTTCTCTTGCTTTTCCTCCACTCTTACTTTGTTTTTCTTGGTTTTCCTCCGCGCTAACTTCACTTATTTTCTTTTCCTCCGCTCTAACCTCGCTTTTCTTAGTTTTCCTCCGTTCTGACCCCGCTTTTCTTGCTTTTCCCTTGCTCTAACTCCGCTTTTCTTGGTGTTCGTCCGCTCTAACCCAGCTTTTCTGGGTTTTCCTCCACTCTAACTTCGCTTTTCTTGGTTTTCCTCTGCTCTAACCCCGCTTTTCTTGGTTTTCCTCTGCTCTAACCCCGATTTTCTTGTTTTTCCTCCGCTCTAACCCTGCTTTTAATGGTTTTCCTCCACTCTAACCCCGTTTTCTTGGCTTTCCTCCTCACTACCTTCGCATCTCATGGTTTCCACCACTCTAACGAGCTTTCTCTTGGTTTTCCTCCGCTCTAACTTCGCTTTTCTTGGTTTTCCTCCGCTCTTACCCCTCTTCTCTTGGTTTTCCTCCGCTCTAACTTAGCTTTTCTTGATTTTCCTCCACTCTAATCCCGCTTTTCTTGGTTTTCCTTAGCTCTAACCCCGCTTTTCTTGGTTTTCCTTCGCTCTAACCCCGCTTTTCTTGGTTTTCTTCCGCTCTAAGGCCGCTTCTCTTGGTCTTCCTCCTATCTAAATTCGCTTTTCTTGGATTTCCTCCACTGTAACCCCACTTTTCTTGGTTTTCTTTTGCTCTAACTTGGCATTTCCTAGTATTCCTGCGCACAAAACCTGTTTTTCTTAATTTTCCTCCGCACTAGCCCTGCTTTTGTTTTGGTTTAACTCCGCCCTAACCTTGCTTTTTTTGGTTTTCCTCCGCTCTAGCCCAGCTTTTCTTGATTTTCCTCTGCTCTAACCTTATTTTCATTGATTTCCTCCGCTCTGACCCCGCTTTTCTTGGTTTTCCTCCGCTCTAACCACGCTTTTCATGGTTTTCTTCAGCTCTAACTTAGCTTTTCTTGGTTTTCCTCCGCTCTAACCCCGTTTTCATGGTTTTCCTCCGCTCTAAATTCGCTTCTCTTGGTTTTCCTCCACTCTAACTTTGTTTTTCTTGATTTTCCTCCGCGCTAACTTCACTTATTTTCTTTTCCTCCGCTCTAACCTCGCTTTTCTTAGTTTTCCTCCGTTCTGACCCCGCTTTTCTTGCTTTTCCCCCGCTCTAACTCCGCTTTTCTTGGTGATCGTCCACTCTAACTTCGCTTTTCTGGGTTTTCCTCCACTCTAACTTCGCTTTTCTTGGTTTTCCTCTGCTCTAACCCCGCTTTTCTTGGTTTTCCTCCGCTCTAACCCCGATTTTCTTGCTTTTCCTCCGCTCTAACCCTGCTTTTAATGGTTTTCCTCCACTCTAACCCCATTTTTCTTGGCTTTCCTCCTCACTACCTTCGCTTCTCATGGTTTCCACCGCTCTAACGAGCTTTCTCTTGGTTTTCCTCCGCTCTAACTTCGCTTTTCTTGGTTTTCCTCCGCTCTTACCCCTCTTCTCTTGGTTTTCCTCCACTCTAACTTCGGTTTTCTTGGTTTTCCTCCGCTCTAACCACGCTTTTCATGGTTTTCTTCAGCTCTAACTTAGCTTTTCTTGGTTTTCCTCCGCTCTAACCCTGTTTTCATGGTTTTCCTCCGCTCTAAATTCGCTTCTCTTGGTTTTCCTCCACTCAAACTTTGTTTTTCTTGGTTTTCCTCCGCGCTAACTTCACTTATTTTCTTTTCCTCCGCTCTAACCTCGCTTTTCTTAGTTTTCCTCCGTTCTGACCCCGCTTTTCTTGCTTTTCCCCCGCTCTAACTCCGCTTTTCTTGGTGTTCGTCCGCTCTAACTTCGCTTTTCTGGGTTTTCCTCCAATCTAACTTCGCTTTTCTTGGTTTTCCTCTGCTCTAACCCCGCTTTTCTTGGTTTTCCTCCGCTCTAACCCCGATTTTCTTGCTTTTCCTCCGCTCTAACCCTGCTTTTAATGGTTTTCCTCCACTCTAACCCCATTTTTCTTGGCTTTCCTCCTCACTACCTTCGCTTCTCATGGTTTCCACCGCTCTAACGAGCTTTCTCTTGGTTTTCCTCCGCTCTAACTTCGCTTTTCTTGGTTTTCCTCCGCTCTTACCCCTCTTCTCTTGGTTTTCCTCCACTCTAACTTCGGTTTTCTTGGTTTTCCACCGCTGTAACCCCGCTTTTCTTGGTTTTCCTCCGCTCTAAACTTGTTTTCGTGGTTTTCCTTAGCTCTAACCCCGCTTTTTTTCTTTTTCCTCCGCTCTAACTTCGCTTATGATTTTCCTCCGCTCTAACCACGCTTTTCTTGGTTTTCCTCTGCTCTAACTTAGTTTTCTTGGTTTTCCTCCGCTCTTACCTCGCTTTTCTTGCATTTCCTCCACTCTAACTTCGCTTTTCTTGGTTTTCCTCCGCTCTAATCCGGTTTTCTTGGTTTTCCTCCGCTCTAACTTTGCTTCTCTAGGATTTCCTGCGCTCTAACCCCGCTTCTCTTGAATTTCCTCCGCTCTAACCCCGCTTTACTTGGTTTTCCTCAACTCTAACCCCTCTTTTCCTGGTTTTCCTCCGCCCTAACTCCGCTTTCCTTGGTTATCCTCTGCTCTAACCTCGCTTTTCTTCGTTTTCCTCTACTCTAACCTTGCTTTTCTTGGTTTTCCTCTGCTCTAACCCCGCTTTTCTTGGTTTTCCTCCGCTCTAACTTGGCTTTTCTTGGTTATCCTCTGTTATAACCTCGCTTTTCTTGGATTTCCTTTGCTCTAACTTCGCTTCTCTAGGATTTCCTCCGCACTATCCCCGCTTTACTTGGTTATCCTCCGCACTAACTTCGCTGTTCTTGGTTTTCCTCTGCTCTAACCTTGCTTTTCTTGGTTTTCCTCCACTCTAACACTTTTTTTCTTGGTTTTCCTCGCTCTAAATTCGCTTTTCTTGGTTTTCCTCTGCTCAAACCTCGCTTCTCTTGGTTTTCCTCCGTTCTAACCCCAGTTTCTTGGTTTTCCTCCGCTCTAACCCAGCTTTTCTTGGTTTTACTTCGGTCTAACCTCACTTTTCTTGATTTTCCTCCCCTCTAACTTCGCTTTCCTTGGTTTTCCTCTGCTGTAACGTCGCTTTTCTTGGTTTTCCTCCGCTCTAACCGCTCTTTTCTTGCTTTTCCTCTGCTCTAACCCCGCTTTTCTTGGTTTTCATCCGCTTTAACCCCGCTATTCTTGGTTTTCTTCTGCTCTAACCCCGCTTTTCTTGGTTTTCCTCCACCCTAACTTCGCTTTTCTTGGCTTTCCTCCACTCTAACTTCGCTTTTCTTGGTTTTCCTCCGTTCTATCCCCACTTTTTATGGTTTTCCTCCGCTCTAGCCCTGATTTTCTTGGTTTTCCTCCGCTCTAACTACGCTATTCTTGGTTTTCCTCCTCTCTAACCCCGCTTTTCTTGGTTTTCCTCCGCCCTAACTGTGCTTTTCTTGGTTTTCCTCCACTCTAACCCCTATTTTTATGGTTTTCCTTCGCTCTAGCCCCGATTTTCTTGTTTTTCCTCCGCTCTAACTTCGCTATTCTTGGTTTTCCTCTGCTCTAACCTCGCTTTTTTTTGTTTTCCTCCGCTTAACCCCGCTTTTCCTGGTTTTCCGCCGCTCTAACCCCGCTTTTCTTAGGTTTCCTTGGCTCTAACCCTGCTTTTCTTGATTTATCTACGCTCTAACCCTGCTTTTCTTGCTTTCCCTCCACTCTAACTTCGTTTTCTAGGTTTTCCTCTGGTCTAACCCCGCTTCTCTTTGTTTTCCTCTGCTCTAACCCTGCTTTTCTTGGATTTCCTCCTCTCTAACTTCGCTTTCCACGTTTTCCTGCACTCTAACCCCGCTTTTCTTGGTTTTCCTTTGATCTAACCACGTTTTTCTTTGTTTTCCTCCGCTCTTACTTCTCTTTTCTTGGATTTCCTCCGCTCTAACCCCGCTTTTCTTGGTTTTCCTCCCATATAACGCAGATTTTCTTCGTTTTCCTCCGCTCTTACTTCGCTTTTCTTTGTTTTCCTCCGCACTAACCCAGCATCTCTGGGTTTTTCTTCGTTCCAACTTCGCTATTCTTGGTTTTCTTTCGCTCTAACTCTATTTTTCTTGGTTTTCATCCACACTAACTTCGCTTTTCTTTGTTTTACTTTGCTCTAACCCCGCCTGTCACGGAGTTCTCTCTAGAGCTCACTCCAGGACAGTGAGCACAAACCCGGGGCAGCCCGAACAAAAGCCCCCCTCTTTTCTCTAGCGGCCCGGCGGCGTGGCCCGGCGCGGCCCGGCCACGTGCGTTTAGGGAGACGGGGAAGGGAAGGGAGATTGCAATTAGGTCTAACAAAAAAAAATGAGGGAGGAAAAAGGTGATCTGAGATCGAATGGCAGTTTAATAACCTAATAACACTAAACAACAACAAGAGAGTCTCAACAAAGAGAATACCAAGTCCCAAATCTCACCGATGGAGCTGTGGAAGGCAGGAAGGTCTGACCACGTTGTCTCCTCGCAGGGAGCCGGTCCAGCAACGCCGTCCCCTTCCTCACTTCCCTTCCGGTGCCCCACCCCACATGTCCATTAAGGCAGTTCACAGAAAAAAAAACTTGTCCCCTTTACTCCCATTATTAGCATGGTGTTCTGATGTGGAATACCAACACCAACCAAATTGCAAAACCATAACACCGCCTTTCTTGGTTTTCCTCCGACCTAACCTTTTTTTTTCTTGGTTTTCCTCCGCACTAGCCCCACTTCTCTTGGTTTTCCTTTGTTCTAACCCCGCTTTTCCTTGGTTTCCTCCACTCTAACTTTGCTTCTCATGGTTTTCCTCTGCTCTAACCCCGCTTTTCTTGGTTTTCCTCCGCTCTAACCCCGCATTTCTGGGTTTTTCTCCGCTCTAACTTCGCTTTTCTTGGTTTTCCTCCGCTCTAACCCCGCTTTTCTTGGTTTTCCACGTTTCTAACCCCGCCTTTCTTGGTTTTCCTCCGCTCCAACCTAGCTTTTCTTGGATTTCCTCTGCTCCAACGCCGCTTTTCTTGGTTTTCCTCTGCTCTAACCCCGCTTTTCTTGGTTTTCCTCTGCTCTAACCCCGATTTTCTTGCTTTTCCTCCGCTCTAACCCTGCTTTTAATGGTTTTCCTCCACTCTAACCCCGTTTTCTTGGCTTTCCTCCTCACTACCTTCGCATCTCATGGTTTCCACCACTCTAACGAGCTTTCTCTTGGTTTTCCTCCGCTCTAACTTCGCTTTTCTTGGTTTTCCTCCGCTCTTACCCCTCTTCCCTTGGTTTTCCTCCGCTCTAACTTAGCTTTTCTTGGTTTTCCTCCTCTCTAATCCCGCTTTTCTTCTTTTCCTCCCTTCTAACCCCGCTTTTCTTGGTTTTCCTCTTCTCTAACTCCTCTTTTCTTGGTTTTCCTCAGCTCTAACTCTACTTTTCTTGGTTTTCATCCACTCTAACCCTGATTTTCTAGGTTTTCCTCCGCTCTAACTTTGCCTTTCTTGGTTTTCCTCCGCTCTAACTTCGCCTTTCTTGGTTTTCCTCCACTCTAAGCCCATTTTTTTGGTTTTCCTCTTCTCTAACTCCGCTTTTCTTGGTTTTCCTCCGATCTAACCCCGCTTTTCTTGGTTTTCATCCGCTCTAACTGCGCTTTTCTTGGTTTTCCTATGCTCTAACCCCGCTTTTCTTGGTTCTCCTCCGCTCTAGCCCCGCTTTTCTTGATTTTCCTCCGCTATAACCCAGCTTTTCTTTGTTTTCCTCTGCTCTAACCACACTTTTCTTGGTTTTGTTCCGCTCTAACCTTGCTTTTCATAGTTTCCCTCCGCTCTAACTTAGCTTTTCTTGATTTTCCTCCACTCTAATCCCGCTTTTCTTGGTTTTCCTTAGCTCTAACCCCGCTTTTCTTGGTTTTCCTTCGCTCTAACCCCGCTTTTCTTGGTTTTCTTCCGCTCTAAGGCCGCTTCTCTTGGTCTTCCTCCTATCTAAATTCGCTTTTCTTGGATTTCCTCCACTGTAACCCCACTTTTCTTGGTTTTCCTTTGCTCTAACTTGGCATTTCCTAGTTTTCCTGCGCACAAAACCTGTTTTTCTTAATTTTCCTCCGCACTAGCCCTGCTTTTGTTTTGGTTTAACTCCGCCCTAACCTTGCTTTTTTTGGTTTTCCTCCGCTCTAGCCCAGCTTTTCTTGATTTTCCTCTGCTAAAACCTTGTTTTCATTGATTTCCTCCGCTCTGACCCCGCTTTTCTTGGTTTTCCTCCGCTCTAACCACGCTTTTCTTGGTTTTCCTTCGGTCTAACCTCGCTTTTCTTGATTTTCCTCCCCTCTAACTTCGCTTTCCTTGGTTTTCCTCTGCTGTAATGTCGCTTTTCTTGGTTTTCCTCCGCTCTAACCGCTCTTTTCTTGCTTTTCCTCTGCTCTAACCCCGCTTTTCTTGGTTTTCATCCGCTTTAACCCCGCTATTCTTGGTTTTCTTCTGCTCTAACCCCGCTTTTCTTGGTTTTCCTCCACCCTAACTTCGCTTTTCTTGGCTTTCCTCCACTCTAACTTCGCTTTTCTTGGTTTTCCTCCATTCTATCCCCACTTTTTATGGTTTTCCTCCGCTCTAGCCCTGATTTTCTTGGTTTTCCTCCGCTCTAACTACGCTATTCTTGGTTTTCCTCCTCTCTAACCCCGCTTTTCTTGGTTTTCCTCCGCCCTAACTGTGCTTTTCTTGGTTTTCCTCCACTCTAACCCCTATTTTTATGGTTTTCCATAGCTCTAGCCCTGATTTTCTTGTTTTGGTTTAACTCCGCCCTAACCTTGCTTTTTTTGGTTTTCCTCCACTCTAGCCCAGCTTTTCTTGATTTTCCTCTGCTCTAACCTTGTTTTCATTGATTTCCTCCGCTCTGACCCCGCTTTTCTTGGTTTTCCTCCGCTCTAACCACGCTTTTCATGGTTTTCTTCAGCTCTAACTTAGCTTTTCTTGGTTTTCCTCCGCTCTAACCCCGTTTTCATGGTTTTCCTCCGCTCTAAATTCGCTTCTCTTGGTTTTCCTCCACTCTAACTTTGTTTTTCTTGGTTTTCCTCCGCGCTAACTTCACTTATTTTCTTTTCCTCCGCTCTAACCTCGCTTTTCTTAGTTTTCCTCCGTTCTGACCCCGCTTTTCTTGCTTTTCCCCCGCTCTAACTCCGCTTTTCTTGGTGATCGTCCACTCTAACTTCGCTTTTCTTGGTTTTCCTCTGCTCTAACCCCGCTTTTCTTGGTTTTCCTCCGCTCTTACCCCGATTTTCTTGCTTTTCCTCCGCTCTAACCCTGCTTTTAATGGTTTTCCTCCACTCTAACCCCATTTTTCTTGGCTTTCCTCCTCACTACCTTCGCTTCTCATGGTTTCCACCGCTCTAACGAGCTTTCTCTTGGTTTTCCTCCGCTCTAACTTCGCTTTTCTTGGTTTTCCTCCGCTCTTACCCCTCTTCTCTTGGTTTTCCTCCACTCTAACTTCGGTTTTCTTGGTTTTCCTCCGCTCTAACCACGCTTTTCATGGTTTTCTTCAGCTCTAACTTAGCTTTTCTTGGTTTTCCTCCGCTCTAACCCCGTTTTCATGGTTTTCCTCCGCTCTAAATTCGCTTCTCTTGGTTTTCCTCCACTCTAACTTTGTTTTTCTTGGTTTTCCTCCGCGCTAACTTCACTTATTTTCTTTTCCTCCGCTCTAACCTCGCTTTTCTTAGTTTTCCTCCGTTCTGACCCCGCTTTTCTTGCTTTTCCCCCGCTCTAACTCCGCTTTTCTTGGTGTTCGTCCGCTCTAACTTCGCTTTTCTGGGTTTTCCTCCGATCTAACTTCGCTTTTCTTGGTTTTCCTCTGCTCTAACCCCGCTTTTCTTGGTTTTCCTCCGCTCTAACCCCGATTTTCTTGCTTTTCCTCCGCTCTAACCCTGCTTTTAATGGTTTTCCTCCACTCTAACTCCATTTTTCTTGGCTTTCCTCCTCACTACCTTCGCTTCTCATGGTTTACACCGCTCTAACGAGCTTTCTCTTGGTTTTCCTCCGCTCTAACTTCGCTTTTCTTGGTTTTCCTCCGCTCTTACCCCTCTTCTCTTGGTTTTCCTCCACTCTAACTTAGCTTTTCTTGGTTTTCCTCCGCTCTAACCCCGTTTTCATGGTTTTCCTCCGCTCTAAATTCGCTTCTCTTGGTTTTCCTCCACTCTAACTTTGTTTTTCTTGGTTTTCCTCCGCGCTAACTTCACTTGTTTTCTTTTCCTCCGCTCTAACCTCGCTTTTCTTAGTTTTCCTCCGTTCTGACCCCGCTTTTCTTGCTTTTCCCCCGCTCTAACTCCGCTTTTCTTGGTGATCGTCCACTCTAACTTCGCTTTTCTTGGTTTTCCTCTGCTCTAACCCCGCTTTTCTTGGTTTTCCTCCGCTCTTACCCCGATTTTCTTGCTTTTCCTCCGCTCTAACCCTGCTTTTAATGGTTTTCCTCCACTCTAACCCCATTTTTCTTGGCTTTCCTCCTCACTACCTTCGCTTCTCATGGTTTCCACCGCTCTAACGAGCTTTCTCTTGGTTTTCCTCCGCTCTAACTTCGCTTTTCTTGGTTTTCCTCCGCTCTTACCCCTCTTCTCTTGGTTTTCCTCCACTCTAACTTCGGTTTTCTTGGTTTTCCTCCGCTCTAACCACG
The DNA here is from genome assembly GCF_054131305.1 of Coturnix japonica. Taxonomy (NCBI): domain Eukaryota; kingdom Metazoa; phylum Chordata; class Aves; order Galliformes; family Phasianidae; genus Coturnix; species Coturnix japonica. The sequence continues at coordinate 2,053,674 of NC_140666.1, read as the reverse complement.
CTTTTCATGGTTTTCTTCAGCTCTAACTTAGCTTTTCTTGGTTTTCCTCCGCTCTAACCCCGTTTTCATGGTTTTCCTCCGCTCTAAATTCGCTTCTCTTGGTTTTCCTCCACTCTAACTTTGTTTTTCTTGGTTTTCCTCCGCGCTAACTTCACTTATTTTCTTTTCCTCCGCTCTAACCTCGCTTTTCTTAGTTTTCCTCCGTTCTGACCCCGCTTTTCTTGCTTTTCCCCCGCTCTAACTCCGCTTTTCTTGGTGTTCGTCCGCTCTAACTTCGCTTTTCTGGGTTTTCCTCCGATCTAACTTCGCTTTTCTTGGTTTTCCTCTGCTCTAACCCCGCTTTTCTTGGTTTTCCTCCGCTCTAACCCCGATTTTCTTGCTTTTCCTCCGCTCTAACCCTGCTTTTAATGGTTTTCCTCCACTCTAACTCCATTTTTCGTGGCTTTCCTCCTCACTACCTTCGCTTCTCATGGTTTACACCGCTCTAACGAGCTTTCTCTTGGTTTTCCTCCGCTCTAACTTCGCTTTTCTTGGTTTTCCTCCGCTCTTACCCCTCTTCTCTTGGTTTTCCTCCACTCTAACTTCGGTTTTCTTGGTTTTCCACCGCTCTAACCCCGCTTTTCTTGGTTTTCCTCCGCTCTAAACTTGTTTTCGTGGTTTTCCTTAGCTCTAACCCCGCTTTTTTTCTTTTTCCTCCGCTCTAACTTCGCTTATGTTTTTCCTCCGCTCTAACCACGATTTTCTTGGTTTTCCTCTGCTCTAACTTAGTTTTCTTGGTTTTCCTCCGCTCTTACCTCGCTTTTCTTGCATTTCCTCCACTCTAACTTCGCTTTTCTTGGTTTTCCTCCGCTCTAATCCGGTTTTCTTGGTTTTCCTCCGCTCTAACTTCGCTTCTCTAGGATTTCCTGCGCTCTAACCCCGCTTCTCTTGAATTTCCTCCGCTCTAACCCCGCTTTACTTGGTTTTCCTCAACTCTAACCCCTCTTTTCCTGGTTTTCCTCCGCCCTAACTCCGCTTTCCTTGGTTATCCTCTGCTCTAACCTCGCTTTTCTTCGTTTTCCTCTACTCTAACCTTGCTTTTCTTGGTTTTCCTCTGCTCTAACCCCGCTTTTCTTGGTTTTCCTCCGCTCTAACTCGGCTTTTCTTGGTTATCCTCTGCTATAACCTCGCTTTTCTTGGATTTCCTTTGCTCTAACTTCGCTTCTCTAGGATTTCCTCCGCACTATCCCCGCTTTACTTGGTTATCCTCCGCACTAACTTCGCTGTTCTTGGTTTTCCTCTGCTCTAACCTTGCTTTTCTTGGTTTTCCTCCGCTCTAACACTTTTTTTCTTGGTTTTCCTCGCTCTAAATTCGCTTTTCTTGGTTTTCCTCTGCTCAAACCTCGCTTCTCTTGGTTTTCCTCCGTTCTAACCCCAGTTTCTTGGTTTTCCTCCGCTCAAACCCAGCTTTTCTTGGTTTTCCTTCGGTCTAACCTCGCTTTTCTTGATTTTCCTCCCCTCTAACTTCGCTTTCCTTGGTTTTCCTCTGCTGTAACGTCGCTTTTCTTGGTTTTCCTCCGCTCTAACCGCTCTTTTCTTGCTTTTCCTCTGCTCTAACCCCGCTTTTCTTGGTTTTCATCCGCTTTAACCCCGCTATTCTTGGTTTTCTTCTGCTCTAACCCCGCTTTTCTTGGCTTTCCTCCACTCTAACTTCGCTTTTCTTGGTTTTCCTCCGTTCTATCCCCACTTTTTATGGTTTTCCTCCGCTCTAGCCCTGATTTTCTTGGTTTTCCTCCGCTCTAACTACGCTATTCTTGGTTTTCCTCCTCTCTAACCCCGCTTTTCTTGGTTTTCCTCCGCCCTAACTGTGCTTTTCTTGGTTTTCCTCCACTCTAACCCCTATTTTTATGGTTTTCCTTCGCTCTAGCCCTGATTTTCTTGTTTTTCCTCCGCTCTAACTTCGCTATTCTTGGTTTTCCTCTGCTCTAACCTCGCTTTTTTTTGTTTTCCTCCGCTTAACCCCGCTTTTCCTGCTTTTCCGCCGCTCTAACCCCGCTTTTCTTAGGTTTCCTTGGCTCTAACCCTGCTTTTCTTGATTTATCTACGCTCTAACCCTGCTTTTCTTGCTTTCCCTCCACTCTAACTTCGTTTTCTAGGTTTTCCTCTGGTCTAACCCCGCTTCTCTTTGTTTTCCTCTGCTCTAACCCTGCTTTTCTTGGATTTCCTCCTCTCTAACTTCGCTTTCCACGTTTTCCTGCACTCTAACCCCGCTTTTCTTGGTTTTCCTTTGATCTAACCACATTTTTCTTTGTTTTCCTCCGCTCTTACTTCTCTTTTCTTGGATTTCCTCCGCTCTAACCCCGCTTTTCTTGGTTTTCCTCCCATATAACGCAAATTTTCTTCGTTTTCCTCCGCTCTTACTTTGCTTTTCTTTGTTTTCCTCCGCACTAACCCAGCATCTCTGGGTTTTTCTTCGCTCCAACTTCGCTATTCTTGGTTTTCTTTCGCTCTAACTCTATTTTTCTTGGTTTTCATCCACACTAACTTCGCTTTTCTTTGTTTTACTTTGCTCTAACCCCGCCTGTCACGGAGTTCTCTCTAGAGCTCACTCCAGGACAGTGAGCACAAACCCGGGGCAGCCCGAACAAAAGCCCCCCCCTTTTCTCTAGCGGCCCGGCGGCGTGGCCCGGCGCGGCCCGGCCACGTGCGTTTAGGGAGACGGGGAAGGGAAGGGAGATTGCAATTAGGTCTAACAAAAAAAAATGAGGGAGGAAAAAGGTGATCTGAGATCGAATGGCAGTTTAATAACCTAATAACACTAAACAACAACAAGAGAGTCTCAACAAAGAGAATACCAAGTCCCAAATCTCACCGATGGAGCTGTGGAAGGCAGGAAGGTCTGACCACGTTGTCTCCTCGCAGGGAGCCGGTCCAGCAACGCCGTCCCCTTCCTCACTTCCCTTCCGGTGCCCCACCCCACATGTCCATTAAGGCAGTTCACAGAAAAAAAAACTTGTCCCCTTTACTCCCATTATTAGCATGGTGTTCTGCTGTGGAATACCAACACCAACCAAATTGCAAAACCATAACACCGCCTTTCTTGGTTTTCCTCCGACCTAACCTTTTTTTTTCTTGGTTTTCCTCCGCACTAGCCCCACTTCTCTTGGTTTTCCTTTGTTCTAACCCCGCTTTTCCTTGGTTTCCTCCACTCTAACTTTGCTTCTCATGGTTTTCCTCTGCTCTAACCCCGCTTTTCTTGGTTTTCCTCCGCTCTAACCCCGCATTTCTGGGTTTTTCTCCGCTCTAACTTCGCTTTTCTTGGTTTTCCTCCGCTCTAACCCCGCTTTTCTTGGTTTTCCACGTTTCTAACCCCGCCTTTCTTGGTTTTCCTCCGCTCCAACCTAGCTTTTATTGGATTTCCTCTGCTCCAACGCCGCTTTTCTTGGTTTTCCTCTGCTCTAAACCCGCTTTTCATGGTTTTCCTCCGGCCTAAGCTTTTTTTTCTTGGTATTCCTTCGCTCTAACTTCGCTTTTCCTGGTTTTCCTCCGCTCTCACTTTGATTCTCTTGGTTTTCCTCCGCTCTAACCCTTCTTTTCTTGGTGTTCCTCCGCACTAACTTCGCTTTTCCTGGTTTTCCTCTGATCTAACCTTGCTTTTCTTGGTTTTCCTCGGCTCTAACTTCGCTCTTCTTGGTTTTCCTCCGCTCTATACTTTGCTTTTCTTGGTTTTCCTCCGCTCTAATCCCGCTTTTCTTGGTTTTCCTCTGACCTAACCACATTTTTCTAGGTTTTCCTCCACACTAACCCCGATTTTCTTGGTTTTCCTCTGCTCTAAATCCTCTTTTCTGGGTTTTGCTCCGCACTAACCCTGCTTCACTTGGTTTTCCTCTGCTCTAACCCCGCTTTTCTTGGTTTTCCTCTGCTCTAACTTAGCTTTTCTTGGTTTTCCTCCGCTCTAACCCCGCTTTTCTTGGTTTTTCTCCGCCCTAACTGTGCTTTTCTTGGTATTCCTCCACTCTAACCCCTATTTTTATGGTTTTCCTCTGCTCTAACCCCGCATTTCTGGGTTTTTCTCCGCTCTAACTTTGATTCTCTTGGTTTTCTTTCTCTCTAACCCCGTTTTTCTGGGTTTTCCTCCACACTAACCTCGCTTTTCTTGGTTTTCCTCCGCTATAACTTTGTTTTCCAAGTTTTCCTCCGCTCTAACCCCGCTTTTCTTGGTTTTCCTCCGCTCCAACCCCGCCTTTCTTGGTTTTCCTCCGCTCCAACGTCGCTTTTCTTGGTTTTATCCGCTCTAACCCCGCTTTTCTTGGTTTTCCTCCGCTCTCACTTTGATTCTCTTGGTTTTCCTCCGCTCTAACCCTTCTTTTGTTGGGTTTCCTCCGCACTAACTTTGCTTTTCCTGGTTTTCCTCTGCTCTAACCTTGCTTTTCTTGGTTTTCCTCCACTCTCACCCCGCTTTTCTTGGTTTTTCTCCGCTCTAACCTTGCTTTTCTTGGTTTTCCTCCACTCTCACCCCGCTTTTCTTGGTTTTCCTCCACTCTAACTTCGCTTTTCTTGGTTTTCCTTCGCTCTAATCCTGCTTTTTTTGGTTTTCCTCTGACCTAACCCCCTTTTTCTGGGTTTTCCTCTGCTCTAACGTTGCTTCTCTTGGTTTTCATCCGCTCTAACTTCGCTTTTCTTGGTTTTCCTCCGCTCTAACCCCACTTTTCTTGGTTTTCCTCTGCTCTAACCTCGATTTTCTTATTTTTCCTCCCCTCTAACTTCACTTTTCTTGGTTTTCGTTCGTTCTAACCCCGCTTTTTATGGTTTTCCTCCGCTCTAGCCCTGATTTTCTTGGTTTTCCTCTACTCTAACTTCGCTTTTCTTGGTTTTCCTCCGCTCTAACCGCTATTTTTATGGTTTTCCTCCGCTCTAGCCCTTATTTTCTTGTTTTTCCTCTGCCTTAACTTCGCTATGTTTGGTTTTCCTCTGCTCTAACCTCGCTTTTTTTTGTTTTCCTCTGTTCTAACCCCGCTTTTTATAGTTTTCCTCCGCTTTAGCCCTGATTTTCTTGGTTTTCCTCCGCTCTAACTTCGCTATTCTTGGTTTTCCTCCGCTCTAACCCCGCTTTTCTGGGTTTTCCTTTTCTCTAACACCACTTTTCTTGGTTTTCCTCCGCTCTAACCCTGCTTTTCTGGGTTTTCCTATTCTCTAACACCACTTTTCTTGGTTTTCCTCCGCTCTAACCCCGATTTTCTTGGTTTTCCTCTGCTCTAACTCTATTTTTCTTGGTTTTCATCCACACTAACTTCGCTTTTCTTTGTTTTACTCTGCTCTAACCCCGCCTTTCTTGGTTGTCCTCCGACCTAACCTTTTTTTTTCTTGGTTTTCCTCCGCACTAGCCCCACTTCTCTTGGTTTTCCTTTGTTCTAACCCCGCTTTTCCTTGGTTTCCTCCGCTCTAACTTTGCTTCTCATGGTTTTCCTCTGCTCTAACCCCGCTTTTCTTGGTTTTCCTCCGCTCTAACCCTGCATTTCTGGGATTTTCTCCGCTCTAACATCGCTTTTCTTGGTTTTCTTTCGCTCTAACCCCGTTTTTCTGGGTTTTCCTCCACACGAACCCCGCTTTTCTTGGTTTTCCTCCGCTCTAACCCCGCTTTTCTTGGTTTTCCACGGTTCTAACCCCGCCTTTCTTGGTTTTCCTCCGCTCCAACCTAGCTTTTCTTGGATTTCCCCCGCTCCAACGCCGCTTTTCTTGGTTTTCCTCCGCTCTAAACCCGCTTTTCATGGTTTTCCTCCGACCTAAGCTTTTTTTTCTTGGTATTCCTTTGCTCTAACTTCGCTTTTCCTGGTTTTCATCCGCTCTAACCCCGTTTTTCCTGGTTTTCCTCCGCTCTCACTTTGATTCTCTTGGTTTTCCTCCGCTCTAACCCTTCTTTTCTTGGTGTTCCTCCGCACTAACTTCGCTTTTCCTGGTTTTCCTCTGATCTAACCTTGCTTTTCTTGGTTTTCCTCGGCTCTAACTTCGCTCTTCTTGGTTTTCCTCCGCTCTATACTTTGCTTTTCTTGGTTTTCCTCCGCTCTAATCCCGCTTTTCTTGGTTTTCCTCTGACCTAACCACATTTTTCTAGGTTTTCCTCCACACTAACCCCGATTTTCTTGGTTTTCCTCTGCTCTAAATCCTCTTTTCTGGGTTTTGCTCCGCACTAACCCTGCTTCACTTGGTTTTCCTCTGCTCTAACCCCGCTTTTCTTGGTTTTCCTCTGCTCTAACTTAGCTTTTCTTGGTTTTCCTCCGCTCTAACCCCGCTTTTCTTGGTTTTTCTCCGCCCTAACTGTGCTTTTCTTGGTATTCCTCCACTCTAACCCCTATTTTTATGGTTTTCCTCTGCTCTAACCCCGCATTTCTGGGTTTTTCTCCGCTCTAACTTTGATTCTCTTGGTTTTCTTTCTCTCTAACCCCGTTTTTCTGGGTTTTCCTCCACACTAACCTCGCTTTTCTTGGTTTTCCTCCGCTCTAACTTTGTTTTCCAAGTTTTCCTCCGCTCTAACCCCGCTTTTCTTGGTTTTCCTCCGCTCCAACCCCGCCTTTCTTGGTTTTCCTCCGCTCCAACGTCGCTTTTCTTGGTTTTATCCGCTCTAACCCCGCTTTTCTTGGTTTTCCTCCGCTCTCACTTTGATTCTCTTGGTTTTCCTCCGCTCTAACCCTTCTTTTGTTGGGTTTCCTCCGCACTAACTTTGCTTTTCCTGGTTTTCCTCTGCTCTAACCTTGCTTTTCTTGGTTTTCCTCCACTCTCACCCCGCTTTTCTTGGTTTTTCTCCGCTCTAACCTTGCTTTTCTTGGTTTTCCTCCACTCTCACCCCGCTTTTCTTGGTTTTCCTCCACTCTAACTTCGCTTTTCTTGGTTTTCCTTCGCTCTAATCCTGCTTTTTTTGGTTTTCCTCTGACCTAACCCCCTTTTTCTGGGTTTTCCTCTGCTCTAACGTTGCTTCTCTTGGTTTTCATCCGCTCTAACTTCGCTTTTCTTGGTTTTCCTCCGCTCTAACCCCACTTTTCTTGGTTTTCCTCTGCTCTAACCTCGATTTTCTTATTTTTCCTCCCCTCTAACTTCACTTTTCTTGGTTTTCGTTCGTTCTAACCCCGCTTTTTATGGTTTTCCTCCGCTCTAGCCCTGATTTTCTTGGTTTTCCTCTACTCTAACTTCGCTTTTCTTGGTTTTCCTCCGCTCTAACCGCTATTTTTATGGTTTTCCTCCGCTCTAGCCCTTATTTTCTTGTTTTTCCTCTGCCTTAACTTCGCTATGTTTGGTTTTCCTCTGCTCTAACCTCGCTTTTTTTTGTTTTCCTCTGTTCTAACCCCGCTTTTTATAGTTTTCCTCCGCTTTAGCCCTGATTTTCTTGGTTTTCCTCCGCTCTAACTTCGCTATTCTTGGTTTTCCTCCGCTCTAACCCCGCTTTTCTGGGTTTTCCTTTTCTCTAACACCACTTTTCTTGGTTTTCCTCCGCTCTAACCCTGCTTTTCTGGGTTTTCCTATTCTCTAACACCACTTTTCTTGGTTTTCCTCCGCTCTAACCCCGATTTTCTTGGTTTTCCTCTGCTCTAACTCTATTTTTCTTGGTTTTCATCCACACTAACTTCGCTTTTCTTTGTTTTACTCTGCTCTAACCCCGCCTTTCTTGGTTGTCCTCCGACCTAACCTTTTTTTTTCTTGGTTTTCCTCCGCACTAGCCCCACTTCTCTTGGTTTTCCTTTGTTCTAACCCCGCTTTTCCTTGGTTTCCTCCGCTCTAACTTTGCTTCTCATGGTTTTCCTCTGCTCTAACCCTGCTTTTCTTGGTTTTCCTCCGCTCTAACCCTGCATTTCTGGGATTTTCTCCGCTCTAACTTCGCTTTTCTTGGTTTTCTTTCGCTCTAACCCCGTTTTTCTGGGTTTTCCTCCACACGAACCCCGCTTTTCTTGGTTTTCCTCCGCTCTAACCCCGCTTTTCTTGGTTTTCCACGGTTCTAACCCCGCCTTTCTTGGTTTTCCTCCGCTCCAACCTAGCTTTTCTTGGATTTCCCCCGCTCCAACGCCGCTTTTCTTGGTTTTCCTCCGCTCTAAACCCGCTTTTCATGGTTTTCCTCCGACCTAAGCTTTTTTTTCTTGGTATTCCTTTGCTCTAACTTCGCTTTTCCTGGTTTTCATCCGCTCTAACCCCGTTTTTCCTGGTTTTCCTCTGCTCTCACTTTGATTCTCTTGGTTTTCCTCCGCTCTAACCCTTCTTTTCTTGGTGTTCCTCCGCACTAACTTCGCTTTTCCTGGTTTTCCTCCGATCTAACCTTGCTTTTCTTGGTTTTCCTCGGCTCTAACTTCGCTCTTCTTGGTTTTCCTCCGCTCTATACTTTGCTTTTCTTGGTTTTCCTCCGCTCTAATCCCGCTTTTCTTGGTTTTCCTCTGACCTAACCCCCTTTTTCTAGGTTTTCCTCCACACTAACCCCGATTTTCTTGGTTTTCCTCTGCTCTAACTCCGCTTTTCTGGGTTTTGCTCCGCACTAACCCTCCTTCACTTGGTTTTCCTCTGCTCTAACCCCGCTTTTCTTGGTTTTCCTCTGCTCTAACTTAGCTTTTCTTGGTTTTCCTCAGCCCTAACTTCGCTTTTCTTGGTTTTCCTCTGCTCTAACCCCGCTTTTCTTGGTTTTCCTCTGCTCTAACCCCGCTTTTCTTGGATTTCCTCTGCTCTAACTTAGCTTTTCTTGGTTTTCCTCCGCTCCAACTTCGCTATTCTTGGTTTGTTTCCGCTCTAACCCCGCTTTTCTTGGTTTTTCTCCGCCCTAACTGTGCTTTTCTTGGTATTCCTCCACTCTAACCCCTATTTTTATGGTTTTCCTCTGCTCTAACCCCGCATTTCTGGGTTTTTCTCCTCTCTAACTTTGATTCTCTTGGTTTTCTTTCTCTCTAACCCCGTTTTTCTGGGTTTTCCTCCACACTAACCTCGCTTTTCTTGGTTTTCCTCCGCTCTAACTTTGTTTTCCAAGTTTTCCTCCGCTCTAACCCCGCTTTTCTTGGTTTTCCTCCGCTCCAACCCCGCCTTTCTTGGTTTTCCTCCGCTCCAACGTCGCTTTTCTTGGTTTTATCCGCTCTAACCCCGCTTTTCCTGGTTTTCCTTCGCTCTCACTTTGATTCTCTTGGTTTTCCTCCTCTCTAACCCTTCTGTTGTTGGGTTTCCTCCGCACTAACTTTGCTTTTCCTGGTTTTCCTCCGCTCTAACCTTGCTTTTCTTGGTTTTCCTCCACTCTCACCCCGTTTTTCTTGGTTTTCCTCCGCTCTAACCGTGCTTTTCTTGGTTTTCCTCCACTCTCACCCCGCTTTTCTTGGTTTTCCTCCAATCTAACTTCGCTTTTCTTGGTTTTCCTTCGCTCTAATCCTGCTTTTTTTGGTTTTCCTCTGACCTAACCCCCTTTTTCTGGGTTTTCCTCTGCTCTAACGTTGCTTCTCTTGGTTTTCATCCGCTCTAACTTCGCTTTTCTTGGTTTTCCTCCGCTCTAACCCCACTTTTCTTGGTTTTCCTCTGCTCTAACTTAGCTTTTCTTGGTTTTCCTCCCCTCTAACTTCACTTTTCTTGGTTTTCGTTCGTTCTAACCCCGCTTTTTATGGTTTTCCTCCGCTCCAGCCCTGATTTTCTTGGTTTTCCTCCACTCTAACTTCGCTTTTCTTGGTTTTCCTCCGCTCTAACCGCTATTTTTATGGTTTTCCTCCGCTCTAGCCCTGATTTTCTTGTTTTTCCTCCGCCTTAACTTCGCTATGTTTGGTTTTCCTCTGCTCTAACCTCGCTTTTTTTTTGTTTTCCTCTGTTCTAACGCCGCTTTTTATGGTTTTCCTCCGCTTTAGCCCTGATTTTCTTGGTTTTCCTCCGCTCTAACTTCGCTATTCTTGGTTTTCCTCCGCTCTAACCCCGCTTTTCTGGGTTTTCCTTTTCTCTAACACCACTTTTCTTGGTTTTCCTCCGCTCTAACCCTGCTTTTCTGGGTTTTCCTATTCTCTAACACCACTTTTCTTGGTTTTCCTCCGCTCTAACCCCGATTTTCTTGGTTTTCCTCTGCTCTAACTCTATTTTTCTTGGTTTTCATCCACACTAACTTCGCTTTTCTTTTACTCTGCTCTAACCCCGCCTTTCTTGGTTGTCCTCCGACCTAACCTTTTTTTTTCTTGGTTTTCCTCCGCACTAGGTCCACTTCTCTTGGTTTTCCTTTGTTCTAACCCCGCATTTCTGGGTTTTTCTCCGCTCTAACTTCGCTTTTCTTGGTTTTCTTTCACTCTAACCCCGTTTTTCTGGGTTTTCCTCCGCACTAACCCCGCTTTTCTTGGTTTTCCTCCACTCTAACCCCGCTTTTCCTGGTTTTCCTCCGCTCTCACTTTGATTCTCTTGGTTTTCCTCCGCTCTAACCCTTCTTTTCTTGGTTTTCCTCCGCTCTCACCCCGCTTTTCTTGGTTTTCCTCCACTCTAACTTCGCTTTTCTTGGTTTTCCTTCGCTCTAATCCTGCTTTTTTGGTTTTCCTCTGACCTAACCCCGTTTTTCTGGGTATTCCTCTGCTCTAACCTTGCTTCTCTTGGTTTTCCTCCGCTCTAACTGCCTATTCTTGGTTTCCCTCTGCTCTAACCCCAATTTTCTTGGTTTTCCTCCGCTCTAACTTCGCTTTTCTTGGATTTCCTCCGCTCTAACCCCGCTTTTTATGGTTTTCCTCCGCTCTAACCCCGTTTTCGTGGTTTTCCTCTGCTCTAACCTTGCTTTTCTTGGTTTTCATCCGCACTAACTTTGCTTTTCTTGGATTTCCTCCGCTCTAACCCCGCTTTTCTTGGTTTTCCTTTGCTCTAACTTGGCTTTTCTAATTTTTCCTGCGCAAAAACCCCGTTTTTCTTGGTTTTCCTTAGCTCTAACTCCGCCTTTTCTTGGTTTTACTCAGCTCTAACCCCGGTTTTCTAGGTTTTCCTCTGCTCTAACTTCGACTTTCTTGGTTGTCCTCCGCTCTAACCCCGCTTTTCTTGGTTTTCCTCTTCTCTAACTCCGCTTTTCTTGGTTTTCCTCAGCTCTAACCCTACTTTTCTTGTTTTTCCTCCACTCTAACCACGCTTTTCTTGGTTTTCCTCAGCTCTAACCCTACTTTTCTTGGTTTTCATCCGCTCTAACCCCGCTTTTCTTGGTTTTCCTCTGCTCTGACCCCGATTTTCTTGATTTAACTCCGCTCTAACCCCGACTTTCTTGGTTTTCCTCCGCTCTAACTTCGTTTTTCTTGGTTTTCCTTCGCTCTAACCCCGCTTTTCTTGTTTTTCCTCCGCTCCAACTTCACTTTTCTTGGATTTCCTCTGCTCTAACCCCGGTTTTCTTGGTTTTCCTCAGCTCTAACTTAGCTTTTCTTGGTTTTCCTCTGCTCTAACCTTGCTTTTCTTGGTTTTCATCCGCACTAACTTTGCTTTTCTTGGATTTCCTCCGCTCTAACCCCACATTTCTTGGTTTTCCTTTGCTCTAACTTGGCTTTTCTTAGTTTTGCTGTGCACAAACCCCGTTTTTCTTGGTTTTCCGTAGCTCTATCCCCGCTTTTTTTTGTTTTCCTCCGCTCTAACCTTGTTTTTCTTGGTTTTCCTCCGCACTAGACCTGCTTTTCTTAATTTTCCTCTGCTCTAACCTTGTTTTCATGGTTTTCCTCCGCTCAAACTTCGCTTTTCTTGGTTTTCCTCTGCTCTAACCCGGCTTTTCTTGGTTTTCCTCCGCTCTAACTTCGCCTTTCTTGGTGTTCCTCCGCTCTAACTTCGCTTTTCTTGGTTTCCTCTGCTCTAACTTCGAATTTCCTTGTTTTCCTTCGCTCGAACCCCGCTTTTCTTGGTTTTCCTCCTCTCTAATCCCGCTTTTCTTGGTTTTCCTCCCTTCTAACCCCGCTTTTCTTGGTTTTCCTCTTCTCTAACTCCTCTTTTCTTGGTTTTCCTCAGGTCTAACTCTACTTTTCTTGGTTTTCATCCACTCTAACGCTGATTTTCTAGGTTTTCCTCCGCTCTAAATTTGCCTTTCTTGGTTTTCCTCCGCTCTAACTTTGCCTGTCTTTGTTTTCCTCCACTCTAAGCCCGCTTTTCTTGGTTTTCCTCTTCTCTTACTCCGCTTTTCTTGGTTTTCCTCCGATCTAACCCTGCTTTTCTTGGTTTTCATCCGCTCTAACCGCGCTTTTCTTGGTTTTCGTCTGCTCTAACCCCGCTTTTCTTGGTTTTCCTGCACTCTAACCATTCTTTTCTTGATTTTCCTCCGCTATAACCTTGTTTTCTTGGTTTTCCTATGCTCTAACCCCGCTTTTCTTGGTTCTCCTCCGCTCTAACCCCGCTTTTCTTGATTTTCCTTTGCTCTAACCCAGCTTTTCTTGGTTTTCCTCCGCTCTAACCACGCTTTTCTTGGTTTTGCTCCGCTCTAACCTTGCTTTTCATGGTTTCCCTCCGCTCTAACTTTGCTTTTCTTGATTTTCCTCCACTCTAACCCTGCTTTTCTTTGTTTTCCTCCGCTCTAACCACGCTTTTCTTGGTTTTCTTTCGCTCTAACCCTGCTTTTCTTGGTTTTCCGCAACTCTAAGCGCTCTTCTCTTGGTCTTCCTCCTATCTAAATTCGCTTTTCTTGGATTTCCTCCACTGTAACCCCACTTTTCTTGGTTTTCCTTTGCTCTAACTTGGCATTTCCTAGTTTTCCTGCGCACAAAACCTTTTTTTCTTGGTTTTCCTCCGCACTAGCCCTGCTTTTTTTTTGGTTTAACTCCGCCCTAACCTTGCTTTTCTTGGTTTTCCTCCGCTCTAGCCCAGCTTTTCTTGATTTCCCTCTGCCCTAACCTTGTTTTCATTGATTTCCTCCGCTCTGACCTCGCTTTTCATGGTTTTCTTCAGCTCTAACTTAGCTTTTCTTGGTTTTCCTCCGCTCTAACCCCGTTTTCATGGTTTTCCTTTGCTCTAAATTCGCTTCTCTTGGTTTTCCTGCACTCTAACTTTGTTTTTCTTGGTTTTCCTCCGCCCTAACTTCACTTATTTTCTTTTCCTCCGCTCTAACCTCGCTTTTCTTAGTTTTCCTCCGTTCTGACCCCGCTTTTCTTGGTTTTCCCCCGCTCTAACTCCGCTTTTCTTGGTGTTCGTCCGCTCTAACTTCGCTTTTCTGGGTTTTTCTCTGCTCTAACTTCGCTTTTCTTGGTTTTCCTCTGCTCTAACCCCGCTTTTCTTGGTTTTCCTCCGCTCTAACCCCGCTTTTCTTGCTTTTCCTCCGCTCTAACCCTGCTTTTAATGGTTTTCCTCCACTCTAACCCCGTTTTCTTGGCTTTCCTCCTCACTACCTTCGCATCTCATGGTTTCCACCACTCTAACGAGCTTTCTCTTGGTTTTCCTCCGCTCTAACTTCGCTTTTCTTGGTTTTCCTCCGCTCTTACCCCTCTTCTCTTGGATTTCCTCCGCTCTAACTTAGCTTTTCTTGGTTTTCCTCCGCTCTAACCCCGTTTTCGTGGTTTTCCTCCACTCTAACTTCGCTTTTCTTGGTTTTCCACCGCTCCAACCCCGCTCTCCTTGGTTTTCTTCCGATCTAACCTCGTTTTCGTGGTTTTCCTTAGCTCTAACCCCGCTTTTTTTGTTTTTCCTCCGCTCTAACTTCGCTTATGATTTTCCTCCGCTCTAACCACGCTTTTCTTGGTTTTCCTCTGCTCTAACTTAGTTTTCTTGGTTTTCCTCCGTTCTTACCTCGCTTTTCTTGCATTTCCTCCACTCTAACTTCGCTTTTCTAGGATTTCCTGCGCTCTAACCCCGCTTCTCTTGGATTTCCTCCGCTCTAACCTCGCTTTACTTGGTTTTCCTCCACTCTAACCCCTCTTTTCTAGGTTTTCCTCCGCCCTAACTCCGCTTTCCTTGTTTATCCTCTGCTCTAACCTTGCTTTTCTTGGTTTTCCTCTACTCTAACCTTGCTTTTCTTGGTTTTCCTCTGCTCTAACCCTGCTTTTCTTGGTTTTCCTCCGCTCTATCCCCGCTTTTCTTGGTTTTCCTCCGCACTAACTTTGCTGATCTTGGTTTTCCTTCGCTCTACCTTCGCTTTTCTTTGATTTCCTCCACTCTAATCGCGCTTTTCTTGGTTTTCCTCCGCTCTAACATCGCTTTTCTTGGTTATCCTCTGCTATAACCTCACTTTTCTTGGTTTTCCTTTGCTCTAACTTCGCTTTTCTTGGTTTTCCTCCGCTCTAACCCCGCTTTTCTTGGTTCTCCTCTGCTCTAACTTCGCTTTTCTTGGTTTACCTCCGCTCTAACTCCGCTTTTCTTGGTTTTCCTCCGCTCTATCTCCGCTTTTCTTGGTTTTCCTCTGCTCTAACACTTCTTTTCTTGGTTTTCCTCTGCTCTAAATTCGCTTTTCTTGGTTTTCCTCTGCTCAAACACCGCTTCTCTTGGTTTTCCTCCGTTCTTACCCCCTTTTCATGGATTTCCTCCGCTCTAACCCAGCTTTTCTTGATTTTCCTCCCCTCTAACTTAGCTTTTCTTGGTTTTCCTCCGCTGTAATGTCGCTTTTCCTGGTTTTCCTCCGCTCTAACCTCGCTTTTCTTAGTTTTCCTCTGCTCTAACTTAGCTTTTCTTGGTTTTCCACCGCTCTAACCGCTCTTTTCTTGCTTTTCCTCTGCTCTGACCCCGCTTTTCTTGGTTTTCATCCGCTTTAACCCCGCTATTCTTGGTTTTCTTCCGCTCTAACCCTGCTTTTCTTGGTTTTCCTCAGCCCTAAATTCGCTTTTCTTGGCTTTCCTCCACTCTAACTTCGCTTTTCTTGGTTTTCCTCCGTTCTATCCCCGCTTTTTATGGTTTTCCTCCGCTCTAGCCCTGATTTTCTTGGTTTTCCTCCGCTCTAACTACGCTATTCTTGGTTTTCCTCCACTCTATCCCCGCTTTTCTTGGTTTTCCTCCGCCCTAACTGTGCTTTTCTTGGTTTTCCTCCACTCTAACCCCTATTTTTATGGTTTTCCTCCGCTCTAGCCCTGATTTTCTTGTTTTTCCTCCGCTCTAACTTTGCTATTCTTGGTTTTCCTCTGCTCTAACCTCGCTTTTTTTTGTTTTCCTCCGCTTAACCCCGCTTTTCCTGGTTTTCCGCCGCTCTAACCTCGCTTTTCATGGATTTCCTTGGCTCTAACCCTGCTTTTCTTGATTTATCTACGCTCTAACCCTGCTTTTCTTGCTTTCCCTCCACTCTAACTTCGTTTTCTAGGTTTTCCTCTGGTTTAACCCCGCTTTTCTTCGTTTTCCTCTGCTCTAACCCTGCTTTTCTTGGTTTTCCTCCTCTCTAACTTCGTTTTCCACGTTTTCCTGCACTCTAACCCCGCTTTTCTTGGTTTTCCTTTGATCTAACCACGATTTTCTTTGTTTTCCTCCGCTCTTACTTCTCTTTTCTTGGATTTCCTCCGCTCTAACCCCGCTTTTCTTGGTTTTCCTCCCATATAACGCAGATTTTCTTCGTTTTCCTCCGCTCTTACTTCGCTTTTCTTTGTTTTCCTCCGCACTAACCCAGCATCTCTGGGTTTTTCTTCGCTCCAACTTCGCTTTTCTTGGTTTTCTTTCGCTCTAACTTCGCTTTTCTTGGTTTTCCTCCGCTCTAACCCCGCTTTTCTGGGTTTTCCTTTTCTCTAACAGCACTTTTCTTGGTTTTCCTCCGCTCTAACCCCGCTTTTCCTGGTTTTCCTCCGCTCTAACCTCGCTTTTCTTAGTTTTCCTCTGCTCTAACTTAGCTTTTCTTGGTTTTCCTTCGCTCTAACTCTCTTTTCTTGCTTTTCCTCTGCTCTAACCCCTCTTTTCTTGGTTTTCATCCGCTCTATCCCCGCTATTCTTGGTTTTCTTCCGCTCTAACCCCGCTTTTCTTGGTTTTCCTCAGCCCTTACTTTGCTTTTCTTGGCTTTCCTCGACTCTAACTTCGCTTTTCTTGGTTTTCCTCCGTTCTATCCCCGCTTTTTATGGTTTTCCTCCGCTCTAGCCCTGATTTTCTTGGTTTTCCTCCGCTCTAACTACGCTATTCTTGGTTTTCCTCCTCTCTATCCCCGCTTTTCTTGGTTTTCCTCCGCCCTAACTGTGCTTTTCTTGGTTTTCCTCCACTCAAACCCCTATTTTTATGGTTTTCCTCCGCTCTAGCCCTGATTTTCTTGTTTTTCCTCCGCTCTAACTTTGCTATTCTTGGTTTTCCTCTGCTCTAACCTCGCTTTTTTTTGTTTTCCTCCGCTTAACCCCGCTTTTCCTGGTTTTCCGCCGCTCTAACCCCGCTTTTCATGGATTTCCTTGGCTCTAACCCTGCTTTTCTTGATTTATCTACGCTCTAACCCTGCTTTTCTTGCTTTCCCTCCACTCTAACTTCGTTTTCTAGGTTTTCCTCTGGTTTAACCCCGCTTTTCTTCGTTTTCCTCTGCTCTAACCCTGCTTTTCTTGGTTTTCCTCCTCTCTAACTTCATTTTCCACGTTTTCCTGCACTCTAACCCCGCTTTTCTTGGTTTTCCTTTGATCTAACCATGTTTTTCTTTGTTTTCCTTTGCTCTTACTTCTCTTTTCTTGGATTTCCTCCGCTCTAACCCCGCTTTTCTTGGTTTTCCTCCCATATAACGCAGATTTTCTTCGTTTTCCTCCGCTCTTACTTCGCTTTTCTTTGTTTTCCTCCGCACTAACCCAGCATCTCTGGGTTTTTCTTCGCTCCAACTTCGCTATTCTTGGTTTTCTTTCGCTCTAACTCTATTTTTCTTTGTTTTCATCCACACTAACTTCGCTTTTCTTTGTTTTACTCTGCTCTAACCCCGCCTGTCACGGAGTTCTCTCTAGAGCTCACTCCGGGACAGTGAGCACAAACCCGGGGCAGCACGAACAAAAGCCCCCCCCTTTTCTCTAGCGGCCCTGCGGCGTGGCCCGGCGCGGCCCGGCCACGTGTGTTTAGGGAGACGGGGAAGGGAAGGGAGATTGCGATTAGGTCTAACAAAAAAAAATGAGGGAGGAAAAAGGTGATCTGAGAACGAATGGCAGTTTAATAACCTAATAACACTAAACAACAACAAGAGAGTCTCAACAAAGAGAATACCAAGTCCCAAATCTCACCGATGGAGCTGTGGAAGGCAGGAAGGTCTGACCACGTTGTCTCCTCGCAGGGAGCCGGTCCAGCAACGCCGTCCCCTTCCTCACTTCCCTTCCGGTGCCCCACCCCACATGTCCATTAAGGCAGTTCACAGAAAAAAAAACTTGCCCCCTTTACTCCCATTATTAGCATGGTGTTCTGATGTGGAATACCAACACCAACCAAATTGCAAAACCATAACACCGCCTTTCTTGGTTTTCCTCCGACCTAACCTTTTTTTTTCTTGGTTTTCCTCCGCACTAGCCCCACTTCTCTTGGTTTTCCTTTGTTCTAACACCGCTTTTCCTTGGTTTCCTCCACTCTAACTTTGCTTCTCATGGTTTTCCTCCGCTCTAACCCCGCTTTTCTTGGTTTTCCACGGTTCTAACCCCGCCTTTCTTGGTTTTCCTCCGCTCCAACCTAGCTTTTCTTTGATTTCCTCCTCTCCAACGCCGCTTTTCTTGGTTTTCTAACGCTCTAAACCCGCTTTTCTTGGTTTTCCTCCGACCTAAGCTTTTTTTTCTTGGTATTCCTTCGCTCTAACTTCGCTTTTCCTGGTTTTCATCCGCTCTAACCCCGTTTTTCCTGGTTTTCCTCCGCTCTCACTTTGATTCTCTTGGTTTTCCTCCGCTCTAACCCTTCTTTTCTTGGTGTTCCTCCGCACTAACTTCGCTTTTCCTGGTTTTCCTCCGATCTAACCTTGCTTTTCTTGGTTTTCCTCGGCTCTAACTTCACTCTTCTTGGTTTTCCTCCGCTCTATACTTCGTTTTCCTTGGTTTTCCTCCGCTCTATTCCCGCTTTTCTTGGTTTTCCTCCGACCCAACCCCCCTTTTTCTAGGTTTTCCTCTGCACTAACCCAGATTTTCTTGGTTTTCCTCTGCTCTAACTCCGCTTTTCTGGGTATTGCTCCGCACTAACCCCGCTTCACTTGGTTGTCCTCTGCTCTAACCCCGCTTTTCTTGGTTTTCCTCTGCTCTAACTTAGCTTTTCTTGGTTTTCCTCCGCCCTAACTTCGCTTTTCTTGGTTTTCCTCTGCTCTAACCCCGCTTTTCTTGGTTTTCCTCTGCTCTAACCCCGCTTTTCTTGGTTTTCCTCCGCTCCAACTTCACTATTCTTGGTTTTTTTCCGCTCTAACCCCGCTTTTCTTGGTTTTTCTCCGCTCTAACCGCGCTTTTCTTGGTTTTCCTCCACTCTAACCCTTATTTTTATGGTTTTCCTCTGCTCTAACCCTGCATTTCTGGGTTTTTCTCCGCTCTAACTTTGATTCTCTTGGTTTTCTTTCGCTCTAACCCCGTTTTTCTGGGTTTTCCTCCGCTCTAACCCCGCTTTTCTTGGTTTTCCTCTGCTCCAACCCCGCCTTTCTTGGTTTTCCTCCGCTCTCACTTTGATTCTCTTGGTTTTCCTCCGCTCTAACCCTTCTTTTCTTTTGTTTCCTCCGCACTAACTTTGCTTTTCCTGGTTTTCCTCCGCTCTAACCTTGCTTTTCTTGGTTTTCCTCCACTCTCACCCCGCTTTTCTTGGTCTTCCTCCTATCTAAATTCGCTTTTCTTGGATTTCCTCCACTGTAACCCCACTTTTCTTGGTTTTCCTTTGCTCTAACTTGGCATTTCCTAGTTTTCCTGCGCACAAAACCTTTTTTTCTTGGTTTTCCTCCGCACTAGCCCTGCTTTTTTTTTGGTTTAACTCCGCCCTAACCTTGCTTTTCTTGGTTTTCCTCCGCTCTAGCCCAGCTTTTCTTGATTTTCCTCTGCTCTAACCTTGTTTTCATTGATTTCCTCCGCTCTGACCCCGCTTTTCTTGATTTTCCTCCGCTCTAACCCCGCTTTTCATGGTTTTCCTCAGCTCTAACTTAGCTTTTCTTGGTTTTCCTCCGCTCTAACCCCGTTTTCATGGTTTTCCTCCGCTCTAAATTCGCTTCTCTTGGTTTTCCTCCAGTCTAACTTTGTTTTTCTTGGTTTTCCTCCGCCCTAACTTCACTTATTTTCTTTTCCTCCGCTCTAACCTCGCTTTTCTTAGTTTTCCTCCGTTCTGACCCCGCTTTTCTTGCTTTTCCCCCGCTCTAACTCCGCTTTTCTTGGTGTTCGTCCGCTCTAACTTCGCTTTTCTGGGTTTTTCTCCGCTCTAACTTCGCTTTTCTTGGTTTTCCTCTGCTCTAACCCCGCTTTTCTTGGTTTTCCTCCGCTCTAATCCCGCTTTTCTTGCTTTTCCTCCGCTCTAACCCTGCTTTTAATGGTTTTCCTCCACTCTAACCCCGTTTTCTTGGCTTTCCTCCTCACTACCTTCGCTTCTCATGGTTTCCTCTGCTCTAACGAGCTTTCTCTTGGTTTTCCTCCGCACTTATTCCGCTTTTCTTGGTTTTCCTCCGCTCTAACTTAGCTTTTCTTGGTTTTCCTCCGCTCTAACCCCGTTTTCGTGGTTTTCCTCCACTCTAACTTCGCTTTTCTTGGTTTTCCACCGCTCCAACCCTGGTTTCTTCGTTTTCCTCCGCTCTAACCTTGTTTTCGTGGTTTTCCTTAGCTCTAACCCCGCTTTTTTTGTTTTTCCTCCGCTCTAACTTCACTTATGTTTTTCCTCTGCTCTAACCATGCTTTTCTTGGTTTTCCTCTGCTCTAATTTAGTTTTCTTGGTTTTCCTCCGCTCTTACCTCGCTTTTCTTGCATTTTCCACTCTAACTTCGCTTTTCTAGGATTTCCTGCGCTCTAACCCCGGTTTACTTGGATTTCCTCCGCTCTAACCCCTCTTTTCTTGGTTTTCCTCCGCCCTAACTCTGCTTTTCTTGGTTTTCCTCTGCTCTGACCCCGCTTTTCTTGGTTTTCCTCCGCACTAACTTCGCTTTTTTTGGTTATCCTCTGCTATAACCCCGCTTTTCTTGGTTTTCCTTTGCTCTAACTTTGCTTTTCTTGGTTTTCCTCTGCTCTAACTCCGCTTTTCTTGGTTTTCCTCTGCTGTAACACTTCTTTTCTTGGTTTTCCTTTGCTCTAACACTACTTTTCTTGGTTTTCCTCCGCTCTAAATTCGCTTTTCTTGGTTTTCCTCTGCTCAAACCCCGCTTCTCTTGGTTTTCCTCCGTTCTAACCCCCTTTTCTTGGATTTCCTCCGCTCTAACCCAGCTTTTCTTGGTTTTCCTCTGTTTTAACCCCCTTCTCTTGGATTTCCTCTGCTGTAACGTCACTTTTCCTGGTTTTCCTCCGCTCTAACCTCGCTTATCTTAGTTTTCCTCTGCTCTAACTTAGCTTTTCTTGGTTTTCCTTTGCTCTAACCGCTCTTTTCTTGCTTTTCCTCTGCTCTAACCCCGCTTTTTTTGGTTTTCATCCGCTTTAACCCCGCTATTCTTGGTTTTCTTCCGCTCTAACCCCACTTTTCTTGGTTTCACTCCGCCCTAACTTCGCTTTTCTTGGCTTTCCTCCAATCTAACTTCGCTTTTCTTGGTTTTCCTCCGTTCTATCCCCGCTTTTTATTGTTTTCCTCCGCTCTAGCCCTGATTTTCTTGGTTTTGGTCCGCTCTAACTATGCTGTTCTTGGTTTTCCTCCTCTCTAACCCCGCTTTTCTTGGTTTTCCTCCGCCCTAACTGTACTTTTCTTGGTTTTCCTCCACTCTAACCCCTATATTTATGGTTTTCCTCCGCTCTAGCCCTGATTTTCTTGTTTTTCGTAGGCTCTAACTTCGCTATTCTTGGTTTTCCTCTGCTCTAACCTCGCTTATTTTTGTTCTCCTCCGCTTAACCCCGCTATCCCTGGTTTTCCGCCGCTCTAACCCCGCTTTTCATGGATTTCCTTGGCTCTAACCCTGCTTTTCTTGATTTATCTACGCTCTAACCCTGCTTTTCTTGCTTTCCCTCCACTCTAACTTCGTTTTCTAGGTTTTCCTCTGGTTTAACCCCGCTTTTCTTCGTTTTCCTCTGCTCTAACCCTGCTTTTCTTGGTTTTCCTCCGCTCTAACCTTGTTTTCATGGTTTTCCTCCGCTCTAAATTCGCTTCTCTTGGTTTTCCTCCACTCTTTGTTTTCCTTGGTTTTCCACCTCGCTTACTTCACTTATTTTCTTTTCCTCTGCTCTAACCTCGCTTTTCTTAGTTTTCCTCCATTCTGACCCTGCTTTTCTTGGTTTTCCCCCGCTCTAACTTCGCTTTTCTTGGTGTTCGTCCGCTCTAACTTCGCTTTTCTGGGTTTTCCTCCGCTCTAATTTCGCTTTTCTTGGTTTTCCTCCGCTCTAAACCCGTTTTTCTTGCTTTTCCTCCGCTCTAACCCTGCTTTTAATGGTTTTCCTCCACTCTAACCCCGTTTTCTTGGCTTTCCTCCTCACTACCTTCGCTTCTCATGGTTTCCTCCGCTCTAACGAGCTTTCTCTTGGTTTTCCTCCGCTCTTACCCCTCTTCTCTTGGTTTTCCTCCGCTCTAACTTAGCTTTTCTTGGTTTTCCTCCGCTCTAACCCCGTTTTCGTGGTTTTCCTCCACTCTAACTTCGCTTTTCTTGGTTTTCCACCGCTCTAACCCCGCTTTTCTTGGTTTCCTCCTCTCTAACCTTGTTTTCGTGGTTTTCCTTAGCTCTAAATTCGCTTCTCTTGGTTTTCCTCCACTCTAACTTCGCTTATGTTTTTCCTCCGCTCTAACCACGCTTTTCTTGGTTTTCCTCTGCTCTAACTTATTTTTCTTGGTTTTCCTCCGCTCTTACATCGCTTTTCTTGCATTTCCTCCACTCTAACTTCGCTTTTCTAGGATTTCCTGCGCTCTAACCCCGCTTCTCTTGGATTTCCTCAGCTCTAACCCCGCTTTACTTGGTTTTCCTCCACTCTAACCCCTCTTTTCTTGGTTTTCCTCCGCCCTCACTTCGCTTTTCTTGGCTTTCCTCCACTCTAACTTCACTTTTCTTGGTTTTCCTCCGTTCTATCCCCGCTTTTTATGGTTTTCCTCCGCTCTAGCCCTGATTTTCTTGGTTTTCCTCCGCTCTAACTACGCTATTCTTGGTTTTCCTCCTCTCTAACCCCGCTTTTCTTGGTTTTCCTCCGCCCTAACTGTGCTTTTCTTGGTTTTCCTCTACTCTAAACCCTATTTTTATGGTTTTCCTCCGCTCTAGCTCTGATTTTCTTGTTTTTCCTCCGCTCTAACTTTGCTATTCTTGGTTTTCCTCTGCTCTAACCTCGCTTATTTTTGTTCTCCTCCGCTTAACCTTGCTATTCCTGGTTTTCCGCCGCTCTAACCCCGCTTTTCATGGATTTCCTTGGCTCTAACCCTGCTTTTCTTGATTTATCTACGCTCTAACCCTGCTTTTCTTGCTTTCCCTCCACTCTAACTTCGTTTTCTAGGTTTTCCTCTGGTTTAACCCCGCTTTTCTTCGTTTTCCTCTGCTCTAACCCTGTTTTTCTTGGTTTTCCTCCGCTCTAACCCCGCTTTTCATGGTTTTCCTCAGCTCTAACTTAGCTTTTCTTGGTTTTCCTTTGATCTAACCATGTTTTTCTTTGTTTTCCTCCGCTCTTCTCTTTTCTTGGATTTCCTCCGCTCTAACCCCGCTTTTCTTGGTTTTCCTCCCATATAACTCAGATTTTCTTTGTTTTCCTCCGCTCTTACTTCGCTTTTCTTTGTTTTCCTCCGCACTAACCCAGCATCTCTGGGTTGTTCTTCACTCCAACTTCGCTTTTCTTGGTTTTCTTTCGCTCTAACTTCGCTTTTCTTGGTTTTCCTCCGCTCTAACCCCGATTTTCTTGGTTTTCCTCCGCTCTAATCCCGCTTTTCTTGGTTTTCCTCCGACGTAACCCCCTTTTTCTAGGTTTTCCTCCGCACTAACCCTGATTTTCTTGGTTTTCCTCTGCTCTAACTCCGCTTTTCTGGGTATTGCTCCGCACTATCCCCGCTTCACTATGTTTCCCTCTGCTCTAACCCCGCTTTTCTTGGTTTTCATCAGCTCCAATTTCGCTATTCTTGTTTTTTTTCTGCTCTAACCCCGCTTTTCTTGGTTTTTCTCCGCTCTAACCACGCTTTTCTTGGTTTTTCTCCGCTCTAACTTTGATTCTCTTGGTTTTCTTTCGCTCTAACCCCGTTTTTCTGGGTTTTCCTCCGCACTAACCCCGCTTTTCTTGGTTTTCCTCTGCTCTAACTTTGTTTTCTAGGTGTTCCTCCGCTCTAACCCCGCTTTTCTTGGTTTTCCTCCGCTCCAACCCCGCCTTTCTTGGTTTTCCTCCGCTCTAACCCCGCTTTTCCTGGTTTTCCTCCGCTCTCACTTTGATTCTCTTGGTTTTCCTCCGCTCTAACCCTTTTTTTCTTGGTGTTCCTCCGCACTAACTTCGCTTTTCCTGGTTTTCCTCCGATCTAACCTTGCTTTTCTTTGTTTTCCTCGGCTCTAACTTCGCTTTTATTGGTTTTCCTCCGCTCTATACTTTGCTTTTCTTGGTTTTCCTCCACTCTAATCCCGCTTTTCTTGGTTTTCCTCCGACCTAACCCCCTTTTTCTAGGTTTTCCTCCGCACTAACACCGATTTTCTTGGTTTTCCTCTGCTCTAACTCTATTTTTCTTGGTTTTCATCCACACTAACTTCGCTTCACTTGGTTTTCCTCTGCTCTAACCCCGCCGTTCTTGGTTGTCCTCCGACCTAACCTTTTTTTTTCTTGGTTTTCCTCCGCACTAGCCCCACTTCTCTTGGTTTTCCTTTGTTCTAACCCCGCTTTTCCTTGGTTTCCTCCGCTCTAACTTTGCTTCTCTTGGTTTTCCTCTGCTCTAACCCCGCTTTTCTTGGTTTTCCTCCGCTCTAACCCCGCATTTCTGGGTTTTTCTCCGCTCTAACCCCGCTTTTCTTGGTTTTCCACGGTTGTAACCCCGCTTTTCTTGGATTTCCTCCGCTCCAACGCCGCTTTTCTTGGTTTTCCTCCGCTCTAAACCCGCTTTTCTTGGTTTTCCTCCGACCTAAGCTTTTTTTTCTTGGTTTTCCTCCGCCCTAACTGTGCTTTTCTTGGTTTTCCTCCACTCTAACCCCTATTTTTATGGTTTTCCTCCGCTCTAGCCCTGATTTTCTTGTTTTTCCTCCGCTCTAACTTTGCTATTCTTGGTTTTCCTCTGCTCTAACCTCGCTTTTTTTTGTTTTCCTCCGCTTAACCCCGCTTTTCCTGGTTTTCCGCCGCTCTAACCTCGCTTTTCATGGATTTCCTTGGCTCTAAACCTGCTTTTCTTGATTTATCTACGCTCTAACCCCGCTTTTCTTGGTTTTCCTCCCATATAACGCAGATTTTCTTCGTTTTCCTCCGCTCTTATTTCGCTTTTCTTTGTTTTCCTCCGCACTAACCCAGCATCTCTGGGTTTTTCTTCGCTCCAACTTCGCTTTTCTTGGTTTTCTTTCGCTCTAACTTCGCTTTTCTTGGTTTTCCTCCGCTCTAACCCCGGTTTTCTGGGTTTTCCTTTTCTCTAACAGCACTTTTCTTGGTTTTCCTCCGCTCTAACCCCGATTTTCTTGGTTTTCCTCTGCTCTAACTCTATTTTTCTTGGTTTTCGTCCACACTAACTTCGCTTTTCTTTGTTTTACTCTGCTCTAACCCCGCCTGGCACGGAGTTCTCTCTAGAGCTCACTCCGGGACAGTAAGCACAAACCCGGGGCAGCATGAACAAAAGCCCCCCCCTTTTCTTCAGCGGCCCGGCGGCGTGGCCCGGCGCGGCCCGGCCACGTGCGTTTAGGGAGACGGGGAAGGGAAGGGAGATTGCGATTAGGTCTAACAAAAAAAAATGAGGGAGGAAAAAGGTGATCTGAGAACGAATGGCAGTTTAATAACCTAATAACACTAAACAACAAGAAGAGAGTCTCAACAAAGAGAATACCAAGTCCCAAATCTCACCGATGGAGCTGTGGAAGGCAGGAAGGTCTGACCACGTTGTCTCCTCGCAGGGAGCCGGTCCAGCAACGCCGTCCCCTTCCTCACTTCCCTTCCGGTGCCCCACCCCACATGTCCATTAAGGCAGTTCACAGAAAAAAAAACTTGTCCCCTTTAATCCCATTATTAGCATGGTGTTCTGATGTGGAATACCAACACCAACCAAATTGCAAAACCATAACACCGCCTTTCTTGGTTTTCCTCCGACCTAACCTTTTTTTTTCTTGGTTTTCCTCCGCACTAGCCCCACTTCTCTTGGTTTTCCTTTGTTCTAACCCTGCTTTTCCTTGGTGTCCTCCGCTCTAACTTTGCTTCTCATGGTTTTCCTCTGCTCTAACCCCGCTTTTCTTGGTTTTCCTCCGCTCTAACCCCGCATTTCTGGGTTTTTCTCCGCTCTAACTTCGCTTTTCTTGGTTTTCTTTCGCTCTAACCCCGTTTTTCTGGGTTTTCCTCCACACTAACCCCGCTTTTCTTGGTTTTCCTCCGCTCTAACTTTGTTTTCTAGGTTTTCCTCCGCACTAACCCCGATTTTCTTGGTTTTCCTCTGCTCTAACTCCGCTTTTCTGGGTATTGCTCCGCACTATCCCCGCTTCACTATGTTTCCCTCTGCTCTAACCCCGCTTTTCTTGGTTTTCCTCTGCTCTACCTTCGCTTTTCTTGGTTTTCCTCCGCCCTAACTTCGCTTTTCTTGGTTTTCCTCTGCTCTAACCCCGCTTTTCTTGGTTTTCCTCAGCTCCAATTTCGCTATTCTTGTTTTTTTTCTGCTCTAACCCCGCATTTCTGGGTTTTTCTCCGCTCTAACTTTGATTCTCTTGGTTTTCTTTCGCTCTAACCCCGTTTTTCTGGGTTTTCCTCCGCACTAACCCCGCTTTTCTTGGTTTTCCTCTGCTCTAACTTTGTTTTCTAGGTGTTCCTCCGCTCTAACCCCGCTTTTCTTGGTTTTCCTCCGCTCCAACCCCGCCTTTCTTGGTTTTCCTCCGCTCTAACCCCGCTTTTCCTGGTTTTCCTCCGCTCTCACTTTGATTCTCTTGGTTTTCCTCCGCTCTAACCCTTTTTTTCTTGGTGTTCCTTCGCACTAACTTCGCTTTTCCTGGTTTTCCTCCGATCTAACCTTGCTTTTCTTGGCTTTCCTCGGCTCTAACTTCGCTCTTCTTGGTTTTCTTCCGCTCTATACTTTGCTTTTCTTGGTTTTCCTCCGCTCTAATCCCGCTTTTCTTGGTTTTCCTCCGACCTAACCCCCTTTTTCTAGGTTTTCCTCCGCACTAACACCGATTTTCTTGGTTTTCCTCTGCTCTAACTCTATTTTTCTTGGTTTTCATCAACACTAACTTCGCTTCACTTGGTTTTCCTCTGCTCTAACCCCGCCGTTCTTGGTTGTCCTCCGACCTAACCTTTTTTTTTCTTGGTTTTCCTCCGCACTAGCCCCACTTCTCTTGGTTTTCCTTTGTTCTAACCCCGCTTTTCCTTGGTTTCCTCCTCTCTAACTTTGCTTCTCTTGGGTTTCCTCTGCTCTAACCCCGCTTTTCTTGGTTTTCCTCCGCTCTAACCCCGCATTTCTGGGTTTTTCTCCGCTCTAACCCCGCTTTTCTTGGTTTTCCACGGTTGTAACCCCGCTTTTCTTGGATTTCCTCCGCTCCAACGCCGCTTTTCTTGGTTTTCCTCCGCTCTAAACCCGCTTTTCTTGGTTTTCCTCCGACCTAAGCTTTTTTTTCTTGGTTTTCCTTCGCCCTAACTGTGCTTTTCTTGGTTTTCCTCCACTCTAACCCCTATTTTTATGGTTTTCCTCCGCTCTAGCCCTGATTTTCTTGTTTTTCCTCCGCTCTAACTTTGCTATTCTTGGTTTTCCTCTGCTCTAACCTCGCTTTTTTTTGTTTTCCTCCGCTTAACCCCGCTTTTCCTGGTTTTCCGCCGCTCTAACCTCGCTTTTCATGGATTTCCTTGGCTCTAAACCTGCTTTTCTTGATTTATCTACGCTCTAACCCCGCTTTTCTTGGTTTTCCTCCCATATAACGCAGATTTTCTTCGTTTTCCTCCGCTCTTATTTCGCTTTTCTTTGTTTTCCTCCGCACTAACCCAGCATCTCTGGGTTTTTCTTCGCTCCAACTTCGCTTTTCTTGGTTTTCTTTCGCTCTAACTTCGCTTTTCTTGGTTTTCCTCCGCTCTAACCCCGGTTTTCTGGGTTTTCCTTTTCTCTAACAGCACTTTTCTTGGTTTTCCTCCGCTCTAACCCCGATTTTCTTGGTTTTCCTCTGCTCTAACTCTATTTTTCTTGGTTTTCGTCCACACTAACTTCGCTTTTTTTTTGTTTTACTCTGCTCTAACCCCGCCTGTCACGGAGTTCTCTCTAGAGCTCACTCCGGGACAGTAAGCACAAACCCGGGGCAGCATGAACAAAAGCCCCCCCCTTTTCTTCAGCGGCCCGGCGGCGTGGCCCGGCGCGGCCCGGCCACGTGCGTTTAGGGAGACGGGGAAGGGAAGGGAGATTGCGATTAGGTCTAACAAAAAAAAATGAGGGAGGAAAAAGGTGATCTGAGAACGAATGGCAGTTTAATAACCTAATAACACTAAACAACAACAAGAGAGTCTCAACAAAGAGAATACCAAGTCCCAAATCTCACCGATGGAGCTGTGGAAGGCAGGAAGGTCTGACCACGTTGTCTCCTCGCAGGGAGCCGGTCCAGCAACGCCGTCCCCTTCCTCACTTCCCTTCCGGTGCCCCACCCCACATGTCCATTAAGGCAGTTCACAGAAAAAAAAACTTGTCCCCTTTAATCCCATTATTAGCATGGTGTTCTGATGTGGAATACCAACACCAACCAAATTGCAAAACCATAACACCGCCTTTCTTGGTTTTCCTCCGACCTAACCTTTTTTTTTCTTGGTTTTCCTCCGCACTAGCCCCACTTCTCTTGGTTTTCCTTTGTTCTAACCCTGCTTTTCCTTGGTGTCCTCCGCTCTAACTTTGCTTCTCATGGTTTTCCTCTGCTCTAACCCCGCTTTTCTTGGTTTTCCTCCGCTCTAACCCCGCATTTCTGGGTTTTTCTCCGCTCTAACTTCGCTTTTCTTGGTTTTCTTTCGCTCTAACCCCGTTTTTCTGGGTTTTCCTCCACACTAACCCCGCTTTTCTTGGTTTTCCTCCGCTCTAACTTTGTTTTCTAGGTTTTCCTCCGCACTAACCCCGATTTTCTTGGTTTTCCTCTGCTCTAACTCCGCTTTTCTGGGTATTGCTCCGCACTATCCCCGCTTCACTATGTTTCCCTCTGCTCTAACCCCGCTTTTCTTGGTTTTCCTCTGCTCTACCTTCGCTTTTCTTGGTTTTCCTCCGCCCTAACTTCGCTTTTCTTGGTTTTCCTCTGCTCTAACCCCGCTTTTCTTGGTTTTCCTCAGCTCCAATTTCGCTATTCTTGTTTTTTTTCTGCTCTAACCCCGCATTTCTGGGTTTTTCTCCGCTCTAACTTTGATTCTCTTGGTTTTCTTTCGCTCTAACCCCGTTTTTCTGGGTTTTCCTCCGCACTAACCCCGCTTTTCTTGGTTTTCCTCTGCTCTAACTTTGTTTTCTAGGTGTTCCTCCGCTCTAACCCCGCTTTTCTTGGTTTTCCTCCGCTCCAACCCCGCCTTTCTTGGTTTTCCTCCGCTCTAACCCCGCTTTTCCTGGTTTTCCTCCGCTCTCACTTTGATTCTCTTGGTTTTCCTCCGCTCTAACCCTTTTTTTCTTGGTGTTCCTTCGCACTAACTTCGCTTTTCCTGGTTTTCCTCCGATCTAACCTTGCTTTTCTTGGCTTTCCTCGGCTCTAACTTCGCTCTTCTTGGTTTTCTTCCGCTCTATACTTTGCTTTTCTTGGTTTTCCTCCGCTCTAATCCCGCTTTTCTTGGTTTTCCTCCGACCTAACCCCCTTTTTCTAGGTTTTCCTCCGCACTAACACCGATTTTCTTGGTTTTCCTCTGCTCTAACTCTATTTTTCTTGGTTTTCATCCACACTAACTTCGCTTCACTTGGTTTTCCTCTGCTCTAACCCCGCCGTTCTTGGTTGTCCTCCGACCTAACCTTTTTTTTTCTTGGTTTTCCTCCGCACTAGCCCCACTTCTCTTGGTTTTCCTTTGTTCTAACCCCGCTTTTCCTTGGTTTCCTCCTCTCTAACTTTGCTTCTCTTGGGTTTCCTCTGCTCTAACCCCGCTTTTCTTGGTTTTCCTCCGCTCTAACCCCGCATTTCTGGGTTTTTCTCCGCTCTAACCCCGCTTTTCTTGGTTTTCCACGGTTGTAACCCCGCTTTTCTTGGATTTCCTCCGCTCCAACGCCGCTTTTCTTGGTTTTCCTCCGCTCTAAACCCGCTTTTCTTGGTTTTCCTCCGACCTAAGCTTTTTTTTCTTGGTTTTCCTTCGCCCTAACTGTGCTTTTCTTGGTTTTCCTCCACTCTAACCCCTATTTTTATGGTTTTCCTCCGCTCTAGCCCTGATTTTCTTGTTTTTCCTCCGCTCTAACTTTGCTATTCTTGGTTTTCCTCTGCTCTAACCTCGCTTTTTTTTGTTTTCCTCCGCTTAACCCCGCTTTTCCTGGTTTTCCGCCGCTCTAACCTCGCTTTTCATGGATTTCCTTGGCTCTAAACCTGCTTTTCTTGATTTATCTACGCTCTAACCCCGCTTTTCTTGGTTTTCCTCCCATATAACGCAGATTTTCTTCGTTTTCCTCCGCTCTTATTTCGCTTTTCTTTGTTTTCCTCCGCACTAACCCAGCATCTCTGGGTTTTTCTTCGCTCCAACTTCGCTTTTCTTGGTTTTCTTTCGCTCTAACTTCGCTTTTCTTGGTTTTCCTCCGCTCTAACCCCGGTTTTCTGGGTTTTCCTTTTCTCTAACAGCACTTTTCTTGGTTTTCCTCCGCTCTAACCCCGATTTTCTTGGTTTTCCTCTGCTCTAACTCTATTTTTCTTGGTTTTCGTCCACACTAACTTCGCTTTTTTTTTGTTTTACTCTGCTCTAACCCCGCCTGTCACGGAGTTCTCTCTAGAGCTCACTCCGGGACAGTAAGCACAAACCCGGGGCAGCATGAACAAAAGCCCCCCCCTTTTCTTCAGCGGCCCGGCGGCGTGGCCCGGCGCGGCCCGGCCACGTGCGTTTAGGGAGACGGGGAAGGGAAGGGAGATTGCGATTAGGTCTAACAAAAAAAAATGAGGGAGGAAAAAGGTGATCTGAGAACGAATGGCAGTTTAATAACCTAATAACACTAAACAACAACAAGAGAGTCTCAACAAAGAGAATACCAAGTCCCAAATCTCACCGATGGAGCTGTGGAAGGCAGGAAGGTCTGACCACGTTGTCTCCTCGCAGGGAGCCGGTCCAGCAACGCCGTCCCCTTCCTCACTTCCCTTCCGGTGCCCCACCCCACATGTCCATTAAGGCAGTTCACAGAAAAAAAAACTTGTCCCCTTTAATCCCATTATTAGCATGGTGTTCTGATGTGGAATACCAACACCAACCAAATTGCAAAACCATAACACCGCCTTTCTTGGTTTTCCTCCGACCTAAGCTTTTTTTTCTTGGTATTCCTTCGCTCTAACTTCGCTTTTCCTGGTTTTCATCCGCTCTAACCCCGTTTTTCCTGGTTTTCCTCCGCTCTCACTTTGATTCTCTTGGTTTTCCTCCGCTCTAACCCTTCTTTTCTTGGTGTTCCTCCGCACTAACTTCGCTTTTCCTGGTTTTCCTCCGATCTAACCTTGCTTTTCTTGGTTTTCCTCGGCTCTAACTTCACTCTTCTTGGTTTTCCTCCGCTCTATACTTTGCTTGTCTTGGTTTTCCTCCGCTCTAACCCCGCTTTTCTTGGTTTTCCTCCGACCTAACCCCCTTTTTCTAGGTTTTCCTCCACTCTAACCCCGATTTTCTTGGTTTTCCTCTGCTCTAACTCTATTTTTCTTGGTTTTCATCCACACTAACTTCGCTTCACATGGTTTTCCTCTGCTCTAACCCCGCTTTTCTTGGTTGTCCACCGACCTAACCTTTTTTTTTCTTGGTTTTCCTCCGCACTAGCCCCACTTCTCTTGGTTTTCCTTTGTTCTAACCCCGCTTTTCCTTGGTTTCCTCCGCTCTAACTTTGCTTCTCATGGTTTTCCTCTGCTCTAACCCCACTTTTCTTGGTTTTCCTCCGCTCTAACCCCGCATTTCTGGGTTTTTCTCCGCTCTAACTTCGATTTTCTTGGTTTTGTTTCGCTCTAACCCCGTTTTTCTTGGTTTTCCTCCTCACTAACCCCGCTTTTCTTGGTTTTCCACCGCTCTAACTTTGTTTTCTAGCTTTTCCTCTGCTCTAACACCGCTTTTCTTGGTTTTCCACGGTTCTAACCCCGCCTTTCTTGGTTTTCCTCCGCTCTAACCCAGCTTTTCTTGGTTTTCCTTCGGTCTAACCTCGCTTTTCTTGATTTTCCTCCCCTCTAACTTCGCTTTTCTTGGTTTTCCTCCACTGTAACGTCGCTTTTCCTGGTTTTCCTCCTGCCTATGCTTTTTTTTCTTGGTATTCCTTCGCTCTAACTTCGCTTTTCCTGGTTTTCATCCGCTCTAACCCCGTTTTTCCTGGTTTTCCTCCGCTCTCACTTTGATTCTCTTGGTTTTCCTCCGCTCTAACTTTGATTCTCTTGGTTTTCCTCCGCTCTAACCCTTCTTTTCTTGGTGTTCCTCCGCACTAACTTCGCTTTTCCTGGTTTTCCTCCGATCTAACCTTGCTTTTCTTGGTTTTCCTCAGCTCTAACTTCGCTCTTCTTGGTTTTCCTCCGCTCTATACTTCGCTTTTCTTGGTTTTCCTCCGCTCTAACTCCGCTTTTCTTGGTTTTCCTCCGCTCTAACTCCGCTTTTCTTGGTTTTCCTCTGCTCTAACCTTGCTTTTCTTGGTTTTCCTTTGCTCTAACACTTCTTTTCTTGGTTTTCCACCGCTCTAAATTCGCTTTTCTTGGTTTTCCTCTGCTCTAACTTAGTTTTCTTGGTTTTCCTCCGCTCTTACCTCGCTTTTCTTGCATTTCCTCCACTCTAACTTCGCTTTTGTAGGATTTCCTGCGCTCTAACCCCGCTTCTCTTGGATTTCCTCCGCTCTAACCCCGCTTTTCTTGGTTTTCCTCCACTCTAACCCCTCTTTTCTTGGTTTTCCTCCGCCCTAACTCTGCTTTCCTTGGTTATCCTCTGCTCTAACCTCGCTTTTCTTGGTTTTCCTCTACACTAACCTTGCTTTTCATGGTTTTCCTCTGCTCTAACCCCGCTTTTCTTGGTTTTCCTCTGCTCTATCCCCGCTTTTCTTGGTTTTCCTCCGCACTAACTTCGCTGATCTTGGTTTTCCTTCGCTCTAGCTTCGCTTTTCTTTGTTTTCCTCCACTCTAATCCCGCTTTTCTTGGTTTTCCTCTGCTCTAACTTCGCTTTTCTTGGTTTACCTTCGCTCTAACTTCGCTTTTCTTGGTTATCCTCTGCTATAACCTCACTTTTCTTGTTTTTCCTTTGCTCTAACTTCGCTTTTCTTGGTTTTCCTCCGCTCTAACCCGCTTTTCTTGGTTTTCCTCCGCTCTTTCCCTCTTTACATGGTTATCCTCCGCACTAACTTCGCTGTTCTTGGTTTTCCTGCGCTCTAGCTTTGCTTTTCTTGGTTTTCCTCCAATCTAACCCCGCTTTTCTTGGTTTTCCTCTGCTCTAACTTCGCTTTTCTTGGTTTACCTTTGCTCTAACTCCGCTTTTCTTGGTTTTCCTCCGCTCTAACTTCGCTTTTCTTGGTTTTCCTCTGCTCTAACCTTGCTTTTCTTGGTTTTCCTTTGCTCTAACACTTCTTTTCTTGGTTTTCCTCCGCTCTAAATTCGCTTTTCTTGGTTTTCCTCTGCTCAAACCCCGCTTCTCTTGGTTTTCCTCCGTTCTAACCCCCTTTTCTTGGATTTCCTCCGCTCTAACCCAGCTTTTCTTGGTTTTCCTTCGGTCTAACCTCGCTTTTCTTGATTTTCCTCCCCTCTAACTTCGCTTTTCTTGGTTTTCCTCCGCTGTAACGTCGCTTTTCCTGGTTTTCCTCCGCTCTAACCTCGCTTTTCTTAGTTTTCCTCTGCTCTAACTTAGCTTTTCTTGGTTTTCCTTCGCTCTAACTCTCTTTTATTGCTTTTCCTCTGCTCTAACCCCGCTTTTCTTGGTTTTCATCCGCTCTATCCCCGCTATTCTTGGTTTTCTTCCGCTCTAACCTTGCTTTTCTTGGTTTTCCTCCGCCCTAACTTTTCTTTTCTTGGCTTTCCTCGACTCTAACTTCGCTTTTCTTGGTTTTCCTCCGTTCTATCCTTGCTTTTTATGGTTTTCCTCCGCTCTAGCCCTGATTTTCTTGGTTTTCCTCCGCTCTAACTACGCTATTCTTGGTTTTCCTCTGCTCTAACCTCGCTTTTTTTTGTTTTCCTCCGCTTAACCCCGCTTTTCCTGGTTTTCCGCCGCTCTAACCCCGCTTTTCATGGATTTCCTTGGCTCTAACCCTGCTTTTCTTGATTTATCTACGCTCTAACCCTGCTTTTCTTGCTTTCCCTCCACTCTAACTTCGTTTTCTAGGTTTTCCTCTGGTTTAACCCCGCTTTTCTTCGTTTTCCTCTGCTCTTACCCTGCTTTTCTTGGTTTTCCTCCTCTCTAACTTCGTTTTCCACGTTTTCCTGCACTCTAACCCCGCTTTTCTTGGTTTTCCTTTGATCTAACCACGTTTTTCTTTGTTTTCCTCCGCTCTTACTTCTCTTTTCTTGGATTTCCTCCGCTCTAACCCCGCTTTTCTTGGTTTTCCTCCCATATAACGCAGATTTTCTTCGTTTTCCTCCGCTCTTACTTCGCTTTTCTTTGTTTTCCTCCGCACTAACCCAGCATCTCTGGGTTTTTCTTCGCTCCAACTTCGCTATTCTTGGTTTTCTTTCGCTCTAACTCTATTTTTCTTGGTTTTCATCCACACTAACTTCGCTTTTCTTTGTTTTACTCTGCTCTAACCCCGCCTGTCACGGAGTTCTCTCTAGAGCTCACTCCGGGACAGTGAGCACAAACCCGGGGCAGCACGAACAAAAGCCCCCCCCTTTTCTTCAGCGGCCCGGCGGCGTGGCCCGGCGCGGCCCGGCCACGTGCGTTTAGGGAGA
Source organism: Coturnix japonica (assembly GCF_054131305.1). Taxonomy (NCBI): domain Eukaryota; kingdom Metazoa; phylum Chordata; class Aves; order Galliformes; family Phasianidae; genus Coturnix; species Coturnix japonica. Next base: position 2,019,669 of record NC_140666.1, on the reverse strand, counting down.
CGGGGAAGGGAAGGGAGATTGCGATTAGGTCTAACAAAAAAAAATGAGGGAGGAAAAAGGTGATCTGAGAACGAATGGCAGTTTAATAACCTAATAACACTAAACAACAACAAGAGAGTCTCAACAAAGAGAATACCAAGTCCCAAATCTCACCGATGGAGCTGTGGAAGGCAGGAAGGTCTGACCACGTTGTCTCCTCGCAGGGAGCCGGTCCAGCAACGCCGTCCCCTTCCTCACTTCCCTTCCGGTGCCCCACCCCACATGTCCATTAAGGCAGTTCACAGAAAAAAAAACTTGTCCCCTTTAATCCCATTATTAGCATGGTGTTCTGATGTGGAATACCAACACCAACCAAATTGCAAAACCATAACACCGCCTTTCTTGGTTTTCCTCCGACCTAAGCTTTTTTTTCTTGGTATTCCTTCGCTCTAACTTCGCTTTTCCTGGTTTTCATCCGCTCTAACCCCGTTTTTCCTGGTTTTCCTCCGCTCTCACTTTGATTCTCTTGGTTTTCCTCCGCTCTAACCCTTCTTTTCTTGGTGTTCCTCCGCACTAACTTCGCTTTTCCTGGTTTTCCTCCGATCTAACCTTGCTTTTCTTGGTTTTCCTCGGCTCTAACTTCACTCTTCTTGGTTTTCCTCCGCTCTATACTTTGCTTTTCTTGGTTTTCCTCCGCTCTAATCCTGCTTTTCTTGGTTTTCCTCCGACCTAACCCCCTTTTTCTAGGTTTTCCTCCACTCTAACCCCGATTTTCTTGGTTTTCCTCTGCTCTAACTCTATTTTTCTTGGTTTTCATCCACACTAACTTCGCTTCACTTGGATTTCCTCTGCTCTAACCCCGCTTTTCTTGGTTGTCTTCCGACCTAACCTTTTTTTTTCTTGGTTTTCCTCCGCACTAGCCCCACTTCTCTTGGTTTTCCTTTGTTCTAACCCCGCTTTTCCTTGGTTTCCTCCGCTCTAACTTTGCTTCTCATGGTTTTCCTCTGCTCTAACCCCGCTTTTCTTGGTTTTCCTCCGCTCTAACCCCGCATTTCTGGGTTTTTCTCCGCTCTAACTTCGATTTTCTTGGTTTTGTTTCGCTCTAACCCCGTTTTTCTTGGTTTTCCTCCTCACTAACCCCGCTTTTCTTGGTTTTCCACCGCTCTAACTTTGTTTTCTAGCTTTTCCTCTGCTCTAACCCCGCTTTTCTTGGTTTTCCACGGTTCTAACCCCGCCTTTCTTGGTTTTCCTCCGCTCTAACCCAGCTTTTCTTGGTTTTCCTTCGGTCTAACCTCGCTTTTCTTGATTTTCCTCCCCTCTAACTTCGCTTTTCTTGGTTTTCCTCCACTGTAACGTCGCTTTTCCTGGTTTTCCTCCTACCTAAGCTTTTTTTTCTTGGTATTCCTTCGCTCTAACTTCGCTTTTCCTGGTTTTCATCCGCTCTAACCCCGTTTTTCCTGGTTTTCCTCCGCTCTCACTTTGATTCTCTTGGTTTTCCTCCGCTCTAACCCTTCTTTTCTTGGTGTTCCTCCGCACTAACTTCGCTTTTCCTGGTTTTCCTCCGATCTAACCTTGCTTTTCTTGGTTTTCCTCGGCTCTAACTTCGCTCTTCTTGGTTTTCCTCCGCTCTATACTTCGCTTTTCTTGGTTTTCCTCCGCTCTAACTCCGCTTTTCTTGGTTTTCCTCCGCTCTAACTCCGCTTTTCTTGGTTTTCCTCTGCTCTAACCTTGCTTTTCTTGGTTTTCCTTTGCTCTAACACTTCTTTTCTTGGTTTTCCACCGCTCTAAATTCGCTTTTCTTGGTTTTCCTCTGCTCTAACTTAGTTTTCTTGGTTTTCCTCCGCTCTTACCTCGCTTTTCTTGCATTTCTTCCACTCTAACTTCGCTTTTGTAGGATTTCCTGCGCTCTAACCCCGCTTCTCTTGGATTTCCTCCGCTCTAACCCCGCTTTTCTTGGATTTCCTCCACTCTAACCCCTCTTTTCTTGGTTTTCCTCCGCCCTAACTCTGCTTTCCTTGGTTATCCTCTGCTCTAACCTCGCTTTTCTTGGTTTTCCTCTACACTAACCTTGCTTTTCATGGTTTTCCTCTGCTCTAACCCCGCTTTTCTTGGTTTTCCTCTGCTCTATCCCCGCTTTTCTTGGTTTTCCTCCGCACTAACTTCGCTGATCTTGGTTTTCCTTCGCTCTAGCTTCGCTTTTCTTTGTTTTCCTCCACTCTAATCCCGCTTTTCTTGGTTTTCCTCTGCTCTAACTTCGCTTTTCTTGGTTTACCTTCGCTCTAACTTCGCTTTTCTTGGTTATCCTCTGCTATAACCTCACTTTTCTTGTTTTTCCTTTGCTCTAACTTCGCTTTTCTTGGTTTTCCTCCGCTCTAACCCGCTTTTCTTGGTTTTCCTCCGCTCTTTCCCTCTTTACATGGTTATCCTCCGCACTAACTTCGCTGTTCTTGGTTTTCCTGCGCTCTAGCTTTGCTTTTCTTGGTTTTCCTCCAATCTAACCCCGCTTTTCTTGGTTTTCCTCTGCTCTAACTTCGCTTTTCTTGGTTTACCTTCGCTCTAACTCCGCTTTTCTTGGTTTTCCTCCGCTCTAACTTCGCTTTTCTTGGTTTTCCTCTGCTCTAACCTTGCTTTTCTTGGTTTTCCTTTGCTCTAACACTTCTTTTCTTGGTTTTCCTCCGCTCTAAATTCGCTTTTCTTGGTTTTCCTCTGCTCAAACCCCGCTTCTCTTGGTTTTCCTCCGTTCTAACCCCCTTTTCTTGGATTTCCTCCGCTCTAACCCAGCTTTTCTTGGTTTTCCTTCGGTCTAACCTCGCTTTTCTTGATTTTCCTCCCCTCTAACTTCGCTTTTCTTGGTTTTCCTCCGCTGTAACGTCGCTTTTCCTGGTTTTCCTCCGCTCTAACCTCGCTTTTCTTAGTTTTCCTCTGCTCTAACTTAGCTTTTCTTGGTTTTCCTTCGCTCTAACTCTCTTTTCTTGCTTTTCCTCTGCTCTAACCCCGCTTTTCTTGGTTTTCCACGGTTCTAACCCCGCCTTTCTTGGTTTTCCTCCGCTCTAACCCAGCTTTTCTTGGTTTTCCTTCGGTCTAACCTCGCTTTTCTTGATTTTCCTCCCCTCTAACTTCGCTTTTCTTGGTTTTCCTCCACTGTAACGTCGCTTTTCCTGGTTTTCCTCCTACCTAAGCTTTTTTTTCTTGGTATTCCTTCGCTCTAACTTCGCTTTTCCTGGTTTTCATCCGCTCTAACCCCGTTTTTCCTGGTTTTCCTCCGCTCTCACTTTGATTCTCTTGGTTTTCCTCCGCTCTAACCCTTCTTTTCTTGGTGTTCCTCTGCACTAACTTCGCTTTTCCTGGTTTTCCTCCGATCTAACCTTGCTTTTCTTGGTTTTCCTCGGCTCTAACTTCGCTCTTCTTGGTTTTCCTCCGCTCTATACTTCGCTTTTCTTGGTTTTCCTCCGCTCTAACTCCGCTTTTCTTGGTTTTCCTCCGCTCTAACTCCGCTTTTCTTGGTTTTCCTCTGCTCTAACCTTGCTTTTCTTGGTTTTCCTTTGCTCTAACACTTCTTTTCTTGGTTTTCCACCGCTCTAAATTCGCTTTTCTTGGTTTTCCTCTGCTCTAACTTAGTTTTCTTGGTTTTCCTCCGCTCTTACCTCGCTTTTCTTGCATTTCCTCCACTCTAACTTCGCTTTTGTAGGATTTCCTGCGCTCTAACCCCGCTTCTCTTGGATTTCCTCCGCTCTAACCCCGCTTTTCTTGGTTTTCCTCCACTCTAACCCCTCTTTTCTTGGTTTTCCTCCGCCCTAACTCTGCTTTCCTTGGTTATCCTCTGCTCTAACCTCGCTTTTCTTGGTTTTCCTCTACACTAACCTTGCTTTTCATGGTTTTCCTCTGCTCTAACCCCGCTTTTCTTGGTTTTCCTCTGCTCTATCCCCGCTTTTCTTGGTTTTCCTCCGCACTAACTTCGCTGATCTTGGTTTTCCTTCGCTCTAGCTTCGCTTTTCTTTGTTTTCCTCCACTCTAATCCCGCTTTTCTTGGTTTTCCTCTGCTCTAACTTCGCTTTTCTTGGTTTACCTTCGCTCTAACTTCGCTTTTCTTGGTTATCCTCTGCTATAACCTCACTTTTCTTGTTTTTCCTTTGCTCTAACTTCGCTTTTCTTGGTTTTCCTCCGCTCTAACCCGCTTTTCTTGGTTTTCCTCCGCTCTTTCCCTCTTTACATGGTTATCCTCCGCACTAACTTCGCTGTTCTTGGTTTTCCTGCGCTCTAGCTTTGCTTTTCTTGGTTTTCCTCCAATCTAACCCCGCTTTTCTTGGTTTTCCTCTGCTCTAACTTCGCTTTTCTTGGTTTACCTTCGCTCTAACTCCGCTTTTCTTGGTTTTCCTCCGCTCTAACTTCGCTTTTCTTGGTTTTCCTCTGCTCTAACCTTGCTTTTCTTGGTTTTCCTTTGCTCTAACACTTCTTTTCTTGGTTTTCCTCCGCTCTAAATTCGCTTTTCTTGGTTTTCCTCTGCTCAAACCCCGCTTCTCTTTGTTTTCCTCCGTTCTAACCCCGCTTTTCTTGGTTTTCCTCTGCTCTACCTTCGCTTTTCTTGGTTTACCTTCGCTCTAACTCCGCTTTTCTTGGTTTTCCTCCGCTCTAACTTCGCTTTTCTTGGTTTTCCTCTGCTCTAACCTTGCTTTTCTTGGTTTTCCTTTGCTCTAACACTTCTTTTCTTGGTTTTCCTCCGCTCTAAATTCGCTTTTCTTGGTTTTCCTCTGCTCAAACCCCGCTTCTCTTGGTTTTCCTCCGTTCTAACCCCCTTTTCTTGGATTTCCTCCGCTCTAACCCAGCTTTTCTTGGTTTTCCTTCGGTCTAACCTCGCTTTTCTTGATTTTCCTCCCCTCTAACTTCGCTTTTCTTGGTTTTCCTCCGCTGTAACGTCGCTTTTCCTGGTTTTCCTCCGCTCTAACCTCGCTTTTCTTAGTTTTCCTCTGCTCTAACTTAGCTTTTCTTGGTTTTCCTTCGCTCTAACTCTCTTTTCTTGCTTTTCCTCCGCTCTAACTCCGCTTTTCTTGGTTTTCCTCTGCTCTAACCTTGCTTTTCTTGGTTTTCCTTTGCTCTAACACTTCTTTTCTTGGTTTTCCACCGCTCTAAATTCGCTTTTCTTGGTTTTCCTCTGCTCTAACTTAGTTTTCTTGGTTTTCCTCCGCTCTTACCTCGCTTTTCTTGCATTTCCTCCACTCTAACTTCGCTTTTGTAGGATTTCCTGCGCTCTAACCCCGCTTCTCTTGGATTTCCTCCGCTCTAACCCCGCTTTTCTTGGTTTTCCTCCACTCTAACCCCTCTTTTCTTGGTTTTCCTCCGCCCTAACTCTGCTTTCCTTGGTTATCCTCTGCTCTAACCTCGCTTTTCTTGGTTTTCCTCTACACTAACCTTGCTTTTCATGGTTTTCCTCTGCTCTAACCCCGCTTTTCTTGGTTTTCCTCTGCTCTATCCCCGCTTTTCTTGGTTTTCCTCCGCACTAACTTCGCTGATCTTGGTTTTCCTTCGCTCTAGCTTCGCTTTTCTTTGTTTTCCTCCACTCTAATCCCGCTTTTCTTGGTTTTCCTCTGCTCTAACTTCGCTTTTCTTGGTTTACCTTCGCTCTAACTTCGCTTTTCTTGGTTATCCTCTGCTATAACCTCACTTTTCTTGTTTTTCCTTTGCTCTAACTTCGCTTTTCTTGGTTTTCCTCCGCTCTAACCCGCTTTTCTTGGTTTTCCTCCGCTCTTTCCCTCTTTACATGGTTATCCTCCGCACTAACTTCGCTGTTCTTGGTTTTCCTGCGCTCTAGCTTTGCTTTTCTTGGTTTTCCTCCAATCTAACCCCGCTTTTCTTGGTTTTCCTCTGCTCTAACTTCGCTTTTCTTGGTTTACCTTTGCTCTAACTCCGCTTTTCTTGGTTTTCCTCCGCTCTAACTTCGCTTTTCTTGGTTTTCCTCTGCTCTAACCTTGCTTTTCTTGGTTTTCCTTTGCTCTAACACTTCTTTTCTTGGTTTTCCTCCGCTCTAAATTCGCTTTTCTTGGTTTTCCTCTGCTCAAACCCCGCTTCTCTTGGTTTTCCTCCGTTCTAACCCCCTTTTCTTGGATTTCCTCCGCTCTAACCCAGCTTTTCTTGGTTTTCCTTCGGTCTAACCTCGCTTTTCTTGATTTTCCTCCCCTCTAACTTCGCTTTTCTTGGTTTTCCTCCGCTGTAACGTCGCTTTTCCTGGTTTTCCTCCGCTCTAACCTCGCTTTTCTTAGTTTTCCTCTGCTCTAACTTAGCTTTTCTTGGTTTTCCTTCGCTCTAACTCTCTTTTATTGCTTTTCCTCTGCTCTAACCCCGCTTTTCTTGGTTTTCATCCGCTCTATCCCCGCTATTCTTGGTTTTCTTCCGCTCTAACCTTGCTTTTCTTGGTTTTCCTCCGCCCTAACTTTTCTTTTCTTGGCTTTCCTCGACTCTAACTTCGCTTTTCTTGGTTTTCCTCCGTTCTATCCTTGCTTTTTATGGTTTTCCTCCGCTCTAGCCCTGATTTTCTTGGTTTTCCTCCGCTCTAACTACGCTATTCTTGGTTTTCCTCTGCTCTAACCTCGCTTTTTTTTGTTTTCCTCCGCTTAACCCCGCTTTTCCTGGTTTTCCGCCGCTCTAACCCCGCTTTTCATGGATTTCCTTGGCTCTAACCCTGCTTTTCTTGATTTATCTACGCTCTAACCCTGCTTTTCTTGCTTTCCCTCCACTCTAACTTCGTTTTCTAGGTTTTCCTCTGGTTTAACCCCGCTTTTCTTCGTTTTCCTCTGCTCTTACCCTGCTTTTCTTGGTTTTCCTCCTCTCTAACTTCGTTTTCCACGTTTTCCTGCACTCTAACCCCGCTTTTCTTGGTTTTCCTTTGATCTAACCACGTTTTTCTTTGTTTTCCTCCGCTCTTACTTCTCTTTTCTTGGATTTCCTCCGCTCTAACCCCGCTTTTCTTGGTTTTCCTCCCATATAACGCAGATTTTCTTCGTTTTCCTCCGCTCTTACTTCGCTTTTCTTTGTTTTCCTCCGCACTAACCCAGCATCTCTGGGTTTTTCTTCGCTCCAACTTCGCTATTCTTGGTTTTCTTTCGCTCTAACTCTATTTTTCTTGGTTTTCATCCACACTAACTTCGCTTTTCTTTGTTTTACTCTGCTCTAACCCCGCCTGTCACGGAGTTCTCTCTAGAGCTCACTCCGGGACAGTGAGCACAAACCCGGGGCAGCACGAACAAAAGCCCCCCCCTTTTCTTCAGCGGCCCGGCGGCGTGGCCCGGCGCGGCCCGGCCACGTGCGTTTAGGGAGACGGGGAAGGGAAGGGAGATTGCGATTAGGTCTAACAAAAAAAAATGAGGGAGGAAAAAGGTGATCTGAGAACGAATGGCAGTTTAATAACCTAATAACACTAAACAACAACAAGAGAGTCTCAACAAAGAGAATACCAAGTCCCAAATCTCACCGATGGAGCTGTGGAAGGCAGGAAGGTCTGACCACGTTGTCTCCTCGCAGGGAGCCGGTCCAGCAACGCCGTCCCCTTCCTCACTTCCCTTCCGGTGCCCCACCCCACATGTCCATTAAGGCAGTTCACAGAAAAAAAAACTTGTCCCCTTTAATCCCATTATTAGCATGGTGTTCTGATGTGGAATACCAACACCAACCAAATTGCAAAACCATAACACCGCCTTTCTTGGTTTTCCTCCGACCTAAGCTTTTTTTTCTTGGTATTCCTTCGCTCTAACTTCGCTTTTCCTGGTTTTCATCCGCTCTAACCCCGTTTTTCCTGGTTTTCCTCCGCTCTCACTTTGATTCTCTTGGTTTTCCTCCGCTCTAACCCTTCTTTTCTTGGTGTTCCTCCGCACTAACTTCGCTTTTCCTGGTTTTCCTCCGATCTAACCTTGCTTTTCTTGGTTTTCCTCGGCTCTAACTTCACTCTTCTTGGTTTTCCTCTGCTCTATACTTTGCTTTTCTTGGTTTTCCTCCGCTCTAATCCTGCTTTTCTTGGTTTTCCTCCGACCTAACCCCCTTTTTCTAGGTTTTCCTCCACTCTAACCCCGATTTTCTTGGTTTTCCTCTGCTCTAACTCTATTTTTCTTGGTTTTCATCCACACTAACTTCGCTTCACTTGGATTTCCTCTGCTCTAACCCCGCTTTTCTTGGTTGTCTTCCGACCTAACCTTTTTTTTTCTTGGTTTTCCTCCGCACTAGCCCCACTTCTCTTGGTTTTCCTTTGTTCTAACCCCGCTTTTCCTTGGTTTCCTCCGCTCTAACTTTGCTTCTCATGGTTTTCCTCTGCTCTAACCCCGCTTTTCTTGGTTTTCCTCCGCTCTAACCCCGCATTTCTGGGTTTTTCTCCGCTCTAACTTCGATTTTCTTGGTTTTGTTTCGCTCTAACCCCGTTTTTCTTGGTTTTCCTCCTCACTAACCCCGCTTTTCTTGGTTTTCCACCGCTCTAACTTTGTTTTCTAGCTTTTCCTCTGCTCTAACCCCGCTTTTCTTGGTTTTCCACGGTTCTAACCCCGCCTTTCTTGGTTTTCCTCCGCTCTAACCCAGCTTTTCTTGGTTTTCCTTCGGTCTAACCTCGCTTTTCTTGATTTTCCTCCCCTCTAACTTCGCTTTTCTTGGTTTTCCTCCACTGTAACGTCGCTTTTCCTGGTTTTCCTCCTACCTAAGCTTTTTTTTCTTGGTATTCCTTCGCTCTAACTTCGCTTTTCCTGGTTTTCATCCGCTCTAACCCCGTTTTTCCTGGTTTTCCTCCGCTCTCACTTTGATTCTCTTGGTTTTCCTCCGCTCTAACCCTTCTTTTCTTGGTGTTCCTCCGCACTAACTTCGCTTTTCCTGGTTTTCCTCCGATCTAACCTTGCTTTTCTTGGTTTTCCTCGGCTCTAACTTCGCTCTTCTTGGTTTTCCTCCGCTCTATACTTCGCTTTTCTTGGTTTTCCTCCGCTCTAACTCCGCTTTTCTTGGTTTTCCTCCGCTCTAACTCCGCTTTTCTTGGTTTTCCTCTGCTCTAACCTTGCTTTTCTTGGTTTTCCTTTGCTCTAACACTTCTTTTCTTGGTTTTCCACCGCTCTAAATTCGCTTTTCTTGGTTTTCCTCTGCTCTAACTTAGTTTTCTTGGTTTTCCTCCGCTCTTACCTCGCTTTTCTTGCATTTCCTCCACTCTAACTTCGCTTTTGTAGGATTTCCTGCGCTCTAACCCCGCTTCTCTTGGATTTCCTCCGCTCTAACCCCGCTTTTCTTGGATTTCCTCCACTCTAACCCCTCTTTTCTTGGTTTTCCTCCGCCCTAACTCTGCTTTCCTTGGTTATCCTCTGCTCTAACCTCGCTTTTCTTGGTTTTCCTCTACACTAACCTTGCTTTTCATGGTTTTCCTCTGCTCTAACCCCGCTTTTCTTGGTTTTCCTCTGCTCTATCCCCGCTTTTCTTGGTTTTCCTCCGCACTAACTTCGCTGATCTTGGTTTTCCTTCGCTCTAGCTTCGCTTTTCTTTGTTTTCCTCCACTCTAATCCCGCTTTTCTTGGTTTTCCTCTGCTCTAACTTCGCTTTTCTTGGTTTACCTTCGCTCTAACTTCGCTTTTCTTGGTTATCCTCTGCTATAACCTCACTTTTCTTGTTTTTCCTTTGCTCTAACTTCGCTTTTCTTGGTTTTCCTCCGCTCTAACCCGCTTTTCTTGGTTTTCCTCCGCTCTTTCCCTCTTTACATGGTTATCCTCCGCACTAACTTCGCTGTTCTTGGTTTTCCTGCGCTCTAGCTTTGCTTTTCTTGGTTTTCCTCCAATCTAACCCCGCTTTTCTTGGTTTTCCTCTGCTCTAACTTCGCTTTTCTTGGTTTACCTTCGCTCTAACTCCGCTTTTCTTGGTTTTCCTCCGCTCTAACTTCGCTTTTCTTGGTTTTCCTCTGCTCTAACCTTGCTTTTCTTGGTTTTCCTTTGCTCTAACACTTCTTTTCTTGGTTTTCCTCCGCTCTAAATTCGCTTTTCTTGGTTTTCCTCTGCTCAAACCCCGCTTCTCTTGGTTTTCCTCCGTTCTAACCCCCTTTTCTTGGATTTCCTCCGCTCTAACCCAGCTTTTCTTGGTTTTCCTTCGGTCTAACCTCGCTTTTCTTGATTTTCCTCCCCTCTAACTTCGCTTTTCTTGGTTTTCCTCCGCTGTAACGTCGCTTTTCCTGGTTTTCCTCCGCTCTAACCTCGCTTTTCTTAGTTTTCCTCTGCTCTAACTTAGCTTTTCTTGGTTTTCCTTCGCTCTAACTCTCTTTTCTTGCTTTTCCTCTGCTCTAACCCCGCTTTTCTTGGTTTTCCACGGTTCTAACCCCGCCTTTCTTGGTTTTCCTCCGCTCTAACCCAGCTTTTCTTGGTTTTCCTTCGGTGTAACCTCGCTTTTCTTGATTTTCCTCCCCTCTAACTTCGCTTTTCTTGGTTTTCCTCCACTGTAACGTCGCTTTTCCTGGTTTTCCTCCTACCTAAGCTTTTTTTTCTTGGTATTCCTTCGCTCTAACTTCGCTTTTCCTGGTTTTCATCCGCTCTAACCCCGTTTTTCCTGGTTTTCCTCCGCTCTCACTTTGATTCTCTTGGTTTTCCTCCGCTCTAACCCTTCTTTTCTTGGTGTTCCTCTGCACTAACTTCGCTTTTCCTGGTTTTCCTCCGATCTAACCTTGCTTTTCTTGGTTTTCCTCGGCTCTAACTTCGCTCTTCTTGGTTTTCCTCCGCTCTATACTTCGCTTTTCTTGGTTTTCCTCCGCTCTAACTCCGCTTTTCTTGGTTTTCCTCCGCTCTAACTCCGCTTTTCTTGGTTTTCCTCTGCTCTAACCTTGCTTTTCTTGGTTTTCCTTTGCTCTAACACTTCTTTTCTTGGTTTTCCACCGCTCTAAATTCGCTTTTCTTGGTTTTCCTCTGCTCTAACTTAGTTTTCTTGGTTTTCCTCCGCTCTTACCTCGCTTTTCTTGCATTTCCTCCACTCTAACTTCGCTTTTGTAGGATTTCCTGCGCTCTAACCCCGCTTCTCTTGGATTTCCTCCGCTCTAACCCCGCTTTTCTTGGTTTTCCTCCACTCTAACCCCTCTTTTCTTGGTTTTCCTCCGCCCTAACTCTGCTTTCCTTGGTTATCCTCTGCTCTAACCTCGCTTTTCTTGGTTTTCCTCTACACTAACCTTGCTTTTCATGGTTTTCCTCTGCTCTAACCCCGCTTTTCTTGGTTTTCCTCTGCTCTATCCCCGCTTTTCTTGGTTTTCCTCCGCACTAACTTCGCTGATCTTGGTTTTCCTTCGCTCTAGCTTCGCTTTTCTTTGTTTTCCTCCACTCTAATCCCGCTTTTCTTGGTTTTCCTCTGCTCTAACTTCGCTTTTCTTGGTTTACCTTCGCTCTAACTTCGCTTTTCTTGGTTATCCTCTGCTATAACCTCACTTTTCTTGTTTTTCCTTTGCTCTAACTTCGCTTTTCTTGGTTTTCCTCCGCTCTAACCCGCTTTTCTTGGTTTTCCTCCGCTCTTTCCCTCTTTACATGGTTATCCTCCGCACTAACTTCGCTGTTCTTGGTTTTCCTGCGCTCTAGCTTTGCTTTTCTTGGTTTTCCTCCAATCTAACCCCGCTTTTCTTGGTTTTCCTCTGCTCTAACTTCGCTTTTCTTGGTTTACCTTTGCTCTAACTCCGCTTTTCTTGGTTTTCCTCCGCTCTAACTTCGCTTTTCTTGGTTTTCCTCTGCTCTAACCTTGCTTTTCTTGGTTTTCCTTTGCTCTAACACTTCTTTTCTTGGTTTTCCTCCGCTCTAAATTCGCTTTTCTTGGTTTTCCTCTGCTCAAACCCCGCTTCTCTTGGTTTTCCTCCGTTCTAACCCCCTTTTCTTGGATTTCCTCCGCTCTAACCCAGCTTTTCTTGGTTTTCCTTCGGTCTAACCTCGCTTTTCTTGATTTTCCTCCCCTCTAACTTCGCTTTTCTTGGTTTTCCTCCGCTGTAACGTCGCTTTTCCTGGTTTTCCTCCGCTCTAACCTCGCTTTTCTTAGTTTTCCTCTGCTCTAACTTAGCTTTTCTTGGTTTTCCTTCGCTCTAACTCTCTTTTCTTGCTTTTGCTCTGCTCTAACCCCGCTTTTCTTGGTTTTCCACGGTTCTAACCCCGCCTTTCTTGGTTTTCCTCCGCTCTAACCCAGCTTTTCTTGGTTTTCCTTCGGTCTAACCTCGCTTTTCTTGATTTTCCTCCCCTCTAACTTCGCTTTTCTTGGTTTTCCTCCACTGTAACGTCGCTTTTCCTGGTTTTCCTCCTGCCTAAGCTTTTTTTTCTTGGTATTCCTTCACTCTAACTTCGCTTTTCCTGGTTTTCATCCGCTCTAACCCCGTTTTTCCTGGTTTTCCTCCGCTCTCACTTTGATTCTCTTGGTTTTCCTCCGCTCTAACCCTTCTTTTCTTGGTGTTCCTCCGCACTAACTTCGCTTTTCCTGGTTTTCCTCCGATCTAACCTTGCTTTTCTTGGTTTTCCTCGGCTCTAACTTCGCTCTTCTTGGTTTTCCTCCGCTCTATACTTCGCTTTTCTTGGTTTTCCTCCGCTCTAACTCCGCTTTTCTTGGTTTTCCTCCGCTCTAACTCCGCTTTTCTTGGTTTTCCTCTGCTCTAACCTTGCTTTTCTTGGTTTTCCTTTGCTCTAACACTTCTTTTCTTGGTTTTCCACCGCTCTAAATTCGCTTTTCTTGGTTTTCCTCTGCTCTAACTTAGTTTTCTTGGTTTTCCTCCGCTCTTACCTCGCTTTTCTTGCATTTCCTCCACTCTAACTTCGCTTTTGTAGGATTTCCTGCGCTCTAACCCCGCTTCTCTTGGATTTCCTCCGCTCTAACCCCGCTTTTCTTGGTTTTCCTCCACTCTAACCCCTCTTTTCTTGGTTTTCCTCCGCCCTAACTCTGCTTTCCTTGGTTATCCTCTGCTCTAACCTCGCTTTTCTTGGTTTTCCTCTACACTAACCTTGCTTTTCATGGTTTTCCTCTGCTCTAACCCCGCTTTTCTTGGTTTTCCTCTGCTCTATCCCCGCTTTTCTTGGTTTTCCTCCGCACTAACTTCGCTGATCTTGGTTTTCCTTCGCTCTAGCTTCGCTTTTCTTTGTTTTCCTCCACTCTAATCCCGCTTTTCTTGGTTTTCCTCTGCTCTAACTTCGCTTTTCTTGGTTTACCTTCGCTCTAACTTCGCTTTTCTTGGTTATCCTCTGCTATAACCTCACTTTTTTTGTTTTTCCTTTGCTCTAACTTCGCTTTTCTTGGTTTTCCTCCGCTCTAACCCGCTTTTCTTGGTTTTCCTCCGCTCTTTCCCTCTTTACATGGTTATCCTCCGCACTAACTTCGCTGTTCTTGGTTTTCCTGCGCTCTAGCTTTGCTTTTCTTGGTTTTCCTCCAATCTAACCCCGCTTTTCTTGGTTTTCCTCTGCTCTAACTTCGCTTTTCTTGGTTTACCTTCGCTCTAACTCCGCTTTTCTTGGTTTTCCTCCGCTCTAACTTCGCTTTTCTTGGTTTTCCTCTGCTCTAACCTTGCTTTTCTTGGTTTTCCTTTGCTCTAACACTTCTTTTCTTGGTTTTCCTCCGCTCTAAATTCGCTTTTCTTGGTTTTCCTCTGCTCAAACCCCGCTTCTCTTTGTTTTCCTCCGTTCTAACCCCGCTTTTCTTGGTTTTCCTCCGCTCTAACTTCGCTTTTCTTGGTTTTCCTCTGCTCTAACCTTGCTTTTCTTGGTTTTCCTTTGCTCTAACACTTCTTTTCTTGGTTTTCCTCCGCTCTAAATTCGCTTTTCTTGGTTTTCCTCTGCTCAAACCCCGCTTCTCTTGGTTTTCCTCCGTTCTAACCCCCTTTTCTTGGATTTCCTCCGCTCTAATCCAGCTTTTCTTGGTTTTCCTTCGGTCTAACCTCGCTTTTCTTGATTTTCCTCCCCTCTAACTTCGCTTTTCTTGGTTTTCCTCCGCTGTAACGTCGCTTTTCCTGGTTTTCCTCCGCTCTAACCTCGCTTTTCTTAGTTTTCCTCTGCTCTAACTTAGCTTTTCTTGGTTTTCCTTCGCTCTAACTCTCTTTTCTTGCTTTTCCTCTGCTCTAACCCCGCTTTTCTTGGTTTTCCACGGTTCTAACCCCGCCTTTCTTGGTTTTCCTCCGCTCTTACCCAGCTTTTCTTGGTTTTCCTTCGGTCTAACCTCGCTTTTCTTGATTTTCCTCCCCTCTAACTTCGCTTTTCTTGGTTTTCCTCCACTGTAACGTCGCTTTTCCTGGTTTTCCTCCTACCTAAGCTTTTTTTTCTTGGTATTCCTTCGCTCTAACTTCGCTTTTCCTGGTTTTCATCCGCTCTAACCCCGTTTTTCCTGGTTTTCCTCCGCTCTCACTTTGATTCTCTTGGTTTTCCTCCGCTCTAACCCTTCTTTTCTTGGTGTTCCTCCGCACTAACTTCGCTTTTCCTGGTTTTCCTCCGATCTAACCTTGCTTTTCTTGGTTTTCCTCGGCTCTAACTTCGCTCTTCTTGGTTTTCCTCCGCTCTATACTTCGCTTTTCTTGGTTTTCCTCCGCTCTAACTCCGCTTTTCTTGGTTTTCCTCCGCTCTAACTCCGCTTTTCTTGGTTTTCCTCTGCTCTAACCTTGCTTTTCTTGGTTTTCCTTTGCTCTAACACTTCTTTTCTTGGTTTTCCACCGCTCTAAATTCGCTTTTCTTGGTTTTCCTCTGCTCTAACTTAGTTTTCTTGGTTTTCCTCCGCTCTTACCTCGCTTTTCTTGCATTTCCTCCACTCTAACTTCGCTTTTGTAGGATTTCCTGTGCTCTAACCCCACTTCTCTTGGATTTCCTCCGCTCTAACCCCGCTTTTCTTGGTTTTCCTCCACTCTAACCCCTCTTTTCTTGGTTTTCCTCCGCCCTAACTCTGCTTTCCTTGGTTATCCTCTGCTCTAACCTCGCTTTTCTTGGTTTTCCTCTACACTAACCTTGCTTTTCATGGTTTTCCTCTGCTCTAACCCCGCTTTTCTTGGTTTTCCTCTGCTCTATCCCCGCTTTTCTTGGTTTTCCTCCGCACTAACTTCGCTGATCTTGGTTTTCCTTCGCTCTAGCTTCGCTTTTCTTTGTTTTCCTCCACTCTAATCCCGCTTTTCTTGGTTTTCCTCTGCTCTAACTTCGCTTTTCTTGGTTTACCTTCGCTCTAACTTCGCTTTTCTTGGTTATCCTCTGCTATAACCTCACTTTTTTTGTTTTTCCTTTGCTCTAACTTCGCTTTTCTTGGTTTTCCTCCGCTCTAACCCGCTTTTCTTGGTTTTCCTCCGCTCTTTCCCTCTTTACATGGTTATCCTCCGCACTAACTTCGCTGTTCTTGGTTTTCCTGCGCTCTAGCTTTGCTTTTCTTGGTTTTCCTCCAATCTAACCCCGCTTTTCTTGGTTTTCCTCTGCTCTAACTTCGCTTTTCTTGGTTTACCTTCGCTCTAACTCCGCTTTTCTTGGTTTTCCTCCGCTCTAACTTCGCTTTTCTTGGTTTTCCTCTGCTCTAACCTTGCTTTTCTTGGTTTTCCTTTGCTCTAACACTTCTTTTCTTGGTTTTCCTCCGCTCTAAATTCGCTTTTCTTGGTTTTCCTCTGCTCAAACCCCGCTTCTCTTGGTTTTCCTCCGTTCTAACCCCCTTTTCTTGGATTTCCTCCGCTCTAACCCAGCTTTTCTTGGTTTTCCTTCGGTCTAACCTCGCTTTTCTTGATTTTCCTCCCCTCTAACTTCGCTTTTCTTGGTTTTCCTCCGCTGTAACGTCGCTTTTCCTGGTTTTCCTCCGCTCTAACCTCGCTTTTCTTAGTTTTCCTCTGCTCTAACTTAGCTTTTCTTGGTTTTCCTTCGCTCTAACTCTCTTTTCTTGCTTTTGCTCTGCTCTAACCCCGCTTTTCTTGGTTTTCCACGGTTCTAACCCCGCCTTTCTTGGTTTTCCTCCGCTCTAACCCAGCTTTTCTTGGTTTTCCTTCGGTCTAACCTCGCTTTTCTTGATTTTCCTCCCCTCTAACTTCGCTTTTCTTGGTTTTCCTCCACTGTAACGTCGCTTTTCCTGGTTTTCCTCCTACCTAAGCTTTTTTTTCTTGGTATTCCTTCGCTCTAACTTCGCTTTTCCTGGTTTTCATCCGCTCTAACCCCGTTTTTCCTGGTTTTCCTCCGCTCTCACTTTGATTCTCTTGGTTTTCCTCCGCTCTAACCCTTCTTTTCTTGGTGTTCCTCCGCACTAACTTCGCTTTTCCTGGTTTTCCTCCGATCTAACCTTGCTTTTCTTGGTTTTCCTCGGCTCTAACTTCGCTCTTCTTGGTTTTCCTCCGCTCTATACTTCGCTTTTCTTGGTTTTCCTCCGCTCTAACTCCGCTTTTCTTGGTTTTCCTCCGCTCTAACTCCGCTTTTCTTGGTTTTCCTCTGCTCTAACCTTGCTTTTCTTGGTTTTCCTTTGCTCTAACACTTCTTTTCTTGGTTTTCCACCGCTCTAAATTCGCTTTTCTTGGTTTTCCTCTGCTCTAACTTAGTTTTCTTGGTTTTCCTTCGCTCTTACCTCGCTTTTCTTGCATTTCCTCCACTCTAACTTCGCTTTTGTAGGATTTCCTGCGCTCTAACCCCGCTTCTCTTGGATTTCCTCCGCTCTAACCCCGCTTTTCTTGGTTTTCCTCCACTCTAACCCCTCTTTTCTTGGTTTTCCTCCGCCCTAACTCTGCTTTCCTTGGTTATCCTCTGCTCTAACCTCGCTTTTCTTGGTTTTCCTCTACACTAACCTTGCTTTTCATGGTTTTCCTCTGCTCTAACCCCGCTTTTCTTGGTTTTCCTCTGCTCTATCCCCGCTTTTCTTGGTTTTCCTCCGCACTAACTTCGCTGATCTTGGTTTTCCTTCGCTCTAGCTTCGCTTTTCTTTGTTTTCCTCCACTCTAATCCCGCTTTTCTTGGTTTTCCTCTGCTCTAACTTCGCTTTTCTTGGTTTACCTTCGCTCTAACTTCGCTTTTCTTGGTTATCCTCTGCTATAACCTCACTTTTCTTGTTTTTCCTTTGCTCTAACTTCGCTTTTCTTGGTTTTCCTCCGCTCTAACCCGCTTTTCTTGGTTTTCCTCCGCTCTTTCCCTCTTTACATGGTTATCCTCCGCACTAACTTCGCTGTTCTTGGTTTTCCTGCGCTCTAGCTTTGCTTTTCTTGGTTTTCCTCCAATCTAACCCCGCTTTTCTTGGTTTTCCTCTGCTCTAACTTCGCTTTTCTTGGTTTACCTTCGCTCTAACTCCGCTTTTCTTGGTTTTCCTCCGCTCTAACTTCGCTTTTCTTGGTTTTCCTCTGCTCTAACCTTGCTTTTCTTGGTTTTCCTTTGCTCTAACACTTCTTTTCTTGGTTTTCCTCCGCTCTAAATTCGCTTTTCTTGGTTTTCCTCTGCTCAAACCCCGCTTCTCTTTGTTTTCCTCCGTTCTAACCCCGCTTTTCTTGGTTTTCCTCTGCTCTAACTTCGCTTTTCTTGGTTTACCTTCGCTCTAACTATGCTTTTCTTGGTTTTCCTCCGCTCTAACTTCGCTTTTCTTGGTTTTCCTCTGCTCTAACCTTGCTTTTCTTGGTTTTCCTTTGCTCTAACACTTCTTTTCTTGGTTTTCCTCCGCTCTAAATTCGCTTTTCTTGGTTTTCCTCTGCTCAAACCCCGCTTCTCTTGGTTTTCCTCCGTTCTAACCCCCTTTTCTTGGATTTCCTCCGCTCTAATCCAGCTTTTCTTGGTTTTCCTTCGGTCTAACCTCGCTTTTCTTGATTTTCCTCCCCTCTAACTTCGCTTTTCTTGGTTTTCCTCCGCTGTAACGTCGCTTTTCCTGGTTTTCCTCCGCTCTAACCTCGCTTTTCTTAGTTTTCCTCTGCTCTAACTTAGCTTTTCTTGGTTTTCCTTCGCTCTAACTCTCTTTTCTTGCTTTTCCTCTGCTCTAGCCCGCTTTTCTTGGTTTTCCACGGTTCTAACCCCGCCTTTCTTGGTTTTCCTCCGCTCTTACCCAGCTTTTCTTGGTTTTCCTTCGGTCTAACCTCGCTTTTCTTGATTTTCCTCCCCTCTAACTTCGCTTTTCTTGGTTTTCCTCCACTGTAACGTCGCTTTTCCTGGTTTTCCTCCTACCTAAGCTTTTTTTTCTTGGTATTCCTTCGCTCTAACTTCGCTTTTCCTGGTTTTCATCCGCTCTAACCCCGTTTTTCCTGGTTTTCCTCCGCTCTCACTTTGATTCTCTTGGTTTTCCTCCGCTCTAACCCTTCTTTTCTTGGTGTTCCTCCGCACTAACTTCGCTTTTCCTGGTTTTCCTCCGATCTAACCTTGCTTTTCTTGGTTTTCCTCGGCTCTAACTTCGCTCTTCTTGGTTTTCCTCCGCTCTATACTTCGCTTTTCTTGGTTTTCCTCCGCTCTAACTCCGCTTTTCTTGGTTTTCCTCCGCTCTAACTCCGCTTTTCTTGGTTTTCCTCTGCTCTAACCTTGCTTTTCTTGGTTTTCCTTTGCTCTAACACTTCTTTTCTTGGTTTTCCACCGCTCTAAATTCGCTTTTCTTGGTTTTCCTCTGCTCTAACTTAGTTTTCTTGGTTTTCCTCCGCTCTTACCTCGCTTTTCTTGCATTTCCTCCACTCTAACTTCGCTTTTGTAGGATTTCCTGTGCTCTAACCCCGCTTCTCTTGGATTTCCTCCGCTCTAACCCCGCTTTTCTTGGTTTTCCTCCACTCTAACCCCTCTTTTCTTGGTTTTCCTCCGCCCTAACTCTGCTTTCCTTGGTTATCCTCTGCTCTAACCTCGCTTTTCTTGGTTTTCCTCTACACTAACCTTGCTTTTCATGGTTTTCCTCTGCTCTAACCCCGCTTTTCTTGGTTTTCCTCTGCTCTATCCCCGCTTTTCTTGGTTTTCCTCCGCACTAACTTCGCTGATCTTGGTTTTCCTTCGCTCTAGCTTCGCTTTTCTTTGTTTTCCTCCACTCTAATCCCGCTTTTCTTGGTTTTCCTCTGCTCTAACTTCGCTTTTCTTGGTTTACCTTCGCTCTAACTTCGCTTTTCTTGGTTATCCTCTGCTATAACCTCACTTTTTTTGTTTTTCCTTTGCTCTAACTTCGCTTTTCTTGGTTTTCCTCCGCTCTAACCCGCTTTTCTTGGTTTTCCTCCGCTCTTTCCCTCTTTACATGGTTATCCTCCGCACTAACTTCGCTGTTCTTGGTTTTCCTGCGCTCTAGCTTTGCTTTTCTTGGTTTTCCTCCAATCTAACCCCGCTTTTCTTGGTTTTCCTCTGCTCTAACTTCGCTTTTCTTGGTTTACCTTCGCTCTAACTCCGCTTTTCTTGGTTTTCCTCCGCTCTAACTTCGCTTTTCTTGGTTTTCCTCTGCTCTAACCTTGCTTTTCTTGGTTTTCCTTTGCTCTAACACTTCTTTTCTTGGTTTTCCTCCGCTCTAAATTCGCTTTTCTTGGTTTTCCTCTGCTCAAACCCCGCTTCTCTTGGTTTTCCTCCGTTCTAACCCCCTTTTCTTGGATTTCCTCCGCTCTAACCCAGCTTTTCTTGGTTTTCCTTCGGTCTAACCTCGCTTTTCTTGATTTTCCTCCCCTCTAACTTCGCTTTTCTTGGTTTTCCTCCGCTGTAACGTCGCTTTTCCTGGTTTTCCTCCGCTCTAACCTCGCTTTTCTTAGTTTTCCTCTGCTCTAACTTAGCTTTTCTTGGTTTTCCTTCGCTCTAACTCTCTTTTCTTGCTTTTCCTCTGCTCTAACCCCGCTTTTCTTGGTTTTCCACGGTTCTAACCCCGCCTTTCTTGGTTTTCCTCCGCTCTAACCCGCTTTTCTTGGTTTTCCTCCGCTCTTTCCCTCTTTACATGGTTATCCTCCGCACTAACTTCGCTGTTCTTGGTTTTCCTGCGCTCTAGCTTTGCTTTTCTTGGTTTTCCTCCAATCTAACCCCGCTTTTCTTGGTTTTCCTCTGCTCTAACTTCGCTTTTCTTGGTTTACCTTCGCTCTAACTCCGCTTTTCTTGGTTTTCCTCCGCTCTAACTTCGCTTTTCTTGGTTTTCCTCTGCTCTAACCTTGCTTTTCTTGGTTTTCCTTTGCTCTAACACTTCTTTTCTTGGTTTTCCTCCGCTCTAAATTCGCTTTTCTTGGTTTTCCTCTGCTCAAACCCCGCTTCTCTTTGTTTTCCTCCGTTCTAACCCCGCTTTTCTTGGTTTTCCTCTGCTCTAACTTCGCTTTTCTTGGTTTACCTTCGCTCTAACTATGCTTTTCTTGGTTTTCCTCCGCTCTAACTTCGCTTTTCTTGGTTTTCCTCTGCTCTAACCTTGCTTTTCTTGGTTTTCCTTTGCTCTAACACTTCTTTTCTTGGTTTTCCTCCGCTCTAAATTCGCTTTTCTTGGTTTTCCTCTGCTCAAACCCCGCTTCTCTTGGTTTTCCTCCGTTCTAACCCCCTTTTCTTGGATTTCCTCCGCTCTAATCCAGCTTTTCTTGGTTTTCCTTCGGTCTAACCTCGCTTTTCTTGATTTTCCTCCCCTCTAACTTCGCTTTTCTTGGTTTTCCTCCGCTGTAACGTCGCTTTTCCTGGTTTTCCTCCGCTCTAACCTCGCTTTTCTTAGTTTTCCTCTGCTCTAACTTAGCTTTTCTTGGTTTTCCTTCGCTCTAACTCTCTTTTCTTGCTTTTCCTCTGCTCTAGCCCGCTTTTCTTGGTTTTCCACGGTTCTAACCCCGCCTTTCTTGGTTTTCCTCCGCTCTTACCCAGCTTTTCTTGGTTTTCCTTCGGTCTAACCTCGCTTTTCTTGATTTTCCTCCCCTCTAACTTCGCTTTTCTTGGTTTTCCTCCACTGTAACGTCGCTTTTCCTGGTTTTCCTCCTACCTAAGCTTTTTTTTCTTGGTATTCCTTCGCTCTAACTTCGCTTTTCCTGGTTTTCATCCGCTCTAACCCCGTTTTTCCTGGTTTTCCTCCGCTCTCACTTTGATTCTCTTGGTTTTCCTCCGCTCTAACCCTTCTTTTCTTGGTGTTCCTCCGCACTAACTTCGCTTTTCCTGGTTTTCCTCCGATCTAACCTTGCTTTTCTTGGTTTTCCTCGGCTCTAACTTCGCTCTTCTTGGTTTTCCTCCGCTCTATACTTCGCTTTTCTTGGTTTTCCTCCGCTCTAACTCCGCTTTTCTTGGTTTTCCTCCGCTCTAACTCCGCTTTTCTTGGTTTTCCTCTGCTCTAACCTTGCTTTTCTTGGTTTTCCTTTGCTCTAACACTTCTTTTCTTGGTTTTCCACCGCTCTAAATTCGCTTTTCTTGGTTTTCCTCTGCTCTAACTTAGTTTTCTTGGTTTTCCTCCGCTCTTACCTCGCTTTTCTTGCATTTCCTCCACTCTAACTTCGCTTTTGTAGGATTTCCTGTGCTCTAACCCCGCTTCTCTTGGATTTCCTCCGCTCTAACCCCGCTTTTCTTGGTTTTCCTCCACTCTAACCCCTCTTTTCTTGGTTTTCCTCCGCCCTAACTCTGCTTTCCTTGGTTATCCTCTGCTCTAACCTCGCTTTTCTTGGTTTTCCTCTACACTAACCTTGCTTTTCATGGTTTTCCTCTGCTCTAACCCCGCTTTTCTTGGTTTTCCTCTGCTCTATCCCCGCTTTTCTTGGTTTTCCTCCGCACTAACTTCGCTGATCTTGGTTTTCCTTCGCTCTAGCTTCGCTTTTCTTTGTTTTCCTCCACTCTAATCCCGCTTTTCTTGGTTTTCCTCTGCTCTAACTTCGCTTTTCTTGGTTTACCTTCGCTCTAACTTCGCTTTTCTTGGTTATCCTCTGCTATAACCTCACTTTTTTTGTTTTTCCTTTGCTCTAACTTCGCTTTTCTTGGTTTTCCTCCGCTCTAACCCGCTTTTCTTGGTTTTCCTCCGCTCTTTCCCTCTTTACATGGTTATCCTCCGCACTAACTTCGCTGTTCTTGGTTTTCCTGCGCTCTAGCTTTGCTTTTCTTGGTTTTCCTCCAATCTAACCCCGCTTTTCTTGGTTTTCCTCTGCTCTAACTTCGCTTTTCTTGGTTTACCTTCGCTCTAACTCCGCTTTTCTTGGTTTTCCTCCGCTCTAACTTCGCTTTTCTTGGTTTTCCTCTGCTCTAACCTTGCTTTTCTTGGTTTTCCTTTGCTCTAACACTTCTTTTCTTGGTTTTCCTCCGCTCTAAATTCGCTTTTCTTGGTTTTCCTCTGCTCAAACCCCGCTTCTCTTGGTTTTCCTCCGTTCTAACCCCCTTTTCTTGGATTTCCTCCGCTCTAACCCAGCTTTTCTTGGTTTTCCTTCGGTCTAACCTCGCTTTTCTTGATTTTCCTCCCCTCTAACTTCGCTTTTCTTGGTTTTCCTCCGCTGTAACGTCGCTTTTCCTGGTTTTCCTCCGCTCTAACCTCGCTTTTCTTAGTTTTCCTCTGCTCTAACTTAGCTTTTCTTGGTTTTCCTTCGCTCTAACTCTCTTTTCTTGCTTTTCCTCTGCTCTAACCCCGCTTTTCTTGGTTTTCCACGGTTCTAACCCCGCCTTTCTTGGTTTTCCTCCGCTCTAACCCAGCTTTTCTTGGTTTTCCTTCGGTCTAACCTCGCTTTTCTTGATTTTCCTCCCCTCTAACTTCGCTTTTCTTGGTTTTCCTCCACTGTAACGTCGCTTTTCCTGGTTTTCCTCCTACCTAAGCTTTTTTTTCTTGGTATTCCTTCGCTCTAACTTCGCTTTTCCTGGTTTTCATCCGCTCTAACCCCGTTTTTCCTGGTTTTCCTCCGCTCTCACTTTGATTCTCTTGGTTTTCCTCCGCTCTAACCCTTCTTTTCTTGGTGTTCCTCCGCACTAACTTCGCTTTTCCTGGTTTTCCTCCGATCTAACCTTGCTTTTCTTGGTTTTCCTCGGCTCTAACTTCGCTCTTCTTGGTTTTCCTCCGCTCTATACTTCGCTTTTCTTGGTTTTCCTCCGCTCTAACTCCGCTTTTCTTGGTTTTCCTCCGCTCTAACTCCGCTTTTCTTGGTTTTCCTCTGCTCTAACCTTGCTTTTCTTGGTTTTCCTTTGCTCTAACACTTCTTTTCTTGGTTTTCCACCGCTCTAAATTCGCTTTTCTTGGTTTTCCTCTGCTCTAACTTAGTTTTCTTGGTTTTCCTTCGCTCTTACCTCGCTTTTCTTGCATTTCCTCCACTCTAACTTCGCTTTTGTAGGATTTCCTGCGCTCTAACCCCGCTTCTCTTGGATTTCCTCCGCTCTAACCCCGCTTTTCTTGGTTTTCCTCCACTCTAACCCCTCTTTTCTTGGTTTTCCTCCGCCCTAACTCTGCTTTCCTTGGTTATCCTCTGCTCTAACCTCGCTTTTCTTGGTTTTCCTCTACACTAACCTTGCTTTTCATGGTTTTCCTCTGCTCTAACCCCGCTTTTCTTGGTTTTCCTCTGCTCTATCCCCGCTTTTCTTGGTTTTCCTCCGCACTAACTTCGCTGATCTTGGTTTTCCTTCGCTCTAGCTTCGCTTTTCTTTGTTTTCCTCCACTCTAATCCCGCTTTTCTTGGTTTTCCTCTGCTCTAACTTCGCTTTTCTTGGTTTACCTTCGCTCTAACTTCGCTTTTCTTGGTTATCCTCTGCTATAACCTCACTTTTCTTGTTTTTCCTTTGCTCTAACTTCGCTTTTCTTGGTTTTCCTCCGCTCTAACCCGCTTTTCTTGGTTTTCCTCCGCTCTTTCCCTCTTTACATGGTTATCCTCCGCACTAACTTCGCTGTTCTTGGTTTTCCTGCGCTCTAGCTTTGCTTTTCTTGGTTTTCCTCCAATCTAACCCCGCTTTTCTTGGTTTTCCTCTGCTCTAACTTCGCTTTTCTTGGTTTACCTTCGCTCTAACTCCGCTTTTCTTGGTTTTCCTCCGCTCTAACTTCGCTTTTCTTGGTTTTCCTCTGCTCTAACCTTGCTTTTCTTGGTTTTCCTTTGCTCTAACACTTCTTTTCTTGGTTTTCCTCCGCTCTAAATTCGCTTTTCTTGGTTTTCCTCTGCTCAAACCCCGCTTCTCTTTGTTTTCCTCCGTTCTAACCCCGCTTTTCTTGGTTTTCCTCTGCTCTAACTTCGCTTTTCTTGGTTTACCTTCGCTCTAACTATGCTTTTCTTGGTTTTCCTCCGCTCTAACTTCGCTTTTCTTGGTTTTCCTCTGCTCTAACCTTGCTTTTCTTGGTTTTCCTTTGCTCTAACACTTCTTTTCTTGGTTTTCCTCCGCTCTAAATTCGCTTTTCTTGGTTTTCCTCTGCTCAAACCCCGCTTCTCTTGGTTTTCCTCCGTTCTAACCCCCTTTTCTTGGATTTCCTCCGCTCTAATCCAGCTTTTCTTGGTTTTCCTTCGGTCTAACCTCGCTTTTCTTGATTTTCCTCCCCTCTAACTTCGCTTTTCTTGGTTTTCCTCCGCTGTAACGTCGCTTTTCCTGGTTTTCCTCCGCTCTAACCTCGCTTTTCTTAGTTTTCCTCTGCTCTAACTTAGCTTTTCTTGGTTTTCCTTCGCTCTAACTCTCTTTTCTTGCTTTTCCTCTGCTCTAGCCCGCTTTTCTTGGTTTTCCACGGTTCTAACCCCGCCTTTCTTGGTTTTCCTCCGCTCTTACCCAGCTTTTCTTGGTTTTCCTTCGGTCTAACCTCGCTTTTCTTGATTTTCCTCCCCTCTAACTTCGCTTTTCTTGGTTTTCCTCCACTGTAACGTCGCTTTTCCTGGTTTTCCTCCTACCTAAGCTTTTTTTTCTTGGTATTCCTTCGCTCTAACTTCGCTTTTCCTGGTTTTCATCCGCTCTAACCCCGTTTTTCCTGGTTTTCCTCCGCTCTCACTTTGATTCTCTTGGTTTTCCTCCGCTCTAACCCTTCTTTTCTTGGTGTTCCTCCGCACTAACTTCGCTTTTCCTGGTTTTCCTCCGATCTAACCTTGCTTTTCTTGGTTTTCCTCGGCTCTAACTTCGCTCTTCTTGGTTTTCCTCCGCTCTATACTTCGCTTTTCTTGGTTTTCCTCCGCTCTAACTCCGCTTTTCTTGGTTTTCCTCCGCTCTAACTCCGCTTTTCTTGGTTTTCCTCTGCTCTAACCTTGCTTTTCTTGGTTTTCCTTTGCTCTAACACTTCTTTTCTTGGTTTTCCACCGCTCTAAATTCGCTTTTCTTGGTTTTCCTCTGCTCTAACTTAGTTTTCTTGGTTTTCCTCCGCTCTTACCTCGCTTTTCTTGCATTTCCTCCACTCTAACTTCGCTTTTGTAGGATTTCCTGCGCTCTAACCCCGCTTCTCTTGGATTTCCTCCGCTCTAACCCCGCTTTTCTTGGTTTTCCTCCACTCTAACCCCTCTTTTCTTGGTTTTCCTCCGCCCTAACTCTGCTTTCCTTGGTTATCCTCTGCTCTAACCTCGCTTTTCTTGGTTTTCCTCTACACTAACCTTGCTTTTCATGGTTTTCCTCTGCTCTAACCCCGCTTTTCTTGGTTTTCCTCTGCTCTATCCCCGCTTTTCTTGGTTTTCCTCCGCACTAACTTCGCTGATCTTGGTTTTCCTTCGCTCTAGCTTCGCTTTTCTTTGTTTTCCTCCACTCTAATCCCGCTTTTCTTGGTTTTCCTCTGCTCTAACTTCGCTTTTCTTGGTTTACCTTCGCTCTAACTTCGCTTTTCTTGGTTATCCTCTGCTATAACCTCACTTTTCTTGTTTTTCCTTTGCTCTAACTTCGCTTTTCTTGGTTTTCCTCCGCTCTAACCCGCTTTTCTTGGTTTTCCTCCGCTCTTTCCCTCTTTACATGGTTATCCTCCGCACTAACTTCGCTGTTCTTGGTTTTCCTGCGCTCTAGCTTTGCTTTTCTTGGTTTTCCTCCAATCTAACCCCGCTTTTCTTGGTTTTCCTCTGCTCTAACTTCGCTTTTCTTGGTTTACCTTCGCTCTAACTCCGCTTTTCTTGGTTTTCCTCCGCTCTAACTTCGCTTTTCTTGGTTTTCCTGTGCTCTAACCTTGCTTTTCTTGGTTTTCCTTTGCTCTAACACTTCTTTTCTTGGTTTTCCTCCGCTCTAAATTCGCTTTTCTTGGTTTTCCTCTGCTCAAACCCCGCTTCTCTTTGTTTTCCTCCGTTCTAACCCCGCTTTTCTTGGTTTTCCTCTGCTCTAACTTCGCTTTTCTTGGTTTACCTTCGCTCTAACTATGCTTTTCTTGGTTTTCCTCCGCTCTAACTTCGCTTTTCTTGGTTTTCCTCTGCTCTAACCTTGCTTTTCTTGGTTTTCCTTTGCTCTAACACTTCTTTTCTTGGTTTTCCTCCGCTCTAAATTCGCTTTTCTTGGTTTTCCTTTGCTGTAACGTCGCTTTTCCTGGTTTTCCTCCGCTCTAACCTCGCTTTTCTTAGTTTTCCTCTGCTCTAACTTAGCTTTTCTTGGTTTTCCTTCGCTCTAACTCTCTTATCTTACTTTTCCTCTGCTCTAACCCCGCTTTTCTTGGTTTTCATCCGCTCTATCCCCGCTATTCTTGGTTTTCTTCCGCTCTAACCTTGCTTTTCTTGGTTTTCCTCCGCCCTAACTTTTCTTTTCTTGGCTTTCCTCGACTCTAACTTCGCTTTTCTTGGTTTTCCTCCGTTCTATCCTTGCTTTTTATGGTTTTCCTCCGCTCTAGCCCTGATTTTCTTGGTTTTCCTCCGCTCTAACTACGCTATTCTTGGTTTTCCTCCTCTCTAACCCCGCTTTTCTTGGTTTTCCTCCGCCCTAACTGTGCTTTTCTTGGTTTTCCTCCACTCAAACCCCTATTTTTATGGTTTTCCTCCGCTCTAGCCCTGATTTTCTTGTTTTTCCTTTGCTCTAACTTTGCTATTCTTGGTTTTCCTCTGCTCTAACCTCGCTTTTTTTTGTTTTCCTCCGCTTAACCCCGCTTTTCCTGGTTTTCCGCCGATCTAACTCCGCTTTTCATGGATTTCCTTGGCTCTAACCCTGCTTTCCTTGATTTATCTACGCTCTAACCCTGCTTTTCTTGCTTTCCCTCCACTCTAACTTCGTTTTCTAGGTTTTCCTCTGGTTTAACCCCGCTTTTCTTCGTTTTCCTCTGCTCTTACCCTGCTTTTCTTGGTTTTCCTCCTCTCTAACTTCGTTTTCCACGTTTTCCTGCACTCTAACCCCGCTTTTCTTGGTTTTCCTTTGATCTAACCACGTTTTTCTTTGTTTTCCTCCGCTCTTACTTCTCTTTTCTTGGATTTCCTCCGCTCTAACCCCGCTTTTCTTGGTTTTCCTCCCATATAACGCAGATTTTCTTCGTTTTCCTCCGCTCTTACTTCGCTTTTCTTTGTTTTCCTCCGCACTAACCCAGCATCTCTGGGTTTTTCTTCGCTCCAACTTCGCTATTCTTGGTTTTCTTTCGCTCTAACTCTATTTTTCTTGGTTTTCATCCACACTAACTTCGCTTTTCTTTGTTTTACTCTGCTCTAACCCCGCCTGTCACGGAGTTCTCTCTAGAGCTCACTCCGGGACAGTGAGCACAAACCCGGGGCAGCACGAACAAAAGCCCCCCCCTTTTCTCTAGCGGCCCGGCGGCGTGGCCCGGCGCGGCCCGGCCACGTGCGTTTAGGGAGACGTGGAAGGGAAGGGAGATTGCGATTAGGTCTAACAAAAAAAAATGAGGGAGGAAAAAGGTGATCTGAGAACGAATGGCAGTTTAATAACCTAATAACACTAAACAACAACAAGAGAGTCTCAACAAAGAGAATACCAAGTCCCAAATCTCACCGATGGAGCTGTGGAAGGCAGGAAGGTCTGACCACGTTGTCTCCTCGCAGGGAGCCGGTCCAGCAACGCCGTCCCCTTCCTCACTTCCCTTCCGGTGCCCCACCCCACATGTCCATTAAGGCAGTTCACAGAAAAAAAAACTTGTCCCCTTTAATCCCATTATTAGCATGGTGTTCTGATGTGGAATACCAACACCAACCAAATTGCAAAACCATAACACCGCCTTTCTTGGTTTTCCTCCGACCTAAGCTTTTTTTTCTTGGTATTCCTTCGCTCTAACTTCGCTTTTCCTGGTTTTCATCCGCTCTAACCCCGTTTTTCCTGGTTTTCCTCCGCTCTCACTTTGATTCTCTTGGTTTTCCTCCGCTCTAACCCTTCTTTTCTTGGTGTTCCTCCGCACTAACTTCGCTTTTCCTGGTTTTCCTCCGATCTAACCTTGCTTTTCTTGGTTTTCCTCGGCTCTAACTTCACTCTTCTTGGTTTTCCTCCGCTCTATACTTTGCTTGTCTTGGTTTTCCTCCGCTCTAACCCCGCTTTTCTTGGTTTTCCTCCGACCTAACCCCCTTTTTCTAGGTTTTCCTCCACTCTAACCCCGATTTTCTTGGTTTTCCTCTGCTCTAACTCTATTTTTCTTGGTTTTCATCCACACTAACTTCACTTCACTTGGTTTTACTCTGCTCTAACCCCGCTTTTCTTGGTTGTCCTCCGACCTAACCTTTTTTTTTCTTGGTTTTCCTCCGCACTAGCCCCACTTCTCTTGGTTTTCCTTTGTTCTAACCCCGCTTTTCCTTGGTTTCCTCCGCTCTAACTTTGCTTCTCATGGTTTTCCTCTGCTCTAACCCCGCTTTTCTTGGTTTTCCTCCGCTCTAACCCCGCATTTCTGGGTTTTTCTCCGCTCTAACTTCGATTTTCTTGGTTTTGTTTCGCTCTAACCCCGTTTTTCTTGGTTTTCCTCCTCACTAACCCCGCTTTTCTTGGTTTTCCACCGCTCTAACTTTGTTTTCTAGCTTTTCCTCTGCTCTAACCCCGCTTTTCTTGGTTTTCCACGGTTCTAACCCCGCCTTTCTTGGTTTTCCTCCGCTCTAACCCAGCTTTTCTTGGTTTTCCTTCGGTCTAACCTCGCTTTTCTTGATTTTCCTCCCCTCTAACTTCGCTTTTCTTGGTTTTCCTCCACTGTAACGTCGCTTTTCCTGGTTTTCCTCCTACCTAAGCTTTTTTTTCTTGGTATTCCTTCGCTCTAACTTCGCTTTTCCTGGTTTTCATCCGCTCTAACCCCGTTTTTCCTGGTTTTCCTCCGCTCTCACTTTGATTCTCTTGGTTTTCCTCCGCTCTAACCCTTCTTTTCTTGGTGTTCCTCCGCACTAACTTCGCTTTTCCTGGTTTTCCTCCGATCTAACCTTGCTTTTCTTGGTTTTCCTCAGCTCTAACTTCGCTCTTCTTGGTTTTCCTCCGCTCTATACTTCGCTTTTCTTGGTTTTCCTCCGCTCTAACTCCGCTTTTCTTGGTTTTCCTCTGCTCTAACCTTGCTTTTCTTGGTTTTCCTTTGCTCTAACACTTCTTTTCTTGGTTTTCCACCGCTCTAAATTCGCTTTTCTTGGTTTTCCTGTGCTCTAACTTAGTTTTCTTGGTTTTCCTCCGCTCTTACCTCGCTTTTCTTGCATTTCCTCTACTCAAACTTCGCTTTTGTAGGATTTCCTGCGCTCTAACCCCGCTTCTCTTGGATTTCCTCCGCTCTAACCCCGCTTTTCTTGGTTTTCCTCCACTCTAACCCCTCTTTTCTTGGTTTTCCTCCGCCCTAACTCTGCTTTCCTTGGTTATCCTCTGCTCTAACCTCGCTTTTCTTGGTTTTCCTCTACACTAACCTTGCTTTTCATGGTTTTCCTCTGCTCTAACCCCGCTTTTCTTGGTTTTCCTCTGCTCTATCCCCGCTTTTCTTGGTTTTTCTCCGCACTAAATTCGCTGATCTTGGTTTTCCTTCGCTCTAGCTTCGCTTTTCTTTGTTTTCCTCCACTCTAATCCCGCTTTTCTTGGTTTTCCTCTGCTCTAACTTCGCTTTTCTTGGTTTACCTTCGCTCTAACTTCGCTTTTCTTGGTTATCCTCTGCTATAACCTCACTTTTCTTGTTTTTCCTTTGCTCTAACTTCGCTTTTCTTGGTTTTCCTCCGCTCTTTCCCTCTTTACATGGTTATCCTCCGCACTAACTTCGCTGTTCTTGGTTTTCCTGCGCTCTAGCTTTGCTTTTCTTGGTTTTCCTCCAATCTAACCCCGCTTTTCTTGGTTTTCCTCTGCTCTAACTTCGCTTTTCTTGGTTTACCTTCGCTCTAACTCCGCTTTTCTTGGTTTTCCTCCGCTCTAACTTCGCTTTTCTTGGTTTTCCTCTGCTCTAACCTTGCTTTTCTTGGTTTTCCTTTGCTCTAACACTTCTTTTCTTGGTTTTCCTCCGCTCTAAATTCGCTTTTCTTGGTTTTCCTCTGCTCAAACCCCGCTTCTCTTGGTTTTCCTCCGTTCTAACCCCCTTTTCTTGGATTTCCTCCGCTCTAACCCAGCTTTTCTTGGTTTTCCTTCGGTCTAACCTCGCTTTTCTTGATTTTCCTCCCCTCTAACTTCGCTTTTCTTGGTTTTCCTCCGCTGTAACGTCGCTTTTCCTGGTTTTCCTTCGCTCTAACCTCGCTTTTCTTAGTTTTCCTCTGCTCTAACTTAGCTTTTCTTGGTTTTCCTTCGCTCTAACTCTCTTATCTTACTTTTCCTCTGCTCTAACCCCGCTTTTCTTGGTTTTCATCCGCTCTATCCCCGCTATTCTTGGTTTTCTTCCGCTCTAACCTTGCTTTTCTTGGTTTTCCTCCGCCCTAACTTTTCTTTTCTTGGCTTTCCTCGACTCTAACTTCGCTTTTCTTGGTTTTCCTCCGTTCTATCCCCGCTTTTTATGGTTTTCCTCCGCTCTAGCCCTGATTTTCTTGGTTTTCCTCCGCTCTAACTACGCTATTCTTGGTTTTCCTCCTCTCTAACCCCGCTTTTCTTGGTTTTCCTCCGCCCTAACTGTGCTTTTCTTGGTTTTCCTCCTCTCAAACCCCTATTTTTATGGTTTTCCTCCGCTCTAGCCCTGATTTTCTTGTTTTTCCTCCGCTCTAACTTTGCTATTCTTGGTTTTCCTCTGCTCTAACCTCGCTTTTTTTTGTTTTCCTCCGCTTAACCCCGCTTTTCCTGGTTTTCCGCCGATCTAACTCCGCTTTTCATGGATTTCCTTGGCTCTAACCCTGCTTTTCTTGATTTATCTACGCTCTAACCCTGCTTTTCTTGCTTTCCCTCCACTCTAACTTCGTTTTCTAGGTTTTCCTCTGGTTTAACCCCGCTTTTCTTCGTTTTCCTCTGCTCTTACCCTGCTTTTCTTGGTTTTCCTCCTCTCTAACTTCGTTTTCCACGTTTTCCTGCACTCTAACCCCGCTTTTCTTGGTTTTCCTTTGATCTAACCACGTTTTTCTTTGTTTTCCTCCGCTCTTACTTCTCTTTTCTTGGATTTCCTCCGCTCTAACCCCGCTTTTCTTGGTTTTCCTCTCATATAACGCAGATTTTCTTCGTTTTCCTCCGCTCTTACTTCGCTTTTCTTTGTTTTCCTCCGCACTAACCCAGCATCTCTGGGTTTTTCTTCGCTCCAACTTCGCTATTCTTGGTTTTCTTTCGCTCTAACTCTATTTTTCTTGGTTTTCATCCACACTAACTTCGCTTTTCTTTGTTTTACTCTGCTCTAACCCCGCCTGTCACGGAGTTCTCTCTAGAGCTCACTCCGGGACAGTGAGCACAAACCCGGGGCAGCACGAACAAAAGCCCCCTCCTTTTCTCTAGCGGCCCGGCGGCGTGGCCCGGCGCGGCCCGGCCACGTGCGTTTAGGGAGACGTGGAAGGGAAGGGAGATTGCGATTAGGTCTAACAAAAAAAAATGAGGGAGGAAAAAGGTGATCTGAGAACGAATGGCAGTTTAATAACCTAATAACACTAAACAACAACAAGAGAGTCTCAACAAAGAGAATACCAAGTCCCAAATCTCACCGATGGAGCTGTGGAAGGCAGGAAGGTCTGACCACGTTGTCTCCTCGCAGGGAGCCGGTCCAGCAACGCCGTCCCCTTCCTCACTTCCCTTCCGGTGCCCCACCCCACATGTCCATTAAGGCAGTTCACAGAAAAAAAAACTTGTCCCCTTTAATCCCATTATTAGCATGGTGTTCTGATGTGGAATACCAACACCAACCAAATTGCAAAACCATGACACCGCCTTTCTTGGTTTTCCTCCGACCTAACCTTTTTTTTTCTTGGTTTTCCTCCGCACTAGCCCCACTTCTCTTGGTTTTCCTTTGTTCTAACCCTGCTTTTCCTTGGTGTCCTCCGCTCTAACTTTGCTTCTCATGGTTTTCCTCTGCTCTAACCCCGCTTTTCTTGGTTTTCCTCCGCTCTAACCCCGCATTTCTGGGTTTTTCTCCGCTCTAACTTCGCTTTTCTTGGTTTTCTTTCGCTCTAACCCCGTTTTTCTGGGTTTTCCTCCACACTAACCCCGCTTTTCTTGGTTTTCCTCCGCTCTAACTTTGTTTTCTAGGTTTTCCTCCGCTCTAACCCCGCTTTTCTTGGTTTTCCACGGTTCTAACCCCGCCTTTCTTGGTTTTCCTCCGCTCCAACCTAGCTTTTCTTGGATTTCCTTTGCTCCAACACCGCTTTTCTTGGTTTTCCTCCGCTCTAAACCCGCTTTTCTTGGTTTTCCTCCGACCTAAGCGTTTTTTTCTTGGTATTCCTTCGCTCTAACTTCGCTTTTCCTGGTTTTCATCCGCTCTAACCCCATTTTTTCTGGTTTTCCTCCGCTCTCACTTTGATTCTCTTGGTTTTCCTCCGCTCTAACCCTTCTTTTCTTGGTGTTCCTCCGCACTAACTTCGCTTTTCCTGGTTTTCCTCCGATCTAACCTTGCTTTTCTTGGTTTTCCTCGGCTCTAACTTCACTCTTCTTGGTTTTCCTCCGCTCTATACTTCGCTTTTCTTGGTTTTCCTCCGCTCTAACTCCGCTTTTCTTGGTTTTCCTCCGCCCTAACTGTGCTTTTCTTGGTTTTCCTCTGCTCTAACCTTGCTTTTCTGGGTTTTCCTATTCTGTAACACCACTTTTCTTGGTTTTCCTCTGCTCTACCCATGCTTTTCTTGTTTTTCCTCTGCTCTAACCCCGCTTTTCTTGGTTTTCCTCAGCTCCAATTTCGCTATTCTTGGTTTTTTTCCGCTCTAACCCCGCTTTTCTTGGTTTTTCTCTGCTCTAACCACACTTTTCTTGGTTTTCCTCCACTCTAACCCTTATTTTTATGGTTTTCCTCCGCTCTAACCCCGCATTACTGGGTTTTTCTCCGCTCTAACTTTGATTCTCTTGGTTTTCTTTCGCTCTAACCCCGTTATTCTGGGTTTTCCTCCGCACTAACCCTGCTTTTCTTGGTTTTCCTCTGCTCTAACTTTGATTTCTAGGTTTTCCTCCGCTCTAACCCCGCTTTTCTTGGTTTTCCTCCGCTCCAACCCCGCCTTTCTTGGTTTTCCTCCGCTCTAACCCCGCTTTTCCTGGTTTTCCTCCGCTCTCACTTTGATTCTCTTGGTTTTCCTCCGCTCTAACCCTTTTTTTCTTGGTGTTCCTCCGCACTAACTTCGCTTTTCCTGGTTTTCCTCCGATCTAACCTTGCTTTTCTTGGTTTTCCTCGGCTCTAACTTCGGTCTTCTTGGTTTTCCTCCGCTCTATACTTCGCTTTTCTTGGTTTTCCTCCGCTCTAATCTCGCTTTTCTTGGTTTTCCTCCGACCTAACCCCCTTTTTCTAGATTTTCCTCCGCACTAACACCGATTTTCTTGGTTTTCCTCTGCTCTAACTCTATTTTTCTTGGTTTTCATCCACACTAACTTCGCTTCACTTGGTTTTCCTCTGCTCTAACATCGCCGTTCTTGGTTGTCCTCCGACCTAACCTTTTTTTTTCTTGGTTTTCCTCCGCACTAGTCCCACTTCTCTTGGTTTTCCTTTGTTCTAACCCCGCTTTTCCTTGGTTTCCTCCGCTCTAACTTTGCTTCTCATGGTTTTCCTCTGCTCTAACCCCGCTTTTCTTGGTTTTCCTCCGCTCTAACCCCACATTTCTGGGTTTTTCTCCGCTCTAACCCCGCTTTTCTTGGTTTTCCACGGTTGTAACCCCGCTTTTCTTGGATTTCCTCCGCTCCAACGCCGCTTTTCTTGGTTTTCCTCCGCTCTAAACCCGCTTTTCTTGGTTTTCCTCCGACCTAAGCTTTTTTTTCTTGGTTTTCCTCCGCCCTAACTGTGCTTTTCTTGGTTTTCCTCCACTCTAACCCCTATTTTTATGGTTTTCCTCCGCTCTAGCCCTGATTTTCTTGTTTTTCCTCCGCTCTAACTTTGCTATTCTTGGTTTTCCTCTGCTCTAACCTCGCTTTTCTTGGTTTTCCTCAGCTCCAATTTCGCTATTCTTGGTTTTTTTCCGCTCTAACCCCGCTTTTCTTGGTTTTCCTCCGACCTAACCTTTTTTTTTCTTGGTTTTCCTCCGCACTAGCCCCACTTCTCTTGGTTTTCCTTTGTTCTAACCCTGCTTTTCCTTGGTGTCCTCCGCTCTAACTTTGCTTCTCATGGTTTTCCTCTGCTCTAACCCCGCTTTTCTTGGTTTTCCTCCGCTCTAACCCCGCATTTCTGGGTTTTTCTCCGCTCTAACTTCGCTTTTCTTGGTTTTCTTTCGCTCTAACCCCGTTTTTCTGGGTTTTCCTCCACACTAACCCCGCTTTTCTTGGTTTTCCTCCGCTCTAACTTTGTTTTCTAGGTTTTCCTCCGCTCTAACCCCGCTTTTCTTGGTTTTCCACGGTTCTAACCCCGCCTTTCTTGGTTTTCCTCCGCTCCAACCTAGCTTTTCTTGGATTTCCTTTGCTCCAACACCGCTTTTCTTGGTTTTCCTCCGCTCTAAACCCGCTTTTCTTGGTTTTCCTCCGACCTAAGCGTTTTTTTCTTGGTATTCCTTCGCTCTAACTTCGCTTTTCCTGGTTTTCATCCGCTCTAACCCCATTTTTTCTGGTTTTCCTCCGCTCTCACTTTGATTCTCTTGGTTTTCCTCCGCTCTAACCCTTCTTTTCTTGGTGTTCCTCCGCACTAACTTCGCTTTTCCTGGTTTTCCTCCGATCTAACCTTGCTTTTCTTGGTTTTCCTCGGCTCTAACTTCACTCTTCTTGGTTTTCCTCCGCTCTATACTTCGCTTTTCTTGGTTTTCCTCCGCTCTAACTCCGCTTTTCTTGGTTTTCCTCCGCCCTAACTGTGCTTTTCTTGGTTTTCCTCTGCTCTAACCTTGCTTTTCTGGGTTTTCCTATTCTGTAACACCACTTTTCTTGGTTTTCCTCTGCTCTACCCATGCTTTTCTTGTTTTTCCTCTGCTCTAACCCCGCTTTTCTTGGTTTTCCTCAGCTCCAATTTCGCTATTCTTGGTTTTTTTCCGCTCTAACCCCGCTTTTCTTGGTTTTTCTCTGCTCTAACCACACTTTTCTTGGTTTTCCTCCACTCTAACCCTTATTTTTATGGTTTTCCTCCGCTCTAACCCCGCATTACTGGGTTTTTCTCCGCTCTAACTTTGATTCTCTTGGTTTTCTTTCGCTCTAACCCCGTTATTCTGGGTTTTCCTCCGCACTAACCCTGCTTTTCTTGGTTTTCCTCTGCTCTAACTTTGATTTCTAGGTTTTCCTCCGCTCTAACCCCGCTTTTCTTGGTTTTCCTCCGCTCCAACCCCGCCTTTCTTGGTTTTCCTCCGCTCTAACCCCGCTTTTCCTGGTTTTCCTCCGCTCTCACTTTGATTCTCTTGGTTTTCCTCCGCTCTAACCCTTTTTTTCTTGGTGTTCCTCCGCACTAACTTCGCTTTTCCTGGTTTTCCTCCGATCTAACCTTGCTTTTCTTGGTTTTCCTCGGCTCTAACTTCGGTCTTCTTGGTTTTCCTCCGCTCTATACTTCGCTTTTCTTGGTTTTCCTCCGCTCTAATCTCGCTTTTCTTGGTTTTCCTCCGACCTAACCCCCTTTTTCTAGATTTTCCTCCGCACTAACACCGATTTTCTTGGTTTTCCTCTGCTCTAACTCTATTTTTCTTGGTTTTCATCCACACTAACTTCGCTTCACTTGGTTTTCCTCTGCTCTAACATCGCCGTTCTTGGTTGTCCTCCGACCTAACCTTTTTTTTTCTTGGTTTTCCTCCGCACTAGTCCCACTTCTCTTGGTTTTCCTTTGTTCTAACCCCGCTTTTCCTTGGTTTCCTCCGCTCTAACTTTGCTTCTCATGGTTTTCCTCTGCTCTAACCCCGCTTTTCTTGGTTTTCCTCCGCTCTAACCCCACATTTCTGGGTTTTTCTCCGCTCTAACCCCGCTTTTCTTGGTTTTCCACGGTTGTAACCCCGCTTTTCTTGGATTTCCTCCGCTCCAACGCCGCTTTTCTTGGTTTTCCTCCGCTCTAAACCCGCTTTTCTTGGTTTTCCTCCGACCTAAGCTTTTTTTTCTTGGTTTTCCTCCGCCCTAACTGTGCTTTTCTTGGTTTTCCTCCACTCTAACCCCTATTTTTATGGTTTTCCTCCGCTCTAGCCCTGATTTTCTTGTTTTTCCTCCGCTCTAACTTTGCTATTCTTGGTTTTCCTCTGCTCTAACCTCGCTTTTCTTGGTTTTCCTCAGCTCCAATTTCGCTATTCTTGGTTTTTTTCCGCTCTAACCCCGCTTTTCTTGGTTTTTCTCTGCTCTAACCACACTTTTCTTGGTTTTCCTCCACTCTAACCCTTATTTTTATGGTTTTCCTCCGCTCTAACCCCGCATTACTGGGTTTTTCTCCGCTCTAACTTTGATTCTCTTGGTTTTCTTTCGCTCTAACCCCGTTATTCTGGGTTTTCCTCCGCACTAACCCTGCTTTTCTTGGTTTTCCTCTGCTCTAACTTTGATTTCTAGGTTTTCCTCCGCTCTAACCCCGCTTTTCTTGGTTTTCCTCCGCTCCAACCCCGCCTTTCTTGGTTTTCCTCCGCTCTAACCCCGCTTTTCCTGGTTTTCCTCCGCTCTCACTTTGATTCTCTTGGTTTTCCTCCGCTGTAACCCTTTTTTTCTTGGTGTTCCTCCGCACTAACTTCGCTTTTCCTGGTTTTCCTCCGATCTAACCTTGCTTTTCTTGGTTTTCCTCGGCTCTAACTTCGGTCTTCTTGGTTTTCCTCCGCTCTATACTTCGCTTTTCTTGGTTTTCCTCCGCTCTAATCTCGCTTTTCTTGGTTTTCCTCCGACCTAACCCCCTTTTTCTAGGTTTTCCTCCGCACTAACACCGATTTTCTTGGTTTTCCTCTGCTCTAACTCTATTTTTCTTGGTTTTCATCCACACTAACTTCGCTTCACTTGGTTTTCCTCTGCTCTAACTCCGCCGTTCTTGGTTGTCCTCCGACCTAACCTTTTTTTTTCTTGGTTTTCCTCCGCACTAGTCCCACTTCTCTTGGTTTTCCTTTGTTCTAACCCCGCTTTTCCTTGGTTTCCTCCGCTCTAACTTTGCTTCTCATGGTTTTCCTCTGCTCTAACCCCGCTTTTCTTGGTTTTCCTCCGCTCTAACCCCACATTTCTGGGTTTTTCTCCGCTCTAACCCCGCTTTTCTTGGTTTTCCACGGTTGTAACCCCGCTTTTCTTGGATTTCCTCCGCTCCAACGCCGCTTTTCTTGGTTTTCCTCCGCTCTAAACCCGCTTTTCTTGGTTTTCCTCCGACCTAAGCTTTTTTTTCTTGGTTTTCCTCCGCCCTAACTGTGCTTTTCTTGGTTTTCCTCCACTCTAACCCCTATTTTTATGGTTTTCCTCCGCTCTAGCCCTGATTTTCTTGTTTTTCCTCCGCTCTAACTTTGCTATTCTTGGTTTTCCTCTGCTCTAACCTCGCTTTTTTTTGTTTTCCTCCGCTTAACCCCGCTTTTCCTGGTTTTCCGCCGCTCTAACCTCGCTTTTCATGGACTTCATTGGCTCTAACCCTGCTTTTCTTGATTTATCTACGCTCTAACCCTGCTTTTCTTGCTTTCCCTCCACTCTAACTTCGTTTTCTAGGTTTTCCTCTGGTTTAACCCCGCTTTTCTTCGTTTTCCTCTGCTCTAACCCCGCTTTTCTTGGTTTTCCTTTGATCTAACCACGTTTTTCTTTGTTTTCCTCCACTCTTACTTCTCTTTTCTTGGATTTCCTCCGCTGTAACCCCGCTTTTCTTGGTTTTCCTCCCATATAACGCAGGTTTTCTTCGTTTTCCTCCGCTTTTACTTCGCTTTTCTTTGTTTTCCTCCGCACTAACCCAGCATCTCTGGGTTTTTCTTCGCTCCAACTTCGCTTTTCTTGGTTTTCTTTCGCTCTAACTTCGCTTTTCTTGGTTTTCCTCCGCTCTAACCCCGGTTTTCTGGGTTTTCCTTTTCTCTAACAGCACTTTTCTTGGTTTTCCTCAGCTCTAACCCTGATTTTCTTGGTTTTCCTCTGCTCTAACTCTGTTTTTCTTGGTTTTCATCCACACTAACTTTGCTTTTTTTTTGTTTTACTCTGCTCTAACCCCGCCTGGCACGGAGTTCTCTCTAGAGCTCACTCCGGGACAGTGAGCACAAACCCGGGGCAGCATGAACAAAAGCCCCCCCCTTTTCTTCAGCGGCCCGGCGGCGTGGCCCGGCGCGGCCCGGCCACGTGCGTTTAGGGAGACGGGGAAGGGAAGGGAGATTGCGATTAGGTCTAACAAAAAAAAATGAGGGAGGAAAAAGGTGATCTGAGAACGAATGGCAGTTTAATAACCTAATAACACTAAACAACAACAAGAGAGTCTCAACAAAGAGAATACCAAGTCCCAAATCTCACCGATGGAGCTGTGGAAGGCAGGAAGGTCTGACCACGTTGTCTCCTCGCAGGGAGCCGGTCCAGCAACGCCGTCCCCTTCCTCACTTCCCTTCCGGTGCCCCACCCCACATGTCCATTAAGGCAGTTCACAGAAAAAAAAACTTGTCCCCTTTAATCCCATTATTAGCATGGTGTTCTGATGTGGAATACCAACACCAACCAAATTGCAAAACCATAACACCGCCTTTCTTGGTTTTCCTCCGACCTAAGCTTTTTTTTCTTGGTATTCCTCCGCTCCAACCCCGCCTTTCTTGGTTTTCCTCCGCTCTAACCCCGCTTTTCCTGGTTTTCCTCCGCTCTCACTTTGATTCTCTTGGTTTTCCTCCGCTCTAACCCTTTTTTTCTTGGTGTTCCTCCGCACTAACTTCGCTTTTCCTGGTTTTCCTCCGATCTAACCTTGCTTTTCTTGGTTTTCCTCGGCTCTAACTTCGGTCTTCTTGGTTTTCCTCCGCTCTATACTTCGCTTTTCTTGGTTTTCCTCCGCTCTAATCTCGCTTTTCTTGGTTTTCCTCCGACCTAACCCCCTTTTTCTAGGTTTTCCTCCGCACTAACACCGATTTTCTTGGTTTTCCTCTGCTCTAACTCTATTTTTCTTGGTTTTCCTCCACACTAACTTCGCTTCACTTGGTTTTCCTCTGCTCTAACTCCGCCGTTCTTGGTTGTCCTCCGACCTAACCTTTTTTTTTCTTGGTTTTCCTCCGCACTAGTCCCACTTCTCTTGGTTTTCCTTTGTTCTAACCCCGCTTTTCCTTGGTTTCCTCCGCTCTAACTTTGCTTCTCATGGTTTTCCTCTGCTCTAACCCCGCTTTTCTTGGTTTTCCTCCGCTCTAACCCCACATTTCTGGGTTTTTCTCCGCTCTAACCCCGCTTTTCTTGGTTTTCCACGGTTGTAACCCCGCTTTTCTTGGATTTCCTCCGCTCCAACGCCGCTTTTCTTGGTTTTCCTCCGCTCTAAACCCGCTTTTCTTGGTTTTCCTCCGACCTAAGCTTTTTTTTCTTGGTTTTCCTCCGCCCTAACTGTGCTTTTCTTGGTTTTCCTCCACTCTAACCCCTATTTTTATGGTTTTCCTCCGCTCTAGCCCTGATTTTCTTGTTTTTCCTCCGCTCTAACTTTGCTATTCTTGGTTTTCCTCTGCTCTAACCTCGCTTTTTTTTGTTTTCCTCCGCTTAACCCCGCTTTTCCTGGTTTTCCGCCGCTCTAACCTCGCTTTTCATGGACTTCATTGGCTCTAACCCTGCTTTTCTTGATTTATCTACGCTCTAACCCTGCTTTTCTTGCTTTCCCTCCAATCTAACTTCGTTTTCTAGGTTTTCCTCTGGTTTAACCCCGCTTTTCTTCGTTTTCCTCTGCTCTAACCCCGCTTTTCTTGGTT
This sequence comes from Coturnix japonica, assembly GCF_054131305.1. Lineage (NCBI taxonomy): Eukaryota > Metazoa > Chordata > Aves > Galliformes > Phasianidae > Coturnix > Coturnix japonica. Next base: position 1,979,807 of record NC_140666.1, on the reverse strand, counting down.
TTCCTTTGATCTAACCACGTTTTTCTTTGTTTTCCTCCACTCTTACTTCTCTTTTCTTGGATTTCTTCCGCTCTAACCCCGCTTTTCTTGGTTTTCCTCCCATATAACGCAGGTTTTCTTCGTTTTCCTCCGCTTTTACTTCGCTTTTCTTTGTTTTCCTCCGCACTAACCCAGCATCTCTGGGTTTTTCTTCGCTCCAACTTCGCTTTTCTTGGTTTTCTTTCGCTCTAACTTCGCTTTTCTTGGTTTTCCTCCGCTCTAACCCCGGTTTTCTGGGTTTTCCTTTTCTCTAACAGCACTTTTCTTGGTTTTCCTCAGCTCTAACCCTGATTTTCTTGGTTTTCCTCTGCTCTAACTCTGTTTTTCTTGGTTTTCATCCACACTAACTTTGCTTTTTTTTTGTTTTACTCTGCTCTAACCCCGCCTGGCACGGAGTTCTCTCTAGAGCTCACTCCGGGACAGTGAGCACAAACCCGGGGCAGCATGAACAAAAGCCCCCCCCTTTTCTTCAGCGGCCCGGCGGCGTGGCCCGGCGCGGCCCGGCCACGTGCGTTTAGGGAGACGGGGAAGGGAAGGGAGATTGCGATTAGGTCTAACAAAAAAAAATGAGGGAGGAAAAAGGTGATCTGAGAACGAATGGCAGTTTAATAACCTAATAACACTAAACAACAACAAGAGAGTCTCAACAAAGAGAATACCAAGCCCCAAATCTCACCGATGGAGCTGTGGAAGGCAGGAAGGTCTGACCACGTTGTCTCCTCGCAGGGAGCCGGTCCAGCAACGCCGTCCCCTTCCTCACTTCCCTTCCGGTGCCCCACCCCACATGTCCATTAAGGCAGTTCACAGAAAAAAAAACTTGTCCCCTTTAATCCCATTATTAGCATGGTGTTCTGATGTGGAATACCAACACCAACCAAATTGCAAAACCATAACACCGCCTTTCTTGGTTTTCCTCCGACCTAAGCTTTTTTTTCTTGGTATTCCTTCGCTCTAACTTCGCTTTTCCTGGTTTTCATCCGCTCTAACCCCGTTTTTCCTGGTTTTCCTCCGCTCTCACTTTGATTCTCTTGGTTTTCCTCCGCTCTAACCCTTCTTTTCTTGGTGTTCCTCCGCACTAACTTCGCTTTTCCTGGTTTTCCTCCGATCTAACCTTGCTTTTCTTGGTTTTCCTCGGCTCTAACTTCACTCTTCTTGGTTTTCCTCCGCTCTATACTTTGCTTGTCTTGGTTTTCCTCCGCTCTAACCCCGCTTTTCTTGGTTTTCCTCCGACCTAACCCCCTTTTTCTAGGTTTTCCTCCACTCTAACCCCGATTTTCTTGGTTTTCCTCTGCTCTAACTCTATTTTTCTTGGTTTTCATCCACACTAACTTCGCTTCACTTGGTTTTCCTCTGCTCTAACCCCGCCTTTCTTGGTTGTCCTCCGACCTAACCTTTTTTTTTCTTGGTTTTCCTCCGCACTAGCCCCACTTCTCTTGGTTTTCCTTTGTTCTAACCCTGCTTTTCCTTGGTGTCCTCCGCTCTAACTTTGCTTCTCATGGTTTTCCTCTGCTCTAACCCCACTTTTCTTGGTTTTCCTCCGCTCTAACCCCGCATTTCTGGGTTTTTCTCCGCTCTAACTTCGATTTTCTTGGTTTTGTTTCGCTCTAACCCCGTTTTTCTTGGTTTTCCTCCTTACTAACCCCGCTTTTCTTGGTTTTCCACCGCTCTAACTTTGTTTTCTAGCTTTTCCTCTGCTCTAACCCCGCTTTTCTTGGTTTTCCACGGTTCTAACCCCGCCTTTCTTGGTTTTCCTCCGCTCTAACCCAGCTTTTCTTGGTTTTCCTTCGGTCTAACCTCGCTTTTCTTGATTTTCCTCCCCTCTAACTTCGCTTTTCTTGGTTTTCCTCCACTGTAACGTCGCTTTTCCTGGTTTTCCTCCTGCCTAAGCTTTTTTTTCTTGGTATTCCTTCGCTCTAACTTCGCTTTTCCTGGTTTTCATCCGCTCTAACCCCGTTTTTCCTGGTTTTCCTCCGCTCTCACTTTGATTCTCTTGGTTTTCCTCCGCTCTAACCCTTCTTTTCTTGGTGTTCCTCCGCACTAACTTCGCTTTTCCTGGTTTTCCTCCGATCTAACCTTGCTTTTCTTGGTTTTCCTCGGCTCTAACTTCGCTCTTCTTGGTTTTCCTCCGCTCTATACTTCGCTTTTCTTGGTTTTCCTCCGCTCTAACTCCGCTTTTCTTGGTTTTCCTCCGCTCTAACTCCGCTTTTCTTGGTTTTCCTCTGCTCTAACCTTGCTTTTCTTGGTTTTCCTTTGCTCTAACACTTCTTTTCTTGGTTTTCCACCGCTCTAAATTCGCTTTTCTTGGTTTTCCTCTGCTCTAACTTAGTTTTCTTGGTTTTCCTCCGCTCTTACCTCGCTTTTCTTGCATTTCCTCCACTCTAACTTCGCTTTTGTAGGATTTCCTGCGCTCTAACCCCGCTTCTCTTGGATTTCCTCCGCTCTAACCCCGCTTTTCTTGGTTTTCCTCCACTCTAACCCCTCTTTTCTTGGTTTTCCTCCGCCCTAACTCTGCTTTCCTTGGTTATCCACTGCTCTAACCTCGCTTTTCTTGGTTTTCCTCTACACTAACCTTGCTTTTCATGGTTTTCCTCTGCTCTAACCCCGCTTTTCTTGGTTTTCCTCTGCTCTATCCCCGCTTTTCTTGGTTTTCCTCCGCACTAACTTCGCTGATCTTGGTTTTCCTTCGCTCTAGCTTCGCTTTTCTTTGTTTTCCTCCACTCTAATCCCGCTTTTCTTGGTTTTCCTCTGCTCTAACTTCGCTTTTCTTGGTTTACCTTCGCTCTAACTTCGCTTTTCTTGGTTATCCTCTGCTATAACCTCACTTTTCTTGTTTTTCCTTTGCTCTAACTTCGCTTTTCTTGGTTTTCCTCCGCTCTAACCCGCTTTTCTTGGTTTTCCTCCGCTCTTTCCCTCTTTACATGGTTATCCTCCGCACTAACTTCGCTGTTCTTGGTTTTCCTGCGCTCTAGCTTTGCTTTTCTTGGTTTTCCTCCAATCTAACCCCGCTTTTCTTGGTTTTCCTCTGCTCTAACTTCGCTTTTCTTGGTTTACCTTCGCTCTAACTCCGCTTTTCTTGGTTTTCCTCCGCTCTAACTTCGCTTTTCTTGGTTTTCCTCTGCTCTAACCTTGCTTTTCTTGGTTTTCCTTTGCTCTAACACTTCTTTTCTTGGTTTTCCTCCGCTCTATATTCGCTTTTCTTGGTTTTCCTCTGCTCAAACCCCGCTTCTCTTGGTTTTCCTCCGTTCTAACCCCCTTTTCTTGGATTTCCTCTGCTCTAACTTAGCTTTTCTTGGTTTTCCTTCGGTCTAACCTCGCTTTTCTTGATTTTCCTCCCCTCTAACTTCGCTTTTCTTGGTTTTCCTCCGCTGTAACGTCGCTTTTCCTGGTTTTCCTCCGCTCTAACCTCGCTTTTCTTAGTTTTCCTCTGCTCTAACTTAGCTTTTCTTGGTTTTCCTTCGCTCTAACTCTCTTTTCTTGCTTTTCCTCTGCTCTAACCCCGCTTTTCTTGGTTTTCATCCGCTCTATCCCCGCTATTCTTGGTTTTCTTCCGCTCTAACCTTGCTTTTCTTGGTTTTCCTCCGCCCTAACTTTTCTTTTCTTGGCTTTCCTCGACTCTAACTTCGCTTTTCTTGGTTTTCCTCCGTTCTATCCTTGCTTTTTATGGTTTTCCTCCGCTCTAGCCCTGATTTTCTTGGTTTTCCTCCGCTCTAACTACGCTATTCTTGGTTTTCCTCTGCTCTAACCTCGCTTTTTTTTGTTTTCCTCCGCTTAACCCCGCTTTTCCTGGTTTTCCGCCGCTCTAACCCCGCTTTTCATGGATTTCCTTGGCTCTAACCCTGCTTTTCTTGATTTATCTACGCTCTAACCCTGCTTTTCTTGCTTTCCCTCCACTCTAACTTCGTTTTCTAGGTTTTCCTCTGGTTTAACCCCGCTTTTCTTCGTTTTCCTCTGCTCTTACCCTGCTTTTCTTGGTTTTCCTCCTCTCTAACTTCGTTTTCCACGTTTTCCTGCACTCTAACCCCGCTTTTCTTGGTTTTCCTTTGATCTAACCACGTTTTTCTTTGTTTTCCTCCGCTCTTACTTCTCTTTTCTTGGATTTCCTCCGCTCTAACCCCGCTTTTCTTGGTTTTCCTCCCATATAACGCAGATTTTCTTCGTTTTCCTCCGCTCTTACTTCGCTTTTCTTTGTTTTCCTCCGCACTAACCCAGCATCTCTGGGTTTTTCTTCGCTCCAACTTCGCTATTCTTGGTTTTCTTTCGCTCTAACTCTATTTTTCTTGGTTTTCATCCACACTAACTTCGCTTTTCTTTGTTTTACTCTGCTCTAACCCCGCCTGTCACGGAGTTCTCTCTAGAGCTCACTCCGGGACAGTGAGCACAAACCCGGGGCAGCACGAACAAAAGCCCCCCCCTTTTCTTCAGCGGCCCGGCGGCGTGGCCCGGCGCGGCCCGGCCACGTGCGTTTAGGGAGACGGGGAAGGGAAGGGAGATTGCGATTAGGTCTAACAAAAAAAAATGAGGGAGGAAAAAGGTGATCTGAGAACGAATGGCAGTTTAATAACCTAATAACACTAAACAACAACAAGAGAGTCTCAACAAAGAGAATACCAAGTCCCAAATCTCACCGATGGAGCTGTGGAAGGCAGGAAGGTCTGACCACGTTGTCTCCTCGCAGGGAGCCGGTCCAGCAACGCCGTCCCCTTCCTCACTTCCCTTCCGGTGCCCCACCCCACATGTCCATTAAGGCAGTTCACAGAAAAAAAAACTTGTCCCCTTTAATCCCATTATTAGCATGGTGTTCTGATGTGGAATACCAACACCAACCAAATTGCAAAACCATAACACCGCCTTTCTTGGTTTTCCTCCGACCTAAGCTTTTTTTTCTTGGTATTCCTTCGCTCTAACTTCGCTTTTCCTGGTTTTCATCCGCTCTAACCCCGTTTTTCCTGGTTTTCCTCCGCTCTCACTTTGATTCTCTTGGTTTTCCTCCGCTCTAACCCTTCTTTTCTTGGTGTTCCTCCGCACTAACTTCGCTTTTCCTGGTTTTCCTCCGATCTAACCTTGCTTTTCTTGGTTTTCCTCGGCTCTAACTTCACTCTTCTTGGTTTTCCTCCGCTCTATACTACGCTTTTCTTGGTTTTCCTCCGCTCTAATCCTGCTTTTCTTGGTTTTCCTCCGACCTAACCCCCTTTTTCTAGGTTTTCCTCCACTCTAACCCCGATTTTCTTGGTTTTCCTCTGCTCTAACTCTATTTTTCTTGGTTTTCATCCACACTAACTTCGCTTCACTTGGATTTCCTCTGCTCTAACCCCGCTTTTCTTGGTTGTCTTCCGACCTAACCTTTTTTTTTCTTGGTTTTCCTCCGCACTAGCCCCACTTCTCTTGGTTTTCCTTTGTTCTAACCCCGCTTTTCCTTGGTTTCCTCCGCTCTAACTTTGCTTCTCATGGTTTTCCTCTGCTCTAACCCCGCTTTTCTTGGTTTTCCTCCGCTCTAACCCCGCATTTCTGGGTTTTTCTCCGCTCTAACTTCGATTTTCTTGGTTTTGTTTCGCTCTAACCCCGTTTTTCTTGGTTTTCCTCCTCACTAACCCCGCTTTTCTTGGTTTTCCACCGCTCTAACTTTGTTTTCTAGCTTTTCCTCTGCTCTAACCCCACTTTTCTTGGTTTTCAACGGTTCTAACCCCGCCTTTCTTATTTTTCCTCCGCTCTAACCCAGCTTTTCTTGGTTTTCCTTCGGTCTAACCTCGCTTTTCTTGATTTTCCTCCCCTCTAACTTCGCTTTTCTTGGTTTTCCTCCACTGTAACGTCGCTTTTCCTGGTTTTCCTCCTACCTAAGCTTTTTTTTCTTGGTATTCCTTCGCTCTAACTTCGCTTTTCCTGGTTTTCATCCGCTCTAACCCCGTTTTTCCTGGTTTTCCTCCGCTCTCACTTTGATTCTCTTGGTTTTCCTCCGCTCTAACCCTTCTTTTCTTGGTGTTCCTCCGCACTAACTTCGCTTTTCCTGGTTTTCCTCCGATCTAACCTTGCTTTTCTTGGTTTTCCTCGGCTCTAACTTCGCTCTTCTTGGTTTTCCTCCGCTCTATACTTCGCTTTTCTTGGTTTTCCTCCGCTCTAACTCCGCTTTTCTTGGTTTTCCTCCGCTCTAACTCCGCTTTTCTTGGTTTTCCTCTGCTCTAACCTTGCTTTTCTTGGTTTTCCTTTGCTCTAACACTTCTTTTCTTGGTTTTCCACCGCTCTAAATTCGCTTTTCTTGGTTTTCCTCTGCTCTAACTTAGTTTTCTTGGTTTTCCTCCGCTCTTACCTCGCTTTTCTTGCATTACCTCCACTCTAACTTCGCTTTTGTAGGATTTCCTGCGCTCTAACCCCGCTTCTCTTGGATTTCCTCCGCTCTAACCCCGCTTTTCTTGGTTTTCCTCCACTCTAACCCCTCTTTTCTTGGTTTTCCTCCGCCCTAACTCTGCTTTCCTTGGTTATCCTCTGCTCTAACCTCGCTTTTCTTGGTTTTCCTCTACACTAACCTTGCTTTTCATGGTTTTCCTCTGCTCTAACCCCGCTTTTCTTGGTTTTCCTCTGCTCTATCCCCGCTTTTCTTGGTTTTCCTCCGCACTAACTTCGCTGATCTTGGTTTTCCTTCGCTCTAGCTTCGCTTTTCTTTGTTTTCCTCCACTCTAATCCCGCTTTTCTTGGTTTTCCTCTGCTCTAACTTCGCTTTTCTTGGTTTACCTTCGCTCTAACTTCGCTTTTCTTGGTTATCCTCTGCTATAACCTCACTTTTCTTGTTTTTCCTTTGCTCTAACTTCGCTTTTCTTGGTTTTCCTCCGCTCTAACCCGCTTTTCTTGGTTTTCCTCCGCTCTTTCCCTCTTTACATGGTTATCCTCCGCACTAACTTCGCTGTTCTTGGTTTTCCTGCGCTCTAGCTTTGCTTTTCTTGGTTTTCCTCCAATCTAACCCCGCTTTTCTTGGTTTTCCTCTGCTCTAACTTCGCTTTTCTTGGTTTACCTTCGCTCTAACTCCGCTTTTCTTGGTTTTCCTCCGCTCTAACTTCGCTTTTCTTGGTTTTCCTCTGCTCTAACCTTGCTTTTCTTGGTTTTCCTTTGCTCTAACACTTCTTTTCTTGGTTTTCCTCCGCTCTAAATTCGCTTTTCTTGGTTTTCCTCTGCTCAAACCCCGCTTCTCTTGGTTTTCCTCCGTTCTAACCCCCTTTTCTTGGATTTCCTCCGCTCTAACCCAGCTTTTCTTGGTTTTCCTTCGGTCTAACCTCGCTTTTCTTGATTTTCCTCCCCTCTAACTTCGCTTTTCTTGGTTTTCCTCCGCTGTAACGTCGCTTTTCCTGGTTTTCCTCCGCTCTAACCTCGCTTTTCTTAGTTTTCCTCTGCTCTAACTTAGCTTTTCTTGGTTTTCCTTCGCTCTAACTCTCTTTTCTTGCTTTTCCTCTGCTCTAACCCTGCTTTTCTTGGTTTTCCACGGTTCTAACCCCGCCTTTCTTGGTTTTCCTCCGCTCTAACCCAGCTTTTCTTGGTTTTCCTTCGGTCTAACCTCGCTTTTCTTGATTTTCCTCCCCTCTAACTTCGCTTTTCTTGGTTTTCCTCCACTGTAACGTCGCTTTTCCTGGTTTTCCTCCTACCTAAGCTTTTTTTTCTTGGTATTCCTTCGCTCTAACTTCGCTTTTCCTGGTTTTCATCCGCTCTAACCCCGTTTTTCCTGGTTTTCCTCCGCTCTCACTTTGATTCTCTTGGTTTTCCTCCGCTCTAACCCTTCTTTTCTTGGTGTTCCTCCGCACTAACTTCGCTTTTCCTGGTTTTCCTCTGATCTAACCTTGCTTTTCTTGGTTTTCCTCGGCTCTAACTTCGCTCTTCTTGGTTTTCCTCCGCTCTATACTTCGCTTTTCTTGGTTTTCCTCCGCTCTAACTCCGCTTTTCTTGGTTTTCCTCCGCTCTAACTCCGCTTTTCTTGGTTTTCCTCTGCTCTAACCTTGCTTTTCTTGGTTTTCCTTTGCTCTAACACTTCTTTTCTTGGTTTTCCACCGCTCTAAATTCGCTTTTCTTGGTTTTCCTCTGCTCTAACTTAGTTTTCTTGGTTTTCCTCCGCTCTTACCTCGCTTTTCTTGCATTTCCTCCACTCTAACTTCGCTTTTGTAGGATTTCCTGCGCTCTAACCCCGCTTCTCTTGGATTTCCTCCGCTCTAACCCCGCTTTTCTTGGTTTTCCTCCACTCTTACCCCTCTTTTCTTGGTTTTCCTCCGCCCTAACTCTGCTTTCCTTGGTTATCCTCTGCTCTAACCTCGCTTTTCTTGGTTTTCCTCTACACTAACCTTGCTTTTCATGGTTTTCCTCTGCTCTAACCCCGCTTTTCTTGGTTTTCCTCTGCTCTATCCCCGCTTTTCTTGGTTTTCCTCCGCACTAACTTCGCTGATCTTGGTTTTCCTTCGCTCTAGCTTCGCTTTTCTTTGTTTTCCTCCACTCTAATCCCGCTTTTCTTGGTTTTCCTCTGCTCTAACTTCGCTTTTCTTGGTTTACCTTCGCTCTAACTTCGCTTTTCTTGGTTATCCTCTGCTATAACCTCACTTTTCTTGTTTTTCCTTTGCTCTAACTTCGCTTTTCTTGGTTTTCCTCCGCTCTAACCCGCTTTTCTTGGTTTTCCTCCGCTCTTTCCCTCTTTACATGGTTATCCTCCGCACTAACTTCGCTGTTCTTGGTTTTCCTGTGCTCTAGCTTTGCTTTTCTTGGTTTTCCTCCAATCTAACCCCGCTTTTCTTGGTTTTCCTCTGCTCTAACTTCGCTTTTCTTGGTTTACCTTCGCTCTAACTCCGCTTTTCTTGGTTTTCCTCCGCTCTAACTTCGCTTTTCTTGGTTTTCCTCTGCTCTAACCTTGCTTTTCTTGGTTTTCCTTTGCTCTAACACTTCTTTTCTTGGTTTTCCTCCGCTCTAAATTCGCTTTTCTTGGTTTTCCTCTGCTCAAACCCCGCTTCTCTTTGTGTTCCTCCGTTCTAACCCCGCTTTTCTTGGTTTTCCTCTGCTCTAACTTCGCTTTTCTTGGTTTACCTTCGCTCTAACTATGCTTTTCTTGGTTTTCCTCCGCTCTAACTTCGCTTTTCTTGGTTTTCCTCTGCTCTAACCTTGCTTTTCTTGGTTTTCCTTTGCTCTAACACTTCTTTTCTTGGTTTTCCTCCGCTCTAAATTCGCTTTTCTTGGTTTTCCTCTGCTCAAACCCCGCTTCTCTTGGTTTTCCTCCGTTCTAACCCCCTTTTCTTGGATTTCCTCCGCTCTAACCCAGCTTTTCTTGGTTTTCCTTCGGTCTAACCTCGCTTTTCTTGATTTTCCTCCCCTCTAACTTCGCTTTTCTTGGTTTTCCTCCGCTGTAACGTCGCTTTTCCTGGTTTTCCTCCGCTCTAACCTCGCTTTTCTTAGTTTTCCTCTGCTCTAACTTAGCTTTTCTTGGTTTTCCTTCGCTCTAACTCTCTTTTCTTGCTTTTCCTCTGCTCTAACCCCGCTTTTCTTGGTTTTCCACGGTTCTAACCCCGCCTTTCTTGGTTTTCCTCCGCTCTAACCCAGCTTTTCTTGGTTTTCCTTCGGTCTAACCTCGCTTTTCTTGATTTTCCTCCCCTCTAACTTCGCTTTTCTTGGTTTTCCTCCACTGTAACGTCGCTTTTCCTGGTTTTCCTCCTACCTAAGCTTTTTTTTCTTGGTATTCCTTCGCTCTAACTTCGCTTTTCCTGGTTTTCATCCGCTCTAACCCCGTTTTTCCTGGTTTTCCTCCGCTCTCACTTTGATTCTCTTGGTTTTCCTCCGCTCTAACCCTTCTTTTCTTGGTGTTCCTCCGCACTAACTTCGCTTTTCCTGGTTTTCCTCCGATCTAACCTTGCTTTTCTTGGTTTTCCTCGGCTCTAACTTCGCTCTTCTTGGTTTTCCTCCGCTCTATACTTCGCTTTTCTTGGTTTTCCTCCGCTCTAACTCCGCTTTTCTTGGTTTTCCTCCGCTCTAACTCCGCTTTTCTTGGTTTTCCTCTGCTCTAACCTTGCTTTTCTTGGTTTTCCTTTGCTCTAACACTTCTTTTCTTGGTTTTCCACCGCTCTAAATTCGCTTTTCTTGGTTTTCCTCTGCTCTAACTTAGTTTTCTTGGTTTTCCTCCGCTCTTACCTCGCTTTTCTTGCATTTCCTCCACTCTAACTTCGCTTTTGTAGGATTTCCTGCGCTCTAACCCCGCTTCTCTTGGATTTCCTCCGCTCTAACCCCGCTTTTCTTGGTTTTCCTCCACTCTAACCCCTCTTTTCTTGGTTTTCCTCCGCCCTAACTCTGCTTTCCTTGGTTATCCTCTGCTCTAACCTCGCTTTTCTTGGTTTTCCTCTACACTAACCTTGCTTTTCATGGTTTTCCTCTGCTCTAACCCCGCTTTTCTTGGTTTTCCTCTGCTCTATCCCCGCTTTTCTTGGTTTTCCTCCGCACTAACTTCGCTGATCTTGGTTTTCCTTCGCTCTAGCTTCGCTTTTCTTTGTTTTCCTCCACTCTAATCCCGCTTTTCTTGGTTTTCCTCTGCTCTAACTTCGCTTTTCTTGGTTTACCTTCGCTCTAACTTCGCTTTTCTTGGTTATCCTCTGCTATAACCTCACTTTTCTTGTTTTACCTTTGCTCTAACTTCGCTTTTCTTGGTTTTCCTCCGCTCTAACCCGCTTTTCTTGGTTTTCCTCCGCTCTTTCCCTCTTTACATGGTTATCCTCCGCACTAACTTCGCTGTTCTTGGTTTTCCTGCGCTCTAGCTTTGCTTTTCTTGGTTTTCCTCCAATCTAACCCCGCTTTTCTTGGTTTTCCTCTGCTCTAACTTCGCTTTTCTTGGTTTACCTTCGCTCTAACTCCGCTTTTCTTGGTTTTCCTCCGCTCTAACTTCGCTTTTCTTGGTTTTCCTCTGCTCTAACCTTGCTTTTCTTGGTTTTCCTTTGCTCTAACACTTCTTTTCTTGGTTTTCCTCTGCTCTAAATTCGCTTTTCTTGGTTTTCCTCTGCTCAAACCCCGCTTCTCTTTGTTTTCCTCCGTTCTAACCCCGCTTTTCTTGGTTTTCCTCTGCTCTAACTTCGCTTTTCTTGGTTTACCTTCGCTCTAACTATGCTTTTCTTGGTTTTCCTCCGCTCTAACTTCGCTTTTCTTGGTTTTCCTCTGCTCTAACCTTGCTTTTCTTGGTTTTCCTTTGCTCTAACACTTCTTTTCTTGGTTTTCCTCCGCTCTAAATTCGCTTTTCTTGGTTTTCCTCTGCTCAAACCCCGCTTCTCTTGTTTTTCCTCCGTTCTAACCCCCTTTTCTTGGATTTCCTCCGCTCTAACCCAGCTTTTCTTGGTTTTCCTTCGTTCTAACCTCGCTTTTCTTGATTTTCCTCCCCTCTAACTTCGCTTTTCTTGGTTTTCCTCCGCTGTAACGTCGCTTTTCCTGGTTTTCCTCCGCTCTAACCTCGCTTTTCTTAGTTTTCCTCTGCTCTAACTTAGCTTTTCTTGGTTTTCCTTCGCTCTAACTCTCTTATCTTGCTTTTCCTCTGCTCTAACCCCGCTTTTCTTGGTTTTCATCCGCTCTATCCCCGCATTCTTGGTTTTCTTCCGCTCTAACCTTGCTTTTCTTGGTTTTCCTCCGCCCTAACTTTACTTTTCTTGGCTTTCCTCGACTCTAACTTCGCTTTTCTTGGTTTTCCTCCGTTCTATCCTTGCTTTTTATGGTTTTCCTCCGCTCTAGCCCTGATTTTCTTGGTTTTCCTCCGCTCTAACTACGCTATTCTTGGTTTTCCTCCTCTCTAACCCCGCTTTTCTTGGTTTTCCTCCGCCCTAACTGTGCTTTTCTTGGTTTTCCTCCACTCAAACCCCTATTTTTATGGTTTTCCTTCGCTCTAGCCCTGATTTTCTTGTTTTTCCTTTGCTCTAACTTTGCTATTCTTGGTTTTCCTCTGCTCTAACCTCGCTTTTTTTTGTTTTCCTCCGCTTAACCCCGCTTTTCCTGGTTTTCCGCCGATCTACCTCCGCTTTTCATGGATTTCCTTGGCTCTAACCCTGCTTTCCTTGATTTATCTACGCTCTAACCCTGCTTTTCTTGCTTTCCCTCCACTCTAACTTCGTTTTCTAGGTTTTCCTCTGGTTTAACCCCGCTTTTCTTCGTTTTCCTCTGCTCTTACCCTGCTTTTCTTGGTTTTCCTCCTCTCTAACTTCGTTTTCCACGTTTTCCTGCACTCTAACCCCGCTTTTCTTGGTTTTCCTTTGATCTAACCACGTTTTTCTTTGTTTTCCTCCGCTCTTACTTCTCTTTTCTTGGATTTCCTCCGCTCTAACCCCGCTTTTCTTGGTTTTCCTCCCATATAACGCAGATTTTCTTCGTTTTCCTCCGCTCTTACTTCGCTTTTCTTTGTTTTCCTCCGCACTAACCCAGCATCTCTGGGTTTTTCTTCGCTCCAACTTCGCTATTCTTGGTTTTCTTTCGCTCTAACTCTATTTTTCTTGGTTTTCATCCACACTAACTTCGCTTTTCTTTGTTTTACTCTGCTCTAACCCCGCCTGTCACGGAGTTCTCTCTAGAGCTCACTCCGGGACAGTGAGCACAAACCCGGGGCAGCACGAACAAAAGCCCCCCCCTTTTCTCTAGCGGCCCGGCGGCGTGGCCCGGCGCGGCCCGGCCACGTGCGTTTAGGGAGACGGGGAAGGGAAGGGAGATTGCGATTAGGTCTAACAAAAAAAAATGAGGGAGGAAAAAGGTGATCTGAGAACGAATGGCAGTTTAATAACCTAATAACACTAAACAACAACAAGAGAGTCTCAACAAAGAGAATACCAAGTCCCAAATCTCACCGATGGAGCTGTGGAAGGCAGGAAGGTCTGACCACGTTGTCTCCTCGCAGGGAGCCGGTCCAGCAACGCCGTCCCCTTCCTCACTTCCCTTCCGGTGCCCCACCCCACATGTCCATTAAGGCAGTTCACAGAAAAAAAAACTTGTCCCCTTTAATCCCATTATTAGCATGGTGTTCTGATGTGGAATACCAACACCAACCAAATTGCAAAACCATAACACCGCCTTTCTTGGTTTTCCTCCGACCTAAGCTTTTTTTTCTTGGTATTCCTTCGCTCTAACTTCGCTTTTCCTGGTTTTCATCCGCTCTAACCCCGTTTTTCCTGGTTTTCCTCCGCTCTCACTTTGATTCTCTTGGTTTTCCTCCGCTCTGACCCTTCTTTTCTTGGTGTTCCTCCGCACTAACTTCGCTTTTCCTGGTTTTCCTCCGATCTAACCTTGCTTTTCTTGGTTTTCCTCGGCTCTAACTTCACTCTTCTTGGTTTTCCTCCGCTCTATACTTTGCTTGTCTTGGTTTTCCTCCGCTCTAACCCCGCTTTTCTTGGTTTTCCTCCGACCTAACCCCCTTTTTCTAGGTTTTCCTCCACTCTAACCCCGATTTTCTTGGTTTTCCTCTGCTCTAACTCTATTTTTCTTGGTTTTCATCCACACTAACTTCACTTCACTTGGTTTTACTCTGCTCTAACCCCGCTTTTCTTGGTTGTCCTCCGACCTAACCTTTTTTTTTCTTGGTTTTCCTCCGCACTAGCCCCACTTCTCTTGGTTTTCCTTTGTTCTAACCCCGCTTTTCCTTGGTTTCCTCCGCTCTAACTTTGCTTCTCATGGTTTTCCTCTGCTCTAACCCCGCTTTTCTTGGTTTTCCTCCGCTCTAACCCCACATTTCTGGGTTTTTCTCCGCTCTAACTTCGATTTTCTTGGTTTTGTTTCGCTCTAACCCCGTTTTTCTTGGTTTTCCTCCTCACTAACCCCGCTTTTCTTGGTTTTCCACCGCTCTAACTTTGTTTTCTAGCTTTTCCTCTGCTCTAACCCCGCTTTTCTTGGTTTTCCACGGTTCTAACCCCGCCTTTCTTGGTTTTCCTCCGCTCTAACCCAGCTTTTCTTGGTTTTCCTTCGGTCTAACCTCGCTTTTCTTGATTTTCCTCCCCTCTAACTTCGCTTTTCTTGGTTTTCCTCCACTGTAACGTCGCTTTTCCTGGTTTTCCTCCTACCTAAGCTTTTTTTTCTTGGTATTCCTTCGCTCTAACTTCGCTTTTCCTGGTTTTCATCCGCTCTAACCCCGTTTTTCCTGGTTTTCCTCCGCTCTCACTTTGATTCTCTTGGTTTTCCTCCGCTCTAACCCTTCTTTTCTTGGTGTTCCTCCGCACTAACTTCGCTTTTCCTGGTTTTCCTCCGATCTAACCTTGCTTTTCTTGGTTTTCCTCAGCTCTAACATCGCTCTTCTTGGTTTTCCTCCGCTCTATACTTCGCTTTTCTTGGTTTTCCTCCGCTCTAACTCCGCTTTTCTTGGTTTTCCTCCGCTCTAACTCCGCTTTTCTTGGTTTTCCTCTGCTCTAACCTTGCTTTTCTTGGTTTTCCTTTGCTCTAACACTTCTTTTCTTGGTTTTCCACCGCTCTAAATTCGCTTTTCTTGGTTTTCCTGTGCTCTAACTTAGTTTTCTTGGTTTTCCTCCGCTCTTACCTCGCTTTTCTTGCATTTCCTCTACTCAAACTTCGCTTTTGTAGGATTTCCTGTGCTCTAACCCCGCTTCTCTTGGATTTCCTCCGCTCTAACCCCGCTTTTCTTGGTTTTCCTCCACTCTAACCCCTCTTTTCTTGGTTTTCCTCCGCCCTAACTCTGCTTTCCTTGGTTATCCTCTGCTCTAACCTCGCTTTTCTTGGTTTTCCTCTACACTAACCTTGCTTTTCATGGTTTTCCTCTGCTCTAACCCCGCTTTTCTTGGTTTTCCTCTGCTCTATCCCCGCTTTTCTTGGTTTTCCTCCGCACTAAATTCGCTGATCTTGGTTTTCCTTCGCTCTAGCTTCGCTTTTCTTTGTTTTCCTCCACTCTAATCCCGCTTTTCTTGGTTTTCCTCTGCTCTAACTTCGCTTTTCTTGGTTTACCTTCGCTCTAACTTCGCTTTTCTTGGTTATCCTCTGCTATAACCTCACTTTTCTTGTTTTTCCTTTGCTCTAACTTCGCTTTTCTTGGTTTTCCTCCGCTCTTTCCCTCTTTACATGGTTATCCTCCGCACTAACTTCGCTGTTCTTGGTTTTCCTGCGCTCTAGCTTTGCTTTTCTTGGTTTTCCTCCAATCTAACCCCGCTTTTCTTGGTTTTCCTCTGCTCTAACTTCGCTTTTCTTGGTTTACCTTCGCTCTAACTCCGCTTTTCTTGGTTTTCCTCCGCTCTAACTTCGCTTTTCTTGGTTTTCCTCTGCTCTAACCTTGCTTTTCTTGGTTTTCCTTTGCTCTAACACTTCTTTTCTTGGTTTTCCTCCGCTCTAAATTCGCTTTTCTTGGTTTTCCTCTGCTCAAACCCCGCTTCTCTTGGTTTTCCTCCATTCTAACCCCCTTTTCTTGGATTTCCTCTGCTCTAACCCAGCTTTTCTTGGTTTTCCTTCGGTCTAACCTCGCTTTTCT
This sequence comes from Coturnix japonica, assembly GCF_054131305.1. Classification (NCBI taxonomy): domain Eukaryota; kingdom Metazoa; phylum Chordata; class Aves; order Galliformes; family Phasianidae; genus Coturnix; species Coturnix japonica. The sequence continues at coordinate 1,964,341 of NC_140666.1, read as the reverse complement.
TGATTTTCCTCCCCTCTAACTTCGCTTTTCTTGGTTTTCCTCCGCTGTAACGTCGCTTTTCCTGGTTTTCCTCCGCTCTAACCTCGCTTTTCTTAGTTTTCCTCTGCTCTAACTTAGCTTTTCTTGGTTTTCCTTCGCTCTAACTCTCTTATCTTACTTTTCCTCTGCTCTAACCCCGCTTTTCTTGGTTTTCATCCGCTCTATCCCCGCTATTCTTGGTTTTCTTCCGCTCTAACCTTGCTTTTCTTGGTTTTCCTCCGCCCTAACTTTTCTTTTCTTGGCTTTCCTCGACTCTAACTTCGCTTTTCTTGGTTTTCCTCCGTTCTATCCCCGCTTTTTATGGTTTTCCTCCGCTCTAGCCCTGATTTTCTTGGTTTTCCTCCGCTCTAACTACGCTATTCTTGGTTTTCCTCCTCTCTAACCCCGCTTTTCTTGGTTTTCCTCCGCCCTAACTGTGCTTTTCTTGGTTTTCCTCCACTCAAACCCCTATTTTTATGGTTTTCCTCCGCTCTAGCCCTGATTTTCTTGTTTTTCCTCCGCTCTAACTTTGCTATTCTTGGTTTTCCTCTGCTCTAACCTCGCTTTTTTTTGTTTTCCTCCGCTTAACCCCGCTTTTCCTGGTTTTCCGCCGATCTAACTCCGCTTTTCATGGATTTCCTTGGCTCTAACCCTGCTTTTCTTGATTTATCTACGCTCTAACCCTGCTTTTCTTGCTTTCCCTCCACTCTAACTTCGTTTTCTAGGTTTTCCTCTGGTTTAACCCCGCTTTTCTTCGTTTTCCTCTGCTCTAACCCTGCTTTTCTTGGTTTTCCTCCTCTCTAACTTCGTTTTCCACGTTTTCCTGCACTCTAACCCCGCTTTTCTTTGTTTTCCTTTGATCTAACCACGTTTTTCTTTGTTTTCCTCCGCTCTTACTTCTCTTTTCTTGGATTTCCTCCGCTCTAACCCCGCTTTTCTTGGTTTTCCTCCCATATAACGCAGATTTTCTTCGTTTTCCTCCGCTCTTACTTCGCTTTTCTTTGTTTTCCTCCGCACTAACCCAGCATCTCTGGGTTTTTCTTCGCTCCAACTTCGCTATTCTTGGTTTTCTTTTGCTCTAACTCTATTTTTCTTGGTTTTCATCCACACTAACTTCGCTTTTCTTTGTTTTACTCTGCTCTAACCCCGCCTGTCACGGAGTTCTCTCTAGAGCTCACTCCGGGACAGTGAGCACAAACCCGGGGCAGCACGAACAAAAGCCCCCCCCTTTTCTCTAGCGGCCCGGCGGCGTGGCCCGGCGCGGCCCGGCCACGTGCGTTTAGGGAGACAGGGAAGGGAAGGGAGATTGCGATTAGGTCTAACAAAAAAAAATGAGGGAGGAAAAAGGTGATCTGAGAACGAATGGCAGTTTAATAACCTAATAACACTAAACAACAAGAAGAGAGTCTCAACAAAGAGAATACCAAGTCCCAAATCTCACCGATGGAGCTGTGGAAGGCAGGAAGGTCTGACCACGTTGTCTCCTCGCAGGGAGCCGGTCCAGCAACGCCGTCCCCTTCCTCACTTCCCTTCCGGTGCCCCACCCCACATGTCCATTAAGGCAGTTCACAGAAAAAAAAACTTGTCCCCTTTAATCCCATTATTAGCATGGTGTTCTGATGTGGAATACCAACACCAACCAAATTGCAAAACCATAACACCGCCTTTCTTGGTTTTCCTCCGACCTAACCTTTTTTTTTCTTGGTTTTTCTCCGCACTAGCCCCACTTCTCTTGGTTTTCCTTTGTTCTAACCCCGCTTCTCCTTGGTTTCCTCCACTCTAACTTTGCTTCTCATGGTTTTCCTCTGCTCTAACCCCGCTTTTCTTGGTTTTCCTCCGCTCTAACCCCGCATTTCTGGGTTTTTCTCCGCTCTAACTTCGCTTTTCTTGGTTTTCTTTCGCTCTAACCCCGTTTTTCTGGGTTTTCCTCCACACTAACCCCGCTTTTCTTGGTTTTCCTCCGCTTTAACCCCGCTTTTCGAGCTTTTCCTCCGCTCTAACCCCGCTTTTCTTGGTTTTCCGCGGTTCTAACCCCGCCTTTCTTGGTTTTCCTCCGCTCCAACCTAGCTTTTCTTGGATTTCCTCCGCTCCAACGCCGCTTTTCTTGGTTTTCTTCCGCTCTAAACCCGCTTTTCTTGGTTTTCCTCCTACCTAAGCTTTTTTTTCTTGGTATTCCTTCGCTCTAACTTCGCTTTTCCTGGTTTTCATCCGCTCTAACCCCGTTTTTCCTGGTTTTCCTCCGCTCTCACTTTGATTCTCATGGTTTTCCTCCGCTCTAACCCTTCTTTTCTTGGTGTTCCTCCGCACTAACTTCGCTTTTCCTAGTTTTCCTCCGATCTAACCTTGCTTTTCTTGGTTTTCCTCAGCTCTAACTTCACTCTTCTTGGTTTTCCTCCGCTCTATACTTCGCTTTCCTTGGTTTTCCTCCGCTCTAATCCCGCTTTTCTTGGTTTTCCTCCGACCTAACCCCCCTTTTTCTAGGTTTTCCTCCGCACTAACCCCGATTTTCTTGGTTTTCCTCTGCTCTAACTCCGCTTTTCTGGGTATTGCTCCGCACTAACCCCGCTTCACTTGGTTGTCCTCTGCTCTAACCCCGCTTTTCTTGGTTTTCCTCTGCTCTAACTTAGCTTTTCTTGGTTTTCCTCCGACCTAACTTCGCTTTTCTTGGTTTTCCTCTGCTCTAACCCCGCTTTTCTTGGTTTTCCTCTGCTCTAACCCCGCTTTTCTTGGTTTTCCTCCGCTCCAACTTCGCTATTCTTGGTTTTTCTCTGCTCTAACCCCGCTTTTCTTGGTTTTTCTCCGCTCTAACCGCGCTTTTCTTGGTTTTCCTCCACTCTAACCCTTATTTTTATGGTTTTCCTCTGCTCTAACCCTGCATTTCTGGGTTTTTCTCCGCTCTAACTTTGATTCTCTTGGTTTTCTTTCGCTCTAACCCCGTTTTTCTGGGTTTTCCTCCGCACTAACACCGCTTTTCTTGGTTATCCTCTGCTCTAACATTGTTTTCTAGGTTTTCCTCCGCTCTAACCCCGCTTTTCTTGGTTTTCCTCTGCTCCAACCCCGCCTTTCTTGGTTTTCCTCCGCTCTCACTTTGATTCTCTTGGTTTTCCTCCGCTCTAACCCTTCTTTTCTTTTGTTTCCTCCGCACTAACTTTGGTTTTCCTGGTTTTCCTCCGCTCTAACCTTGCTTTTCTTGGTTTTCCTCCGCTCTAACCCCGCTTTTCTTGGTTTTCCTCCGCACTAACTTTGTTTTCTAGGTTTTCCTCCACTCTAACCCCGCTTTTCTTGGTTTTCCACGGTTCTAACCCCGCCTTTCTTGGTTTTCCTCCGCTCCAACCTAGCTTTTCTTGGATTTCCTCTGCTCCAACGACGCTTTTCTTGGTTTTCCTCCGCTCTAAACCTGCTTTTCTTGGTTTTCCTCCGACCTAAGCTTTTTTTTCTTGGTATTCCTTCGCTCTAACTTCGCTTTTCCTGGTTTTCATCCGCTCTAACCCCGTTTTTCCTGGTTTTTCTCCGCTCTCACTTTGATTCTCTTGGTTTTCCTCCGCTCTAACCCTTCTTTTCTTGGTGTTCCTCCGCACTAACTTCGCTTTTCCTGGTTTTCCTCTGCTCTAACCTTGCTTTTCTTGGTTTTCCTCAGCTCTAACTTCGCTCTTCTTGGTTTTCCTCCGCTCTAACTCCGCTTTTCTTGGTTTTCCTCTGCTCTAACCTTGCTTTTCTTGGTTTTCCTTTGCTCTAACACTTCTTTTCTTGGTTTTCCACCGCTCTAAATTCGCTTTTCTTGGTTTTCCTCTGCTCTAACTTAGTTTTCTTGGTTTTCCTCCGCTCTTACCTCGCTTTTCTTGCATTTCCTCCACTCTAACTTCGCTTTTGTAGGATTTCCTGCGCTCTAACCCCGCTTCTCTTGGATTTCCTCCGTTCTAACCCCGCTTTTCTTGGTTTTCCTCCACTCTAAACCCCCTTTTCTTGGTTTTCCTCCGCCCTAACTCTGCTTTCCTTGGTTATCCACTGCTCTAACCTCGCTTTTCTTGGTTTTCCTCTACACTAACCTTGCTTTTCTTGGTTTTCCTCTGCTCTAACCCCGCTTTTCTTGGTTTTCCTCTGCTCTATCCCCGCTTTTCTTGGTTTTCCTCCGCACTAACTTCGCTGATCTTGGTTTTCCTTCGCTCTAGCTTCGCTTTTCTTTGTTTTCCTCCACTCTAATCCCGCTTTTCTTGGTTTTCCTCTGCTCTAACTTCGCTTTTCTTGGTTTACCTTCGCTCTAACTTCGCTTTTCTTGCTTATCCTCTGCTATAACCTCACTTTTCTTGTTTTTCCTTTGCTCTAACTTCGCTTTTCTTGGCTTTCCTGCACTCTAACTTCGCTTTTCTTGGTTTTCCTCCGCCCTAACTTCACTTTTCTTGGATTTCCTCCACTCTAACTTCGCTTTTCTTGGTTTTCCTCCGACCTAAGCTTTTTTTTCTTGGTATTCCTTCGCTCTAACTTCGCTTTTCCTGGTTTTCATCCGCTCTAACCCCGTTTTTCCTGGTTTTCCTCCCCTCTCACTTTGATTCTCTTGGTTTTCCTCCACTCTAACCCTTCTTTTCTTGGTGTTCCTCCGCACTAACTTCGCTTTTCCTGGTTTTCCACCGCTCTAATCCCGCTTTTCTTGGTTTTCCTCCGACCTAACCCCATTTTTCTAGGTTTTCCTTCGCACTAACCCCGCTTCACTTGGTTTTCCTCTGCTCTAACCCCGCTTTTCTTGGTTTTCCTCTGCTCTAACTTAGCTTTTCTTGGTTTTCCTCCGCCCTAACTTCGCTTATCTTGGTTTTCCTTTTCTCTAACACCACTTTTCTTGGTTTTCCTCTGCTCTAACCCCGCTTTTCTTGGTTTTCCTCCGTTCCAACTTCGCTATTCTTGGTTTTTTTTCCGCTCTAACCCCGCTTTTCTTGGTTTTTCTCCGCCCTAACTGTGCTTTTCTTGGTTTTCCTCCACTCTAACCCCTATTTTTATGGTTTTCCTCCGCTCTTACCCCGCATTTCTGGGTTTTTCTCTGCTCTAACTTTGATTCTCTTGGTTTTCTTTCGCTCTAACCCCGTTTTTCTGGGTTTTCCTCCGCACTAACCCTGCTTTTCTTTGTTTTCCTCTGCTCTAACTTTGTTTTCTAGGTTTTCCTCCGCTCTAACACCGCTTTTCTTGGTTTTCCTCCGCTCTAACCCCGTCTTTCTTGGTTTTCCTCCGCTCCAACGTCGCTTTTCTTGGTTTTACTCCGCTCTAACCCCGCTATTCCTGGTTTTCCTCCGCTCTGACTTTGATTCTCTTGGTTTTCGTCCGCTCTAACACTTCTTTTCTTGGGTTTCCTCCGCACTAACTTTGCTTTTCCTTGTTTTCCTCCGCTCTAACCTTGCTTTTCTTGGTTTACCTCCGCTCTCACCCCGCTTTTCTTGGTTTACCTCCGGTCTAACCGACTTTTCTTGGTTTCCCTCCAGTCTAACCCCACTTTTCTTGGTTTTCCTCCGCTCTAACTTCGCTTTTCTTGGTTTTCCTCTGCTCTCGCCCCACTTTTCTTGGTTTTCCTCCGCTCTATCCCCGCTGTTCTTGGTTTTCCTCTGCTCTAACCTCGATTTTTTTATTTTTCCTCCACTCTAACTTCGCTTTTCTTGGTTTTCTTTCGCTCTAACCCCGTTTTTCTTGGTTTTCCTCCGCTCTTTGTTTTCTAGGTTTTCCTCCACTCTAACCCGGTTTTCTTGGTTTTCCTCCGCTCTAACTTTGTTTTCTAGGTTTTCCTCCGCTCTAACCCCGCTTTTCTTGGTTTTCCTCCGCTCTCACCCCACTTTTCGTGGTTTTCCTCCGCTCTAACTTCGCTTTTATTGGTTTTCCTCTGCTCTAACCCCGCATTTCTGGGTTTTTCTCCACTCTAACTTCGCTTTTCTTGGTTTTCTTTCACTCTAACCCCGTTTTTCTGGGTTTTCCTCCGCACTAACCCCGCTTTTCTTGGTTTTCCTCCGCTCTAACTTTGTTTTCTAGGTTTTCCTCCGCTCTAACCCCGCTTTTCTTGGTTTTCCTCAGCTCCAACGTCGCTTTTCTTGGTTTTCCTCCGCTCTCACCCCGCTTTTCCTGGTTTTCCTCCGCTCTCACTTTGATTCTCTTGGTTTTCCTCCGCTCTAACCCTTCTTTTCTTGGGTTTCCTCCGCACTAACTTTGCTTTTCCTTGTTTTCCTCCGCTCTAACCTTGCTTTTCTTGGTTTTCCTCTGCTCTAACCCCGCTTTTCTTGGTTTTCCTCCGCTGCAACCCCACCTTTCTTGGTTTTCCTCCGCTCCAACGTCGCTTTTCTTGGTTTTCCTCTGCTCTGACCCCGCTTTTCTTGGTTTTCCTCTGCTCTCACCCCACTTTTCTAGGTTTTCCTCCGCTCTAACCCCGCTGTTCTTGGTTTTCCTCTGCTCTAACCTCGATTTTCTTATTTTTCCTCCCCTCTAACTTCACTTTTCTTGGTTTTCGTTCGTTCTCACCCCGCTTTTTATGGTTTTCCTCCGCTCTAGCCCTGATTTTCTTGGTTTTCCTCCACTCTAACTTCGCTTTTCTTGGTTTTCCTCCGCTCTAATCGCTATTTTTATGGTTTTCCTCCGCTCTAGCCCTGATTTTCTTGTTTTTCCTCCGCCTTAACTTCGCTATGTTTGGTTTTCCTCTGCTCTAACCTCGCTTTTTTTTGTTTTCCTCTGTTCTAAACCCGCTTTTTATGGTTTTCCTCTGCTTTAGCCCCGCATTTCTGGGTTTTTCTCCGCTCTAACTTTGATTCTCTTGATTTTCTTTCGCTCTAACCCCGTTTTTCTGGGTTTTCCTCCGCACTAACCCCGCTTTTCTTGGTTTTCCTCTGCTCTAACTTTGATTTCTAGGTTTTCCTCCGCTCTAACCCCGCTTTTCTTGGTTTTCCTCCGCTCCAACCCCGCCTTTCTTGGTTTTCCTCCGCTCCAACGTCACTTTTCTTGGTTTTCCTCCGGTCTAACCATGCTTTTCCTGGTTTTCCTCCGCTCTCACTTTGATTCTCTTGGTTTTCGTCCACTCTAACCCTTCTTTTCTTGGGTTTCCTCCGCACTAACTTTGCTTTTCCTTGTTTTCCTTCGCTCTCACCCCACTTTTCTTGGTTTTCCTCCGCTCTAACTTCGCTTTTATTGGTTTTCCTCTGCTCTAACCCCGCATTTCTGGGTTTTTCTCCGCTCTAACTTCGCTTTTCTTGGTTTTCTTTCGCTCTAACCCCGTTTTTCTGGGTTTTCCTCCACACTAACCCCGCTTTTCTTGGTTTTCCTCTGCTCTAACTTTGTTTTCTAGGTTTTCCTCCGCTCTAACCCCGCTTTTCTTGGTTTTCCTCCGCTCCAACTTCGCTTTTCTTGGTTTTCCTCCGCTCTCACCCCACTTTTCTTGGTTTTCCTCCGCTCTAACTTTGCTTTTCTTGGTTTTCCTCCGCTCTAACCCCGCATTTCTGGGTTTTTCTCCACTCTAACTTCGCTTTTCTTGGTTTTCTTTCGCTCTAACCCCGTTTTTCTGGGTTTTCCTCTGCACTAACCTTGCTTTTCTTGGTTTTCCTCCGCTCTTTGTTTTCTAGGTTTTCCTCCACTCTAACCCGGTTTTCTTGGTTTTCCTCCGCTCTAACTTTGTTTTCTAGGTTTTCCTCCGCTCTAACTTCGCTTTTATTGGTTTTCCTCCGCTCTAACCCCGCATTTCTGGGTTTTTCTCCACTCTAACTTCGCTTTTCTTGGTTTTCTTTCGCTCTAACCCCGTTTTTCTTGGTTTTCCTCCGCTCTTTGTTTTCTAGGTTTTCCTCCACTCTAACCCGGTTTTCTTGGTTTTCCTCCGCTCTAACTTTGTTTTCTAGGTTTTCCTCCGCTCTAACCCCGCTTTTCTTGGTTTTCCTCCGCTTTCACCCCACTTTTCGTGGTTTTCCTCCGCTCTAACTTCGCTTTTATTGGTTTTCCTCTGCTCTAACCCCGCATTTCTGGGTTTTTCTCCACTCTAACTTCGCTTTTCTTGGTTTTCTTTCACTCTAACCCCGTTTTTCTGGGTTTTCCTCCGCACTAACCCCGCTTTTCTTGGTTTTCCTCCGCTCTAACTTTGTTTTCTAGGTTTTCCTCCGCTCTAACCCCGCTTTTCTTGGTTTTCCTCAGCTCCAACGTCGCTTTTCTTGGTTTTCCTCCGCTCTCACCCCGCTTTTCCTGGTTTTCCTCCGCTCTCACTTTGATTCTCTTGGTTTTCCTCCGCTCTAACCCTCCTTTTCTTGGGTTTCCTCCGCACTAACTTTGCTTTTCCTTGTTTTCCTCTGCTCTAACCTTGCTTTTCTTGGTTTTCCTCTGCTCTAACCCCGCTTTTCTTGGTTTTCCTCCGCTGCAACCCCACCTTTCTTGGTTTTCCTCCGCTCCAACGTCGCTTTTCTTGGTTTTCCTCTGCTCTGACCCCGCTTTTCTTGGTTTTCCTCCGCTCTCACCCCACTTTTCTTGGTTTTCCTCCGCTCTAACCCCGCTGTTCTTGGTTTTCCTCTGCTCTAACCTCGATTTTCTTATATTTCCTCCCCTCTAACTTCACTTTTCTTGGTTTCCGTTAGTTCTCACCCCGCTTTTTATGGTTTTCCTCCGCTCTAGCCCTGATTTTCTTGGTTTTCCTCCACTCTAACTTCGCTTTTCTTGGTTTTCCTCCGCTCTAATCGCTATTTTTATGGTTTTCCTCCGCTCTAGCCCTGATTTTCTTGTTTTTCCTCCGCCTTAACTTCGCTATGTTTGGTTTTCCTCTGCTCTAACCTCGCTTTTTTTTGTTTTCCTCTGTTCTAAACCCGCTTTTTTTGGTTTTCCTCTGCTTTAGCCCCGCATTTCTGGGTTTTTCTCCGCTCTAACTTTGATTCTCTTGATTTTCTTTCGCTCTAACCCCGTTTTTCTGGGTTTTCCTTCGCACTAACCCCGCTTTTCTTGGTTTTCCTCTGATCTAACTTTGATTTCTAGGTTTTCCTCCGCTCTAACCCCGCTTTTCTTGGTTTTCCTCCGCTCCAACCCCACTTTTCTTGGTTTTCCTCCGCTCCAACGTCACTTTTCTTGGTTTTCCTCCGCTCTCACCCCGCTTTTCCTGGTTTTCCTCCGCTCTCACTTTGATTCTCTTGGTTTTCGTCCACTCTAACCCTTCTTTTCTTGGGTTTCCTCCGCACTAACTTTGCTTTTCCTTGTTTTCCTTCGCTCTCACCCCACTTTTCTTGGTTTTCCTCCGCTCTAACTTCGCTTTTATTGGTTTTCCTCTGCTCTAACCCCGCATTTCTGGGTTTTTCTACGCTCTAACTTCGCTTTTCTTGGTTTTCTTTCGCTCTAACCCCGTTTTTCTGGGTTTTCCTCCGCACTAACCCCGCTTTTCTTGGTTTTCCTCTGCTCTAACTTTGTTTTCTAGGTTTTCCTCCGCTCTAACCCCGCTTTTCTTGGTTTTCCTCCGCTCCAACGTCGCTTTTCTTGGTTTTCCTCCGCTCTCACCCCACTTTTCTTGGTTTTCCTCCGCTCTAACTTTGCTTTTCTTGGTTTTCCTCCGCTCTAACCCCGCATTTCTGGGTTTTTCTCCACTCTAACTTCGCTTTTCTTGGTTTTCTTTCGCTCTAACCCCGTTTTTCTGGGTTTTCCTCTGCACTAACCTTGCTTTTCTTGGTTTTCCTCCGCTCTTTGTTTTCTAGGTTTTCCTCCACTCTAACCCGGTTTTCTTGGTTTTCCTCCGCTCTAACTTTGTTTTCTAGGTTTTCCTCCGCTCTAACTTCGCTTTTATTGGTTTTCCTCCGCTCTAACCCCGCATTTCTGGGTTTTTCTCCACTCTAACTCCGCTTTTCTTGGTTTTCTTTCGCTCTAACCCCGTTTTTCTGGGTTTTCCTCCGCACTAACCCTGCTTTTCTTTGTTTTCCTCTGCTCTAACTTTGTTTTCTAGGTTTTCCTCCGCTCTAACCCCGCTTTTCTTGGTTTTCCTCCGCTCTAACCCTGTCTTTCTTGGTTTTCCTCCGCTCCAACGTCGCTTTTCTTGGTTTTACTCCGCTCTAACCCCGCTATTCCTGGTTTTCCTCCGCTCTGACTTTGATTCTCTTGGTTTTCGTCCGCTCTAACACTTCTTTTCTTGGGTTTCCTCCGCACTAACTTTGCTTTTCCTTGTTTTCCTCCGCTCTAACCTTGCTTTTCTTGGTTTACCTCCGCTCTCACCCCGCTTTTCTTGGTTTACCTCCGGTCTAACCCTGCCTTTTCTTGGTTTCCCTCCACTCTAACCCCACTTTTCTTGGTTTTCCTCCGCTCTAACTTCGCTTTTCTTGGTTTTCCTCTGCTCTCGCCCCACTTTTCTTGGTTTTCCTCCGCTCTATCCCCGCTGTTCTTGGTTTTCCTCTGCTCTAACCTCGATTTTCTTATTTTTCCTCCCCTCTAACTTCACTTTTCTTGGTTTTCGTTCGTTCTAACCCCGCTTTTTATGGTTTTCCTCCGCTCTAGCCCTGATTTTCTTGGTTTTTCTCCACTCTAACTTCGCTTTTCTTGGTTTTCTTTCGCTCTAACCACGTTTTTCTTGGTTTTCCTCCGCTCTTTGTTTTCTAGGTTTTCCTCCATTCTAACCCGGTTTTCTTGGTTTTCCTCCGCTCTAACTTTGTTTTCTAGGTTTTCCTCCGCTCTAACCCCGCTTTTCTTGGTTTTCCTCCGCTCTCACCCCACTTTTCGTGGTTTTCCTCCGCTCTAACTTCGCTTTTATTGGTTTTCCTCTGCTCTAACCCCGCATTTCTGGGTTTTTCTCCACTCTAACTTCGCTTTTCTTGGTTTTCTTTCACTCTAACCCCGTTTTTCTGGGTTTTCCTCCGCACTAACCCCGCTTTTCTTGGTTTTCCTCCGCTCTAACTTTGTTTTCTAGGTTTTCCTCCGCTCTAACCCCGCTTTTCTTGGTTTTCCTCAGCTCCAACGTCGCTTTTCTTGGTTTTCCTCCGCTCTCACCCCGCTTTTCCTGGTTTTCCTCCGCTCTCACTTTGATTCTCTTGGTTTTCGTCCGCTCTAACACTTCTTTTCTTGGGTTTCCTCCGCACTAACTTTGCTTTTCCTTGTTTTCCTCTGCTCTAACCCCGCTTTTCTTGGTTTTCCTCCGCTGCAACCCCACCTTTCTTGGTTTTCCTCCGCTCCAACGTCGCTTTTCTTGGTGTTCCTCTGCTCTGACCCCGCTTTTCTTGGTTTTCCTCCGCTCTCACCCCACTTTTCTCTGTTTTCCTCCGCTCTAACCCCGCTGTTCTTGGTTTTCCTCTGCTCTAACCTCGATTTTCTTATTTTTCCTCCCCTCTAACTTCACTTTTCTTGGTTTTCGTTCGTTCTCACCACGCTTTTTATGGTTTTCCTCCGCTCTAGCCCTGATTTTCTTGGTTTTCCTCCACTCTAACTTCGCTTTTCTTGGTTTTCCTCCGCTATAATCTCTATTTTTATGGTTTTCCTCCGCTCTAGCCCTGATTTTCTTGTTTTTCCTCCGCCTTAACTTCGCTATGTTTGGTTTTCCTCTGCTCTAACCTCGCTTTTTTTTGTTTTCCTCTGTTCTAAACCCGCTTTTTATGGTTTTCCTCTGCTTTAGCCCCGCATTTCTGGGTTTTTCTCCGCTCTAACTTTGATTCTCTTGATTTTCTTTCGCTCTAACCCCGTTTTTCTGGGTTTTCCTCCGCACTAACCCCGCTTTTCTTGGTTTTCCTCTGATCTAACTTTGATTTCTAGGTTTTCCTCCGCTCTAACCCCGCTTTTCTTGGTTTTCCTCCGCTCCAACCCCGCCTTTCTTGGTTTTCCTCCGCTCCAACGTCACTTTTCTTGGTTTTCCTCCGGTCTAACCATGCTTTTCCTGGTTTTCCTCCGCTCTCACTTTGATTCTCTTGGTTTTCGTCCACTCTAACCCTTCTTTTCTTGGGTTTCCTCCGCACTAACTTTGCTTTTCCTTGTTTTCCTTCGCTCTCACCCCACTTTTCTTGGTTTTCCTCCGCTCTAACTTCGCTTTTATTGGTTTTCCTCCGCTCTAACCCCGCATTTCTGGATTTTTCTCCGCTCTAACTTCGCTTTTCTTGGTTTTCTTTCGCTCTAACCCCGTTTTTCTGGGTTTTCCTCCGCACTAACCCCGCTTTTCTTGGTTTTCCTCTGCTCTAACTTTGTTTTCTAGGTTTTCCTCCGCTCTAACCCCGCTTTTCTTGGTTTTCCTCCGCTCCAACGTCGCTTTTCTTGGTTTTCCTCCACTCTCACCCCACTTTTCTTGGTTTTCCTCCGCTCTAACTTCGCTTTTATTGGTTTTCCTCCGCTCTAACCCCGCATTTCTGGGTTTTTCTCCACTCTAACTTCGCTTTTCTTGGTTTTCTTTCGCTCTAACCCCGTTTTTCTGGGTTTTCCTCTGCACTAACCTTGCTTTTCTTGGTTTTCCTCCGCTCTTTGTTTTCTAGGTTTTCCTCCACTCTAACCCGGTTTTCTTGGTTTTCCTCCGCTCTAACTTTGTTTTCTAGGTTTTCCTCCGCTCTAACTTCGCTTTTATTGGTTTTCCTCCGCTCTAACCCCGCATTTCTGGGTTTTTCTCCACTCTAACTTCGCTTTTCTTGGTTTTCTTTCGCTCTAACCCCGTTTTTCTGGGTTTTCCTCCGCACTAACCCTGCTTTTCTTTGTTTTCCTCTGCTCTAACTTTGTTTTCTAGGTTTTCCTCCGCTCTAACCCCGCTTTTCTTGGTTTTCCTCCGCTCTAACCCTGTCTTTCTTGGTTTTCCTCCGCTCCAACGTCGCTTTTCTTGGTTTTCCTCCGCTCTGACTTTGATTCTCTTGGTTTTCGTCCGCTCTAACACTTCTTTTCTTGGGTTTCCTCCGCACTAACTTTGCTTTTCCTTGTTTTCCTCCGCTCTAACCTTGCTTTTCTTGGTGTTCCTCCGCTCTCACCCCGCTTTTCTTGGTTTACCTCCGGTCTAACCGCCTTTTCTTGGTTTCCCTCCACTCTAACCCCACTTTTCTTGGTTTTCCTCCGCTCTAACTTCGCTTTTCTTGGTTTTCCTCTGCTCTCGTCCCACTTTTCTTGGTTTTCCTCCGCTCTATCCCCGCTGTTCTTGGTTTTCCTCTGCTCTAACCTCGATTTTCTTATTTTTCCTCCCCTCTAACTTCACTTTTCTTGGTTTTCGTTCGTTCTAACCCCGCTTTTTATGGTTTTCCTCCGCTCTAGCCCTGATGTTCTTGGTTTTTCTCCACTCTAACTTCGCTTTTCTTGGTTTTCTTTCGCTCTAACCCCGTTTTTCTTGGTTTTCCTCCGCTCTTTGTTTTCTAGGTTTTCCTCCACTCTAACCCAGTTTTCTTGGTTTTCCTCCGCTCTAACTTTGTTTTCTAGGTTTTCCTCCGCTCTAACCCCGCTTTTCTTGGTTTTCCTCCGCTCTCACCCCACTTTTCGTGGTTTTCCTCCGCTCTAACTTCGCTTTTATTGGTTTTCCTCTGCTCTAACCCCGCATTTCTGGGTTTTTCTACACTCTAACTTCGCTTTTCTTGGTTTTCTTTCACTCTAACCCCGCTTTTCTTGGTTTTCCTCCGCTCCAACGTCGCTTTTCTTGGTTTTCCTCCGCTCTCACCCCACTTTTCTTGGTTTTCCTCCGCTCTAACTTTGCTTTTCTTGGTTTTCCTCCGCTCTAACCCCGCATTTCTGGGTTTTTCTCCACTCTAACTTCGCTTTTCTTGGTTTTCTTTCGCTCTAACCCCGTTTTTCTGGGTTTTCCTCTGCACTAACCTTGCTTTTCTTGGTTTTCCTCCGCTCTTTGTTTTCTAGGTTTTCCTCCACTCTAACCCGGTTTTCTTGGTTTTCCTCCGCTCTAACTTTGTTTTCTAGGTTTTCCTCCGCTCTAACTTCGCTTTTATTGGTTTTCCTCCGCTCTAACCCCGCATTTCTGGGTTTTTCTCCACTCTAACTTCGCTTTTCTTGGTTTTCTTTCGCTCTAACCCCGTTTTTCTGGGTTTTCCTCCGCACTAACCCTGCTTTTCTTTGTTTTCCTCTGCTCTAACTTTGTTTTCTAGGTTTTCCTCCGCTCTAACCCCGCTTTTCTTGGTTTTCCTCCGCTCTAACCCTGTCTTTCTTGGTTTTCCTCTGCTCCAACGTCGCTTTTCTTGGTTTTACTCCGCTCTAACCCCGCTATTCCTGGTTTTCCTCCGCTCTGACTTTGATTCTCTTGGTTTTCGTCCGCTCTAACACTTCTTTTCTTGGGTTTCCTCCGCACTAACTTTGCTTTTCCTTGTTTTCCTCCGCTCTAACCTTGCTTTTCTTGGTTTACCTCCGCTCTCACCCCGCTTTTCTTGGTTTACCTCTGGTCTAACCGCCTTTTCTTGGTTTCCCTCCACTCTAACCCCACTTTTCTTGGTTTTCCTCCGCTCTAACTTCGCTTTTCTTGGTTTTCCTCTGCTCTCGCCCCACTTTTCTTGGTTTTCCTCCGCTCTATCCCCGCTGTTCTTGGTTTTCCTCTGCTCTAACCTCGATTTTCTTATTTTTCCTCCCCTCTAACTTCACTTTTCTTGGTTTTCGTTCGTTCTAACCCCGCTTTTTATGGTTTTCCTCCGCTCTAGCCCTGATTTTCTTGGTTTTTCTCCACTCTAACTTCGCTTTTCTTGGTTTTCTTTCGCTCTAACCCCGTTTTTCTTGGTTTTCCTCCGCTCTTTGTTTTCTAGGTTTTCCTCCACTCTAACCCGGTTTTCTTGGTTTTCCTCCGCTCTAACTTTGTTTTCTAGGTTTTCCTCCACTCTAACCCCGCTTTTCTTGGTTTTCCTCCGCTCTCACCCCACTTTTCGTGGTTTTCCTCCGCTCTAACTTCGCTTTTATTGGTTTTCCTCTGCTCTAACCCCGCATTTCTGGGTTTTTCTCCACTCTAACTTCGCTTTTCTTGGTTTTCTTTCACTCTAACCCCGTTTTTCTGGGTTTTCCTCTGCACTAACCCCGCTTTTCTTGGTTTTCCTCCGCTCTAACTTTGTTTTCTAGGTTTTCCTCCGCTCTAACCCCGCTTTTCTTGGTTTTCCTCAGCTCCAACGTCGCTTTTCTTGGTTTTCCTCCGCTCTCACCCCGCTTTTCCTGGTTTTCCTCCGCTCTCACTTTGATTCTCTTGGTTTTTGTCCACTCTAACCCTTCTTTTCTTGGGTTTCCTCCGCACTAACTTTGCTTTTCCTTGTTTTCCTCCGCTCTAACCTTGCTTTTCTTGGTTTTCCTCTGCTCTAACCCCGCTTTTCTTGGTTTTCCTCCGCTGCAACCCCACCTTTCTTGGTTTTCCTCCGCTCCAACGTCGCTTTTCTTGGTTTTCCTCTGCTCTGACCCCGCTTTTCTTGGTTTTCCTCCGCTCTCACCCCACTTTTCTTGGTTTTCCTCCGCTCTAACCCCGCTGTTCTTGGTTTTCCTCTGCTCTAACCTCGATTTTCTTATTTTTCCTCCCCTCTAACTTCACTTTTCTTGGTTTTCGTTCGTTCTCACCCCGCTTTTTATGGTTTTCCTCCGCTCTAGCCCTGATTTTCTTGGTTTTCCTCCACTCTAACTTCGCTTTTCTTGGTTTTCCTCCGCTCTAATCGCTATTTTTATGGTTTTCCTCCGCTCTAGCCCTGATTTTCTTGTTTTTCCTCCGCCTTAACTTCGCTATGTTTGGTTTTCCTCTGCTCTAACCTCGCTTTTTTTTGTTTTCCTCTGTTCTAAACCCGCTTTTTATGGTTTTCCTCTGCTTTAGCCCCGCATTTCTGGGTTTTTCTCCGCTCTAACTTTGATTCTCTTGATTTTCTTTCGCTCTAACCCCGTTTTTCTGGGTTTTCCTCCGCACTAACCCCGCTTTTCTTGGTTTTCCTCTGCTCTAACTTTGATTTCTAGGTTTTCCTCCGCTCTAACCCCGCTTTTCTTGGTTTTCCTCCGCTCCAACCCCGCCTTTCTTGGTTTTCCTCCGCTCCAACGTCACTTTTCTTGGTTTTCCTCCGGTCTAACCATGCTTTTCCTGGTTTTCCTCCGCTCTCACTTTGATTCTCTTGGTTTTCGTCCACTCTAACCCTTCTTTTCTTGGGTTTCCTCCGCACTAACTTTGCTTTTCCTTGTTTTCCTTCGCTCTCACCCCACTTTTCTTGGTTTTCCTCCGCTCTAACTTCGCTTTTATTGGTTTTCCTCCGCTCTAACCCCGCATTTCTGGGTTTTTCTCCGCTCTAACTTCGCTTTTCTTGGTTTTCTTTCGCTCTAACCCCGTTTTTCTGGGTTTTCCTCCGCACTAACCCCGCTTTTCTTGGTTTTCCTCTGCTCTAACTTTGTTTTCTAGGTTTTCCTCCGCTCTAACCCCGCTTTTCTTGGTTTTCCTCCGCTCCAACGTCGCTTTTCTTGGTTTTCCTCCGCTCTCACCCCACTTTTCTTGGTTTTCCTCCGCTCTAACTTTGCTTTTCTTGGTTTTCCTCCGCTCTAACCCCGCATTTCTGGGTTTTTCTCCACTCTAACTTCGCTTTTCTTGGTTTTCTTTCGCTCTAACCCCGTTTTTCTGGGTTTTCCTCTGCACTAACCTTGCTTTTCTTGGTTTTCCTCCGCTCTTTGTTTTCTAGGTTTTCCTCCACTCTAACCCGGTTTTCTTGGTTTTCCTCCGCTCTAACTTTGTTTTCTAGGTTTTCCTCCGCTCTAACTTCGCTTTTATTGGTTTTCCTCCGCTCTAACCCCGCATTTCTGGGTTTTTCTCCACTCTAACTTCGCTTTTCTTGGTTTTCTTTCGCTCTAACCCCGTTTTTCTGGGTTTTCCTCCGCACTAACCCTGCTTTTCTTTGTTTTCCTCTGCTCTAACTTTGTTTTCTAGGTTTTCCTCCGCTCTAACCCCGCTTTTCTTGGTTTTCCTCCGCTCTAACCCTGTCTTTCTTGGTTTTCCTCCGCTCCAACGTCGCTTTTCTTGGTTTTACTCCGCTCTAACCCCGCTATTCCTGGTTTTCCTCCGCTCTGACTTTGATTCTCTTGGTTTTCGTCCGCTCTAACACTTCTTTTCTTGGGTTTCCTCCGCACTAACTTTGCTTTTCCTTGTTTTCCTCCGCTCTAACCTTGCTTTTCTTGGTTTTCCTCCGCTCTCACCCCGCTTTTCTTGGTTTACCTCCGGTCTAACCGCCTTTTCTTGGTTTCCCTCCACTCTAACCCCACTTTTCTTGGTTTTCCTCCGCTCTAACTTCGCTTTTCTTGGTTTTCCTCTGCTCTCGCCCCACTTTTCTTGGTTTTCCTCCGCTCTATCCCCGCTGTTCTTGGTTTTCCTCTGCTCTAACCTCGATTTTCTTATTTTTCCTCCCCTCTAACTTCACATTTCTTGGTTTTCGTTCGTTCTAACCCCGCTTTTTATGGTTTTCCTCCGCTCTAGCTCTGATTTTCTTGGTTTTTCTCCACTCTAACTTCGCTTTTCTTGGTTTTCTTTCGCTCTAACCCCGTTTTTCTTGGTTTTCCTCCGCTCTTTGTTTTCTAGGTTTTCCTCCACTCTAACCCGGTTTTCTTGGTTTTCCTCCGCTCTAACTTTGTTTTCTAGGTTTTCCTCCGCTCTAACCCCGCTTTTCTTGGTTTTCCTCCGCTCTCACCCCACTTTTCGTGGTTTTCCTCCGCTCTAACTTCGCTTTTCCTTGTTTTCCTCCGCTCTAACCTTGCTTTTCTTGGTTTACCTCCGCTCTCACCCCGCTTTTCTTGGTTTACCTCTGGTCTAACCGCCTTTTCTTGGTTTCCCTCCACTCTAACCCCACTTTTCTTGGTTTTCCTCCGCTCTAACTTCGCTTTTCTTGGTTTTCCTCTGCTCTCGCCCCACTTTTCTTGGTTTTCCTCCGCTCTATCCCCGCTGTTCTTGGTTTTCCTCTGCTCTAACCTCGATTTTCTTATTTTTCCTCCCCTCTAACTTCACTTTTCTTGGTTTTCGTTCGTTCTAACCCCGCTTTTTATGGTTTTCCTCCGCTCTAGCCCTGATTTTCTTGGTTTTTCTCCACTCTAACTTCGCTTTTCTTGGTTTTCTTTCGCTCTAACCCCGTTTTTCTTGGTTTTCCTCCGCTCTTTGTTTTCTAGGTTTTCCTCCACTCTAACCCGGTTTTCTTGGTTTTCCTCCGCTCTAACTTTGTTTTCTAGGTTTTCCTCCACTCTAACCCCGCTTTTCTTGGTTTTCCTCCGCTCTCACCCCACTTTTCGTGGTTTTCCTCCGCTCTAACTTCGCTTTTATTGGTTTTCCTCTGCTCTAACCCCGCATTTCTGGGTTTTTCTCCACTCTAACTTCGCTTTTCTTGGTTTTCTTTCACTCTAACCCCGTTTTTCTGGGTTTTCCTCTGCACTAACCCCGCTTTTCTTGGTTTTCCTCCGCTCTAACTTTGTTTTCTAGGTTTTCCTCCGCTCTAACCCCGCTTTTCTTGGTTTTCCTCAGCTCCAACGTCGCTTTTCTTGGTTTTCCTCCGCTCTCACCCCGCTTTTCCTGGTTTTCCTCCGCTCTCACTTTGATTCTCTTGGTTTTTGTCCACTCTAACCCTTCTTTTCTTGGGTTTCCTCCGCACTAACTTTGCTTTTCCTTGTTTTCCTCCGCTCTAACCTTGCTTTTCTTGGTTTTCCTCTGCTCTAACCCCGCTTTTCTTGGTTTTCCTCCGCTGCAACCCCACCTTTCTTGGTTTTCCTCCGCTCCAACGTCGCTTTTCTTGGTTTTCCTCTGCTCTGACCCCGCTTTTCTTGGTTTTCCTCCGCTCTCACCCCACTTTTCTTGGTTTTCCTCCGCTCTAACCCCGCTGTTCTTGGTTTTCCTCTGCTCTAACCTCGATTTTCTTATTTTTCCTCCCCTCTAACTTCACTTTTCTTGGTTTTCGTTCGTTCTCACCCCGCTTTTTATGGTTTTCCTCCGCTCTAGCCCTGATTTTCTTGGTTTTCCTCCACTCTAACTTCGCTTTTCTTGGTTTTCCTCCGCTCTAATCGCTATTTTTATGGTTTTCCTCCGCTCTAGCCCTGATTTTCTTGTTTTTCCTCCGCCTTAACTTCGCTATGTTTGGTTTTCCTCTGCTCTAACCTCGCTTTTTTTTGTTTTCCTCTGTTCTAAACCCGCTTTTTATGGTTTTCCTCTGCTTTAGCCCCGCATTTCTGGGTTTTTCTCCGCTCTAACTTTGATTCTCTTGATTTTCTTTCGCTCTAACCCCGTTTTTCTGGGTTTTCCTCCGCACTAACCCCGCTTTTCTTGGTTTTCCTCTGCTCTAACTTTGATTTCTAGGTTTTCCTCCGCTCTAACCCCGCTTTTCTTGGTTTTCCTCCGCTCCAACCCCGCCTTTCTTGGTTTTCCTCCGCTCCAACGTCACTTTTCTTGGTTTTCCTCCGGTCTAACCATGCTTTTCCTGGTTTTCCTCCGCTCTCACTTTGATTCTCTTGGTTTTCGTCCACTCTAACCCTTCTTTTCTTGGGTTTCCTCCGCACTAACTTTGCTTTTCCTTGTTTTCCTTCGCTCTCACCCCACTTTTCTTGGTTTTCCTCCGCTCTAACTTCGCTTTTATTGGTTTTCCTCCGCTCTAACCCCGCATTTCTGGGTTTTTCTCCGCTCTAACTTCGCTTTTCTTGGTTTTCTTTCGCTCTAACCCCGTTTTTCTGGGTTTTCCTCCGCACTAACCCCGCTTTTCTTGGTTTTCCTCTGCTCTAACTTTGTTTTCTAGGTTTTCCTCCGCTCTAACCCCGCTTTTCTTGGTTTTCCTCCGCTCCAACGTCGCTTTTCTTGGTTTTCCTCCGCTCTCACCCCACTTTTCTTGGTTTTCCTCCGCTCTAACTTTGCTTTTCTTGGTTTTCCTCCGCTCTAACCCCGCATTTCTGGGTTTTTCTCCACTCTAACTTCGCTTTTCTTGGTTTTCTTTCGCTCTAACCCCGTTTTTCTGGGTTTTCCTCTGCACTAACCTTGCTTTTCTTGGTTTTCCTCCGCTCTTTGTTTTCTAGGTTTTCCTCCACTCTAACCCGGTTTTCTTGGTTTTCCTCCGCTCTAACTTTGTTTTCTAGGTTTTCCTCCGCTCTAACTTCGCTTTTATTGGTTTTCCTCCGCTCTAACCCCGCATTTCTGGGTTTTTCTCCACTCTAACTTCGCTTTTCTTGGTTTTCTTTCGCTCTAACCCCGTTTTTCTGGGTTTTCCTCCGCACTAACCCTGCTTTTCTTTGTTTTCCTCTGCTCTAACTTTGTTTTCTAGGTTTTCCTCCGCTCTAACCCCGCTTTTCTTGGTTTTCCTCCGCTCTAACCCTGTCTTTCTTGGTTTTCCTCCGCTCCAACGTCGCTTTTCTTGGTTTTACTCCGCTCTAACCCCGCTATTCCTGGTTTTCCTCCGCTCTGACTTTGATTCTCTTGGTTTTCGTCCGCTCTAACACTTCTTTTCTTGGGTTTCCTCCGCACTAACTTTGCTTTTCCTTGTTTTCCTCCGCTCTAACCTTGCTTTTCTTGGTTTTCCTCCGCTCTCACCCCGCTTTTCTTGGTTTACCTCCGGTCTAACCGCCTTTTCTTGGTTTCCCTCCACTCTAACCCCACTTTTCTTGGTTTTCCTCCGCTCTAACTTCGCTTTTCTTGGTTTTCCTCTGCTCTCGCCCCACTTTTCTTGGTTTTCCTCCGCTCTATCCCCGCTGTTCTTGGTTTTCCTCTGCTCTAACCTCGATTTTCTTATTTTTCCTCCCCTCTAACTTCACATTTCTTGGTTTTCGTTCGTTCTAACCCCGCTTTTTATGGTTTTCCTCCGCTCTAGCTCTGATTTTCTTGGTTTTTCTCCACTCTAACTTCGCTTTTCTTGGTTTTCTTTCGCTCTAACCCCGTTTTTCTTGGTTTTCCTCCGCTCTTTGTTTTCTAGGTTTTCCTCCACTCTAACCCGGTTTTCTTGGTTTTCCTCCGCTCTAACTTTGTTTTCTAGGTTTTCCTCCGCTCTAACCCCGCTTTTCTTGGTTTTCCTCCGCTCTCACCCCACTTTTCGTGGTTTTCCTCCGCTCTAACTTCGCTTTTCTTGGTTTTCCTCCGCTCTAATCGCTATTTTTATGGTTTTCCTCCGCTCTAGCCCTGATTTTCTTGTTTTTCCTCCGCCTTAACTTCGCTATGTTTGGTTTTCCTCTGCTCTAACCTCGCTTTTTTTTGTTTTCCTCTGTTCTAAACCCGCTTGTTATGGTTTTCCTCTGCTTTAGCCCCGCATTTCTGGGTTTTTCTCCGCTCTAACTTTGATTCTCTTGATTTTCTTTCGCTCTAACCCCGTTTTTCTGGGTTTTCCTCCGCACTAACCCCGCTTTTCTTGGTTTTCCTCTGCTTTAACTTTGATTTCTAGGTTTTCCTCTGCTCTAACCCCGCTTTTCTTGGTTTTCCTCCGCTCCAACCCCGCCTTTCTTGGTTTTCCTCCGCTCCAACGTCACTTTTCTTGGTTTTCCTCCGGTCTAACCATGCTTTTCCTGGTTTTCCTCCGCTCTCACTTTGATTCTCTTGGTTTTCGTCCACTCTAACCCTTCTTTTCTTGGGTTTCCTCCGCACTAACTTTGCTTTTCCTTGTTTTCCTTCGCTCTCACCCCACTTTTCTTGGTTTTCCTCCGCTCTAACTTCGCTTTTATTGGTTTTCCTCCGCTCTAACCCCGCATTTCTGGGTTTTTCTCCGCTCTAACTTCGCTTTTCTTGGTTTTCTTTCGCTCTAACCCCGTTTTTCTGGGTTTTCCTCCGCACTAACCCCGCTTTTCTTGGTTTTCCTCTGCTCTAACTTTGTTTTCTAGGTTTTCCTCCGCTCTAACCCCGCTTTTCTTGGTTTTCCTCCGCTCCAACGTCGCTTTTCTTGGTTTTCCTCCGCTCTCACCCCACTTTTCTTGGTTTTCCTCCGCTCTAACTTTGCTTTTCTTGGTTTTCCTCCGCTCTAACCCCGCATTTCTGGGTTTTTCTCCACTCTAACTTCGCTTTTCTTGGTTTTCTTTCGCTCTAACCCCGTTTTTCTGGGTTTTCCTCTGCACTAACCTTGCTTTTCTTGGTTTTCCTCCGCTCTTTGTTTTCTAGGTTTTCCTCCACTCTAACCCGGTTTTCTTGGTTTTCCTCCGCTCTAACTTTGTTTTCTAGGTTTTCCTCCGCTCTAACTTCGCTTTTCTTGGTTTTCCTCCGCTCTAACCCCGCATTTCTGGGTTTTTCTCCACTCTAACTTCGCTTTTCTTGGTTTTCTTTCGCTCTAACCCCGTTTTTCTGGGTTTTCCTCTGCACTAACCTTGCTTTTCTTGGTTTTCCTCCGCTCTTTGTTTTCTAGGTTTTCCTCCACTCTAACCCGGTTTTCTTGGTTTTCCTCCGCTCTAACTTTGTTTTCTAGGTTTTCCTCCGCTCTAACTTCGCTTTTATTGGTTTTCCTCCGCTCTAACCCCGCATTTCTGGGTTTTTCTCCACTCTAACTTCGCTTTTCTTGGTTTTCTTTCGCTCTAACCCCGTTTTTCTGGGTTTTCCTCCGCACTAACCCTGCTTTTCTTTGTTTTCCTCTGCTCTAACTTTGTTTTCTAGGTTTTCCTCCGCTCTAACCCCGCTTTTCTTGGTTTTCCTCCGCTCTAACCCTGTCTTTCTTGGTTTTCCTCCGCTCCAACGTCGCTTTTCTTGGTTTTACTCCGCTCTAACCCCGCTATTCCTGGTTTTCCTCCGCTCTGACTTTGATTCTCTTGGTTTTCGTCCGCTCTAACACTTCTTTTCTTGGGTTTCCTCCGCACTAACTTTGCTTTTCCTTGTTTTCCTCCGCTCTAACCTTGCTTTTCTTGGTTTTCCTCCGCTCTCACCCCGCTTTTCTTGGTTTACCTCCGGTCTAACCGCCTTTTCTTGGTTTCCCTCCACTCTAACCCCACTTTTCTTGGTTTTCCTCCGCTCTAACTTCGCTTTTCTTGGTTTTCCTCTGCTCTCGCCCCACTTTTCTTGGTTTTCCTCCGCTCTATCCCCGCTGTTCTTGGTTTTCCTCTGCTCTAACCTCGATTTTCTTATTTTTCCTCCCCTCTAACTTCACATTTCTTGGTTTTCGTTCGTTCTAACCCCGCTTTTTATGGTTTTCCTCCGCTCTAGCCCTGATTTTCTTGGTTTTTCTCCACTCTAACTTCGCTTTTCTTGGTTTTCTTTCGCTCTAACCCCGTTTTTCTTGGTTTTCCTCCGCTCTTTGTTTTCTAGGTTTTCCTCCACTCTAACCCGGTTTTCTTGGTTTTCCTCCGCTCTAACTTTGTTTTCTAGGTTTTCCTCCGCTCTAACCCCGCTTTTCTTGGTTTTCCTCCGCTCTCACCCCACTTTTCGTGGTTTTCCTCCGCTCTAACTTCGCTTTTATTGGTTTTCCTCTGCTCTAACCCCGCATTTCTGGGTTTTTCTCCACTCTAACTTCGCTTTTCTTGGTTTTCTTTCACTCTAACCCCGTTTTTCTGGGTTTTCCTCCGCACTAATCCCGCTTTTCTTGGTTTTCCTCCGCTCTAACTTTGTTTTCTAGGTTTTCCTCCGCTCTAACCCCGCTTTTCTTGGTTTTCCTCAGCTCCAGCGTCGCTTTTCTTGGTTTTCCTCCGCTCTCACCCCGCTTTTCCTGGTTTTCCTCCGCTCTCACTTTGATTCTCTTGGTTTTCCTCCGCTCTAACCCTTCT
This sequence comes from Coturnix japonica, assembly GCF_054131305.1. Classification (NCBI taxonomy): domain Eukaryota; kingdom Metazoa; phylum Chordata; class Aves; order Galliformes; family Phasianidae; genus Coturnix; species Coturnix japonica. The sequence continues at coordinate 1,940,797 of NC_140666.1, read as the reverse complement.
TTTCTTGGGTTTCCTCCGCACTAACTTTGCTTTTCCTTGTTTTCCTCCGCTCTAACCTTGCTTTTCATGGTTTTCCTCTGCTCTAACCCCGCTTTTCTTGGTTTTCCTCCGCTGCAACCCCACCTTTCTTGGTTTTCCTCCGCTCCAACGTCGCTTTTCTTGGTTTTCCTCTGCTCTGACCCCGCTTTTCTTGGTTTTCCTCCGCTCTCACCCCACTTTTCTTGGTTTTCCTCCGCTCTAACCCCGCTGTTCTTGGTTTTCCTCTGCTCTAACCTCGATTTTCTTATTTTTCCTCCCCTCTAACTTCACTTTTCTTGGTTTTCGTTCGTTCTCACCCCGCTTTTTATGGTTTTCCTCCGCTCTAGCCCTGTTTTTCTTGGTTTTCCTCCACTCTAACTTCGCTTTTCTTGGTTTTCCTCCGCTCTAATCGCTATTTTTATGGTTTTCCTCCGCTCTAGCCCTGATTTTCTTGTTTTTCCTCCGCCTTAACTTCGCTATGTTTGGTTTTCCTCTGCTCTAACCTCGCTTTTTTTTGTTTTCCTCTGTTCTAAACCCGCTTTTTATGGTTTTCCTCTGCTTTAGCCCCGCATTTCTGGGTTTTTCTCCGCTCTAACTTTGATTCTCTTGATTTTCTTTCGCTCTAACCCCGTTTTTCTGGGTTTTCCTCCGCACTAACCCCGCTTTTCTTGGTTTTCCTCTGCTCTAACTTTGATTTCTAGGTTTTCCTCCGCTCTAACCCCGCTTTTCTTGGTTTTCCTCCGCTCCAACCCCGCCTTTCTTGGTTTTCCTCCGCTCCAACGTCACTTTTCTTGGTTTTCCTCCGGTCTAACCATGCTTTTCCTGGTTTTCCTCCGCTCTCACTTTGATTCTCTTGGTTTTCGTCCACTCTAACCCTTCTTTTCTTGGGTTTCCTCCGCACTAACTTTGCTTTTCCTTGTTTTCCTTCGCTCTCACCCCACTTTTCTTGGTTTTCCTCCGCTCTAACTTCGCTTTTATTGGTTTTCCTCCGCTCTAACCCCGCATTTCTGGGTTTTTCTCTGCTCTAACTTTGCTTTTCTTGGTTTTCTTTCGCTCTGACCCCGTTTTTCTGGGTTTTCCTCCGCACTAACCCCGCTTTTCTTGGTTTTCCTCTGCTCTAACTTTGTTTTCTAGGTTTTCCTCCGCTCTAACCCCGCTTTTCTTGGTTTTCCTCCGCTCCAACGTCGCTTTTCTTGGTTTTCCTCCGCTCTCACCCCGCTTTTCCTGGTTTTCCTCCGCTCTCACTTTGATTCTCTTGGTTTTTGTCCACTCTAACCCTTCTTTTCTTGGGTTTCCTCCGCACTAACTTTGCTTTTCCTTGTTTTCCTCCGCTCTAACCTTGCTTTTCTTGGTTTTCCTCCGCACTAACCCCGCTTTTCTTGGTTTTCCTCTGCTCTAACTTTGTTTTCTAGGTTTTCCTCCGCTCTAACCCCGCTTTTCTTGGTTTTCCTCCGCTCCAACGTCGCTTTTCTTGGTTTTCCTCCGCTCTCACCCCACTTTTCTTGGTTTTCCTCCGCTCTAACTTTGCTTTTCTTGGTTTTCCTCCGCTCTAACCCCGCATTTCTGGGTTTTTCTCCACTCTAACTTCGCTTTTCTTGGTTTTCTTTCGCTCTAACCCCGTTTTTCTGGGTTTTCCTCTGCACTAACCTTGCTTTTCTTGGTTTTCCTCCGCTCTTTGTTTTCTAGGTTTTCCTCCACTCTAACCCGGTTTTCTTGGTTTTCCTCCGCTCTAACTTTGTTTTCTAGGTTTTCCTCCGCTCTAACTTCGCTTTTATTGGTTTTCCTCCGCTCTAACCCCGCATTTCTGGGTTTTTCTCCACTCTAACTTCGCTTTTCTTGGTTTTCTTTCGCTCTAACCCCGTTTTTCTGGGTTTTCCTCCGCACTAACCCTGCTTTTCTTTGTTTTCCTCTGCTCTAACTTTGTTTTCTAGGTTTTCCTCCGCTCTAACCCCGCTTTTCTTGGTTTTCCTCCGCTCTAACCCTGTCTTTCTTGGTTTTCCTCCGCTCCAACGTCGCTTTTCTTGGTTTTACTCCGCTCTAACCCCGCTATTCCTGGTTTTCCTCCGCTCTGACTTTGATTCTCTTGGTTTTCGTCCGCTCTAACACTTCTTTTCTTGGGTTTCCTCCGCACTAACTTTGCTTTTCCTTGTTTTCCTCCGCTCTAACCTTGCTTTTCTTGGTTTTCCTCCGCTCTCACCCCGCTTTTCTTGGTTTACCTCCGGTCTAACCGCCTTTTCTTGGTTTCCCTCCACTCTAACCCCACTTTTCTTGGTTTTCCTCCGCTCTAACTTCGCTTTTCTTGGTTTTCCTCTGCTCTCGCCCCACTTTTCTTGGTTTTCCTCCGCTCTATCCCCGCTGTTCTTGGTTTTCCTCTGCTCTAACCTCGATTTTCTTATTTTTCCTCCCCTCTAACTTCACATTTCTTGGTTTTCGTTCGTTCTAACCCCGCTTTTTATGGTTTTCCTCCGCTCTAGCTCTGATTTTCTTGGTTTTTCTCCACTCTAACTTCGCTTTTCTTGGTTTTCTTTCGCTCTAACCCCGTTTTTCTTGGTTTTCCTCCGCTCTTTGTTTTCTAGGTTTTCCTCCACTCTAACCCGGTTTTCTTGGTTTTCCTCCGCTCTAACTTTGTTTTCTAGGTTTTCCTCCGCTCTAACCCCGCTTTTCTTGGTTTTCCTCCGCTCTCACCCCACTTTTCGTGGTTTTCCTCCGCTCTAACTTCGCTTTTCTTGGTTTTCCTCCGCTCTAATCGCTATTTTTATGGTTTTCCTCCGCTCTAGCCCTGATTTTCTTGTTTTTCCTCCGCCTTAACTTCGCTATGTTTGGTTTTCCTCTGCTCTAACCTCGCTTTTTTTTGTTTTCCTCTGTTCTAAACCCGCTTGTTATGGTTTTCCTCTGCTTTAGCCCCGCATTTCTGGGTTTTTCTCCGCTCTAACTTTGATTCTCTTGATTTTCTTTCGCTCTAACCCCGTTTTTCTGGGTTTTCCTCCGCACTAACCCCGCTTTTCTTGGTTTTCCTCTGCTTTAACTTTGATTTCTAGGTTTTCCTCTGCTCTAACCCCGCTTTTCTTGGTTTTCCTCCGCTCCAACCCCGCCTTTCTTGGTTTTCCTCCGCTCCAACGTCACTTTTCTTGGTTTTCCTCCGGTCTAACCATGCTTTTCCTGGTTTTCCTCCGCTCTCACTTTGATTCTCTTGGTTTTCGTCCACTCTAACCCTTCTTTTCTTGGGTTTCCTCCGCACTAACTTTGCTTTTCCTTGTTTTCCTTCGCTCTCACCCCACTTTTCTTGGTTTTCCTCCGCTCTAACTTCGCTTTTATTGGTTTTCCTCCGCTCTAACCCCGCATTTCTGGGTTTTTCTCCGCTCTAACTTCGCTTTTCTTGGTTTTCTTTCGCTCTAACCCCGTTTTTCTGGGTTTTCCTCCGCACTAACCCCGCTTTTCTTGGTTTTCCTCTGCTCTAACTTTGTTTTCTAGGTTTTCCTCCGCTCTAACCCCGCTTTTCTTGGTTTTCCTCCGCTCCAACGTCGCTTTTCTTGGTTTTCCTCCGCTCTCACCCCACTTTTCTTGGTTTTCCTCCGCTCTAACTTTGCTTTTCTTGGTTTTCCTCCGCTCTAACCCCGCATTTCTGGGTTTTTCTCCACTCTAACTTCGCTTTTCTTGGTTTTCTTTCGCTCTAACCCCGTTTTTCTGGGTTTTCCTCTGCACTAACCTTGCTTTTCTTGGTTTTCCTCCGCTCTTTGTTTTCTAGGTTTTCCTCCACTCTAACCCGGTTTTCTTGGTTTTCCTCCGCTCTAACTTTGTTTTCTAGGTTTTCCTCCGCTCTAACTTCGCTTTTCTTGGTTTTCCTCCGCTCTAACCCCGCATTTCTGGGTTTTTCTCCACTCTAACTTCGCTTTTCTTGGTTTTCTTTCGCTCTAACCCCGTTTTTCTGGGTTTTCCTCTGCACTAACCTTGCTTTTCTTGGTTTTCCTCCGCTCTTTGTTTTCTAGGTTTTCCTCCACTCTAACCCGGTTTTCTTGGTTTTCCTCCGCTCTAACTTTGTTTTCTAGGTTTTCCTCCGCTCTAACTTCGCTTTTATTGGTTTTCCTCCGCTCTAACCCCGCATTTCTGGGTTTTTCTCCACTCTAACTTCGCTTTTCTTGGTTTTCTTTCGCTCTAACCCCGTTTTTCTGGGTTTTCCTCCGCACTAACCCTGCTTTTCTTTGTTTTCCTCTGCTCTAACTTTGTTTTCTAGGTTTTCCTCCGCTCTAACCCCGCTTTTCTTGGTTTTCCTCCGCTCTAACCCCGCTTTTCTTGGTTTTCCTCCGCTCCAACGTCGCTTTTCTTGGTTTTCCTCCGCTCTCACCCCACTTTTCTTGGTTTTCCTCCGCTCTAACTTTGCTTTTCTTGGTTTTCCTCCGCTCTAACCCCGCATTTCTGGGTTTTTCTCCACTCTAACTTCGCTTTTCTTGGTTTTCTTTCGCTCTAACCCCGTTTTTCTGGGTTTTCCTCTGCACTAACCTTGCTTTTCTTGGTTTTCCTCCGCTCTTTGTTTTCTAGGTTTTCCTCCACTCTAACCCGGTTTTCTTGGTTTTCCTCCGCTCTAACTTTGTTTTCTAGGTTTTCCTCCGCTCTAACTTCGCTTTTATTGGTTTTCCTCCGCTCTAACCCCGCATTTCTGGGTTTTTCTCCACTCTAACTTCGCTTTTCTTGGTTTTCTTTCGCTCTAACCCCGTTTTTCTGGGTTTTCCTCCGCACTAACCCTGCTTTTCTTTGTTTTCCTCTGCTCTAACTTTGTTTTCTAGGTTTTCCTCCGCTCTAACCCCGCTTTTCTTGGTTTTCCTCCGCTCTAACCCTGTCTTTCTTGGTTTTCCTCCGCTCCAACGTCGCTTTTCTTGGTTTTACTCCGCTCTAACCCCGCTATTCCTGGTTTTCCTCCGCTCTGACTTTGATTCTCTTGGTTTTCGTCCGCTCTAACACTTCTTTTCTTGGGTTTCCTCCGCACTAACTTTGCTTTTCCTTGTTTTCCTCCGCTCTAACCTTGCTTTTCTTGGTTTTCCTCCGCTCTCACCCCGCTTTTCTTGGTTTACCTCCGGTCTAACCGCCTTTTCTTGGTTTCCCTCCACTCTAACCCCACTTTTCTTGGTTTTCCTCCGCTCTAACTTCGCTTTTCTTGGTTTTCCTCTGCTCTCGCCCCACTTTTCTTGGTTTTCCTCCGCTCTATCCCCGCTGTTCTTGGTTTTCCTCTGCTCTAACCTCGATTTTCTTATTTTTCCTCCCCTCTAACTTCACATTTCTTGGTTTTCGTTCGTTCTAACCCCGCTTTTTATGGTTTTCCTCCGCTCTAGCCCTGATTTTCTTGGTTTTTCTCCACTCTAACTTCGCTTTTCTTGGTTTTCTTTCGCTCTAACCCCGTTTTTCTTGGTTTTCCTCCGCTCTTTGTTTTCTAGGTTTTCCTCCACTCTAACCCGGTTTTCTTGGTTTTCCTCCGCTCTAACTTTGTTTTCTAGGTTTTCCTCCGCTCTAACCCCGCTTTTCTTGGTTTTCCTCCGCTCTCACCCCACTTTTCGTGGTTTTCCTCCGCTCTAACTTCGCTTTTATTGGTTTTCCTCTGCTCTAACCCCGCATTTCTGGGTTTTTCTCCACTCTAACTTCGCTTTTCTTGGTTTTCTTTCACTCTAACCCCGTTTTTCTGGGTTTTCCTCCGCACTAACCCCGCTTTTCTTGGTTTTCCTCCGCTCTAACTTTGTTTTCTAGGTTTTCCTCCGCTCTAACCCCGCTTTTCTTGGTTTTCCTCAGCTCCAGCGTCGCTTTTCTTGGTTTTCCTCCGCTCTCACCCCGCTTTTCCTGGTTTTCCTCCGCTCTCACTTTGATTCTCTTGGTTTTCCTCCGCTCTAACCCTTCTTTTCTTGGGTTTCCTCCGCACTAACTTTGCTTTTCCTTGTTTTCCTCCGCTCTAACCTTGCTTTTCATGGTTTTCCTCTGCTCTAACCCCGCTTTTCTTGGTTTTCCTCCGCTGCAACCCCACCTTTCTTGGTTTTCCTCCGCTCCAACGTCGCTTTTCTTGGTTTTCCTCTGCTCTGACCCCGCTTTTCTTGGTTTTCCTCCGCTCTCACCCCACTTTTCTTGGTTTTCCTCCGCTCTAACCCCGCTGTTCTTGGTTTTCCTCTGCTCTAACCTCGATTTTCTTATTTTTCCTCCCCTCTAACTTCACTTTTCTTGGTTTTCGTTCGTTCTCACCCCGCTTTTTATGGTTTTCCTCCGCTCTAGCCCTGTTTTTCTTGGTTTTCCTCCACTCTAACTTCGCTTTTCTTGGTTTTCCTCCGCTCTAATCGCTATTTTTATGGTTTTCCTCCGCTCTAGCCCTGATTTTCTTGTTTTTCCTCCGCCTTAACTTCGCTATGTTTGGTTTTCCTCTGCTCTAACCTCGCTTTTTTTTGTTTTCCTCTGTTCTAAACCCGCTTTTTATGGTTTTCCTCTGCTTTAGCCCCGCATTTCTGGGTTTTTCTCCGCTCTAACTTTGATTCTCTTGATTTTCTTTCGCTCTAACCCCGTTTTTCTGGGTTTTCCTCCGCACTAACCCCGCTTTTCTTGGTTTTCCTCTGCTCTAACTTTGATTTCTAGGTTTTCCTCCGCTCTAACCCCGCTTTTCTTGGTTTTCCTCCGCTCCAACCCCGCCTTTCTTGGTTTTCCTCCGCTCCAACGTCACTTTTCTTGGTTTTCCTCCGGTCTAACCATGCTTTTCCTGGTTTTCCTCCGCTCTCACTTTGATTCTCTTGGTTTTCGTCCACTCTAACCCTTCTTTTCTTGGGTTTCCTCCGCACTAACTTTGCTTTTCCTTGTTTTCCTTCGCTCTCACCCCACTTTTCTTGGTTTTCCTCCGCTCTAACTTCGCTTTTATTGGTTTTCCTCCGCTCTAACCCCGCATTTCTGGGTTTTTCTCTGCTCTAACTTTGCTTTTCTTGGTTTTCTTTCGCTCTGACCCCGTTTTTCTGGGTTTTCCTCCGCACTAACCCCGCTTTTCTTGGTTTTCCTCTGCTCTAACTTTGTTTTCTAGGTTTTCCTCCGCTCTAACCCCGCTTTTCTTGGTTTTCCTCCGCTCCAACGTCGCTTTTCTTGGTTTTCCTCCGCTCTCACCCCACTTTTCTTGGTTTTCCTCCGCTCTAACTTTGCTTTTCTTGGTTTTCCTCCGCTCTAACCCCGCATTTCTGGGTTTTTCTCCACTCTAACTTCGCTTTTCTTGGTTTTCTTTCGCTCTAACCCCGTTTTTCTGGGTTTTCCTCTGCACTAACCTTGCTTTTCTTGGTTTTCCTCCGCTCTTTGTTTTCTAGGTTTTCCTCCACTCTAACCCGGTTTTCTTGGTTTTCCTCCGCTCTAACTTTGTTTTCTAGGTTTTCCTCCGCTCTAACTTCGCTTTTATTGGTTTTCCTCCGCTCTAACCCCGCATTTCTGGGTTTTTCTCCACTCTAACTTCGCTTTTCTTGGTTTTCTTTCGCTCTAACCCCGTTTTTCTGGGTTTTCCTCCGCACTAACCCTGCTTTTCTTTGTTTTCCTCTGCTCTAACTTTGTTTTCTAGGTTTTCCTCCGCTCTAACCCCGCTTTTCTTGGTTTTCCTCCGCTCTAACCCTGTCTTTCTTGGTTTTCCTCCGCTCCAACGTCGCTTTTCTTGGTTTTACTCCGCTCTAACCCCGCTATTCCTGGTTTTCCTCCGCTCTGACTTTGATTCTCTTGGTTTTCGTCCGCTCTAACACTTCTTTTCTTGGGTTTCCTCCGCACTAACTTTGCTTTTCCTTGTTTTCCTCCGCTCTAACCTTGCTTTTCTTGGTTTTCCTCCGCTCTCACCCCGCTTTTCTTGGTTTACCTCCGGTCTAACCGCCTTTTCTTTGTTTCCCTCTGCTCTAACCCCACTTTTCTTGGTTTTCCTCTGCTCTCGCCCCACTTTTCTTGGTTTTCCTCCGCTCTATCCCCGCTGTTCTTGGTTTTCCTCTGCTCTAACCTCGATTTTCTTATTTTTCCTCCCCTCTAACTTCACTTTTCTTGGTTTTCGTTCGTTCTAACCCCGCTTTTTATGGTTTTCCTCCGCTCTAGCCCTGATTTTCTTGGTTTTTCTCCACTCTAACTTCGCTTTTCTTGGTTTTCTTTCGCTCTAACCCCGTTTTTCTTGGTTTTCCTCCGCTCTTAGTTTTCTAGGTTTTCCTCCACTCTAACCCGGTTTTCTTGGTTTTCCTCCGCTCTAACTTTGTTTTCTAGGTTTTCCTCCGCTCTAACCCCGCTTTTCTTGGTTTTCCTCCGCTCTCACCCCACTTTTCGTGGTTTTCCTCCGCTCTAACTTCGCTTTTATTGGTTTTCCTCTGCTCTAACCCCGCATTTCTGGGTTTTTCTCCACTCTAACTTCGCTTTTCTTGGTTTTCTTTCACTCTTACCCCGTTTTTCTGGGTTTTCCTCCGCACTAATCCCGCTTTTCTTGGTTTTCCTCCGCTCTAACTTTGTTTTCTAGGTTTTCCTCCGCTCTAACCCCGCTTTTCTTGGTTTTCCTCAGCTCCAACGTCGCTTTTCTTGGTTTTCCTCCGCTCTCACCCCGCTTTTCCTGGTTTTCCTCCGCTCTCACTTTGATTCTCTTGGTTTTCCTCCGCTCTAACCCTTCTTTTCTTGGGTTTCCTCTGCACTAACTTTGCTTTTCCTTGTTTTCCTCCGCTCTAACCTTGCTTTTCTTGGTTTTCCTCTGCTCTAACCCCGCTTTTCTTGGTTTTCCTCCGCTGCAACCCCACCTTTCTTGGTTTTCCTCCGCTCCAACGTCGCTTTTCTTGGTTTTCCTCTGCTCTGACCCCGCTTTTCTTGGTTTTCCTCTGCTCTCACCCCACTTTTCTTGGTTTTCCTCCGCTCTAACCCCGCTGTTCTTGGTTTTCCTCTGCTCTAACCTCGATTTTCTTATTTTTCCTCCCCTCTAACTTCACTTTTCTTGGTTTTCGTTCGTTCTCACTCCGCTTTTTATGGTTTTCCTCCGCTCTAGCCCTGATTTTCTTGGTTTTCCTCCACTCTAACTTCGCTTTTCTTGGTTTTCCTCCGCTCTAATCGCTATTTTTATGGTTTTCCTCCGCTCTAGCCCTGATTTTCTTGTTTTTCCTCCGCCTTAACTTCGCTATGTTTGGTTTTCCTCTGCTCTAACCTCGCTTTTTTTTGTTTTCCTCTGTTCTAAACCCGCTTTTTATGGTTTTCCTCTGCTTTAGCCCCGCATTTCTGGGTTTTTCTCCGCTCTAACTTTGATTCTCTTGATTTTCTTTCGCTCTAACCCCGTTTTTCTGGGTTTTCCTCCACACTAACCCCGCTTTTCTTGGTTTTCCTCTGCTCTAACTTTGATTTCTAGGTTTTCCTCCGCTCTAACCCCGCTTTTCTTGGTTTTCCTCCGCTCCAACGTCACTTTTCTTGGTTTTCCTCCGGTCTAACCATGCTTTTCCTGGTTTTCCTCCGCTCTCACTTTGATTCTCTTGGTTTTCGTCCACTCTAACCCTTCTTTTCTTGGGTTTCCTCCGCACTAACTTTGCTTTTCCTTGTTTTCCTTTGCTCTCACCCCACTTTTCTTGGTTTTCCTCCGCTCTAACTTCGCTTTTATTGGTTTTCCTCCGCTCTAACCCCGCATTTCTGGGTTTTTCTCCGCTCTAACTTCGCTTTTCTTGGTTTTCTTTCGCTCTAACCCCGTTTTTCTGGGTTTTCTTCCGCACTAACCCCGCTTTTCTTGGTTTTCCTCTGCTCTAACTTTGTTTTCTAGGTTTTCCTCCGCTCTAACCCCGCTTTTCTTGGTTTTCCTCCGCTCCAACGTCGCTTTTCTTGGTTTTCCTCCGCTCTCACCCCACTTTTCTTGGTTTTCCTCCGCTCTAACTTTGCTTTTCTTGGTTTTCCTCCGCTCTAACCCCGCATTTCTGGGTTTTTCTCCACTCTAACTTCGCTTTTCTTGGTTTTCTTTCGCTCTAACCCCGTTTTTCTGGGTTTTCCTCTGCACTAACCTTGCTTTTCTTGGTTTTCCTCCGCTCTTTGTTTTCTAGGTTTTCCTCCACTCTAACCCGGTTTTCTTGGTTTTCCTCCGCTCTAACTTTGTTTTCTAGGTTTTCCTCCGCTCTAACTTCGCTTTTATTGGTTTTCCTCCGCTCTAACCCCGCATTTCTGGGTTTTTCTCCACTCTAACTTCGCTTTTCTTGGTTTTCTTTCGCTCTAACCCCGTTTTTCTGGGTTTTCCTCCGCACTAACCCTGCTTTTCTTTGTTTTCCTCTGCTCTAACTTTGTTTTCTAGGTTTTCCTCCGCTCTAACCCCGCTTTTCTTGGTTTTCCTCCGCTCTAACCCTGTCTTTCTTGGTTTTCCTCCGCTCCAACGTCGCTTTTCTTGGTTTTACTCCGCTCTAACCCCGCTATTCCTGGTTTTCCTCCGCTCTGACTTTGATTCTCTTGGTTTTCGTCCGCTCTAACACTTCTTTTCTTGGGTTTCCTCCGCACTAACTTTGCTTTTCCTTGTTTTCCTCCGCTCTAACCTTGCTTTTCTTGGTTTTCCTCCGCTCTCACCCCGCTTTTCTTGGTTTACCTCCGGTCTAACCGCCTTTTCTTGGTTTCCCTCCACTCTAACCCCACTTTTCTTGGTTTTCCTCCGCTCTAACTTCGCTTTTCTTGGTTTTCCTCAGCTCTCGCCCCACTTTTCTTGGTTTTCCTCCGCTCTATCCCCGCTGTTCTTGGTTTTCCTCTGCTCTAACCTCGATTTTCTTATTTTTCCTCCCCTCTAACTTCACATTTCTTGGTTTTCGTTCGTTCTAACCCCGCTTTTTATGGTTTTCCTCCGCTCTAGCCCTGATTTTCTTGGTTTTTCTCCACTCTAACTTCGCTTTTCTTGGTTTTCTTTCGCTCTAACCCCGTTTTTCTTGGTTTTCCTCCGCTCTTTGTTTTCTAGGTTTTCCTCCACTCTAACCCGGTTTTCTTGGTTTTCCTCAGCTCTAACTTTGTTTTCTAGGTTTTCCTCCGCTCTAACCCCGCTTTTCTTGGTTTTCCTCCGCTCTCACCCCACTTTTCGTGGTTTTCCTCCGCTCTAACTTCGCTTTTATTGGTTTTCCTCTGCTCTAACCCCGCATTTCTGGGTTTTTCTCCACTCTAACTTCGCTTTTCTTGGTTTTCTTTCACTCTAACCCCGTTTTTCTGGGTTTTCCTCCGCACTAACCCCGCTTTTCTTGGTTTTCCTCCGCTCTAACTTTGTTTTCTAGGTTTTCCTCCGCTCTAACCCCGCTTTTCTTGGTTTTCCTCAGCTCCAACGTCGCTTTTCTTGGTTTTCCTCCGCTCTCACCCCGCTTTTCCTGGTTTTCCTCCGCTCTCACTTTGATTCTCTTGGTTTTCCTCCGCTCTAACCCTTCTTTTCTTGGGTTTCCTCCGCACTAACTTTGCTTTTCCTTGTTTTCCTCCGCTCTAACCTTGCTTTTCTTGGTTTTCCTCTGCTCTAACCCCGCTTTTCTTGGTTTTCCTCCGCTGCAACCCCACCTTTCTTGGTTTTCCTCCGCTCCAACGTCGCTTTTCTTGGTTTTCCTCTGCTCTGACCCCGCTTTTCTTGGTTTTCCTCCGCTCTCACCCCACTTTTCTTGGTTTTCCTCCGCTCTAACCCCGCTGTTCTTGGTTTTCCTCTGCTCTAACCTCGATTTTCTTATTTTTCCTCCCCTCTAACTTCACTTTTCTTGGTTTTCGTTCGTTCTCACCCCGCTTTTTATGGTTTTCCTCCGCTCTAGCCCTGATTTTCTTGGTTTTCCTCCACTCTAACTTCGCTTTTCTTGGTTTTCCTCCGCTCTAATCGCTATTTTTATGGTTTTCCTCCGCTCTAGCCCTGATTTTCTTGTTTTTCCTCCGCCTTAACTTCGCTATGTTTGGTTTTCCTCTGCTCTAACCTCGCTTTTTTTTGTTTTCCTCTGTTCTAAACCCGCTTTTTATGGTTTTCCTCTGCTTTAGCCCCGCATTTCTGGGTTTTTCTCCGCTCTAACTTTGATTCTCTTGATTTTCTTTCGCTCTAACCCCGTTTTTCTAGGTTTTCCTCCGCTCTAACCCCGCTTTTCTTGGTTTTCCTCCGCTCCAACGTCACTTTTCTTGGTTTTCCTCCGGTCTAACCATGCTTTTCCTGGTTTTCCTCCGCTCTCACTTTGATTCTCTTGGTTTTCGTCCACTCTAACCCTTCTTTTCTTGGGTTTCCTCCGCACTAACTTTGCTTTTCCTTGTTTTCCTTTGCTCTCACCCCACTTTTCTTGGTTTTCCTCCGCTCTAACTTCGCTTTTATTGGTTTTCCTCCGCTCTAACTTCGCTTTTCTTGGTTTTCTTTCGCTCTAACCCCGTTTTTCTGGGTTTTCCTCCGCACTAACCTTGCTTTTCTTGGTTTTCCTCCGCTCTTTGTTTTCTAGGTTTTCCTCCACTCTAACCCCGCTTTTCTTGGTTTTCCTCCGCTCTCACCCCAATTTCTTGGTTTTCCTCCGCTCTAACTTCGCTTTTATTGGTTTTCCTCCGCTCTAATCCCGCATTTCTGGGTTTTTCTCCACTCTAACTTCGCTTTTCTTAGTTTTCTTTCACTCTAACCCCGTTTTTCTGGGTTTTCCTCCGCACTAACCCCGCTTTTCTTGGATTTCCTCCGCTCTAACTTTGTTTTCTAGGTTTTCCTCTGCTCTAACCCCGCTTTTCTTGGTTTTCCTCTGCTCTAACCCCGCTTTTCTTGGTTTTCCTCAGCTCCAACGTAGCTTTTCTTGGTTTTCCTCCGCTCTCACCCCGCTTTTCCTGGTTTTCCTCCGCTCTCACTTTGATTCTCTTGGGTTTCCTCCGCACTAACTTTGCTTTTCCTTGTTTTCCTCCGCTCTAACCTTGCTTTTCTTGGTTTTCCTCTGCTCTAACCCCGCTTTTCTTGGTTTTCCTCCGCTGCAACCCCACCTTTCTTGGTTTTCCTCCGCTCCAACGTCGCTTTTCTTGGTTTTCCTCCGCTCTGACCCCGCTTTTCTTGGTTTTCCTCTGCTCTCGCCCCACTTTTCTTGGTTTTCCTCCGCTCTAACCCCGCTGTTCTTGGTTTTCCTCTGCTCTAACCTCGATTTTCTTATTTTTCCTCCCCTCTATCTTTACTTTTCTTCGTTTTCGTTCGTTCTAACCCCGCTTTTTATGGTTTTCCTCCGCTCTAGCCCTGATTTTCTTGGTTTTCCTCCACTCTAACTTCGCTTTTCTGGGTTTTCCTCCGCTCTAACCGCTATTTTTATGGTTTTCCTCCGCTCTAGCCCTGATTTTCTTGTTTTTCCTTCGCCTTAACTTCGCTATGTTTGGTTTTCCTCTGCTCTAACCTCGCTTTTTTTTTGTTTTCCTCTGTTCTAACCCCCTTTTTATGGTTTTCCTCCGCTTTAGCCCTGATTTTCTTGGTTTTCCTCCGCTCTAACTTCGCTATTCTTGGTTTTCCTCCGCTCTAACCCCGCTTTTGTTGGTTTTCCTCCGCTCTAACGCCGCTTTTCTGGGTTTTCCTTTTCTCTAACACCAATTTTCTTGGTTTTCCTTCGCTCTAACCTCGATTTTCTTGGTTTTCCTCCGCTCTAACTTTGTTTTCTAGGTTTTCCTCCGCTCTAACCCCGCTTTTCTTGGTTTTTCTCCGCCCTAACTGTGCTTATCTTGGTTTTCCTCCACTCTAACCCCTATTTTTATGGTTTTCCTCCGATCTAACCCCGCATTTCTGGGTATTTCTCCGCTCTAACTTTGATTCTTTTGGTTTTCTTTCGCTCTAACCCCGTTTTTCTGGGTTTTCCTCCGCACTAACCCCGCTTTTCTTGGTTTTCCTCTGCTCTAACTTTGTTTTCTAGGTTTTCCTCCGCTCTAACCCCGCTTTTCTTGGTTTTCCTCCGCTCCAACGTCGCTTTTCTTGGATTTCCTCCGCTCTCACCCCACTTTTCTTGGTTTTCCTCCGCTCTAACTTCGCTTTTATTGGTTTTCCTCCGCTCTAACTTCGCTTTTATTGGTTTTCCTCCGCTCTAAACCCGCATTTCTGGGTTTTTCTCCACTCTAACTTCACTTTTCTTGGTTTTCTTTTCCTCTAACCCCGTTTTTCTGGGTTTTCCTCCGCACTAACCTTGCTTTTCTTGGTTTTCCTCCGCTCTTTGTTTTCTAGGTTTTCCTCCACTCTAACCCGGTTTTCTTGGTTTTCCTCCGCTCTAACTTTGTTTTCTAGGTTTTCCTACGCTCTAACCCCACTTTCCTTGGTTTTCCTCTGCTCTCACCCCACTTTTCGTGGTTTTCCTCCGCTCTAACTTCGCTTTTATTGGTTTTCCTCCGCTCTAACCCCGCATTTGTGGGTTTTTCTCCACTCTAACTTCGCTTTTCTTGGTTTTCTTTCGCTCTAACCCCGTTTTTCTGGGTTTTCCTCCGCACTAACCCCGCTTTTCTTGGTTTTCCTCCGCTCTAACTTTTTTTTCTAGGTTTTCCTCCGCTCTAACCCCGCTTTTCTTGGTTTTCCTCAGCTCCAACGTCGCTTTTCTTGGTTTTCCTCCGCTCTCACCCCGCTTTTCCTGGTTTTCCTCCGCTCTCACTTTGATTCTCTTGGTTTTCCTCCGCTCTAATCCTTTTTTTCATGGGTTTCCTCCGCACTAACTTTGCTTTTCCTTGTTTTCCTCCGCTCTAACCTTGCTTTTCTTGGTTTTCCTCTGCTCTAACCCCGCTTTTCTTGGTTTTCCTCCGCTGCAACCCCACCTTTCTTGGTTTTCCTCCGCTCCAACGTCGCTTTTCTTGGTTTTCCTCCGCTCTGACCCTGCTTTTCTTGTTTTTCCTCCGCTCTCACCCCACTTTTCTTGGTTTTCCTCCGCTCTAACCCCGCTGTTCTTGGTTTTCCTCTGCTCTAACCTCGATTTTCTTATTTTTCCTCCCCTCTAACTTCACTTTTCTTAGTTTTCGTTCGTTCTAACCCCGCTTTTTATGGTTTTCCTCCGCTCTAGCCCGGATTTTCTTGGTTTTCCTCCACTCTAACTTCGCTTTTCTTGGTTTTCCTCCGCTCTAACCGCTATTTTTATGGTTTTCCTCCGCTCTAGCCCTGATTTTCTTGTTTTTCCTCCGCCTCAACTTCGCTATGTTTTGTTTTCCTCTGCTCTAACCTCGCTTTTTTTTGTTTTCCTCTGTTCTAAACCCGCTTTTTATGGTTTTCCTCCGCTTTAGCCCTGATTTTCATGGTTTTCCTCCGCTCTAACTTCGCTATTCTTGGTTTTCCTCCGCTCTAACCCCGCTTTTGTTGGTTTTCCTCCGCTCTAACCCCGCTTTTCTGGGTTTTCCTTTTCTCTAACACCACTTTTCTTGGTTTTCCTCCGCTCTAACCTCGATTTTCTTGGTTTTCCTCTGCTCTAACTCTATTTTTCTTGGTTTTCATCCACACTAACTTCGCTTTTCTTTGTTTTACTCTGCTCTAACCCCGCCTTTCTTGGTTGTCCTCCACTCTAACCCGGTTTTCTTGGTTTTCCTCCACTCTAACTTTGTTTTCTAGGTTTTCCTCCGCTCTAACCCCGCTTTTCTTGGTTTTTCTCTGCCCTAACTGTGCTTTTCTTCGTTTTCCTCCACTATAACCCCTATTTTTATGGTTTTCCTCCGCTCTAACCCCGCATTTCTGGGTATTTCTCCACTCTAACTTTGATTCCCTTGGATTTCTTTCGCTCTAACCCAGTTTTTCTGGGTTTTCCTCCGCACTAACCCCGCTTTTCTTGGTTTTCCTCTGCTCTAACTTTGTTTTCTAGGTTTTCCTCTGCTCTAACCCCGCTTTTCTTGGTTTTCCTCTGCTCCAACGTCGCTTTTCTTGGTTTTCCTCCGCTCTCACCCCACTTTTCTTGGTTTTCCTCCGCTCTAACTTCGCTTTTATTGGTTTTCCTCCGCTCTAACTTCGCTTTTATTGGTTTTCCTCCACTCCAACCCCGCATTTCTGGGTTTTTCTCCACACTAACTTCGCTTTTCTTGGTTTTCTTTTGCTCTAACCCCGGTTTTCTGGTTTTTCCTCCGCACTAACCTTGCTTTTCTTGGTTTTCCTCCGCTCTTTGTTTTCTAGGTTTTCCTCCACTCTAACCCGGTTTTCTTGGTTTTCCTCCGCTCTAACTTTGTTTTCTAGGTTTTCCTCCGCTCTAACCCCGCTTTTCATGGTTTTCCTCCGCTCTCACCCCACTTTCCTTGGTTTTCCTCCGCTCTAACTTCGCTTTTATTGGTTTTCCTCCGCTCTAACCCCGCATTTCTGGTTTTTTCTCCACTCTAACTTTGCTTTTCTTGGTTTTCTTTCGCTCTAACCCCATTTTTCTGGGTTTTCCTCCGCACTAACCCCGCTTTTCTTGGTTTTCCTCCGCTCTAACTTTGTTTTCTAGGTTTTCCTCCGCTCTAACCCCGCTTTTCTTGGTTTTCCTCTGCTCTCACTTTGATTCTCTTGGTTTTCCTCCGCTCTAAACCTTCTTTTCTTTGGTTTCCTCCGCACTAACTTTGCTTTTCCTTGTTTTCCTCCGCTCTAACCTTGATTTTCTTGGTTTTCCTCTGCTCTAACCCCGCTTTTATTGGTTTTCCTCCGCTGCAACCCCACCTTTCTTGGTTTTCCTCTGCTCCAACGTCGCTTTTCTTGGTTTTCCTCCGCTCTCGCCCCACTTTTCTTGGTTTTCCTCCGCTCTAACCCCGCTGTTCTTGGTTTTCCTCTGCTCTAACCTCGATTTTCTTACTTTTCCTCCCCTCTAACTTCACTTTTCTTGGTTTTCGTTCGTTCTAACCCCGCTTTTTATGGTTTTCCTCCGCTCTAGCCCTGATTTTCTTGGTTTTCCTCCACTCTAACTTCGCTTTTCTTGGTTTTCCTCCGCTCTAACCGCTATTTTTATGGTTTTCCTCCGCTCTAGCCCTGATTTTCTTGTTTTTCCTTCGCCTTAACTTCGCTATGTTTGGTTTTCCTCTGCTCTAACCTCGCTTTTTTTTGTTTTCCTCTGTTCTAAACCCGCTTTTTATGGTTTTCCTCCGCTTTAGCCCTGATTTTCATGGTTTTCCTCCGCTCTAACTTCACTATTCTTGGTTTTCCTCTGCTCTAACCCCGCTTTTGTTGGTTTTCCTCCGCTCTAACCCCGCTTTTCTGGGTTTTCCTTTTCTCTAACACCACTTTTCTTGGTTTTCCTCCGCTCTAATCCCGCTTTTCTGCGTTTTCCTTTTCTCTAACACCACTTTTCTTGGTTTTCCTCCGCTCTAACCTCGATTTTCTTGGTTTTCCTCTGCTCTAACTCTATTTTTCTTGGTTTTCATCCACACTAACTTCGCTTTTCTTTGTTTTACTCTGCTCTAACCCCGCCTTTCTTGGTTGTCCTCCACTCTAACCCGGTTTTCTTGGTTTTCCTCCACTCTAACTTTGTTTTCTAGGTTTTCCTCCGCTCTAACCCCGCTTTTCTTGGTTTTTCTCTGCCCTAACTGTGCTTTTCTTCGTTTTCCTCCACTATAACCCCTATTTTTATGGTTTTCCTCCGCTCTAACCCCGCATTTCTGGGTATTTCTCCACTCTAACTTTGATTCCCTTGGATTTCTTTCGCTCTAACCCAGTTTTTCTGGGTTTTCCTCCGCACTAACCCCGCTTTTCTTGGTTTTCCTCTGCTCTAACTTTGTTTTCTAGGTTTTCCTCTGCTCTAACCCCGCTTTTCTTGGTTTTCCTCTGCTCCAACGTCGCTTTTCTTGGTTTTCCTCCGCTCTCACCCCACTTTTCTTGGTTTTCCTCCGCTCTAACTTCGCTTTTATTGGTTTTCCTCCACTCCAACCCCGCATTTCTGGGTTTTTCTCCACACTAACTTCGCTTTTCTTGGTTTTCTTTTGCTCTAACCCCGGTTTTCTGGTTTTTCCTCCGCACTAACCTTGCTTTTCTTGGTTTTCCTCCGCTCTTTGTTTTCTAGGTTTTCCTCCACTCTAACCCGGTTTTCTTGGTTTTCCTCCGCTCTAACTTTGTTTTCTAGGTTTTCCTCCGCTCTAACCCCGCTTTTCATGGTTTTCCTCCGCTCTCACCCCACTTTCCTTGGTTTTCCTCCGCTCTAACTTCGCTTTTATTGGTTTTCCTCCGCTCTAACCCCGCATTTCTGGTTTTTTCTCCACTCTAACTTTGCTTTTCTTGGTTTTCTTTCGCTCTAACCCCATTTTTCTGGGTTTTCCTCCGCACTAACCCCGCTTTTCTTGGTTTTCCTCCGCTCTAACTTTGTTTTCTAGGTTTTCCTCCGCTCTAACCCCGCTTTTCTTGGTTTTCCTCTGCTCTCACTTTGATTCTCTTGGTTTTCCTCCGCTCTAAACCTTCTTTTCTTTGGTTTCCTCCGCACTAACTTTGCTTTTCCTTGTTTTCCTCCGCTCTAACCTTGATTTTCTTGGTTTTCCTCTGCTCTAACCCCGCTTTTATTGGTTTTCCTCCGCTGCAACCCCACCTTTCTTGGTTTTCCTCTGCTCCAACGTCGCTTTTCTTGGTTTTCCTCCGCTCTCGCCCCACTTTTCTTGGTTTTCCTCCGCTCTAACCCCGCTGTTCTTGGTTTTCCTCTGCTCTAACCTCGATTTTCTTACTTTTCCTCCCCTCTAACTTCACTTTTCTTGGTTTTCGTTCGTTCTAACCCCGCTTTTTATGGTTTTCCTCCGCTCTAGCCCTGATTTTCTTGGTTTTCCTCCACTCTAACTTCGCTTTTCTTGGTTTTCCTCCGCTCTAACCGCTATTTTTATGGTTTTCCTCCGCTCTAGCCCTGATTTTCTTGTTTTTCCTTCGCCTTAACTTTGCTATGTTTGGTTTTCCTCTGCTCTAACCTCGCTTTTTTTTGTTTTCCTCTGTTCTAAACCCGCTTTTTATGGTTTTCCTCCGCTTTAGCCCTGATTTTCATGGTTTTCCTCCGCTCTAACTTCACTATTCTTGGTTTTCCTCTGCTCTAACCCCGCTTTTGTTGGTTTTCCTCCGCTCTAACCCCGCTTTTCTGGGTTTTCCTTTTCTCTAACACCACTTTTCTTGGTTTTCCTCCGCTCTAATCCCGCTTTTCTGCGTTTTCCTTTTCTCTAACACCACTTTTCTTGGTTTTCCTCCGCTCTAACCCCGATTTTCTTGATTTTCCTCTGCTCTAACTCTATTTTTCTTGGTTTTCATCCACACTAACTTCGCTTTTCTTTGTTTTACTCTGCTCTAACCCCGCCTTTCTTGGTTGTCCTCCGACCTAACCTTTTTTTTTCTTGGTTTTCCTCCGCACTAGCCCCACTTCTCTTGTTTTTCCTTTGTTCTAGCCCCGCTTTTTTTTGGTTTCCTCCGCTCTAACTTTGCTTCTCATGGTTTTCCTCTGCTCTAACCCCGCTTTTCTTGGTTTTCCACGGTTCTAACCCCGCCTTTCTTGGTTTTCCTCCGCTCCAACCTAGCTTTTCTTGGAGTTCCTCCGCTCCAACGCCGCTTTTCTTGGTTTTCCTCCGCTCTAAACCCGCTTTTCTTGGTTTTCCTCCGACCTAAGCTTTTTTTTCTTGGTATTCCTTCGCTCTAACTTCGCTTTTCCTGGTTTTCATCCGCTCTAACCCCGTTTTTCCTGGTTTTCCTCCGCTCTCACTTTGATTCTCTTGGTTTTCCTCCGATCTAACCTTGCTTTTCTTGGTTTTCTTCGGCTCTAACTTCGCTCTTCTTGGTTTTCCTCCGCTCTATACTTCGCTTTTCTTGGTTTTCCTCCGCTCTAATCCCGCTTTTCTTGGTTTTCCTCCGACCTAACCCCCTTTTTCTAGGTTTTCCTCCACTCTAACCCCGATTTTCTTGGTTTTCCTCTGCTCTAACTCTATTTTTCTTGGTTTTCATCCACACTAACTTCGCTTTTCTTTGTTTTACTCTGCTCTAACCCCGCCTTTCTTGGTTGTCCTCCGACCTAACCTTTTTTTTTCTTGGTTTTCCTCCGCACTAGCCCCACTTCTCTTGGTTTTCCTTTGTTCTAGCCCCGCTTTTTTTTGTTTTCCTCCGCTCTAACTTTGCTTCTCCTAGTTTTCCTCTGCTCTAACCCCGCTTTTCTTGGTTTTCCTCCGCTCTAACCCCGCATTTCTGGGTTTTTCTCCGCTCTAACTTCGCTTTTCTTGGTTTTCTTTCGCTCTAACCCCGTTTTTCTGGGTTTTCCTCCACACTAACCCCGCTTTTCTTGGTTTTCCTCCGCTCTAACTTTGTTTTCTAGGTTTTCCTCCGCTCTAACCCCGCTTTTCTTGGTTTTCCACGGTTCTAACCCCGCCTTTCTTGGTTTTCCTCCGCTCTAAACCCTCTTTTCTTGGTTTTCCGCCGACCTAAGCTTTTTTTTCTTGGTATTCCTTCGCTCTAACTTCGCTTTTCCTGGTTTTCATCCGCTCTAACCCCGTTTTTCCTGGTTTTCCTCCGCTCTCACTTTGATTCTCTTGGTTTTCCTCCGCTCTAACCCTTCTTTTCTTGGTGTTCCTCCGCACTAACTTCGATTTTCCTGGTTTTCCTCCGATCTAACCTTGTTTTTCTTGGTTTGCCTCGGCTCTAACTTCACTCTTCTTGGTTTTCCTCCGCTCTATACTTCGCTTTTCTTGGTTTTCCTCCGCTCTAATCCTGCTTTTCTTGGTTTTCCTCCGACCTAACCCCCTTTTTCTAGGTTTTCCTCCGCACTAACCCCGATTTTCTTGGTTTTCCTCTGCTCTAACTCCGCTTTTCTGGGTTTTGCTCCGCACTAACCCCGCTTCACTTGGTTTTCCTCTGCTCTAACCCCGCTTTTCTTGGATTTCCTCTGATCTAACTTCGCTTTTCTTGGTTTTCCTCTGCTCTAACCCCGCTTTTCTTGGTTTTCCTATGCTCTAACCCCGCTTTTCTTGGTTTTCCTCCGCTCCAACTTCGCTATTCTTGGTTTTTTTCCGCTCTAACCCAGCTTTTCTTGGTTTTTCTCTGCCCTAACTGTGCTTTTCTTGGTTTTCCTCCACTCTAACCCCTATTTTTATGGTTTTCCTCCGCTCTAACCCCGCATTTCTGGGTTTTTCTCCGCTCTAACTGTGATTCTCTTGGTTTTCTTTCGCTCTAACCCTGTTTTTCTGGGTTTTCCTCCGCACTAACCCCGCTTTTCTTGGTTTTCCTCTGCTCTAACTTTGTTTTCTAGGTTTTCCTCCGCTCTAACCCCGCTTTTCTTGGTTTTCCTCCGCTCCAACCCCGCCTTTCTTGGTTTTCCTCCGCTCCAACGTCGCTTTTCTTGGGTTTCCTCCGCTCTAACCTTGCTTTTCTTGGTTTTCCTCCGCTGCAACCCCACCTTTCTTGGTTTTCCTCCGCTCTAACCTTGCTTTTTTGGTTTTCCTCCGCTCTCGCCCCACTTTTCTTGGTTTTCCTCCACTCTAACCCCGCTGTTCTTGGTTTTCCTCTGCTCTAACCTCGATTTTCTTATTTTTCCTCCCCTCTAACTTCACTTTTCTTGGTTTTCGTTCGTTCTAACCCCGCTTTTTATGGTTTTCCTCCGCTGTAGTTCTGATTTTCTTGGATTTCCTCCACTCTAACTTCGCTTTTCTTGGTTTGCCTCCGCTCTAACCGCTATTTTTATGGTTTTCCTCCGCTCTAGCCCTGTTTTTCTTGTTTTTCCTCCGCCTTAACTTCGCTATGTTTGGTTTTCCTCTGCTCTAACCTCGCTTTTTTTTTTGTTTCCCTCTGTTCTAAACCCGCTTTTTATGGTTTTCTTCCGCTTTAGCCCTGATTTTCTTGGTTTTCCTCCGCTCTAACTTAGCTATTCTTGGTTTTCCTCCGATCTAACCTTGCTTTTCTTGGTTTTCTTCGGCTCTAACTTCGCTCTTCTTGGTTTTCCTCCGCTCTATACTTCGCTTTTCTTGGTTTTCCTCCGCTCTAATCCCGCTTTTCTTGGTTTTCCTCCGACCTAACCCCCTTTTTCTATGTTTTCCTCCGCTCTAACCCCGATTTTCTTGGTTTTCCTCTGCTCTAACTCTATTTTTCTTGGTTTTCATCCACACTAACTTCGCTTTTCTTTGTTTTACTCTGCTCTAACCCCGCCTTTCTTGGTTGTCCTCCGACCTAACCTTTTTTTTTCTTGTTTTTCCTCCGCACTAGCCCCACTTCTCTTGGTTTTCCTTTGTTCTAACCCTGCTTTTTTTTGGTTTCCTCCGCTCTAACTTTGCTTCTCATGGTTTTCCTCTGCTCTAACCCCGGTTTTCTTGGTTTTCCTCCGTTCTAACCCCGCATTTCTGGGTTTTTCTCCGCTCTAACTTCGCTTTTCTTGGTTTTCTTTCGCTCTAACCCCGTTTTTCTGGGTTTTCCTCCACACTAACCCCGCTTTTCTTGGTTTTCCTCCACTCTAACCCCGCTGTTCTTGGTTTTCCTCTGCTCTAACCTCGATTTTCTTATTTTTCCTCCCCTCTAACTTCACTTTTCTTGGTTTTCGTTCGTTCTAACCCCGCTTTTTATGGTTTTCCTCCGCTCTAGTTCTGTTTTTTTTGGTTTGCCTCCACTCTAACTTCGCTTTTCTTGGTTTGCCTCCGCTCTAACCGCTATTTTTATGGTTTTCCTCCGCTCTAGCCCTGTTTTTCTTGTTTTTCCTCCGCCTTAACTTCGCTATGTTTGGTTTTCCTCTGCTCTAACCTCGCTTTTTTTTTGTTTTCCTCTGTTCTAAACCCGCTTTTTATGGTTTTCCTCCGCTTTAGCCCTGATTTTCTTGGTTTTCCTCCGATCTAACTTAGCTATTCTTGGTTTTCCTCCGCTCTAACCCCGCTTTTGTTGGTTTTCCTCCGCTCTAAACCCGCTTTTCTGGGTTTTCCTTTTCTCTAACACCACTTTTCTTGGTTTTCCTCCGCTCCAACCCCGCTTTTCTGGGTTTTCCTTTTCTCTAACACCACTTTTCTTGGTTTTCCTCCGCTCTAACCCCGATTTTCTTGATTTTCCTCTGCTCTAACTCTATTTTTCTTGGTTTTCATCCACACTAACTTCGCTTTTCTTTGTTTTACTCTGCTCTAACCCCGCCTTTCTTGGTTGTCCTCCCAGCTAACCTTTTTTTTTCTTGGTTTTCCTTTGCACTAGCCCCACTTCTCTTGGTTTTCCTTTGTTCTAACCATGCTTTTCCTTGGTTTCCTCCGCTCTAACTTTGCTTCTCATGGTTTTCCTCTGCTCTAACCCCGCTTTTCTTGGTTTTCCTCCGCTCTAACCCCGCATTTCTGGGTTTTTCTCTGCTCTAACTTCGCTTTTCTTGGTTTTCTTTCGCTCTAACCCCGTTTTTCTGGGTTTTCCTCCACACTAACCCCGCTTTTCTTGGTTTTCCTCCGCTCTAACTTTGTTTTCTAGGTTTTCCTCCACTCTAACCCCGCTTTTCTTGGTTTTCCACGGTTCTAACCCCGCCTTTCTTGGTTTTCCTCCGCTCCAACATAGCCTTTCTTGGATTTCCTCCGCTCCAACGCCGCTTTTCTTGGTTTTCCTCCACTCTAAACCCGCTTTTCTTGGTTTTCCTCTGACCTAAGCTTTTTTTTCTTGGTATTCCTTCGCTCTAACTTCGCTTTTCCTGGTTTTCATCCGCTCTAACCCCGTTTTTCCTGGTTTTCCTCCGCTCTCACTTTGATTCTCTTGGTTTTCCTCCGATCTAACCTTGCTTTTCTTGGTTTTCCTCGGCTCTAACTTCACTCTTCTTGGTTTTCCTCCGCTCTATACTTCGCTTTTCTTGGTTTTCCTCCGCTCTAATCCCGCTTTTCTTGGTTTTCCTCCGACCTAACCCCCTTTTTCTAGGTTTTCCTCCGCTCTAACCCCGATTTTCTTGGTTTTCCTCTGCTCTAACTCTATTTTTCTTGGTTTTCATCCACACTAACTTCGCTTTTCTTTGTTTTACTCTGCTCTAACCCCGCCTTTCTTGGTTGTCCTCCGACCTAACCTTTTTTTTTTCTTGGTTTTCCTTTGCACTAGCCCCACATCTCTTGGTTTTCCTTTGTTCTAGCCCCGATTTTTTGTTTTCCTCCTCTCTACCTTCTCATGGTTTTCCTCTGCTCTAACCCCGCTTTTCTTGGTTTTCCTCCGCTCTAACCCCGCATTTCTGGGTTTTTCTCCGCTCTAGCTTCGCTTTAGTTGGTTTTCTTTCGCTCTAACCCCGTTTTTCTGGGTTTTCCTCCACACTAACCCCGCTTTTCTTGGTTTTCCTCCGCTCTAACTTTGTTTTCTAGGTTTTCCTCCGCTCTAACCCCGCTTTTCTTGGTTTTCCACGGTTCTAACCCCGCCTTTCTTGGTTTTCCTCCGCTCTAAACCCTCTTTTCTTGGTTTTCCGCCGACCTAAGCTTTTTTTTCTTGGTATTCCTTCGCTCTAACTTCGCTTTTCCTGGTTTTCATCTGCTCTAACCCCGTTTTTCCTGGTTTTCCTCCGCTCTCACTTTGATTCTCTTGGTTTTCCTCCGCTCTAACCCTTCTTTTCTTGGTGTTCCTCCGCACTAACTTCGATTTTCCTGGTTTTCCTCCGATCTAACCTTGTTTTTCTTGGTTTTCCTCGGCTCTAACTTCACTCTTCTTGGTTTTCCTCCGCTCTATACTTCGCTTTTCTTGGTTTTCCTCCGCTCTAATCCTGCTTTTCTTGGTTTTCCTCCGACCTAACCCCCTTTTTCTAGGTTTTCCTCCGCACTAACCCCGATTTTCTTGGTTTTCCTCTGCTCTAACTCCGCTTTTCTGGGTTTTGCTCCGCACTAACCCCGCTTCACTTGGTTTTCCTCTGCTCTAACCCCGCTTTTCTTGGATTTCCTCTGATCTAACTTAGCTTTTCTTGGTTTTCCTCCGCCCTAACTTCGCTTTTCTTGGTTTTCCTCCGCTCTAACTTCGCTATTCTTGGTTTTCCTCCGCTCTAACCCCGCTTTTGTTGGTTTTCCTCCGCTCTAACCCCGCTTTTCTGGGTTTTCCTTTTCTCTAACACCACTTTTCTTGGTTTTCCTTCGCTCTAACCTCGATTTTCTTGGTTTTCCTCCGCTCTAACTTTGTTTTCTAGGTTTTCCTCCGCTCTAACCCCGCTTTTCTTGGTTTTTCTCCGCCCTAACTGTGCTTTTCTTGGTTTTCCTCCACTCTAACCGCTATTTTTATGGTTTTCCTCCGATCTAACCCCGCATTTCTGGGTATTTCTCCGCTCTAACTTTGATTCTCTTGGTTTTCTTTCGCTCTAACCCCGTTTTTCTGGGTTTTCCTCCGCACTAACCCCGCTTTTCTTAGTTTTCCTCTGCTCTAACTTTGTTTTCTAGGTCTTCCTCCGCTCTAACCCCGCTTTTCTTGGTTTTCCTCCGCTCCAACCCCGCCTTTCATGGTTTTCCTCCGCTCCAACGTCGCTTTTCCTGGTTTTCCTCCGCTCTAACCTTGCTTTTCTTGGTTTTCCTCCGCTCTCACCCCGCTTTTCTTGGTTTTCCTCCGCTCTAACCTTGCTTTTTTGGTTTTCCTCCGCTCTCACCCCACTTTTCTTGGTTTTCCTCTGCTCTAACTTCGCTTTTCTTGGTTTTCCTCCGCTCTAATCCCGCTTTTCTTGGTTTTCCTCCGACCTAACCCCCTTTTTCTAGGTTTTCCTGCGCACTATCCCCGCTTCAGTTGGTTTTCCTCTGCTCTAACCCTGCTTTTCTTAATTTTCCTCTGCTCTAACCCCGCTTTTCTTGGTTTTCCTCCGCTCCAACTTCGCTATTCTTGGTTTTTTTTCCGCTCTAACCCCGCTTTTCTTGGTTTTTCTCCGCTCTAACTGTGCCTTTCTTGGATTTCCTCCACTCTAACCCCTATTTTTATGGTTTTCCTCCGCTCTAACCCCGCATTTCTGCGTTTTTCTCTGCTCTAACTTTGATTCTCTTGGTTTTTTTTCGCTCTAACCCCGTTTTTCTGGGTTTTCCTCTGCACTAACTCCGCTTTTCTTGATTTTCCTCTGCTCTAACTTTGTTTTCTAGGTTTTCCTCCGCTCTAACCCCACTTTTCTTGGTTTTCTCTGCTCCAACCCCGCCTTTCTTGGTTTTCCTCCGCTCCAACGTCGCTTTTCTTGGTTTTCCTCCGCTCTAACCCTGCTTTTCCTGGTTTTCCTCCGCTCTCACTTTGATTCTCTTGGTTTTCCTCCGCTCTAACCCTTCTTTTCTTGGGTTTCCTCCGCACTAACTTTGCTTTTCCCGGTTTTCCTCCGCTCTAACCTTGCTTTTCTTGGTTTTCCTCCGCTCTAGCCCTGATTTTCTTGGTTTTCCTCCGCTCTAACCTTGCTTTTTTGGTTTTCCTCCGCTCTCACCCCACTGTTCTTGGTTTTCCTCTGCTCTAACCTCGATTTTCTTATTTTTCCTCCCCTCTAACTTCACTTTTCTTGGTTTTCGTTCGTTCTAACCCCGCTTTTTATGGTTTTCCTCCGCTCTAGCCCTGATTTTCTTGGTTTTCCTCCACTCTAACTTCGCTTTTCTTGGTTTTCCTCCGCTCTAACCGCTATTTTTATGGTTTTCCTCCGCTCTAGCCCTGATTTTCTTGTTTTTCCTCCGCCTTAACTTCTCAAAGTTTGGTTTTCCTCTTTACTAACCTCGCTTTTTTTTTTTGTTTTCCTCTGTTCTAAACCCGCTTTTTATGGTTTTCCTCCGCTTTAGCCCTGATTTTCATGGTTTTCCTCCGCTCTAACTTCACTATTCTTGGTTTTCCTCTGCTCTAACCCCGCTTTTGTTGGTTTTCCTCCGCTCTAACCCCGCTTTTCTGGGTTTTCCTTTTCTCTAACACCACTTTTCTTGGTTTTCCTCCGCTCTAATCCCGCTTTTCTGCGTTTTCCTTTTCTCTAACACCACTTTTCTTGGTTTTCCTCCGCTCTAACCCCGATTTTCTTGATTTTCCTCTGCTCTAACTCTATTTTTCTTGGTTTTCATCCACACTAACTTCGCTTTTCTTTGTTTTACTCTGCTCTAACCCCGCCTTTCTTGGTTGTCCTCCGACCTAACCTTTTTTTTTCTTGGTTTTCCTCCGCACTAGCCCCACTTCTCTTGTTTTTCCTTTGTTCTAGCCCCGCTTTTTTTTGGTTTCCTCCGCTCTAACTTTGCTTCTCATGGTTTTCCTCTGCTCTAACCCCGCTTTTCTTGGTTTTCCACGGTTCTAACCCCGCCTTTCTTGGTTTTCCTCCGCTCCAACCTAGCTTTTCTTGGATTTCCTCCACTCCAACGCCGCTTTTCTTGGTTTTCCTCCGCTCTAAACCCGCTTTTCTTGGTTTTCCTCCGACCTAAGCTTTTTTTTCTTGGTATTCCTTCGCTCTAACTTCGCTTTTCCTGGTTTTCATCCGCTCTAACCCCGTTTTTCCTGGTTTTCCTCCGCTCTCACTTTGATTCTCTTGGTTTTCCTCCGATCTAACCTTGCTTTTCTTGGTTTTCTTCGGCTCTAACTTCGCTCTTCTTGGTTTTCCTCCGCTCTATACTTCGCTTTTCTTGGTTTTCCTCCGCTCTAATCCCGCTTTTCTTGGTTTTCCTCCGACCTAACCCCCTTTTTCTAGGTTTTCCTCCGCTCTAACCCCGATTTTCTTGGTTTTCCTCTGCTCTAACTCTATTTTTCTTGGTTTTCATCCACACTAACTTCGCTTTTCTTTGTTTTACTCTGCTCTAACCCCGCCTTTCTTGGTTGTCCTCCGACCTAACCTTTTTTTTTCTTGGTTTTCCTCCGCACTAGCCCCACTTCTCTTGGTTTTCCTTTGTTCTAGCCCCGCTTTTTTTTGTTTTCCTCCGCTCTAACTTTGCTTCTCCTAGTTTTCCTCTGCTCTAACCCCGCTTTTCTTGGTTTTCCTCCGCTCTAACCCCGCATTTCTGGGTTTTTCTCCGCTCTAACTTCGCTTTTCTTGGTTTTCTTTCGCTCTAACCCCGTTTTTCTGGGTTTTCCTCCACACTAACCCCGCTTTTCTTGGTTTTCCTCCGCTCTAACTTTGTTTTCTAGGTTTTCCTCCGCTCTAACCCCGCTTTTCTTGGTTTTCCACGGTTCTAACCCCGCCTTTCTTGGTTTTCCTCCGCTCTAAACCCTCTTTTCTTGGTTTTCCGCCGACCTAAGCTTTTTTTTCTTGGTATTCCTTCGCTCTAACTTCGCTTTTCCTGGTTTTCATCCGCTCTAACCCCGTTTTTCCTGGTTTTCCTCCGCTCTCACTTTGATTCTCTTGGTTTTCCTCCGCTCTAACCCTTCTTTTCTTGGTGTTCCTCCGCAATAACTTCGATTTTCCTGGTTTTCCTCCGATCTAACCTTGTTTTTCTTGGTTTGCCTCGGCTCTAACTTCACTCTTCTTGGTTTTCCTCCGCTCTATACTTCGCTTTTCTTGGTTTTCCTCCGCTCTAATCCTGCTTTTCTTGGTTTTCCTCCGACCTAACCCCCTTTTTCTAGGTTTTCCTCCGCACTAACCCCGATTTTCTTGGTTTTCCTCTGCTCTAACTCCGCTTTTCTGGGTTTTGCTCCGCACTAACCCCGCTTCACTTGGTTTTCCTCTGCTCTAACCCCGCTTTTCTTGGATTTCCTCTGATCTAACTTCGCTTTTCTTGGTTTTCCTCTGCTCTAACCCCGCTTTTCTTGGTTTTCCTATGCTCTAACCCCGCTTTTCTTGGTTTTCCTCCGCTCCAACTTCGCTATTCTTGGTTTTTTTCCGCTCTAACCCAGCTTTTCTTGGTTTTTCTCCGCCCTAACTGTGCTTTTCTTGGTTTTCCTCCACTCTAACCCCTATTTTTATGGTTTTCCTCCGCTCTAACCCCGCATTTCTGGGTTTTTCTCCGCTCTAACTTTGATTCTCTTGGTTTTCTTTCGCTCTAACCCCGTTTTTCTGGGTTTTCCTCCGCACTAACCCCGCTTTTCTTGGTTTTCCTCTGCTCTAACTTTGTTTTCTAGGTTTTCCTCCGCTCTAACCCCGCCTTTCTTGGTTTTCCTCCGCTCCAACGTCACTTTTCTTGGTTTTCCTCCGCTCCAACGTCGCTTTTCTTGGGTTTCCTCCGCTCTAACCTTGCTTTTCTTGGTTTTCCTCCGCTCTCACCCCGCTTTTCTTGGTTTTCCTCCGCTCTAACCTTGCTTTTTTGGTTTTCCTCCGCTCTCACCCCACTTT
This sequence comes from Coturnix japonica, assembly GCF_054131305.1. Taxonomy (NCBI): domain Eukaryota; kingdom Metazoa; phylum Chordata; class Aves; order Galliformes; family Phasianidae; genus Coturnix; species Coturnix japonica. The sequence goes on along the minus strand of NC_140666.1, from coordinate 1,911,815 downwards.
TCTTGGTTTTCCTCCGCTCTAACTTCGCTTTTCTTCGTTTTCCTCCACTCTAACCCCGCTGTACTTGGTTTTCCTCTGCTCTAACCTCGATTTTCTTATTTTTCCTCCCCTCTAACTTCACTTTTCTTGGTTTTCGTTCGTTCTAACCCCGCTTTTTATGGTTTTCCTCCGCTCTAGTTCTGATTTTCTTGGTTTTCCTCCACTCTAACTTCGCTTTTCTTGGTTTTCCTCCGCTCTAACCGCTATTTTTATGGTTTTCCTCCGCTCTAGCCCTGTTTTTCTTGTTTTTCCTCCGCCTTAACTTCGCTATGTTTGGTTTTCCTCTGCTCCAACCTCGCTTTTTTTTTTGATTTCCTCTGTTCTAAACCCGCTTTTTATGGTTTTCTTCCGCTTTAGCCCTGATTTTCTTGGTTTTCCTCCGCTCTAACTTAGCTATTCTTGGTTTTCCTCCGATCTAACCTTGCTTTTCTTGGTTTTCTTCGGCTCTAACTTCGCTCTTCTTGGTTTTCCTCCGCTCTATACTTCGCTTTTCTTGGTTTTCCTCCGCTCTAATCCCGCTTTTCTTGGTTTTCCTCCGACCTAACCCCATTTTTCTAGGTTTTCCTCCGCTCTAACCCCGATTTTCTTGGTTTTCCTCTGCTCTAACCCCGCTTTTCTTGGTTTTCCTCCGCTCTAACCCCGCATTTCTGGGTTTTTCTCTGCTCTAACTTCGCTTTTCTTGGTTTTCTTTCGCTCTAACCCCGTTTTTCTGGGTTTTCCTCCACACTAACCCCGCTTTTCTTGGTTTTCCTCCGCTCTAACTTTGTTTTCTAGGTTTTCCTCCACTCTAACCCCGCTTTTCTTGGTTTTCCACGGTTCTAACCCCGCCTTTCTTGGTTTTCCTCCGCTCCAACCTAGCTTTTCTTGGATTTCCTCCGCTCCAACGTCGCTTTTCTTGGTTTTCCTCCACTCTAAACCCGCTTTTCTTGGTTTTCCTCCGACCTAAGCTTTTTTTTCTTGGTATTCCTTCGCTCTAACTTCGCTTTTCCTGGTTTTCATCCGCTCTAACCCCGTTTTTCCTGGTTTTCCTCCGCTCTCACTTTGATTCTCTTGGTTTTCCTCCGATCTAACCTTGCTTTTCTTGGTTTTCCTCGGCTCTAACTTCGCTCTTCTTGCTTTTCCTCCGCTCTATACTTCGCTTTTCTTGGTTTTCCTCCGCTCTAATCCCGGTTTTCTTGGTTTTCCTCCGCTCTAACTTAGCTATTCTTGGTTTTCCTCCGATCTAACCTTGCTTTTCTTGGTTTTCCTCGGCTCTAACTTCACTCTTCTTGGTTTTCCTCCGCTCTATACTTCGCTTTTCTTGGTTTTCCTCCGCTCTAATCCTGCTTTTCTTGGTTTTCCTCCGACCTAACCCCCTTTTTCTAGGTTTTCCTCCGCACTAACCCCGATTTTCTTGGTTTTCCTCTGCTCTAACTCCGCTTTTCTGGGTTTTGCTCCGCACTAACCCCGCTTCACTTGGTTTTCCTCTGCTCTAACCCCGCTTTTCTTGGATTTCCTCTGATCTAACTTAGCTTTTCTTGGTTTTCCTCCGCCCTAACTTCGCTTTTCTTGGTTTTCCTCCGCTCTAACTTCGCTATTCTTGGTTTTCCTCCGCTCTAACCCCGCTTTTGTTGGTTTTCCTCCGCTCTAAGCCCGCTTTTCTGGGTTTTCCTTTTCTCTAACACCACTTTTCTTGGTTTTCCTTCGCTCTAACCTCGATTTTCTTGGTTTTCCTCCGCTCTAACTTTGTTTTCTAGGTTTTCCTCCGCTCTAACCCCGCTTTTCTTGGTTTTTCTCCGCCCTAACTGTGCTTTTCTTGGTTTTCCTCCACTCTAACCCCTATTTTTATGGTTTTCCTCCGATCTAACCCCGCATTTCTGGGTATTTCTCCGCTCTAACTTTGATTCTCTTGGTTTTCTTTCGCTCTAACCCCGTTTTTCTGGGTTTTCCTCCGCACTAACCCCGCTTTTCTTGGTTTTCCTCTGCTCTAACTTTGTTTTCTAGGTTTTCCTCCGCTCTAACCCCGCTTTTCTTGGTTTTCCTCCGCTCCAACCCCGCCTTTCTTGGTTTTCCTCCGCTCCAACGTCGCTTTTCCTGGTTTTCCTCCGCTCTAACCTTGCTTTTCTTGGTTTTCCTCCGCTCTCACCCCGCTTTTCTTGGTTTTACTCTGCTCTAACCTTGCTTTTTTGGTTTTCCTCCGCTCTCACCCCACTTTTCTTGGTTTTCCTCCGCTCTAACTTCGCTTTTCTTGGTTTTCCTCCGCTCTAATCCCGCTTTTCTTTGTTTTCCTCCGACCTAACCCACTTTTTCTTGGTTTTCCTCCGCTCTAATCCTGCTTTTCTTGGTTTTCCTCCGACCTAACCCCCTTTTTCTAGGTTTTCCTGCGCACTAACCCCGCTTCAGTTGGTTTTCCTCTGCTCTAACCCTGCTTTTCTTAATTTTCCTCTGCTCTAACCCCGCTTTTCTTGGTTTTCCTCCGCTCCAACTTCGCTATTCTTGGTTTTTTTTCCGCTCTAACCCCGCTTTTCTTGGTTTTTCTCCGCCCTATCTGTGCCTTTCTTGGATTTCCTCCACTCTAACCCCTATTTTTATGGTTTTCCTCCGCTCTAACCCCGCATTTCTGCGTTTTTCTCTGCTCTAACTTTGATTCTCTTGGTTTTTTTTCGCTCTAACCCCGTTTTTCTGGGTTTTCCTCTGCACTAACTCCGCTTTTCTTGGTTTTCCTCTGCTCTAACTTTGTTTTCTAGGTTTTCCTCCGCTCTAACCCCACTTTTCTTGGTTTTCTCTGCTCCAACCCCGCCTTTCTTGGTTTTCCTCCGCTCCAACGTCGCTTTTCTTGGTTTTCCTCCGCTCTAACCCTGCTTTTCCTGGTTTTCCTCCGCTCTCACTTTGATTCTCTTGGTTTTCCTCCGCTCTAACCCTTCTTTTCTTGGGTTTCCTCCGCACTAACTTTGCTTTTCCCGGTTTTCCTCCGCTCTAACCTTGCTTTTCTTGGTTTTCCTCCGCTCTAGCCCTGATTTTCTTGGTTTTCCTCCGCTCTAACCTTGCTTTTTTGGTTTTCCTCCGCTCTCACCCCACTTTTCTTGGTTTTCCTCCGCTCTAACTTCGCTTTTCCTGGAATTCCTCCACTCTATCCCCACTGTTCTTGGTTTTCCTCTGCTCTAACCTCGATTTTCTTATTTTTCCTCCCCTCTAACTTCACTTTTCTTGGTTTTCGTTCGTTCTAACCCCGCTTTTTATGGTTTTCCTCCGCTCTAGCCCTGATTTTCTTGGTTTTCCTCCACTCTAACTTCGCTTTTCTTGGTTTTCCTCCGCTCTAACCGCTATTTTTATGGTTTTCCTCCGCTCTAGCCCTGATTTTCTTGTTTTTCCTCCGCCTTAACTTCGCAATGTTTGGTTTTCCTCTTTACTAACCTCGCTTTTTTTTTTTGTTTTCCTCTGTTCTAAACCCGCTTTTTATGGTTTTCCTCCGCTTTAGCCCTAATTTTCTTGGTTTTCCTCCGCTCTAACTTCGCTATTCTTGGTTTTCCTCCGCTCTAACCTCGCTTTTGTTGGTTTTCCTCCGCTCTAACCCCGCTTTTCTGGGTTTTCCTTTTCTCTAACACCACTTTTCTTGGTTTTCCTCCGCTCTAACCCCGCTTTTCTGGGTTTTCCTTTTCTCTAACACCACTTTTCTTGGTTTTCCTCCGACCTAACCCCCTTTTTCTAGGTTTTCCTCTGCTCTAACCCCGATTTTCTTGGTTTTCATCCACACTAACTTCGCTTTTCTTTGTTTTACTCTGCTCTAACCCCGCCTTTCTTGGTTGTCCTCCCACCTAACCTTTTTTTTTCTTGGTTTTCCTTTGCACTAGCCCATCTTCTCTTGGTTTTCCTTTGTTCTAACCCCGCTTTTCCTTGGTTTCCTCCGCTCTAACTTCGCTTTTCTTGGTTTTCTTTCGCTCTAACCCCGTTTTTCTGGGTTTTCCTCCACACTAACCCCGCATTTCTGGGTTTTTCTCCGCTCTAACTTCGCTTCTCTTGGTTTTCTTTCGCTCTAACCCCATTTTTCTGGGTTTTCCTCCACACTAACCCCGCTTTTCTTGGTTTTCCTCCGCTCTAACTTTGTTTTCTAGGTTTTCCTCCGCTCTAACCCCGCTTTTCTTGGTTTTCCACGATTCTAACCCCGCCTTTCTTGGTTTTCCTTTGCTCCAACCTAGAATTTATTGGATTTCCTCCGCTCCAACGCCGTTTTTCTGGGTTTTCCTCCGCTCTAAACCCGCTTTTCTTGGTTTTCCTCCGACCTAAGCTTTTTTTTCTTGGTATTCCTTCGCTCTAACTTCGCTTTTCCTGGTTTTCATCCGCTCTAACCCCGTTTTTCCTGGTTTTCCTCCGCTCTCACTTTGATTCTCTTGGTTTTCCTCCGATCTAACCTTGCTTTTCTTGGTTTTCCTCGGCTCTAACTTCTCTCTTCTTGGTTTTCTTCTGCTCTATACTTCGCTTTTCTTGGTTTTTCTCGGCTCTAATCCCGCTTTTCTTGGTTTTTCTTCGACCTAACACCCTTTTTCTAGGTTTTCCTCCGCTCTAACTCCGATTTTCTTGGTTTTCCTCTGCTCTAACTCTATTTTTCTTGGTTTTCATCCACACTAACTTCGCTTTTCTTTGTTTTACTCTGCTCTAACCCCGCCTTTCTTGGTTGTCCTCCGACCTAACTTTTTTTTTTCTTGGTTTTCCTCCGCACTAGCCCCACTTCTCTTGGTTTTCCTTTGTTCTAGCCCCGCTTTTTTTTGTTTTCCTCCGCTCTAACTTTGCTTCTCATGGTTTTCCTCTGCTCTAACCCCGCTTTTCTTGGTTTTCCTCGGCTCTAACCCCCCTTTTTTGGTTTTTTCTCCGCTCTAATTTCACTTTTCTTGGTTTTCTTTCGCTCTAACCATGTTTTTCTGGGTTTTCCTCCACACTAACCCTGCTTTTCTTGGTTTTCCTCCGCTCTAACTTTGTTTTCTAGGTTTTCCTCCGCTCTGACCCCGCTTTTCTTGGTTTTCCACGGTTCTAACCCTGCCTTTCTTGGTTTTCCTCCGCTCCAACATAGCTTTTCTTGGATTTCCTCCGCTCCAACGCCGCTTTTCTTGGTTTTCCTCCGCTCTAAACCCGCTTTTCTTGGTTTTCCTCCGACCTAAGCTTTTTTTTCTTGGTATTCCTTCGCTCTGTAAAGGACGGAACTGGTTTTCTTTTATTGTCTCAAAGCTTGCTTCGTGAGGCCTTTCTGATGATAAGACTCTGACTGGCGACTGCTAACTATCTAGGAGGGTGAATGGTGGGTGTTGTTGTGCCACAGCACCTCTGCTCATGATTGCAAGCAGGACAGGCAGCCTTTCTCAGGGGTGCGGCTTGGAGGAGCTGACCACTGCGAAAGGTGATAATGCTTGTGCCTGGCAACAAAGGCACCACTCCCTTCTGGCTTATCTGTTGGGCCAGGTATGTCACACCAAACTAAAGAAGAAGAACCCCCACCAAAATGGGGGATAAAAGGCCCTCGCTAAACTGGGGACTTTGGAGACAAACTCCCAAAGACACCTTTGACGGAGAATTCCCTGAGGGGAAAACTTTGTCGGAAGAACCCCCGGGACCGGCTTGCTGCGGAGCTCCCTGGCTGTCTCCCATCCCCCGCGGTGATCAGACGAGTTCCTGAGATCAACGGACCTATTGTGTACCTCGCTGGACCCACGGTGGTGACTATATCTCTTTTGCTATCTGCAAAGACTCCTTGCTTATATTTCCTACTTTCCCTATCGCCTACCTTCCCTTCCCCATCTCCCTAAAAACGGCTAGGACTTTAATAAACTGGTTGGACCAACATTTGAACCGTTGCTTCTTAATCTCACGCCGGGTATATACACAAAAGAACCTTGCCTCCCTCCTGTAAATTGGAGCGAGACACGCTCTAACTTCGCTTTTCCTGGTTTTCATCCGCTCTAACCCCGTTTTTCCTGGTTTTCCTCCGCTCTCACTTTGATTCTCTTGGTTTTCCGCCGCTCTAAACCCGCTTTTCTTGGTTTTCCTCCGACCTAAGCTTTTTTTTCTTGGTATTCCTTCGCTCTAACTTCCCTTTTCCTGGTTTTCATCCGCTCTAACCCCGTTTTTCCTGGTTTTCCTCCGCTCTCACTTTGATTCTCTTGGTTTTCCTCCGCTCTAACCCTTCTTTTCTTGGTGTTCCTCCGCACTAACTTCGCTTTTCCTGGTTTTCCTCCGATCTAACCTTGCTTTTCTTGGTTTTCCTCGGCTCTAACTTCACTCTTCTTGGTTTTCCTCCGCTCTATACTTCGCTTTTCTTGGTTTTCCTCCGCTCTAATCCCGCTTTACTTGGTTTTCCTCCGACCTAACCCCCTTTTTCTAGGTTTTCCTCCGCTCTAACCCCGATTTTCTTGGTTTTCCTCTGCTCTAACTCTATTTTTCTTGGTTTTCATCCACACTAACTTCGCTTTTCTTTGTTTTACTCTGCTCTAACCCCGCCTTTCTTGGTTGTCCTCCGACCTAACCTTTTTTTTTCTTGGTTTTCCTCCGCACTAGCCCCACTTCTCTTGGTTTTCCTTTGTTCTAACCCCGCTTTTTTTTGTTTTCCTCCGCTCTAACTTTGCTTCTCATGGTTTTCCTCTGCTCTAACCCCGCTTTTCTTGGTTTTCCTCCGCTCTAACCCCGCATTTCTGGGTTTTTCTCCGCTCTAACTTCGCTTTTCTTGGTTTTCTTTCGCTCTAACCCCGTTTTTCTGGGTTTTCCTCCACACTAACCCCGCTTTTCTTGGTTTTCCTCCGCTCTAACTTTGTTTTCTAGGTTTTCCTCCACTCTAACCCCGCTTTTCTTGGTTTTCCACGGTTCTAACCCCGCCTTTCTTGGTTTTCCTCTGCTCCAACCTAGCTTTTCTTGGATTTCCTCCGCTCCAACGCCGCTTTTCTTGGTTTCCCTCCGCTCTAAACCCACTTTTCTTGGTTTTCCTCCGACCTAAGCTTTTTTTTCTTGGTATTCCTTCGCTCTAACTTCGCTTTTCCTGGTTTTCATCCGCTCTAACCCCGTTTTTCCTGGTTTTCCTCCGCTCTCACTTTGATTCTCTTGGTTATCCTCCGCTCTAACCCTTCTTTTCTTGGTGTTCCTCCGCACTAACTTCGCTTTTCCTGGTTTTCCTCCGATCTAACCTTGCTTTTCTTGGTTTTCCTCGGCTCTAACTTCACTCTTCTTGGTTTTCCTCCGCTCTATACTTCGCTTTTCTTGGTTTTCCTCCGCTCAAATCCCGCTTTTCTTGGTTTTCCTCCAACCTAACCCCCTTTTTCTAGGTTTTCCTCCGCACTAACCCCGATTTTCTTGGTTTTCCTCTGCTCTAACTCCGCTTTTCTGGGTTTTGCTCCGCACTAACCCCGCTTCACTTGGTTTTCCTCTGCTCTAACCCCGCTTTTCTTGGTTTTCCTCTGCTCTAACACTGCTTTTCTTGGTTTTCCTCTGCTCTAACCCCGCTTTTCTTGGTTTTCCTCCGCTCCAACTTCGCTATTCTTGGTTTTTTTCCGCTCTAACCCCGCTTTTCTTGGTTTTTCTCCGCCCTAACTGTGCTTTTCTTGGTTTTCCTCCACGCTAACCCCTATTTTTATGGTTTTCCTCCGCTCTAACCCCGCATTTCTGGGTTTTTCTCCTCTCTAACTTTGATTCTCTTGGTTTTCTTTTGCTCTAACCCCATTTTTCTGGGTTTTCCTCCGCACTAACCCAACTTTTCTTGGTTTTCCTCTGCTCTAACTTTGTTTTCTAGGTTTTCGTCCGCTCTAACCCCGCTTTTCTTTGTTTTCCTCCACTCCAACCCCGCCTTTCTTGGTTTTCCTCCGCTCCAACGTCACTTTTCTTGGTTTTCCTCCGCTCTAACCCTGCTTTTCCTGGTTTTCCTCCGCTCTCACTTTGATTCCCTTGGTTTTCCTCCGCTCTAACCCTTCTTTTCTTGGGTTTCCTCCGCACTAACTTTGCTTTTCTTGGTTTTCCTCCGCTCTCACCCCGCTTTTCTTGGTTTTCTTCCGCTCTAACCTTGCTTTTTTGGTTTTCCTCCCTTCTCACCCCACTTTTCTTGGTTTTCCTCCGCTCTAACCCCACTTATCTTGGTTTTCCTTCGCTCTAACTTCACTTTTCTTGGTTTTCCTTCGCACTAACCCCGCTTTTCTTGGTTTTCCACCGCACTTATTCCGCTTTTCTTGGTTTTCCTCCGCTCTAACTTCGCATTTCCTAGTTTTCCTCCGCTCTAACACCACTTTTCTTGGTTTTTCTTCACTCTAACCATGCTTTTCTTAAATTTCTGCTGCTCTAACCGCGCTTTTCTCTCCTTTCTTCCTCTCTAACTTCGTTTTATTGGTTTTCCTTCGCTCTAACCCCGATTATCTTGGTTTTTCTCCGCTCTTATCCCACTTTTCTTGGTTTTCCTCCACACTAACCCCGCTTTTCTTTGTTTTACACCGCACTAACCCCGCTTTTCTTGGTTTTCCTCCGCTCTAACTTCGCTTTTCTTTGTTTTTTTCCGCTCTAACCCCGTTTCTCTTGGTTTTCTTCCGCTCTAACCTTGATTATCTTGGTTTTCCTCCACTCTAACCCCGCTTTTCTTGGTTTTCCTCCGCTGTAACTTCGCTTTTCCTTGGTTTTTCTCCGCTCTAACCCCGTTTCTCTTGGTTTTCCTCCGCTCTAACCTTGATTATCTTGGCTTTCCTCCGCTCTAACCCCGCTTTTCTTGGTTTTCCTCCGCTCCAATCTCGCTATTCTTGGTTTTCCTCCGCTCTCAACCTGCTTTTCTTGGTTTTCCTCCACTCTAACCCCGCTGTTCTTGGATTTTCTCCGATCTAACTTCGCTTTTCTTGGTTTTCCTTCGTTCTAACCCCGCTTTTCTTGTGTTTTCTCAGCTCTAAACCCGCTTTTCTTCGTTTTCCTCTGCTCTAACTTCGCTTTTTATGTTTTCCTTAGCTCTAAACTCGATTTTCTTGGTTTTCCTGTGCTCTAACCCCGTTTCTCTTGGTTTTCCTCCGCTCTAACCTTGATTATCTTGGCTTTCCTCCGCTCTAACCCCACTTTTCTTGGTTTTCCTCCGCTCTAACTTCGCTTTTCCTGGAATTCCTCCACTCTATCCCCACTGTTCTTGGTTTTCCTCTGCTCTAACCTCGATTTTCTTATTTTTCCTCCCCTCTAACTTCACTTTTCTTGGTTTTCGTTCGTTCTAACCCCGCTTTTTATGGTTTTCCTCCGCTCTAGCCCTGATTTTCTTGGTTTTCCTCCACTCTAACTTCGCTTTTCTTGGTTTTCCTCCGCTCTAACCGCTATTTTTATGGTTTTCCTCCGCTCTAGCCCTGATTTTCTTGTTTTTCCTCCGCCTTAACTTCTCAAAGTTTGGTTTTCCTCTTTACTAACCTCGCTTTTTTTTTTTGTTTTCCTCTGTTCTAAACCCGCTTTTTATGGTTTTCCTCCGCTTTAGCCCTGATTTTCATGGTTTTCCTCCGCTCTAACTTCACTATTCTTGGTTTTCCTCTGCTCTAACCCCGCTTTTGTTGGTTTTCCTCCGCTCTAACCCCGCTTTTCTGGGTTTTCCTTTTCTCTAACACCACTTTTCTTGGTTTTCCTCCGCTCTAATCCCGCTTTTCTGCGTTTTCCTTTTCTCTAACACCACTTTTCTTGGTTTTCCTCCGCTCTAACCCCGATTTTCTTGATTTTCCTCTGCTCTAACTCTATTTTTCTTGGTTTTCATCCACACTAACTTCGCTTTTCTTTGTTTTACTCTGCTCTAACCCCGCCTTTCTTGGTTGTCCTCCGACCTAACCTTTTTTTTTCTTGGTTTTCCTCCGCACTAGCCCCACTTCTCTTGTTTTTCCTTTGTTCTAGCCCCGCTTTTTTTTGGTTTCCTCCGCTCTAACTTTGCTTCTCATGGTTTTCCTCTGCTCTAACCCCGCTTTTCTTGGTTTTCCACGGTTCTAACCCCGCCTTTCTTGGTTTTCCTCCGCTCCAACCTAGCTTTTCTTGGATTTCCTCCACTCCAACGCCGCTTTTCTTGGTTTTCCTCCGCTCTAAACCCGCTTTTCTTGGTTTTCCTCCGACCTAAGCTTTTTTTTCTTGGTATTCCTTCGCTCTAACTTCGCTTTTCCTGGTTTTCATCCGCTCTAACCCCGTTTTTCCTGGTTTTCCTCCGCTCTCACTTTGATTCTCTTGGTTTTCCTCCGATCTAACCTTGCTTTTCTTGGTTTTCTTCGGCTCTAACTTCGCTCTTCTTGGTTTTCCTCCGCTCTATACTTCGCTTTTCTTGGTTTTCCTCCGCTCTAATCCCGCTTTTCTTGGTTTTCCTCCGACCTAACCCCCTTTTTCTAGGTTTTCCTCCGCTCTAACCCCGATTTTCTTGGTTTTCCTCTGCTCTAACTCTATTTTTCTTGGTTTTCATCCACACTAACTTCGCTTTTCTTTGTTTTACTCTGCTCTAACCCCGCCTTTCTTGGTTGTCCTCCGACCTAACCTTTTTTTTTCTTGGTTTTCCTCCGCACTAGCCCCACTTCTCTTGGTTTTCCTTTGTTCTAGCCCCGCTTTTTTTTGTTTTCCTCCGCTCTAACTTTGCTTCTCCTAGTTTTCCTCTGCTCTAACCCCGCTTTTCTTGGTTTTCCTCCGCTCTAACCCCGCATTTCTGGGTTTTTCTCCGCTCTAACTTCGCTTTTCTTGGTTTTCTTTCGCTCTAACCCCGTTTTTCTGGGTTTTCCTCCACACTAACCCCGCTTTTCTTGGTTTTCCTCCGCTCTAACTTTGTTTTCTAGGTTTTCCTCCGCTCTAACCCCGCTTTTCTTGGTTTTCCACGGTTCTAACCCCGCCTTTCTTGGTTTTCCTCCGCTCTAAACCCTCTTTTCTTGGTTTTCCGCCGACCTAAGCTTTTTTTTCTTGGTATTCCTTCGCTCTAACTTCGCTTTTCCTGGTTTTCATCCGCTCTAACCCCGTTTTTCCTGGTTTTCCTCCGCTCTCACTTTGATTCTCTTGGTTTTCCTCCGCTCTAACCCTTCTTTTCTTGGTGTTCCTCCGCAATAACTTCGATTTTCCTGGTTTTCCTCCGATCTAACCTTGTTTTTCTTGGTTTGCCTCGGCTCTAACTTCACTCTTCTTGGTTTTCCTCCGCTCTATACTTCGCTTTTCTTGGTTTTCCTCCGCTCTAATCCTGCTTTTCTTGGTTTTCCTCCGACCTAACCCCCTTTTTCTAGGTTTTCCTCCGCACTAACCCCGATTTTCTTGGTTTTCCTCTGCTCTAACTCCGCTTTTCTGGGTTTTGCTCCGCACTAACCCCGCTTCACTTGGTTTTCCTCTGCTCTAACCCCGCTTTTCTTGGATTTCCTCTGATCTAACTTCGCTTTTCTTGGTTTTCCTCTGCTCTAACCCCGCTTTTCTTGGTTTTCCTATGCTCTAACCCCGCTTTTCTTGGTTTTCCTCCGCTCCAACTTCGCTATTCTTGGTTTTTTTCCGCTCTAACCCAGCTTTTCTTGGTTTTTCTCCGCCCTAACTGTGCTTTTCTTGGTTTTCCTCCACTCTAACCCCTATTTTTATGGTTTTCCTCCGCTCTAACCCCGCATTTCTGGGTTTTTCTCCGCTCTAACTTTGATTCTCTTGGTTTTCTTTCGCTCTAACCCCGTTTTTCTGGGTTTTCCTCCGCACTAACCCCGCTTTTCTTGGTTTTCCTCTGCTCTAACTTTGTTTTCTAGGTTTTCCTCCGCTCTAACCCCGCCTTTCTTGGTTTTCCTCCGCTCCAACGTCACTTTTCTTGGTTTTCCTCCGCTCCAACGTCGCTTTTCTTGGGTTTCCTCCGCTCTAACCTTGCTTTTCTTGGTTTTCCTCCGCTCTCACCCCGCTTTTCTTGGTTTTCCTCCGCTCTAACCTTGCTTTTTTGGTTTTCCTCCGCTCTCACCCCACTTTTCTTGGTTTTCCTCCGCTCTAACTTCGCTTTTCTTCGTTTTCCTCCACTCTAACCCCGCTGTACTTGGTTTTCCTCTGCTCTAACCTCGATTTTCTTATTTTTCCTCCCCTCTAACTTCACTTTTCTTGGTTTTCGTTCGTTCTAACCCCGCTTTTTATGGTTTTCCTCCGCTCTAGTTCTGATTTTCTTGGTTTTCCTCCACTCTAACTTCGCTTTTCTTGGTTTTCCTCCGCTCTAACCGCTATTTTTATGGTTTTCCTCCGCTCTAGCCCTGTTTTTCTTGTTTTTCCTCCGCCTTAACTTCGCTATGTTTGGTTTTCCTCTGCTCCAACCTCGCTTTTTTTTTTGATTTCCTCTGTTCTAAACCCGCTTTTTATGGTTTTCTTCCGCTTTAGCCCTGATTTTCTTGGTTTTCCTCCGCTCTAACTTAGCTATTCTTGGTTTTCCTCCGATCTAACCTTGCTTTTCTTGGTTTTCTTCGGCTCTAACTTCGCTCTTCTTGGTTTTCCTCCGCTCTATACTTCGCTTTTCTTGGTTTTCCTCCGCTCTAATCCCGCTTTTCTTGGTTTTCCTCCGACCTAACCCCATTTTTCTAGGTTTTCCTCCGCTCTAACCCCGATTTTCTTGGTTTTCCTCTGCTCTAACCCCGCTTTTCTTGGTTTTCCTCCGCTCTAACCCCGCATTTCTGGGTTTTTCTCTGCTCTAACTTCGCTTTTCTTGGTTTTCTTTCGCTCTAACCCCGTTTTTCTGGGTTTTCCTCCACACTAACCCCGCTTTTCTTGGTTTTCCTCCGCTCTAACTTTGTTTTCTAGGTTTTCCTCCACTCTAACCCCGCTTTTCTTGGTTTTCCACGGTTCTAACCCCGCCTTTCTTGGTTTTCCTCCGCTCCAACCTAGCTTTTCTTGGATTTCCTCCGCTCCAACGTCGCTTTTCTTGGTTTTCCTCCACTCTAAACCCGCTTTTCTTGGTTTTCCTCCGACCTAAGCTTTTTTTTCTTGGTATTCCTTCGCTCTAACTTCGCTTTTCCTGGTTTTCATCCGCTCTAACCCCGTTTTTCCTGGTTTTCCTCCGCTCTCACTTTGATTCTCTTGGTTTTCCTCCGATCTAACCTTGCTTTTCTTGGTTTTCCTCGGCTCTAACTTCGCTCTTCTTGCTTTTCCTCCGCTCTATACTTCGCTTTTCTTGGTTTTCCTCCGCTCTAATCCCGGTTTTCTTGGTTTTCCTCCGCTCTAACTTAGCTATTCTTGGTTTTCCTCCGATCTAACCTTGCTTTTCTTGGTTTTCCTCGGCTCTAACTTCACTCTTCTTGGTTTTCCTCCGCTCTATACTTCGCTTTTCTTGGTTTTCCTCCGCTCTAATCCTGCTTTTCTTGGTTTTCCTCCGACCTAACCCCCTTTTTCTAGGTTTTCCTCCGCACTAACCCCGATTTTCTTGGTTTTCCTCTGCTCTAACTCCGCTTTTCTGGGTTTTGCTCCGCACTAACCCCGCTTCACTTGGTTTTCCTCTGCTCTAACCCCGCTTTTCTTGGATTTCCTCTGATCTAACTTAGCTTTTCTTGGTTTTCCTCCGCCCTAACTTCGCTTTTCTTGGTTTTCCTCCGCTCTAACTTCGCTATTCTTGGTTTTCCTCCGCTCTAACCCCGCTTTTGTTGGTTTTCCTCCGCTCTAAGCCCGCTTTTCTGGGTTTTCCTTTTCTCTAACACCACTTTTCTTGGTTTTCCTTCGCTCTAACCTCGATTTTCTTGGTTTTCCTCCGCTCTAACTTTGTTTTCTAGGTTTTCCTCCGCTCTAACCCCGCTTTTCTTGGTTTTTCTCCGCCCTAACTGTGCTTTTCTTGGTTTTCCTCCACTCTAACCCCTATTTTTATGGTTTTCCTCCGATCTAACCCCGCATTTCTGGGTATTTCTCCGCTCTAACTTTGATTCTCTTGGTTTTCTTTCGCTCTAACCCCGTTTTTCTGGGTTTTCCTCCGCACTAACCCCGCTTTTCTTGGTTTTCCTCTGCTCTAACTTTGTTTTCTAGGTTTTCCTCCGCTCTAACCCCGCTTTTCTTGGTTTTCCTCCGCTCCAACCCCGCCTTTCTTGGTTTTCCTCCGCTCCAACGTCGCTTTTCCTGGTTTTCCTCCGCTCTAACCTTGCTTTTCTTGGTTTTCCTCCGCTCTCACCCCGCTTTTCTTGGTTTTACTCTGCTCTAACCTTGCTTTTTTGGTTTTCCTCCGCTCTCACCCCACTTTTCTTGGTTTTCCTCCGCTCTAACTTCGCTTTTCTTGGTTTTCCTCCGCTCTAATCCCGCTTTTCTTTGTTTTCCTCCGACCTAACCCACTTTTTCTTGGTTTTCCTCCGCTCTAATCCTGCTTTTCTTGGTTTTCCTCCGACCTAACCCCCTTTTTCTAGGTTTTCCTGCGCACTAACCCCGCTTCAGTTGGTTTTCCTCTGCTCTAACCCTGCTTTTCTTAATTTTCCTCTGCTCTAACCCCGCTTTTCTTGGTTTTCCTCCGCTCCAACTTCGCTATTCTTGGTTTTTTTTCCGCTCTAACCCCGCTTTTCTTGGTTTTTCTCCGCCCTATCTGTGCCTTTCTTGGATTTCCTCCACTCTAACCCCTATTTTTATGGTTTTCCTCCGCTCTAACCCCGCATTTCTGCGTTTTTCTCTGCTCTAACTTTGATTCTCTTGGTTTTTTTTCGCTCTAACCCCGTTTTTCTGGGTTTTCCTCTGCACTAACTCCGCTTTTCTTGGTTTTCCTCTGCTCTAACTTTGTTTTCTAGGTTTTCCTCCGCTCTAACCCCACTTTTCTTGGTTTTCTCTGCTCCAACCCCGCCTTTCTTGGTTTTCCTCCGCTCCAACGTCGCTTTTCTTGGTTTTCCTCCGCTCTAACCCTGCTTTTCCTGGTTTTCCTCCGCTCTCACTTTGATTCTCTTGGTTTTCCTCCGCTCTAACCCTTCTTTTCTTGGGTTTCCTCCGCACTAACTTTGCTTTTCCCGGTTTTCCTCCGCTCTAACCTTGCTTTTCTTGGTTTTCCTCCGCTCTAGCCCTGATTTTCTTGGTTTTCCTCCGCTCTAACCTTGCTTTTTTGGTTTTCCTCCGCTCTCACCCCACTTTTCTTGGTTTTCCTCCGCTCTAACTTCGCTTTTCCTGGAATTCCTCCACTCTATCCCCACTGTTCTTGGTTTTCCTCTGCTCTAACCTCGATTTTCTTATTTTTCCTCCCCTCTAACTTCACTTTTCTTGGTTTTCGTTCGTTCTAACCCCGCTTTTTATGGTTTTCCTCCGCTCTAGCCCTGATTTTCTTGGTTTTCCTCCACTCTAACTTCGCTTTTCTTGGTTTTCCTCCGCTCTAACCGCTATTTTTATGGTTTTCCTCCGCTCTAGCCCTGATTTTCTTGTTTTTCCTCCGCCTTAACTTCGCAATGTTTGGTTTTCCTCTTTACTAACCTCGCTTTTTTTTTTTGTTTTCCTCTGTTCTAAACCCGCTTTTTATGGTTTTCCTCCGCTTTAGCCCTAATTTTCTTGGTTTTCCTCCGCTCTAACTTCGCTATTCTTGGTTTTCCTCCGCTCTAACCTCGCTTTTGTTGGTTTTCCTCCGCTCTAACCCCGCTTTTCTGGGTTTTCCTTTTCTCTAACACCACTTTTCTTGGTTTTCCTCCGCTCTAACCCCGCTTTTCTGGGTTTTCCTTTTCTCTAACACCACTTTTCTTGGTTTTCCTCCGACCTAACCCCCTTTTTCTAGGTTTTCCTCTGCTCTAACCCCGATTTTCTTGGTTTTCATCCACACTAACTTCGCTTTTCTTTGTTTTACTCTGCTCTAACCCCGCCTTTCTTGGTTGTCCTCCCACCTAACCTTTTTTTTTCTTGGTTTTCCTTTGCACTAGCCCATCTTCTCTTGGTTTTCCTTTGTTCTAACCCCGCTTTTCCTTGGTTTCCTCCGCTCTAACTTCGCTTTTCTTGGTTTTCTTTCGCTCTAACCCCGTTTTTCTGGGTTTTCCTCCACACTAACCCCGCATTTCTGGGTTTTTCTCCGCTCTAACTTCGCTTCTCTTGGTTTTCTTTCGCTCTAACCCCATTTTTCTGGGTTTTCCTCCACACTAACCCCGCTTTTCTTGGTTTTCCTCCGCTCTAACTTTGTTTTCTAGGTTTTCCTCCGCTCTAACCCCGCTTTTCTTGGTTTTCCACGATTCTAACCCCGCCTTTCTTGGTTTTCCTTTGCTCCAACCTAGAATTTATTGGATTTCCTCCGCTCCAACGCCGTTTTTCTGGGTTTTCCTCCGCTCTAAACCCGCTTTTCTTGGTTTTCCTCCGACCTAAGCTTTTTTTTCTTGGTATTCCTTCGCTCTAACTTCGCTTTTCCTGGTTTTCATCCGCTCTAACCCCGTTTTTCCTGGTTTTCCTCCGCTCTCACTTTGATTCTCTTGGTTTTCCTCCGATCTAACCTTGCTTTTCTTGGTTTTCCTCGGCTCTAACTTCTCTCTTCTTGGTTTTCTTCTGCTCTATACTTCGCTTTTCTTGGTTTTTCTCGGCTCTAATCCCGCTTTTCTTGGTTTTTCTTCGACCTAACACCCTTTTTCTAGGTTTTCCTCCGCTCTAACTCCGATTTTCTTGGTTTTCCTCTGCTCTAACTCTATTTTTCTTGGTTTTCATCCACACTAACTTCGCTTTTCTTTGTTTTACTCTGCTCTAACCCCGCCTTTCTTGGTTGTCCTCCGACCTAACTTTTTTTTTTCTTGGTTTTCCTCCGCACTAGCCCCACTTCTCTTGGTTTTCCTTTGTTCTAGCCCCGCTTTTTTTTGTTTTCCTCCGCTCTAACTTTGCTTCTCATGGTTTTCCTCTGCTCTAACCCCGCTTTTCTTGGTTTTCCTCGGCTCTAACCCCCCTTTTTTGGTTTTTTCTCCGCTCTAATTTCACTTTTCTTGGTTTTCTTTCGCTCTAACCATGTTTTTCTGGGTTTTCCTCCACACTAACCCTGCTTTTCTTGGTTTTCCTCCGCTCTAACTTTGTTTTCTAGGTTTTCCTCCGCTCTGACCCCGCTTTTCTTGGTTTTCCACGGTTCTAACCCTGCCTTTCTTGGTTTTCCTCCGCTCCAACATAGCTTTTCTTGGATTTCCTCCGCTCCAACGCCGCTTTTCTTGGTTTTCCTCCGCTCTAAACCCGCTTTTCTTGGTTTTCCTCCGACCTAAGCTTTTTTTTCTTGGTATTCCTTCGCTCTGTAAAGGACGGAACTGGTTTTCTTTTATTGTCTCAAAGCTTGCTTCGTGAGGCCTTTCTGATGATAAGACTCTGACTGGCGACTGCTAACTATCTAGGAGGGTGAATGGTGGGTGTTGTTGTGCCACAGCACCTCTGCTCATGATTGCAAGCAGGACAGGCAGCCTTTCTCAGGGGTGCGGCTTGGAGGAGCTGACCACTGCGAAAGGTGATAATGCTTGTGCCTGGCAACAAAGGCACCACTCCCTTCTGGCTTATCTGTTGGGCCAGGTATGTCACACCAAACTAAAGAAGAAGAACCCCCACCAAAATGGGGGATAAAAGGCCCTCGCTAAACTGGGGACTTTGGAGACAAACTCCCAAAGACACCTTTGACGGAGAATTCCCTGAGGGGAAAACTTTGTCGGAAGAACCCCCGGGACCGGCTTGCTGCGGAGCTCCCTGGCTGTCTCCCATCCCCCGCGGTGATCAGACGAGTTCCTGAGATCAACGGACCTATTGTGTACCTCGCTGGACCCACGGTGGTGACTATATCTCTTTTGCTATCTGCAAAGACTCCTTGCTTATATTTCCTACTTTCCCTATCGCCTACCTTCCCTTCCCCATCTCCCTAAAAACGGCTAGGACTTTAATAAACTGGTTGGACCAACATTTGAACCGTTGCTTCTTAATCTCACGCCGGGTATATACACAAAAGAACCTTGCCTCCCTCCTGTAAATTGGAGCGAGACACGCTCTAACTTCGCTTTTCCTGGTTTTCATCCGCTCTAACCCCGTTTTTCCTGGTTTTCCTCCGCTCTCACTTTGATTCTCTTGGTTTTCCGCCGCTCTAAACCCGCTTTTCTTGGTTTTCCTCCGACCTAAGCTTTTTTTTCTTGGTATTCCTTCGCTCTAACTTCCCTTTTCCTGGTTTTCATCCGCTCTAACCCCGTTTTTCCTGGTTTTCCTCCGCTCTCACTTTGATTCTCTTGGTTTTCCTCCGCTCTAACCCTTCTTTTCTTGGTGTTCCTCCGCACTAACTTCGCTTTTCCTGGTTTTCCTCCGATCTAACCTTGCTTTTCTTGGTTTTCCTCGGCTCTAACTTCACTCTTCTTGGTTTTCCTCCGCTCTATACTTCGCTTTTCTTGGTTTTCCTCCGCTCTAATCCCGCTTTACTTGGTTTTCCTCCGACCTAACCCCCTTTTTCTAGGTTTTCCTCCGCTCTAACCCCGATTTTCTTGGTTTTCCTCTGCTCTAACTCTATTTTTCTTGGTTTTCATCCACACTAACTTCGCTTTTCTTTGTTTTACTCTGCTCTAACCCCGCCTTTCTTGGTTGTCCTCCGACCTAACCTTTTTTTTTCTTGGTTTTCCTCCGCACTAGCCCCACTTCTCTTGGTTTTCCTTTGTTCTAACCCCGCTTTTTTTTGTTTTCCTCCGCTCTAACTTTGCTTCTCATGGTTTTCCTCTGCTCTAACCCCGCTTTTCTTGGTTTTCCTCCGCTCTAACCCCGCATTTCTGGGTTTTTCTCCGCTCTAACTTCGCTTTTCTTGGTTTTCTTTCGCTCTAACCCCGTTTTTCTGGGTTTTCCTCCACACTAACCCCGCTTTTCTTGGTTTTCCTCCGCTCTAACTTTGTTTTCTAGGTTTTCCTCCACTCTAACCCCGCTTTTCTTGGTTTTCCACGGTTCTAACCCCGCCTTTCTTGGTTTTCCTCTGCTCCAACCTAGCTTTTCTTGGATTTCCTCCGCTCCAACGCCGCTTTTCTTGGTTTCCCTCCGCTCTAAACCCACTTTTCTTGGTTTTCCTCCGACCTAAGCTTTTTTTTCTTGGTATTCCTTCGCTCTAACTTCGCTTTTCCTGGTTTTCATCCGCTCTAACCCCGTTTTTCCTGGTTTTCCTCCGCTCTCACTTTGATTCTCTTGGTTATCCTCCGCTCTAACCCTTCTTTTCTTGGTGTTCCTCCGCACTAACTTCGCTTTTCCTGGTTTTCCTCCGATCTAACCTTGCTTTTCTTGGTTTTCCTCGGCTCTAACTTCACTCTTCTTGGTTTTCCTCCGCTCTATACTTCGCTTTTCTTGGTTTTCCTCCGCTCAAATCCCGCTTTTCTTGGTTTTCCTCCAACCTAACCCCCTTTTTCTAGGTTTTCCTCCGCACTAACCCCGATTTTCTTGGTTTTCCTCTGCTCTAACTCCGCTTTTCTGGGTTTTGCTCCGCACTAACCCCGCTTCACTTGGTTTTCCTCTGCTCTAACCCCGCTTTTCTTGGTTTTCCTCTGCTCTAACACTGCTTTTCTTGGTTTTCCTCTGCTCTAACCCCGCTTTTCTTGGTTTTCCTCCGCTCCAACTTCGCTATTCTTGGTTTTTTTCCGCTCTAACCCCGCTTTTCTTGGTTTTTCTCCGCCCTAACTGTGCTTTTCTTGGTTTTCCTCCACGCTAACCCCTATTTTTATGGTTTTCCTCCGCTCTAACCCCGCATTTCTGGGTTTTTCTCCTCTCTAACTTTGATTCTCTTGGTTTTCTTTTGCTCTAACCCCATTTTTCTGGGTTTTCCTCCGCACTAACCCAACTTTTCTTGGTTTTCCTCTGCTCTAACTTTGTTTTCTAGGTTTTCGTCCGCTCTAACCCCGCTTTTCTTTGTTTTCCTCCACTCCAACCCCGCCTTTCTTGGTTTTCCTCCGCTCCAACGTCACTTTTCTTGGTTTTCCTCCGCTCTAACCCTGCTTTTCCTGGTTTTCCTCCGCTCTCACTTTGATTCCCTTGGTTTTCCTCCGCTCTAACCCTTCTTTTCTTGGGTTTCCTCCGCACTAACTTTGCTTTTCTTGGTTTTCCTCCGCTCTCACCCCGCTTTTCTTGGTTTTCTTCCGCTCTAACCTTGCTTTTTTGGTTTTCCTCCCTTCTCACCCCACTTTTCTTGGTTTTCCTCCGCTCTAACCCCACTTATCTTGGTTTTCCTTCGCTCTAACTTCACTTTTCTTGGTTTTCCTTCGCACTAACCCCGCTTTTCTTGGTTTTCCACCGCACTTATTCCGCTTTTCTTGGTTTTCCTCCGCTCTAACTTCGCATTTCCTAGTTTTCCTCCGCTCTAACACCACTTTTCTTGGTTTTTCTTCACTCTAACCATGCTTTTCTTAAATTTCTGCTGCTCTAACCGCGCTTTTCTCTCCTTTCTTCCTCTCTAACTTCGTTTTATTGGTTTTCCTTCGCTCTAACCCCGATTATCTTGGTTTTTCTCCGCTCTTATCCCACTTTTCTTGGTTTTCCTCCACACTAACCCCGCTTTTCTTTGTTTTACACCGCACTAACCCCGCTTTTCTTGGTTTTCCTCCGCTCTAACTTCGCTTTTCTTTGTTTTTTTCCGCTCTAACCCCGTTTCTCTTGGTTTTCTTCCGCTCTAACCTTGATTATCTTGGTTTTCCTCCACTCTAACCCCGCTTTTCTTGGTTTTCCTCCGCTGTAACTTCGCTTTTCCTTGGTTTTTCTCCGCTCTAACCCCGTTTCTCTTGGTTTTCCTCCGCTCTAACCTTGATTATCTTGGCTTTCCTCCGCTCTAACCCCGCTTTTCTTGGTTTTCCTCCGCTCCAATCTCGCTATTCTTGGTTTTCCTCCGCTCTCAACCTGCTTTTCTTGGTTTTCCTCCACTCTAACCCCGCTGTTCTTGGATTTTCTCCGATCTAACTTCGCTTTTCTTGGTTTTCCTTCGTTCTAACCCCGCTTTTCTTGTGTTTTCTCAGCTCTAAACCCGCTTTTCTTCGTTTTCCTCTGCTCTAACTTCGCTTTTTATGTTTTCCTTAGCTCTAAACTCGATTTTCTTGGTTTTCCTGTGCTCTAACCCCGTTTCTCTTGGTTTTCCTCCGCTCTAACCTTGATTATCTTGGCTTTCCTCCGCTCTAACCCCACTTTTCTTGGTTTTCCTCCGCTCTAACTTCGCTTTTCCTGGAATTCCTCCACTCTATCCCCACTGTTCTTGGTTTTCCTCTGCTCTAACCTCGATTTTCTTATTTTTCCTCCCCTCTAACTTCACTTTTCTTGGTTTTCGTTCGTTCTAACCCCGCTTTTTATGGTTTTCCTCCGCTCTAGCCCTGATTTTCTTGGTTTTCCTCCACTCTAACTTCGCTTTTCTTGGTTTTCCTCCGCTCTAACCGCTATTTTTATGGTTTTCCTCCGCTCTAGCCCTGATTTTCTTGTTTTTCCTCCGCCTTAACTTCTCAAAGTTTGGTTTTCCTCTTTACTAACCTCGCTTTTTTTTTTTGTTTTCCTCTGTTCTAAACCCGCTTTTTATGGTTTTCCTCCGCTTTAGCCCTGATTTTCATGGTTTTCCTCCGCTCTAACTTCACTATTCTTGGTTTTCCTCTGCTCTAACCCCGCTTTTGTTGGTTTTCCTCCGCTCTAACCCCGCTTTTCTGGGTTTTCCTTTTCTCTAACACCACTTTTCTTGGTTTTCCTCCGCTCTAATCCCGCTTTTCTGCGTTTTCCTTTTCTCTAACACCACTTTTCTTGGTTTTCCTCCGCTCTAACCCCGATTTTCTTGATTTTCCTCTGCTCTAACTCTATTTTTCTTGGTTTTCATCCACACTAACTTCGCTTTTCTTTGTTTTACTCTGCTCTAACCCCGCCTTTCTTGGTTGTCCTCCGACCTAACCTTTTTTTTTCTTGGTTTTCCTCCGCACTAGCCCCACTTCTCTTGTTTTTCCTTTGTTCTAGCCCCGCTTTTTTTTGGTTTCCTCCGCTCTAACTTTGCTTCTCATGGTTTTCCTCTGCTCTAACCCCGCTTTTCTTGGTTTTCCACGGTTCTAACCCCGCCTTTCTTGGTTTTCCTCCGCTCCAACCTAGCTTTTCTTGGATTTCCTCCACTCCAACGCCGCTTTTCTTGGTTTTCCTCCGCTCTAAACCCGCTTTTCTTGGTTTTCCTCCGACCTAAGCTTTTTTTTCTTGGTATTCCTTCGCTCTAACTTCGCTTTTCCTGGTTTTCATCCGCTCTAACCCCGTTTTTCCTGGTTTTCCTCCGCTCTCACTTTGATTCTCTTGGTTTTCCTCCGATCTAACCTTGCTTTTCTTGGTTTTCTTCGGCTCTAACTTCGCTCTTCTTGGTTTTCCTCCGCTCTATACTTCGCTTTTCTTGGTTTTCCTCCGCTCTAATCCCGCTTTTCTTGGTTTTCCTCCGACCTAACCCCCTTTTTCTAGGTTTTCCTCCGCTCTAACCCCGATTTTCTTGGTTTTCCTCTGCTCTAACTCTATTTTTCTTGGTTTTCATCCACACTAACTTCGCTTTTCTTTGTTTTACTCTGCTCTAACCCCGCCTTTCTTGGTTGTCCTCCGACCTAACCTTTTTTTTTCTTGGTTTTCCTCCGCACTAGCCCCACTTCTCTTGGTTTTCCTTTGTTCTAGCCCCGCTTTTTTTTGTTTTCCTCCGCTCTAACTTTGCTTCTCCTAGTTTTCCTCTGCTCTAACCCCGCTTTTCTTGGTTTTCCTCCGCTCTAACCCCGCATTTCTGGGTTTTTCTCCGCTCTAACTTCGCTTTTCTTGGTTTTCTTTCGCTCTAACCCCGTTTTTCTGGGTTTTCCTCCACACTAACCCCGCTTTTCTTGGTTTTCCTCCGCTCTAACTTTGTTTTCTAGGTTTTCCTCCGCTCTAACCCCGCTTTTCTTGGTTTTCCACGGTTCTAACCCCGCCTTTCTTGGTTTTCCTCCGCTCTAAACCCTCTTTTCTTGGTTTTCCGCCGACCTAAGCTTTTTTTTCTTGGTATTCCTTCGCTCTAACTTCGCTTTTCCTGGTTTTCATCCGCTCTAACCCCGTTTTTCCTGGTTTTCCTCCGCTCTCACTTTGATTCTCTTGGTTTTCCTCCGCTCTAACCCTTCTTTTCTTGGTGTTCCTCCGCAATAACTTCGATTTTCCTGGTTTTCCTCCGATCTAACCTTGTTTTTCTTGGTTTGCCTCGGCTCTAACTTCACTCTTCTTGGTTTTCCTCCGCTCTATACTTCGCTTTTCTTGGTTTTCCTCCGCTCTAATCCTGCTTTTCTTGGTTTTCCTCCGACCTAACCCCCTTTTTCTAGGTTTTCCTCCGCACTAACCCCGATTTTCTTGGTTTTCCTCTGCTCTAACTCCGCTTTTCTGGGTTTTGCTCCGCACTAACCCCGCTTCACTTGGTTTTCCTCTGCTCTAACCCCGCTTTTCTTGGATTTCCTCTGATCTAACTTCGCTTTTCTTGGTTTTCCTCTGCTCTAACCCCGCTTTTCTTGGTTTTCCTATGCTCTAACCCCGCTTTTCTTGGTTTTCCTCCGCTCCAACTTCGCTATTCTTGGTTTTTTTCCGCTCTAACCCAGCTTTTCTTGGTTTTTCTCCGCCCTAACTGTGCTTTTCTTGGTTTTCCTCCACTCTAACCCCTATTTTTATGGTTTTCCTCCGCTCTAACCCCGCATTTCTGGGTTTTTCTCCGCTCTAACTTTGATTCTCTTGGTTTTCTTTCGCTCTAACCCCGTTTTTCTGGGTTTTCCTCCGCACTAACCCCGCTTTTCTTGGTTTTCCTCTGCTCTAACTTTGTTTTCTAGGTTTTCCTCCGCTCTAACCCCGCCTTTCTTGGTTTTCCTCCGCTCCAACGTCACTTTTCTTGGTTTTCCTCCGCTCCAACGTCGCTTTTCTTGGGTTTCCTCCGCTCTAACCTTGCTTTTCTTGGTTTTCCTCCGCTCTCACCCCGCTTTTCTTGGTTTTCCTCCGCTCTAACCTTGCTTTTTTGGTTTTCCTCCGCTCTCACCCCACTTTTCTTGGTTTTCCTCCGCTCTAACTTCGCTTTTCTTCGTTTTCCTCCACTCTAACCCCGCTGTACTTGGTTTTCCTCTGCTCTAACCTCGATTTTCTTATTTTTCCTCCCCTCTAACTTCACTTTTCTTGGTTTTCGTTCGTTCTAACCCCGCTTTTTATGGTTTTCCTCCGCTCTAGTTCTGATTTTCTTGGTTTTCCTCCACTCTAACTTCGCTTTTCTTGGTTTTCCTCCGCTCTAACCGCTATTTTTATGGTTTTCCTCCGCTCTAGCCCTGTTTTTCTTGTTTTTCCTCCGCCTTAACTTCGCTATGTTTGGTTTTCCTCTGCTCCAACCTCGCTTTTTTTTTTGATTTCCTCTGTTCTAAACCCGCTTTTTATGGTTTTCTTCCGCTTTAGCCCTGATTTTCTTGGTTTTCCTCCGCTCTAACTTAGCTATTCTTGGTTTTCCTCCGATCTAACCTTGCTTTTCTTGGTTTTCTTCGGCTCTAACTTCGCTCTTCTTGGTTTTCCTCCGCTCTATACTTCGCTTTTCTTGGTTTTCCTCCGCTCTAATCCCGCTTTTCTTGGTTTTCCTCCGACCTAACCCCATTTTTCTAGGTTTTCCTCCGCTCTAACCCCGATTTTCTTGGTTTTCCTCTGCTCTAACCCCGCTTTTCTTGGTTTTCCTCCGCTCTAACCCCGCATTTCTGGGTTTTTCTCTGCTCTAACTTCGCTTTTCTTGGTTTTCTTTCGCTCTAACCCCGTTTTTCTGGGTTTTCCTCCACACTAACCCCGCTTTTCTTGGTTTTCCTCCGCTCTAACTTTGTTTTCTAGGTTTTCCTCCACTCTAACCCCGCTTTTCTTGGTTTTCCACGGTTCTAACCCCGCCTTTCTTGGTTTTCCTCCGCTCCAACCTAGCTTTTCTTGGATTTCCTCCGCTCCAACGTCGCTTTTCTTGGTTTTCCTCCACTCTAAACCCGCTTTTCTTGGTTTTCCTCCGACCTAAGCTTTTTTTTCTTGGTATTCCTTCGCTCTAACTTCGCTTTTCCTGGTTTTCATCCGCTCTAACCCCGTTTTTCCTGGTTTTCCTCCGCTCTCACTTTGATTCTCTTGGTTTTCCTCCGATCTAACCTTGCTTTTCTTGGTTTTCCTCGGCTCTAACTTCGCTCTTCTTGCTTTTCCTCCGCTCTATACTTCGCTTTTCTTGGTTTTCCTCCGCTCTAATCCCGGTTTTCTTGGTTTTCCTCCGCTCTAACTTAGCTATTCTTGGTTTTCCTCCGATCTAACCTTGCTTTTCTTGGTTTTCCTCGGCTCTAACTTCACTCTTCTTGGTTTTCCTCCGCTCTATACTTCGCTTTTCTTGGTTTTCCTCCGCTCTAATCCTGCTTTTCTTGGTTTTCCTCCGACCTAACCCCCTTTTTCTAGGTTTTCCTCCGCACTAACCCCGATTTTCTTGGTTTTCCTCTGCTCTAACTCCGCTTTTCTGGGTTTTGCTCCGCACTAACCCCGCTTCACTTGGTTTTCCTCTGCTCTAACCCCGCTTTTCTTGGATTTCCTCTGATCTAACTTAGCTTTTCTTGGTTTTCCTCCGCCCTAACTTCGCTTTTCTTGGTTTTCCTCCGCTCTAACTTCGCTATTCTTGGTTTTCCTCCGCTCTAACCCCGCTTTTGTTGGTTTTCCTCCGCTCTAAGCCCGCTTTTCTGGGTTTTCCTTTTCTCTAACACCACTTTTCTTGGTTTTCCTTCGCTCTAACCTCGATTTTCTTGGTTTTCCTCCGCTCTAACTTTGTTTTCTAGGTTTTCCTCCGCTCTAACCCCGCTTTTCTTGGTTTTTCTCCGCCCTAACTGTGCTTTTCTTGGTTTTCCTCCACTCTAACCCCTATTTTTATGGTTTTCCTCCGATCTAACCCCGCATTTCTGGGTATTTCTCCGCTCTAACTTTGATTCTCTTGGTTTTCTTTCGCTCTAACCCCGTTTTTCTGGGTTTTCCTCCGCACTAACCCCGCTTTTCTTGGTTTTCCTCTGCTCTAACTTTGTTTTCTAGGTTTTCCTCCGCTCTAACCCCGCTTTTCTTGGTTTTCCTCCGCTCCAACCCCGCCTTTCTTGGTTTTCCTCCGCTCCAACGTCGCTTTTCCTGGTTTTCCTCCGCTCTAACCTTGCTTTTCTTGGTTTTCCTCCGCTCTCACCCCGCTTTTCTTGGTTTTACTCTGCTCTAACCTTGCTTTTTTGGTTTTCCTCCGCTCTCACCCCACTTTTCTTGGTTTTCCTCCGCTCTAACTTCGCTTTTCTTGGTTTTCCTCCGCTCTAATCCCGCTTTTCTTTGTTTTCCTCCGACCTAACCCACTTTTTCTTGGTTTTCCTCCGCTCTAATCCTGCTTTTCTTGGTTTTCCTCCGACCTAACCCCCTTTTTCTAGGTTTTCCTGCGCACTAACCCCGCTTCAGTTGGTTTTCCTCTGCTCTAACCCTGCTTTTCTTAATTTTCCTCTGCTCTAACCCCGCTTTTCTTGGTTTTCCTCCGCTCCAACTTCGCTATTCTTGGTTTTTTTTCCGCTCTAACCCCGCTTTTCTTGGTTTTTCTCCGCCCTATCTGTGCCTTTCTTGGATTTCCTCCACTCTAACCCCTATTTTTATGGTTTTCCTCCGCTCTAACCCCGCATTTCTGCGTTTTTCTCTGCTCTAACTTTGATTCTCTTGGTTTTTTTTCGCTCTAACCCCGTTTTTCTGGGTTTTCCTCTGCACTAACTCCGCTTTTCTTGGTTTTCCTCTGCTCTAACTTTGTTTTCTAGGTTTTCCTCCGCTCTAACCCCACTTTTCTTGGTTTTCTCTGCTCCAACCCCGCCTTTCTTGGTTTTCCTCCGCTCCAACGTCGCTTTTCTTGGTTTTCCTCCGCTCTAACCCTGCTTTTCCTGGTTTTCCTCCGCTCTCACTTTGATTCTCTTGGTTTTCCTCCGCTCTAACCCTTCTTTTCTTGGGTTTCCTCCGCACTAACTTTGCTTTTCCCGGTTTTCCTCCGCTCTAACCTTGCTTTTCTTGGTTTTCCTCCGCTCTAGCCCTGATTTTCTTGGTTTTCCTCCGCTCTAACCTTGCTTTTTTGGTTTTCCTCCGCTCTCACCCCACTTTTCTTGGTTTTCCTCCGCTCTAACTTCGCTTTTCCTGGAATTCCTCCACTCTATCCCCACTGTTCTTGGTTTTCCTCTGCTCTAACCTCGATTTTCTTATTTTTCCTCCCCTCTAACTTCACTTTTCTTGGTTTTCGTTCGTTCTAACCCCGCTTTTTATGGTTTTCCTCCGCTCTAGCCCTGATTTTCTTGGTTTTCCTCCACTCTAACTTCGCTTTTCTTGGTTTTCCTCCGCTCTAACCGCTATTTTTATGGTTTTCCTCCGCTCTAGCCCTGATTTTCTTGTTTTTCCTCCGCCTTAACTTCGCAATGTTTGGTTTTCCTCTTTACTAACCTCGCTTTTTTTTTTTGTTTTCCTCTGTTCTAAACCCGCTTTTTATGGTTTTCCTCCGCTTTAGCCCTAATTTTCTTGGTTTTCCTCCGCTCTAACTTCGCTATTCTTGGTTTTCCTCCGCTCTAACCTCGCTTTTGTTGGTTTTCCTCCGCTCTAACCCCGCTTTTCTGGGTTTTCCTTTTCTCTAACACCACTTTTCTTGGTTTTCCTCCGCTCTAACCCCGCTTTTCTGGGTTTTCCTTTTCTCTAACACCACTTTTCTTGGTTTTCCTCCGACCTAACCCCCTTTTTCTAGGTTTTCCTCTGCTCTAACCCCGATTTTCTTGGTTTTCATCCACACTAACTTCGCTTTTCTTTGTTTTACTCTGCTCTAACCCCGCCTTTCTTGGTTGTCCTCCCACCTAACCTTTTTTTTTCTTGGTTTTCCTTTGCACTAGCCCATCTTCTCTTGGTTTTCCTTTGTTCTAACCCCGCTTTTCCTTGGTTTCCTCCGCTCTAACTTCGCTTTTCTTGGTTTTCTTTCGCTCTAACCCCGTTTTTCTGGGTTTTCCTCCACACTAACCCCGCATTTCTGGGTTTTTCTCCGCTCTAACTTCGCTTCTCTTGGTTTTCTTTCGCTCTAACCCCATTTTTCTGGGTTTTCCTCCACACTAACCCCGCTTTTCTTGGTTTTCCTCCGCTCTAACTTTGTTTTCTAGGTTTTCCTCCGCTCTAACCCCGCTTTTCTTGGTTTTCCACGATTCTAACCCCGCCTTTCTTGGTTTTCCTTTGCTCCAACCTAGAATTTATTGGATTTCCTCCGCTCCAACGCCGTTTTTCTGGGTTTTCCTCCGCTCTAAACCCGCTTTTCTTGGTTTTCCTCCGACCTAAGCTTTTTTTTCTTGGTATTCCTTCGCTCTAACTTCGCTTTTCCTGGTTTTCATCCGCTCTAACCCCGTTTTTCCTGGTTTTCCTCCGCTCTCACTTTGATTCTCTTGGTTTTCCTCCGATCTAACCTTGCTTTTCTTGGTTTTCCTCGGCTCTAACTTCTCTCTTCTTGGTTTTCTTCTGCTCTATACTTCGCTTTTCTTGGTTTTTCTCGGCTCTAATCCCGCTTTTCTTGGTTTTTCTTCGACCTAACACCCTTTTTCTAGGTTTTCCTCCGCTCTAACTCCGATTTTCTTGGTTTTCCTCTGCTCTAACTCTATTTTTCTTGGTTTTCATCCACACTAACTTCGCTTTTCTTTGTTTTACTCTGCTCTAACCCCGCCTTTCTTGGTTGTCCTCCGACCTAACTTTTTTTTTTCTTGGTTTTCCTCCGCACTAGCCCCACTTCTCTTGGTTTTCCTTTGTTCTAGCCCCGCTTTTTTTTGTTTTCCTCCGCTCTAACTTTGCTTCTCATGGTTTTCCTCTGCTCTAACCCCGCTTTTCTTGGTTTTCCTCGGCTCTAACCCCCCTTTTTTGGTTTTTTCTCCGCTCTAATTTCACTTTTCTTGGTTTTCTTTCGCTCTAACCATGTTTTTCTGGGTTTTCCTCCACACTAACCCTGCTTTTCTTGGTTTTCCTCCGCTCTAACTTTGTTTTCTAGGTTTTCCTCCGCTCTGACCCCGCTTTTCTTGGTTTTCCACGGTTCTAACCCTGCCTTTCTTGGTTTTCCTCCGCTCCAACATAGCTTTTCTTGGATTTCCTCCGCTCCAACGCCGCTTTTCTTGGTTTTCCTCCGCTCTAAACCCGCTTTTCTTGGTTTTCCTCCGACCTAAGCTTTTTTTTCTTGGTATTCCTTCGCTCTGTAAAGGACGGAACTGGTTTTCTTTTATTGTCTCAAAGCTTGCTTCGTGAGGCCTTTCTGATGATAAGACTCTGACTGGCGACTGCTAACTATCTAGGAGGGTGAATGGTGGGTGTTGTTGTGCCACAGCACCTCTGCTCATGATTGCAAGCAGGACAGGCAGCCTTTCTCAGGGGTGCGGCTTGGAGGAGCTGACCACTGCGAAAGGTGATAATGCTTGTGCCTGGCAACAAAGGCACCACTCCCTTCTGGCTTATCTGTTGGGCCAGGTATGTCACACCAAACTAAAGAAGAAGAACCCCCACCAAAATGGGGGATAAAAGGCCCTCGCTAAACTGGGGACTTTGGAGACAAACTCCCAAAGACACCTTTGACGGAGAATTCCCTGAGGGGAAAACTTTGTCGGAAGAACCCCCGGGACCGGCTTGCTGCGGAGCTCCCTGGCTGTCTCCCATCCCCCGCGGTGATCAGACGAGTTCCTGAGATCAACGGACCTATTGTGTACCTCGCTGGACCCACGGTGGTGACTATATCTCTTTTGCTATCTGCAAAGACTCCTTGCTTATATTTCCTACTTTCCCTATCGCCTACCTTCCCTTCCCCATCTCCCTAAAAACGGCTAGGACTTTAATAAACTGGTTGGACCAACATTTGAACCGTTGCTTCTTAATCTCACGCCGGGTATATACACAAAAGAACCTTGCCTCCCTCCTGTAAATTGGAGCGAGACACGCTCTAACTTCGCTTTTCCTGGTTTTCATCCGCTCTAACCCCGTTTTTCCTGGTTTTCCTCCGCTCTCACTTTGATTCTCTTGGTTTTCCGCCGCTCTAAACCCGCTTTTCTTGGTTTTCCTCCGACCTAAGCTTTTTTTTCTTGGTATTCCTTCGCTCTAACTTCCCTTTTCCTGGTTTTCATCCGCTCTAACCCCGTTTTTCCTGGTTTTCCTCCGCTCTCACTTTGATTCTCTTGGTTTTCCTCCGCTCTAACCCTTCTTTTCTTGGTGTTCCTCCGCACTAACTTCGCTTTTCCTGGTTTTCCTCCGATCTAACCTTGCTTTTCTTGGTTTTCCTCGGCTCTAACTTCACTCTTCTTGGTTTTCCTCCGCTCTATACTTCGCTTTTCTTGGTTTTCCTCCGCTCTAATCCCGCTTTACTTGGTTTTCCTCCGACCTAACCCCCTTTTTCTAGGTTTTCCTCCGCTCTAACCCCGATTTTCTTGGTTTTCCTCTGCTCTAACTCTATTTTTCTTGGTTTTCATCCACACTAACTTCGCTTTTCTTTGTTTTACTCTGCTCTAACCCCGCCTTTCTTGGTTGTCCTCCGACCTAACCTTTTTTTTTCTTGGTTTTCCTCCGCACTAGCCCCACTTCTCTTGGTTTTCCTTTGTTCTAACCCCGCTTTTTTTTGTTTTCCTCCGCTCTAACTTTGCTTCTCATGGTTTTCCTCTGCTCTAACCCCGCTTTTCTTGGTTTTCCTCCGCTCTAACCCCGCATTTCTGGGTTTTTCTCCGCTCTAACTTCGCTTTTCTTGGTTTTCTTTCGCTCTAACCCCGTTTTTCTGGGTTTTCCTCCACACTAACCCCGCTTTTCTTGGTTTTCCTCCGCTCTAACTTTGTTTTCTAGGTTTTCCTCCACTCTAACCCCGCTTTTCTTGGTTTTCCACGGTTCTAACCCCGCCTTTCTTGGTTTTCCTCTGCTCCAACCTAGCTTTTCTTGGATTTCCTCCGCTCCAACGCCGCTTTTCTTGGTTTCCCTCCGCTCTAAACCCACTTTTCTTGGTTTTCCTCCGACCTAAGCTTTTTTTTCTTGGTATTCCTTCGCTCTAACTTCGCTTTTCCTGGTTTTCATCCGCTCTAACCCCGTTTTTCCTGGTTTTCCTCCGCTCTCACTTTGATTCTCTTGGTTATCCTCCGCTCTAACCCTTCTTTTCTTGGTGTTCCTCCGCACTAACTTCGCTTTTCCTGGTTTTCCTCCGATCTAACCTTGCTTTTCTTGGTTTTCCTCGGCTCTAACTTCACTCTTCTTGGTTTTCCTCCGCTCTATACTTCGCTTTTCTTGGTTTTCCTCCGCTCAAATCCCGCTTTTCTTGGTTTTCCTCCAACCTAACCCCCTTTTTCTAGGTTTTCCTCCGCACTAACCCCGATTTTCTTGGTTTTCCTCTGCTCTAACTCCGCTTTTCTGGGTTTTGCTCCGCACTAACCCCGCTTCACTTGGTTTTCCTCTGCTCTAACCCCGCTTTTCTTGGTTTTCCTCTGCTCTAACACTGCTTTTCTTGGTTTTCCTCTGCTCTAACCCCGCTTTTCTTGGTTTTCCTCCGCTCCAACTTCGCTATTCTTGGTTTTTTTCCGCTCTAACCCCGCTTTTCTTGGTTTTTCTCCGCCCTAACTGTGCTTTTCTTGGTTTTCCTCCACGCTAACCCCTATTTTTATGGTTTTCCTCCGCTCTAACCCCGCATTTCTGGGTTTTTCTCCTCTCTAACTTTGATTCTCTTGGTTTTCTTTTGCTCTAACCCCATTTTTCTGGGTTTTCCTCCGCACTAACCCAACTTTTCTTGGTTTTCCTCTGCTCTAACTTTGTTTTCTAGGTTTTCGTCCGCTCTAACCCCGCTTTTCTTTGTTTTCCTCCACTCCAACCCCGCCTTTCTTGGTTTTCCTCCGCTCCAACGTCACTTTTCTTGGTTTTCCTCCGCTCTAACCCTGCTTTTCCTGGTTTTCCTCCGCTCTCACTTTGATTCCCTTGGTTTTCCTCCGCTCTAACCCTTCTTTTCTTGGGTTTCCTCCGCACTAACTTTGCTTTTCTTGGTTTTCCTCCGCTCTCACCCCGCTTTTCTTGGTTTTCTTCCGCTCTAACCTTGCTTTTTTGGTTTTCCTCCCTTCTCACCCCACTTTTCTTGGTTTTCCTCCGCTCTAACCCCACTTATCTTGGTTTTCCTTCGCTCTAACTTCACTTTTCTTGGTTTTCCTTCGCACTAACCCCGCTTTTCTTGGTTTTCCACCGCACTTATTCCGCTTTTCTTGGTTTTCCTCCGCTCTAACTTCGCATTTCCTAGTTTTCCTCCGCTCTAACACCACTTTTCTTGGTTTTTCTTCACTCTAACCATGCTTTTCTTAAATTTCTGCTGCTCTAACCGCGCTTTTCTCTCCTTTCTTCCTCTCTAACTTCGTTTTATTGGTTTTCCTTCGCTCTAACCCCGATTATCTTGGTTTTTCTCCGCTCTTATCCCACTTTTCTTGGTTTTCCTCCACACTAACCCCGCTTTTCTTTGTTTTACACCGCACTAACCCCGCTTTTCTTGGTTTTCCTCCGCTCTAACTTCGCTTTTCTTTGTTTTTTTCCGCTCTAACCCCGTTTCTCTTGGTTTTCTTCCGCTCTAACCTTGATTATCTTGGTTTTCCTCCACTCTAACCCCGCTTTTCTTGGTTTTCCTCCGCTGTAACTTCGCTTTTCCTTGGTTTTTCTCCGCTCTAACCCCGTTTCTCTTGGTTTTCCTCCGCTCTAACCTTGATTATCTTGGCTTTCCTCCGCTCTAACCCCGCTTTTCTTGGTTTTCCTCCGCTCCAATCTCGCTATTCTTGGTTTTCCTCCGCTCTCAACCTGCTTTTCTTGGTTTTCCTCCACTCTAACCCCGCTGTTCTTGGATTTTCTCCGATCTAACTTCGCTTTTCTTGGTTTTCCTTCGTTCTAACCCCGCTTTTCTTGTGTTTTCTCAGCTCTAAACCCGCTTTTCTTCGTTTTCCTCTGCTCTAACTTCGCTTTTTATGTTTTCCTTAGCTCTAAACTCGATTTTCTTGGTTTTCCTGTGCTCTAACCCCGTTTCTCTTGGTTTTCCTCCGCTCTAACCTTGATTATCTTGGCTTTCCTCCGCTCTAACCCCACTTTTCTTGGTTTTCCTCCGCTCTAACTTCGCTTTTCCTGGAATTCCTCCACTCTATCCCCACTGTTCTTGGTTTTCCTCTGCTCTAACCTCGATTTTCTTATTTTTCCTCCCCTCTAACTTCACTTTTCTTGGTTTTCGTTCGTTCTAACCCCGCTTTTTATGGTTTTCCTCCGCTCTAGCCCTGATTTTCTTGGTTTTCCTCCACTCTAACTTCGCTTTTCTTGGTTTTCCTCCGCTCTAACCGCTATTTTTATGGTTTTCCTCCGCTCTAGCCCTGATTTTCTTGTTTTTCCTCCGCCTTAACTTCGCAATGTTTGGTTTTCCTCTTTACTAACCTCGCTTTTTTTTTTTGTTTTCCTCTGTTCTAAACCCGCTTTTTATGGTTTTCCTCCGCTTTAGCCCTAATTTTCTTGGTTTTCCTCCGCTCTAACTTCGCTATTCTTGGTTTTCCTCCGCTCTAACCTCGCTTTTGTTGGTTTTCCTCCGCTCTAACCCCGCTTTTCTGGGTTTTCCTTTTCTCTAACACCACTTTTCTTGGTTTTCCTCCGCTCTAACCCCGCTTTTCTGGGTTTTCCTTTTCTCTAACACCACTTTTCTTGGTTTTCCTCCGACCTAACCCCCTTTTTCTAGGTTTTCCTCTGCTCTAACCCCGATTTTCTTGGTTTTCATCCACACTAACTTCGCTTTTCTTTGTTTTACTCTGCTCTAACCCCGCCTTTCTTGGTTGTCCTCCCACCTAACCTTTTTTTTTCTTGGTTTTCCTTTGCACTAGCCCATCTTCTCTTGGTTTTCCTTTGTTCTAACCCCGCTTTTCCTTGGTTTCCTCCGCTCTAACTTCGCTTTTCTTGGTTTTCTTTCGCTCTAACCCCGTTTTTCTGGGTTTTCCTCCACACTAACCCCGCATTTCTGGGTTTTTCTCCGCTCTAACTTCGCTTCTCTTGGTTTTCTTTCGCTCTAACCCCGTTTTTCTGGGTTTTCCTCCACACTAACCCCGCTTTTCTTGGTTTTCCTCCGCTCTAACTTTGTTTTCTAGGTTTTCCTCCGCTCTAACCCCGCTTTTCTTGGTTTTCCACGATTCTAACCCCGCCTTTCTTGGTTTTCCTCCGCTCCAACCTAGAATTTATTGGATTTCCTCCGCTCCAACGCCGTTTTTCTGGGTTTTCCTCCGCTCTAAACCCGCTTTTCTTGGTTTTCCTCCGACCTAAGCTTTTTTTTCTTGGTATTCCTTCGCTCTAACTTCGCTTTTCCTGGTTTTCATCCGCTCTAACCCCGTTTTTCCTGGTTTTCCTCCGCTCTCACTTTGATTCTCTTGGTTTTCCTCCGATCTAACCTTGCTTTTCTTGGTTTTCCTCGGCTCTAACTTCTCTCTTC